>NC_053470.1:2991669-3591669 GCF_015227805.2 Hirundo rustica
CTAAACCAAGACATAAAAGGTGGCTCTGCCCGCTGATTTTATTTCCTATTTCTTTTGTTGCAATGTCAAGTTCTGTCCCCAATATTGCAGTCTATGCCACCATTCCCTGCCAGGCACTTTGGAATGAAAGTACAGTGATAAAGCAGAAGGAAGGCTGTGTATTTTTTCCCCCTGGAATTGCTACAATCGCTGCTTCACCAACAAACCACCCAACAGCACCTCCAGACCCTTGGCACACGTCCTTGTATTTAAGAAGAAACAAGTGAGAGCTCTGTTTAAGCAGGAGTTATGTTGCTGGTTGGATTTATGAGACCCAGAAGAGAGGGATATGTTGAAACCTTGCATCCTTGCCTGCTATATAATGCTAATGAGCAGTGCTGAAATGAAAGGCTCTCTCCCTGTCCATGCCATCCAGCTTCTTTTTTTTTTTTTTCCCTTTGTTGATTTTGCAGTAAATTATCTCTCCCTTTTGTAGGACCAAGCTGCTGCTTGCTGGGTGGGTGCACTTGGATTTCTTGTTTGCTTTGTAGCGGGGTATAATAATGACAGATGAATTTTAAATACTGCCACAATTTACACCAGCTGAGGCTGATGAATACTTGACTGAATGATTGCTGAATTCCCGAATTGTTGAGAAGTATGTAAATTTTTGGGACAATCAGTGACAAATTCGCATTACGTAAAATGAAGGTGTACAAATTCCCTCGGAGGTACTCAGAGATATGACCCCAGTGAATGTGTATTTTTCAACAGCCTTTGGGAATTTGGGGGCAAAAGCCCAGGGAGCTCGTTGGACTCTTTCCTTTGCACTATTTGGCCTGTGTCTCAAGCTCTTCATCAGGTCACTTCACACATCTTTCTCATGACGATCCCCACCAGTCTTAGGGTGAAATTTGGATTTAAGAAGCAAACGAGGTCTCTAAATGATTGTTAGTGAGTATAATCAGTGTGCTCCTATAGGGATTCCCGTGTTACCCTAACTCATGAATCCTATGAACACAGAAAATGCATCTTTTGGGTCTCTAAAAATTCCTTGCAGTGCAGCTGCAGTGAATGGAGAGATGCTGAAGCAAGGGGCAGCTGTTTGTCTTGGGATCTGTTGTAAGTATGGTTTTGTTCTAGTATGTTTTGATCTGTGCCACAGGCAGGCTTGTAGGACACATAGAAAGGCATGTTTTGGTAGATTTTGAATCAGGGGTCTCTAATGGATGGAATTTGAAATATGATAAATATTCAGGTTCGTGTGAAATGGCTCCAGCTGCTTTGAGGGAAAAGCGCCACAGTCCAAGGGGTGGCAAACACAGTTGCCTCAGGCTTGTTCCTTGCTTAGGCCCCAACCAAATGCACTGATTTCTCTCTACCTCATTTCTTTTTCACAAAAAAAGGGAATATTATTGGTCCTTCCCCCCACAAAGTGCTACGCAAATGCAATGATCATGTGTCCCCGCTGCAGCAGCACCCGCTGCCTTTCCCTCTGTGCAGCCCCACACAACCTCCTTTTGTCCAGCACTGGGTCTGAAAATGCTCACGAGTTCGGACTGAAAGAGTTTTGTTGCTTTGAGAGGCTCCAGGGCTGTTTTGACAATTTGGCCTTGTTTGGATCTTCATCGTGGCGATGCTTCAGTTTATTTATGGAAACTTCGTCTCCCACAGATGACTGGAGAAGTTCATTGCTGTCTGATGCTGCTGCTAATTTTTAGGAGCATTTCTAATTTGATTTACAGTTGTCAGTGAAGGGCCACATTGTTCTGCACAGATTTCTGTCTGGAGCAGCCCTGAGCTTCGTTTTTGTGAGTGAGCTTGTGGAGAAGGCATTGCACGTCCCCGAAACGGCATTAGCAGCCCTTGCAGAAGGGACTGGCAGTGCTGGAGATCCGGCACTGAGGGCCGGCTCAGGTCGGGCCAGCTGTGAACATCCTTTGGAGCAGGGGGGATTTGGGAAATTTGGGAAGCAGATTCCACCAGCATCCAAACCACAAGTTCACGTCAGCCACCCTCCCTCAAGCTCCTGCAGGGATCATGTGGGCCTCAGCAAAAAATTATTGAAAAATGAGGCAGGGATTGAACTTTAAACAGGTCTTGTGTTCTCCAGCCCGTAGTCTGGAATGTTGTCATTTCTCCTGAAGCAGGATCGTTCTTGCAGCAGTAGGATAGTTCTTGCAGCAGTAGGATAGTTCTTGCAGCAGTGCCTCTTTTTAAGGGAGTTCAGCACAAATTCTAGACCCAGGAGCTTCATGCAGGTCTGGAGAAGCTTTGGGACGTGCTGATCCTTTGGTTTTGGCTGGCCAGTCGCTAAGATACAGCTTGAGAGGTGACAGTGAGCCACTGTGCTTCAGTCTCTGAAAATGTGGGCTCTTGCTCTTCACCCTCCCAGCCCAGCCTGCCCCAGAGCCCACCAGGGCACCGTGTCACCCCTGAGCACAGCTCCCGTGGCCACAGGGAAGCAGCCTGGACCCCAGGAGATGAGGTGAGCTCGTGTCCCTGCATGCTGGACAGACAATCCACGAGGACAACGCAGCGTTTGTTGGGTCACTCACAGCAATTTGGAATTTTCTCCTTCCCATCTTGCGTGGCAGGGTTGGTGCCCCAGGGGACACTTGGCGTGGGTCCAAGTACCAAACCAATGCCTGAGGAGTGTAAAGGTGTGGAATTTGCATGTTTTGTGCCGCCTGCTTTCCTCAGGGAGCTCTGGATGGAGCCTGGAGATGCATTTTGTATTCCCCCCTGCCAGCTGCGTGCTCTGGCTGTGGGCAGCATTTCCCTCAGCGTTCTTGGTACCAGTCCACGGTCACTTTTGTGCCACACGTTGTCCCCACACAGCCCCACCCAGAGCTGTGTGCAAAGGGCCCTTGGGCTCCTGTGGGCTCCTCTGCCTGCAGGAACAGCCTGTAGGGTTAATGCTTGGCTGTGATTCCCTGCAAGGTGCTTTTCACAGCCCAGGAGATGTGAGGGAGGTCTCAGGTGGGGTCACACACGCCAAAGCAAAGGCACCACCTGAGCCTGCCAGGCAGCACTTGTGAGCACAGCACTGGTCAGGGATTCCTGAGCACATCCATCCCTCAGCTGGAGCTCCCTGATGAGCAGCAGGGCATTTTGGTCCGAGCCCAGAGCTCATGGGCTCAGATATTGACCAACTCCCCACTGCCAAGGGGCCCAGGAGGCAAATCTTTACAACATGAACAGATGAGGATTCCTGGATTGTGACCAGATCCTCCCAGCCAGGCCGTGAAGCTGAGGGCAGGGTGGGCAGAGCATGGGGAATGTGAGCTGCAAAACAGTGAAACCCTTCTCTGAAGCCTCTGCTGCCACGTTATCTGCATGATTCACAGTTAACAGATGGGCTTCTGCCTGTACTGACGGGGGACCAGTTCTTCAATTGCCATCATTAAACAACAACCACGACCGTTTAAACTGCAAGGAAAACAATTTGGTGATGACCCCATTACACCAATTTTTGTTTCCTTGGTTTGTTTGTTTTAATTCCAGTCTTAGGGAAGAAAATCTCTTTCCTCAGTTCTCATTTACAGAATATGCAGCTGAGAGAGCTCTGCCCACCCACACACTTTAACATTTCAGATAGCAGCTTTTCCAAGCAGGACTGGGTGAACTCTTTCTAAACCTGCCTGGAGGAAACATGGTTGAGATCTTCACAGCAGAAAAGTGGAAAACGGTGATAGTTGCAAACACTGCCATCTCTGCTCTGCCACCCATTTCCACGGCAGTTGTGAGGAAATCCTCTGGATCCATCTGTTCTGTACAGGAGAGCACAGCACAGGGATCCTGAGCTGCTGCCACTTGTACTGAAAGAGCTGTCATAGCTCAAGCTTAAAAAAAAACCAACCTCACAAGTGATACAAAAGCCATTCAGGTGTTTCTCTGTAATCCCTCTCTTGCCGTGGCTCCCCAAGCGCTGCTCTGGTTCCCACCCCGAAGCATTTGTGCCTCAATATCTGTCATTTACTCACACAGAGCCCGTGCGCTGCCCTGTGCCACGTTATCCCGCTTTATTCTACTGCACTGAGGGAATGGGCAGAGAGTTAAATCCCTCAAACCCATTCTGAAATCCTCTCTGATCCATGGGGAGCCCAGCTGGTGCTTGGGGAGTGCTGAAGAGGAGAGCAGGCGGGATGGAGACGTGAATAACAACCGCACGGTGTCTGAGCTCCCATTTTGTTTCACGTGGGGCATCTTTATGCAACAATTTTTACCTTGTACTGCTTTCATGCGAGACTGGGGACAGGATGTCAGCCCAGACAGCCCCTCAGCCTGAGCTGTGGCAGCAATTCCTATACATTTATACTAAAGCCAGGGGATGTCTCCATTTGACGCCTTTGTTTAACAGCAGTCACAAGTTCCCTCTTCCCCAGCCTCTGGGTCAGTAGCAGAACAAGCTCACTGGGCAGTTCCACTTAATTATTGTTCATTTTTGCTGGAGAAAAGAATAAATGTGCCCGTGTGATTCTGCTTAACTGATGTGCGTTGTTATTAATAGCCGGTTTTGGTCCCCCTTCCAGCCCATGTGCCACAAAATACATTTCCCTTCTGTGTCCAGGATCAAGTTGTCTGTGAAACTGCTCCCGTGGAAACACTGGACAAAAAACTTATTGAACAACCCTTCCTTTTGAACAGAAGGCTGAGCTCTCCTTTTTATTTTTAGCCTATTAACAACAAACGTCGCTTTATTGCCTCACTTTTCAGAGCTGAAGACCCGTTTTCAATCTGGACAAAGATCTTTACCCAGAAAGATTCTCCACGTGGTTCTGCACGGCCGCTTGGTGCTTTCCCTCTGCCTCGCTGGGTTCTCCCTGCAAGCAGGATTTATCCAAGCTCCAGACTGCAAAGGGACAGGCTGTAGATGCCAGGCTCTTGCTGAGGGTGGGCTCTTGTCCCTCTTGGATTTACACAGCAGGTCCATGTCCCCAGATTAAGGGGGATTTAAACACCCTGGTGTCGTCGTTGAGAGGGTCACGACACACAAAGTGACACGGAATAAAGCTTTCAGAAGGTTCTCCTTTATTATGGCCCTGTGCTGTCATTTATACAGTTTTTACAAACCTCCAGGGCAACTTCTAATTGGTTAACAGCTTTCTTGTTAATTATTCTATTGGTTAGTAAAAGACATTTTACTTGTCCATCAGATCTATCTATTCTTGGATTGTTTACATATTTTCTTTACTGATTCTCATGGGACAGATCCCTTGTTGTTACAGGTGCATTTGTTTTTCGCCCTCAGAACAGATTGCTGTGTTAAAGGAACTTCTCTTTCTCAAAATAGCTTCTTAAGGGAATTTGCAAATTGCTCGTTAGCTGCACTTAGAAGAAATGTGGCTCCATCCACATCCTGGGCCAGGTCTGCTCTCCACACATGGCTCCCACTGGAATTATCAAGGCATTCAACCCTTCCCTGGCAATGGCTTTAGGAATTGTGAGGTTTGTGTCAGTGACTGCTCAGTGCTACTGCTGTTCTCTGCAAAGCTTTCAGAGACTCTGTTTCCACTTGTAGAAGGGAGAGGAGCTTTCTGTCTTACCCACTGATGCCAGCAAAATCCCTGTTCCTATTCCCAAGGATTTTATTCCTGTGCCACAGGGAGGACAAGGCACATTATCTGCTTCTGCATACAATTTATTATCAACATTTCTTCCTGCTTCAGCTCTGCTTCTGATGACAGGCTCAAAATAATAAAGAGCAGCAAGAGCAGGGATAATGTGCTAAACTGCTGGTGTCTTTCTTAAGATGTAACAGGAGCACGTAGAGCCTGTGTGTGATGTTCTGGGGCTCTCAGCAGAGGTCAGTCCTGCCAAGATTATCCTGGGAATAAATATGTGCATTAAAATGGGATGAGAATGTACGGGAATAGACCTCTGAGGGCCACTGCTCCAGGGTGAGGGAATCTCCACAGCCTGGAGAGCTTGGAGCAGGCTCAGAACCATCAGCAATGAGATTTTCACACCACTCTAGAAATTTCTACGTGCGGGCCCCAGCAGACTGCAGGAGTGCCCTGCCTGGTTCAATGCAAACAGCTGAATTAATCATACAGATAACTGGGAGAGTGCAGCTTCAATTCCACCGGGGATCAGTAAAGTCCAGTCACTGATGAAGAACTTTACAACACCCTGCGGTGCAATCAGCTCTGCTGATTTAAATATGAGTCCTCTGAAGGGAATTTAAATCCCTGAATCTTCCTGAACCAGCTGATCTCCTTTCAAGAAGAAGGAATATTTGTGCCACTACTTTTTCTACTCATAAAATGCCTCTTGCCCTTTCACAATTTGAGGTATTTCATTTTCAGTGCCTATAACTCCACGACGTAAAATACACAGACGCTTTGCAGCGCATGACCTGTGGTATAGAAGCTACCTTCTCCCATCAAATATTTCCTGCAGGCAGGAGAACGCTTTGTAAAAGAAAACAAGACAATCTGGGATCCTTTCCTGCTCTTTGTCCCAGGAAAGCACAAATATCAGACCACAAAAGAATAACTCTTCTCAAAGGAATCCTGTGTTAATGGAACATGGCACATCCTTCTCTGCATTCACACGTTCCTGTGTGAGGAAATCATGACTGTCGCTCCAGGAGACACATCTTATTCCTTCTGGTGGTGGGAGATTGAGGTCTTGCTCAGATCTGCTGTCATGTGAGGATTCTCTTTGCTGCCCTGCTTGTGGCTGTCACAGCACGTCAGGTTCGTTACCAGCAGAGGTAAGATTTGTTTTATGAGCCTGACAAGAGATGTTGAAGTGTCTGAGGTGCTCGGGATAATTCATCTGAGAAAAAGGGTGAGTTCCTTGCCCAGGGAACACGCTTGTGTGCTGGAAAGAGCTACAGCTGAGGGGAGTGCAGACGTACAGAAGAATTCCATCACAAATGATTGCACCGCGTCAGCTTCCCTTAATAACCTCGGCCTGACGCAGCCAGGTGAGGGATGCAGCTGGCAAGACAACACTTCCCTCAGGAGATGCTCTGTCCCTCATCTGGTTCCCTCCCCACCCCTTCATTTGCAAAATCTTTGATAATTGAATCACTGCAAAGGCAAATGATCTGTTGGTATAATTCATTTGATAATTCGGCCGAAGCCCCACATTTCTCTTTGCACAAACGAAATTAGCTCTGCTCACAGAAGAGCTACCTGCTCTCTCACACAACCCCTTTCCTAATTAAAAAGCTGATACCAGCAAAGCACAGCTTTCTTCCCAGCACAGGGAAACCAAAAAGGTTCTTTTCACTGGAGACCCTGATGTAAAGGAGAGGGAGAGATTATTTTCTGATTTATTTTTGGTCTCCCACCACTCAGCTCTGCTTCCTTTTCTTTGGTGTGCGCTTCTGAGAGAACCGAATGAAGTTTTGATAAATGCCTCTTTGGAGAAGAGGAGCAGCGTCCAGGTTTGGATGTTTTTAATTCTGGGGGAAAGGCAAAACTCTGTCGTGGCTGACTAAAAATCCAGCTTGCCTATCATTTAGAGGGAATGCTTTGTTGCCCCACGCTTCCAGAGCAAGGGAGCCCAGCCCTGCAGCGCAGCACTGCTGCTTTAGCTCTCCCTCACGTGTGGCTTCAGCAGTGCAACGATTTTCTTTAGGGAGCACAAGCCTTGACTTTTGTGGAGGAGAGTACCCCAGGCTGACTGATATCCTCACACCAAGAGGAGGCAAACCCAGCTCGCCTGGCTTCTCTATTCAGATTGTAATAAATATGATAGACCAAATTCAGTAAATCAAAATTTAGAGTTTTATTCGTCTCCAATAACCACAATTAAAAGGACAGCGTCGAACCCCGGGGTTTCGGCACTGGGTGAACGCGGTAACACACTCTGTCAGTCTGTCACCCCCCAAGTTCACATTTTGGTCTGGGGCTGCCGATTTTTATACACTGGTTCGCGGAGAGAAAATCGGGATCCTAAGGCTCCCTCTTCTGAGGCAGCTTCATTAGATATTCATGGTCGGGTTCTGGTGGGGTTGAAAGGATCTTCTCAGGAGAACAATGTCGTGATTGCTGTGTCCGGATACGGTGTAGAGATGTTAATGTCGGGCAGGGACGGATAAGATATCGGTCTGATGTAATCATTTGGTTCTCTGGGTTCTCCATCTCCCTTTTCCGTCCTTTTGTGTTTTTGTGTTCTCCTCTAACGATTCCCAGCAGAAGTCTCCTCGTGTCCCTTTTCGTGTAATTCTTGGCATAGTTTTCTCATGGTGTCCCTCCCGTGCAATCTTTAGCAAAAGAATTCCTTTTGCCCCTCTCTGTGCTGTTTCAGTCCCAGTTAACCCGTTGTATACTCGATTAGAAATAAAACTTACAGTATACAGAGAATGAATTACATATTATAACATTTAACACGAATTAACTTTAGGACATATATCACAAGATTTTGCCTGGAACCCCTCACAACACAAAGGGTTTAGGCTTTAGGAGCCCAAAATGACTGAAGAGAGAAATGAACACCTTGTACAGCAGGGTACTGCAAAACTTACATACTATTAGTGTCACAATTTCTCTACCACACCTTACCAGCATCAGCAAGCACTAGGAAAAGAACAAGGAGATCATCCCTTTTATTTAAAGCACTCTGAATGGTCAGACCCGCCCTTTGTTTAAGAATCATTGAAGTCAGAAAAGACCTTGACATTCATCAAGTCCAAGCTTTGACTGAATGCCACCACAGTACTGGATTTTCTACCTGAAAAGGGAAAAAGTGCTTTGGACTGTGCAAAAGGCCTGGTTTCACTTTTTGTGCTGTAATATCAGAATAAGGCAAGGGAAGACTGTCATGACTTGTGCCAAAGATGCCAAGCAGTCCTACAGAAGTCTGTGTGCTAAGCTTTACAGATCCTGGGCTCCCTCAGCAAGGGAGATAATCTTTGTTTCTGCAAACGCGGCAGAGAGCTGTGTGTTGTGATGTCCCTGCTGTCATTTTGTTGTTTACATCCGGTGTTTTCACTGCTGGGCAATTTCCTGACTCAGTGCAGTGGGGTTAAGAACTTTCCTCAGTGGCTTTTTTCCTTCCTCTTTTCCCCCCTCTCAGGTCAACTCTCCTTTCCTTGTCTTCATGTGAGCAAACAGACCGGAAATAATATTTCCTACGGTTTCCAACTGTGCTTGCTCTCAGTGAAACATCAATCCCAGGCTCTTTAAGAGTAGTCCTCATTCAGTTTGCTCCTTGCCTTGTTCTCCCTTCTCTCCAGGCTGTGCATGTGCTCCCTGCTCCAAGTCACCCCTGCTCCGAGCCCTCCTTGGCACCGGAGCGATGCTGGCACGGCGCCACCTCACACTCCAGATGGCTGCCACTTGCTGCTTCTGCCAGGGGCTCAGGAGACCAGCTCGTTATTCCAGACACAGATCCAAGGCTCTGCACTTCAGGGAGTGGCTACACGAGGAGGAGTTGCTGCCTGCTTCCCTCCTGAAGGATGCTGTGTAAGACGTCTTTGTTTAGCATCATCTGAATCTGCTCCGGGGCTCCCTGGCTGAGGTTGGAGCAGGCTGATTTCTGACAAAGGTGCAGTAGTGATGCCTTGGGAAGGCTGAAACAGAGACTGGACAGAGCTGGAGAATAAAGTAAATATTTATTGAAACGTCTTTAGGGTACACCTTGGGCAGGACAAGAGCCTGGCCAGGGCTACACCCAAGGTGGACCCAACATGGTCACAAAATGGACACAAAATGGTCACAAAATGGACACAAAATGGACAAAAAATGGTCACAAAATGGTCACAAAATGGACACAAAATGGTCACAAAATGGACACAAAATGGCTGAATGGTCACGAGATCTCATGCTTTGATAAGTTTTGGTCCATTTGGGGTTTAATCGTCCAATTCCAGCTCCACGTTGTGAGGTCTCATCTTTCTTGTTCCTCCCTCCAGCCACCCTTGTTTGTGCTTTTGGGATGAAAGTTGTCCTTGGTGTGCAGCAGGAAAAGGATTTGTTTTGTGTTCCTGCTGTGTGCAGAGAGCTGAGTGACCCTGAGTGTGAGCTCAGAGCTGCACCCCTGGGCAGCACAGAACCTGAAATACAGGAAAGCTGAAACTTCAGCCATCAGTAGCACCTCTCCTCCTTGCAGCTCATGGTCTGGTGATGACTGTCACTTTAGCGCTGGTTATTCTTGGTTTTATCCACCCCAAGGTTTGTATTTTTTTCCAGGTGGTGTGGCAAACGTAAAGGAACCAAAAGCTCTTTTCCCAGCTGCTGTGATGCAACCTCTCCCAGCTCGCTGCTGGTGGTTTGGGATGGTAACTGCTCCCCTCACATTGTGTTCTTTGTTTCAGTGCTCCAGAAATGTGGATTTGGGGCTTTAGGTCTTGCATGTCGTGATTTTCCTCATGAATCCCATTGTACCCTCTGGAGACTTCGCAGCACCAGAGATTCGACAACAGGACAGCCAAACCAATGGATGCTTTTCTCCTGCTGTGGCTGAAACCACAAAATGGGCTGGCCACGGCAAAAAAGTTATCCTGGAACCAGTTCCTATTGATGGGAAAGTAACTGGGGGCATGGGGATGTGTGTGCAGAGAGTCCAGAAGAAGGTGCCACTTTCTGGGATGTCCACATCCAGCTGGATTGTGGCTAAACTAGAGAGAGTTGTTTAGGTGGGGAGTAGCAAAGTTGAAAGCGTGATGAGTGATTGCTTCATATTTGCAAGTATAATTTGGGTTCGAGCCCTCCGTTCCTTTGGGGCAAAGGGATGTACGGAGATGTTTGGGAAATGCAAGGCAGAGAACAATTATTATGCAAAGGAGAAGCTCAGAGAGCCCCTGAAGAATCGTAAGATAAAGCTCTACCTGCTCTGTAGCTTGAAGTTAGTTTGAGAAGCCAGAATTAGGAAAAGCCCCAGAGATTGTGTTTGCTCATCCTGGGACTTGTCCAGCTCCTGTCACTGTGGCAGAAACACAGAAATGCCACCAACCCCATCCCACAGCTGTGAGCTCTACCCACCCTGCCACAGCGATGCTGCAACACCCCCTGACCCAGCACGACCCCTGCTCTGCAGCAAAACCAACGTGTGCAGTGACACAGCTGCCATCCACAGCCTTCTAAATCCTGCCGTGGATTAGAAATGTATTTATAGCAGCTGAGATGAATATTAATAAGTAGTTCCTCCCTGAAATCTAAATGTCCCCTAAAATCACCAGCTTTTCAGCCAACATAAATTAGCATAAAACTCCTGCTAATCTCTGTCCTGGGTGAGGGGTTGGAAAGAAGCCCTGCAGCACAGCAGCTCCGAGTCTGATTAAAAGCACCAGCTCAGTCAGTGGTTCAGTGGATGGGACCTCCTGTCTGTTAATTAGCTGGAGGTTGCTGTAATCTCGTCCCTCAGCAGACAGATCACTCACACCCCCTTCAATGACTCCAAATGGTCACCACAAGTCCTTCTAGATGTGTCTACTTTGGTGGTTACTTTGCCCTGTGGAGGGATGTCGGTGCCCACTCAGGGACGCCAGATGTCGGGGCTTGTTCCCCGAGATTCAGGTGGTTTCAGAGTCCTTTGCCCTCTTGCACAGCTCTGTGCCAAACTGATGAAAGAGACGGAGTCTTCACGTTTAGATTTTTCAAGGTTGCATACTTAGTTTATCGTTTCTTATCTTACAATTTTCTCAGTCCAACTAGATCTTTGCCGCTGCCTGGACTTCTCACGACTCCTCGACTCCCAGGGCTGTCATCTTTTATACTAATTGCTACGCATTTCTTATTTACCATTTCTTACCAATGTCTATCCCTAATACTAAACAGGTCATCTCTACTCTGACCCAATCTTCTTGAATTACTTTGTGCCCACGTCACTGCTGAAATGAAGTGAGGGAAGAAGAAAGAAGAAGCAGGAGACAACGCCCCAAATTCTCCATCTTGCCCCCATTCACTTCAATGCTAGAAACCTAAATATACTGTTTTTTTCACCCTGTGATAAGCTAAACTACTATTTTTCACACTCTTGTGGCCTGTAAACCTTCTCTCAGTGTAGGAATTTTTTCCCATGGACTGAGATCAAAGCCAGTGTCTCTCTGAGCTCTGGGCTGGGGTCCCAGACCCCCCTGTCCAGGTTTCTGACCCTCCAGGGCAGCCAAAGGAATGCCCTGGACTGCAACAGAGGGAGAGTCAATAGTTCATCTCTTCTTCAGGAAAACTCGTGTTGGTGAAGATGTGCCTTGGTTTAGGGTTTGTACAAGTGCCGGGAAGCCTGAGCAGTCCTCTCCATTCCAGATCTAAAATCCCCGCTTTGTAGGTGTAGAAGCAGAGGTTTAAGAACAGTCTGGACTCGAATCTGAGCAGACACCTCTTGTGTAGGCCAGGTAAGACACAGCCACCAGACAGGCACCTTGAGGCGGGCTCCTTCTCAGCACAGAGCTGAGCCATTGACAGAAACAGGAGGGAAAAGCATGTGGGCTGTGGCCTGTCTGAATTCCTGCTCTAGCCTCAGCCCCTGGGGTTCTGCTGTGTCCCTGGGCACCCTGGTCCTGCGGCTGGGGGTGAGAATTGCTCCTTTAAAAAAAAAAAACAGCACAGCAAATCTGCAGGGAACATCAGACCTGCTCCCTGAGAGCCCCTGAAAATCCAGGAGGGCTGTGCTGAAAGCAATACTGAAAACGTTCCTGCAGCTAAACCCTGATCAGAAGTTGTTGGAGGAAGAGGGAAATATGAACAGCAAATCCCAGCAATTCAGTGCATGAAGTGGGAGCTCTTTCTGAGGAAAATGAATCCCTGGGTATGGGGACTTGAGAAGATGGGCTGAGTGCATACGGATTATTTTGGTGCCTGAAATGCCCAAGTGTGTGAGTTCAACGCTCTGCTTTGGACAGCCCTGCTCAAAGGAAACCACCTGCATCCCACCCTCAGTGGTGGGAGCGAAGAGGGACACTGACACTGCTAAATCACAGCACCATGGGTGAAATTCCCTTGTGCTAGCACTGAGAACCCAGCAAGAATTCCATGGGATGAGTTAAAAGCTGTTGAAATGGGCAAGGATTCTATGGAACGAGTTAAATACTGGAATGGGTGTTTTGGGGAATGCCACGAAGGTGTCTCTCCTGCAGAGTGGTTGGCTGGTGTCTGAAACACCCAGGTGCTCTCTTCGGCCTCTGAGCTCCTTCAGAGGTCTGGCTGCAGGACTTGCCCGACCCTGAGGCAGGGGAGCAGCGTGTCCCGTGGCTGTGCCAGCTGCTGGGACACAAACCCTTCTCGGATTGCCATCTGCTGGCACCGCATTTAACTGCTGCCGAGGGGACGCCTACACAACGGGGACAAAAGCTAAAATGCCCCGGGACTCCTTTTATTCAAGTGTCTTCACTCGGTCCGACCCCATTCCCATGAGGAGCATTGCAGGTGTTTCAATGCAATATTGACTAAGCTAAAATTTCATTTAGGGAGGGATTTTTGTTGGGTTTTTTTTCCCCCATGAAATATTTCAAATATAAGCTGGTGTAGCCTAAGCAAGGGCTATTCTGCTTCTGACCCTGCTAGGCAGTCCAGGCCTGAGCATCCATCGTAAATGATTGGAGAGAAGCTGAACAAGGGGAGAGAGATGTGATGAAAAGCTCGTGGGTTGAGATAAGGCCAGGGAGATCACTCAGCAATTACCGTCACGGGCAAAACACATTCATCGTGGGGAAATTAATTTATTGCAAATCAAACCAGACTAGGGCAGTGAGAAATAAAAGCATATAATGAAATACCTTCCCTCTATCCCTCTTCCTGGGCTCAGCTTCGCTCGCATATTCCCACTCCTCTCTTCTGCCGGCCGCCGGTGTTGCGCAGTTGGCGGGTTCGGTTTTTATTTTTATTTTATTTTTTTCCCCCCCATTTTTAGGCACGTTTAAATGAACACGCCGCCAGCGCTGGCGGTGTCGGTGTGTGCCCGTCGCCGCCGTGTCCTTGCCCTGTCCCGCTGCTCGGTGCCACCGCCGGGTGGCATCGCTGTCGCCTCGCACGGTCCGCGGGAAACGCTTGATCCTCTACAAGGTGGAGAGAACAATTCCAAGTCCTGCCGGCCACCCTCACCGCGAGATTGCTGGCACAGGACCCTGGATTCACTGCTCCAGAGTGCAGAGATTCTGCTCCTGAAACAACTGTAAAAACAGACTGATGCAGGTGAAAACGTGCTTTAAGTGATTTCTCCTCTGTACTGTTCACAATGATCACTATTCTATGTATAATACCTAACTGCACAAGACATGACTGATTTTAGATGTTTATTACTGTTTTATTATTATTATTATTATTATTATTGTTATTATTATTGCTAGATATTTATCTATTATGAGATATTTGCTGTTGTTAGATGTCCACTGTTATTAGATATTTATCTGTTTTTAGATATTTATATTAGGTGTTTATCATTGTTAGCTGTTTACTATTGTTAGGTAGGTATTTGTTATTGATTTCCTATTGTTAGTAGATATTTAAAATAGAGACTGGACAAGGAAAAGGCCTTGTCAAGCCTCTAAAGGGGGGAAATTATGCCTTAAGTTCTAACTTTCATGTTTTTCAGGTTCTGTGCTGCCCAGAGTGCAGCTCTGAGCTCACACTCAGGGTCACTCAGCTCTCTGCACACAGCAGCGACACAAAACAAATCCTTTTCCTGATGCACACCAAGGACAACTGGTACAAGTTTTCAGCCCCAAAAGCACAAACCACGGTGGCTGGAGGGAGGAACAAGAAGGATGGGACCTCACAGCCTGGAGGTGGAATGGGACAATTAAATCCCAATGTGCAAATTGATGCCTGGGGAAGGGTGAACTGGAACAGAGACTGAACAGAGCTAGAGAATAAAGTAAATATTTATTGAAAGGCCTTTAGGACACACCTTGGGCAGGACAGGAGCCTGGGCAGGGCTACACCCAGGGTGGACCCAAAATTGTGACAAAATTGGACCCAAAATGGACCCAAAATGGTCACAAAATGGACAAACGGTCATGAGGTCTCACATTTTTATAAGTTTTGATTCATTTGCTACAATCATCTCCTACTCCCTTGCAATGTTATAAAGGACTTAGTTTCCAGCAAGCTGCAGATGTTCACAAGGTAAAAGGGAGCTACTTTTTTTCCCCTAAGAAGGTGAGTGCCAAAGTCATTGTCTCCCTGCTGGATGACGCTTCTCTCCAGTGATCTGTTCAGGGACGCCGATGATGCTCAGTGCTTATCTCTTGATGGTCTCACTGCAGTGAAGCCTTGAGAGGCTGTCTAGGACAGAGGCCAGCCAGTGTTAGAGGAATAAAGCAGGAATTTATTAAAAATGCCTTTAAAGGATGCACCTTGGGCAGTACAAGAGCCTGGCTGTGGTTACACACAGGATGGACCAGGCGTCACGAGTTTTCACGCTTTTGTAAGGTTTGGTCCATTTGCATATTGGGGTTAATTGTCCAATTACAGCTTCAGGTAATGAAGTCCCATCCTCCCAGTTTGCTCTCCTCAATGTTGTTTGCACTTTTTGGGCCTGAAGCTGCAGCGATGTCTCTGTTTCTGGGGTGGAAAAGGATTATTTTGTGTGACTGAACTGTGAGGAGAACTTGCTCACTGTTTGTATGAAGTTCAGAGTCACACACTAATGCAGTACAGAATCTGAAAATACAAAAGCTAAAACTTAAGGCATTGGTAGACAGGGAGAACTTCTGCCTGAAGCCATCTCTCACCTGCAGAAGTTCAGCTCAGAGCTCCAGTACTTGAAATAAAGCTCTTTAGAAGACAGAGTGTCCCACAGTGTTTCCATACCGTAACCTTTGCTTCAAAGATTACAAATACACGGGGTTCTACCTATGTAGGTCTTCAGGAGATGTTTCAGAAATCCCTGGGTGCCTCAGCAGCTGCTTGGGTCAGGGCTTTGCACGTCAGGCTGTGTTTGGAACCCGCTTCCTTCCAGTGCTCAGGGGCTCACCTGTGTGCCACACCCAGCTTTCCAGAGCCTGGCAGGAATTACAGGAGAAGAAAACCACGTTTGGTTTAGTTCGAGGCAGGGTTTGCAGTGCTGGCTCTCCTCGCTGGGGAAAAGGGGCTGGAGATGCCAGTGCTGACCTTGCACTCGCAGTGTTTAATTGTTTCTCCGTCCTGTCAGACCGAGATTCTGTCTCTCTGGAGTGAAGGACTGCAGCTCTGCAGACAAGAAACGCCGGTTCACTGATGTTTAAACAATGGTCTTTCAGTGTGCTCCTCATTTGCATGAGACTTCGGGCAGATAAGCTTTTCTTTTGATGCAGCTAAATGAGTTTTCTCATTGCTGTATTTGCCTCTAAATGCCAGTACAGATGCAAAGCACCGATTATCAATAGTTTATTGTAGATACATGATATGTGTGCCAGAGGAACAATAGCAAAATAGCTGGGGAATATTTGCTGCCATGAAAAAAAAAAAACAACCCAAAACCACCATTCATTGGTGCTGCCTGTATTTTTAGGATAAAGGAGATTGGAACCGTCTCCTGAAAAGAGTAAAACAGGCACAAAAGCTTTCCTTACCTGCTCTCCTACCTCTTAATTCTTACTCTACTACCCTACTCCTAGGACACTGACAGAGCTCATCCTGCAGCCTCTGTTGGGCTTGGTCTGGGATGACATTGAGTGCACTGAGTGGATGTCTCACGGAAAACAGCTTCTGGAACGGTCTGTTGTTGGGATTTCTAAGCTTTAAAGATGAGCTGTTTGGGTGTCTTTTACAAACGCTTCCCCAGTGTCACGCGACTTCACTGTCACTGCCTTCAGGGTGACAGAAGCGATCTGTGTTTGAAAGGAAACATCCTGCACTTCCAGCTTGAATGTGACATGATCCCCCGTGATGGCTTTGATGGGATTCTCCCTCCTATCGCATAGAATTCCATCAGGAGAGTCCTCCAAGCCAATGTTACACTCAGCAGGCGTTTGGAGAGCGGCTGGTGATCAGGTATTCAGTTACTGCATAAAACAAAACTATCAAGAAGTTACTCAATTCTTGGTCACAAGCCTCCTAACTACGATGCAGCCCACGGACAACCTTGGAAAGAGGGGAAATTGAGCGTTTTGTTGTTCCATTTGTCACGCCCTTGGCTCACAGACCATGTATCACTCATAGCTCGGTCAGTAAAAATGTACTGACAACCTCAGAGAAGGGTTCTGCACATCCCCTGGGCACAGGAGGGGCATGAGGCAGGCATGGCCGTGGATTTCTGCAAGCTTTGCACTTGGATTTTGAGGGAAAACGCTGCCCCTGAGCTGCCACCAGAAGCTGGAACTCGCTGGCTCTGGCGGAGTTCACCCAAAATACACAGGGGGTGTGCTGGGGTGGGGTGCTTCGCTTCCTGCTGTCAGGGAATTTCCTTTCAGCAGGGAAAGATTGATTAATTGTGGAGGTTTTGTTGTAGAAGAGAGGGGATTGAGCCAGAAGAGATCTAGTGCAGAAGTTATTTTTCTTTTGGATGACTGTTGTGGGGTTTGTTGTATCTGGATGTGCTCGGAATATCTCGAGTTCATTGAGCTGCGCAGTTTCCAGATCCTCGGCACAGAAAATCACCTTTTCACTTCCACCCTGCTTCCTGATGGTCCCTCAGAGGGTGCAGAGGCTCCCAGGTTTCAGAAATAGCCGAAGCTAAAGTCACCTGCTGAGACTGAGGGCACCTGCCAGGGTGTGGGCCAGTGGCAGGTCCCACCCAGGGGACACTGCTGCTCTGGGCACACCGAGGTGGCCTCAGAGCCCAGCTTCTTCTTCCACCCTCTCTGTTGCCGTTCCTGGTTCTTTCCTGCTCCAAGGTCACGGGAGACGTTTTTGAAGTCTCACTCTGAAATTTATTATCCTTGTCTATTACAGACTCACGGGATGTGAGCCCTCTCTAACAAGTCAAGACAGTGACCCTAAAATGGTGTCTACAAGGCTATTTAAGTCTCATTTATCCAATAAACAGTTGACATCTATATTATTTATGTTTCTAACCCAATTGTGATCACCTGAAACCCACAATGTGGACTTCTTTCACCCAGTTACAGGAAACCGCCCAGGTTCGTGAAGAAGAAGGAAGAAGAAGGTGTAAAAAGATGAACAATCCACACCCAAAGTTCTCCATCTTGGCTCCCATATATCCCAAATGTAAGTTTTCACCCTGTGAGATCACTCACACCACACACCCACAACCCCCGTGCTATCACACAACCTCAGAATCCTGTCCCACGGCCTCAGGTCAAATGTGGTGCTTGCCTGAGGGTCAGCACCTCCAGCTCAGAAAGCCTGGAATTCTCAGTCTCCAGGGTTCCAACACCTCTCCTCCTTCCTCACACTGAAAACTTTGTCCCTGCTCCTCCCTGGAGGTTCCAGTGGCTCAGACTGTGAAGGGTTCAGTCCCTCAGCCTCCAGATCTGAGCAGATGTTCCCCTGCAGATGTTTCCAGGGCTTGCAGAGGGGGAGCAGCTCTGGAGGTGACCCTCCACCCTTCTCTCCCCAGAGGCTGGGCTGACTTTGGCTCTCCAGCGCCGCTATTTAAAAGACTTTCAGATGCGTGTGGTCCCTATAAAAATAAATCTCCAAAGGAAACAAATGTTATGTGGTGAAAGTCTGCCAAGTCCCCACTGCTCATTAGCTCGTAGCATTATGTAGGAGGAGCTTAACCCGATAGCCTGATGGAGGATAACTCTTTGATGAGCTCTCAGCTCTTTTGAAGATTCACATTTAAAGGATGTTGCTCTACAGGGTCAAGACTGAGCCATTGACTTTATGGGATTTCAGCTGTGAGTGCCTTGACGCACTCTGTTGTGTGTCGAGACCCCTGAAATAATAATTTGGCCTTTCAGAGAGTTTTGGGGTTTAAGTTACATCAGGCAGAGCTTTGACAGCGGTGATCAGGTTTGACAATTTCCAAACAGCCCAGAACAACAGAGGATAAAATAAGAAAAGTAACTAAACACGTGTTTATAAATAGACTGGCTCGAGGATGTTGATCCAAGACTTCCTTCAAACCCTCCGATCGCTTGATTTTTCCGTGATTCTGTGGCACAGCCAGACCTTGGCTGCTTATCACCCTCACTTACATCCCGCTCAGAGAACGCGCTGCGCTATCAGAGGCAACTTTTATACAAGTCAGGAAGCTGCACAGCAAAGCAACTGGGTGTTGACACAGAGTATTTGAGACTGCAGCTCGCAGTGATGCCAGAAACTGGGTTTTCTAGGTGTGCATGAAGAATTTAGCACACAGCATCCACACAACCCCTGTCACCTGCAGTCTCTGCCTTTCCAAAGCGTCACGGTTGCTCAGCAATGTCAACAAACCTGTGTTTATATGGATTTAGTTACACAGGCAAAAGTCTAAATATTACCTTCCTGGAGGAAAGATGATTCACCTGATTTAAAGTAGATAATTTAACCTGAAGGGCTAAATTTATCTTTCCTTTGCAGCTAGATGGAATTATTGATGGGAAGTAGAATTTTCTTTCCAGTTCTCGATCACTCACGCCGCCTAAAACTGTTTAGGTTATGATGTCTCTTCTGATGTAAATATGTTTTGACTGGCATTAACTCCTTAATGCCAGGGAAGAAGCTCTGAAGAAGAAATGAAGTCAGGAGCAGGCCCTTGCTTTCCTCAAGAAGCTGCTCTTTATTTCTGTGCCGGTGTCTGTGGTTTGAGGTGACTCTGTTCTCACTTGGAGAGAGGCGGATATGGTGTGATTTCACTGAGCCCACGTGAAATCAGCCTGGCTCCAGGGCTCCTCACCTCTGATGGTGCCCTGGCTGCTGAGATCCTCCTGGTCTTGTGGCAGGATTAAGGGAGGACGCTGGAGATGTTTTGGGCACTGTTCAGGAGGAACTCGAGGTTTAACTCAAGATGAACTTTACCATGATTTGGTATAGAAGACTTATTCTATGGTCAGAGACAAATTCCAGTTCTCTTGTTGGAGAAATTATTCTAAAATGCTTTTCAAAGGAAGTGCCTGTGCTCCAAAAAGCTCCTGTCCCTGTCCATCCACACTCATCTCACAGCGGGCACGGGCTCGGATGCAGAAAGAAGAGCCATCTGTCAATGGTGCTTGACACCCTTTGCTGTCCTCAGAACTTCCCCTACAAGTCAAATTTGGGAGATTAACACATTGTGGTGCAGTTCCACCTGGGTCTACATCGTCCTGCCTGGTTACTTTGGTGTAGTGCCTGGATCCTTCGCCATCCCAAAAATCTTCCTCTTCTCTGTCAAAGCTGTGTGTGCTGCTGGAGGCTGAATGAAGACTCTCCTTTATTCTTGCTGCACTTGGCACATGCTGAACGATTTATATTTTTGGCAAATCTTTAAAGCATGGGCAGATTTGTGTTAAGGGAAAGAATTGTTAATTCCGGACAGATTAAGCTCATGGTGATGATCAGCCAGGAATTATCTAACTCAGGATAGGATCTAATGGGAAGGACAAGCCTTGAAGTCCCATAGACCTCTTGCAACTGCACTCAGAGGGTACTGAAATACACCCTGGGGAGGACAGACCCTGTTCTTCTCCATGGTCCTCTCCAGGGCTAATTCCTGAGGGAGGAGAGCAGATCTGTCTCCTCTGCAGTGATCTGCCCACGCACACGAGGGAGCAGCCAAAAGCTCCAGCACAGGATGCACGGGAGCCTTTGAATAAAAGGGTGCTTTCAGGGAATAAGAAACTTTTCACAAATGTCATGTGTGAAAGTTGCTGGCAAACAGAGGCGAGCTCTCAGTGGGTTTGTGTCAGTGTTGCCTGGACTATGATGCACGGGGCAGACAAAGCTGGAATAAATATGAACTTCTTCTGTGTAAATGTGATACCGCTGTGATGTGCCAGAATGACAACATCTGATGTTTTCACTCGAAACAGACGCAGTGTTGTTAGGGAAGATTTCCTTCTACAGATGGGAGAACTCTCCCATTTCCAAATCCCATTCTTTTCTAAAGTGAAGATGAGGCCAGCACCAGTGGGGTTAGGGGCAGGGTTAGTGGTGCTGCAGCATGGAAATCTCCACCCAGAAAGCAGGTGAAAGATTTTGCTGTCAAAGTGAAAGAGCCCAGCACGATTTTTTAACAGCTGGTTCCTCCTGTAGTGGAATAAGAAAATAAACTTCTCTTACTGTGGGATATGAGGCACGCTGGATCTGCTGGGTTTAGCTCGTGTTGAATGACTCCATCCCAAAGCCTCTGGGGATTTGATTGAACTGGGATTCAGCGCTCTGGCTTTGGCTTGTGTCCAATGTTAACAGAGAAAAAGCATTCAGGGGCACCTCATGCAGAACCACCAAGTGAATTCTCCCTTTCTGCTCGCCAGAGTAAACCCCAGATGCTGTGTAAAACCAGCACAGGAGCAGGGCTGTGCCCAGTCCCACTGGTCAGAGATTTCCTCAGTTGCCCTCCGAACGCACAGGAGTCTTGTGCCAGCACTGTGCCACGCTGCGGGATTGTGACTGTGACCCCCCTGTACTGCTGATCCTGTGGGATTGGGGCAATTATCCTGGGCTTTTTCCTTTTTTGGGGGGCCAGATGATTTCTTGGCACAACTGGATTCAAGGGGAAATTTGCATCCTTCCAGGCATCCCCCCCAAACTTGCCCCTCTAAACCTTTTGTTTACTCATCTGTTGACCTATCCAGGGCTGGGATCAGCGCCCCGTTTTCCTCTCGAGCACACAGCGTGAGCAGACGACTGATGGTGAGAGCGAGAATCACCGAGGCAAAGTTACCGCGAAGGGCTGGAACAAGGCACTAGGACCTAGGAGGCGTCTCATCCACCCTGGCAGGAATTTCTTGCTTGGAGCTCAGACAACAAAGGCAGAGTGAGCCTGGTTTTCTTTCTCTCAGCATCTCCACCCTGCGCACTGAAAACCGGTGAGTAGAGCTTTCCCGAGTGCCTTGCATGCAGAAAAGTCACAGAAAGGGGCAATCTTTTCTCGGTGCCTCACAGCATCTGCAGCTCATTTTAAAACCAAAACCCCCCGCATCCTCCGATCCATCCCCGAACTTGCTTGGATGTTTCATTGTTCAGTGCATGACACCAGACTGAATCCAGCCCAGCGGGCATCGTGGGGGGAACGTTCCCAACTTGGGGTTTCTGTGCCTGCATTTTCGTCTGCCTCGCTGCAGCCTGGGGACGATGATTTTTATTTTTATTTTTTTTCCCCCCTGCATGGGTCACGCTGACATTGTGAAATACAGGGAAGGAGCTTCATTCTGCCGAGCGTGAAGGGCGGGGATGAGATAGCAACAGCTTTTCCTGGGTTTATACCTGCCTGCCAAGGGCTGTAAATCCCTTTTCGAGCCCCGTGTTAACACGAGAGCGACATCCGTGGGGTGCATGTGCCTGGTGGTGCCGGGGGGAGTGGAAGGGTCTCCGCTGCAGGGTCGGGGGGCTCCTGCTCCTTTTGTGCGGGGGTTTGGTGCGGCAGAAAGGTTGTTCTCGAGCACGGAGACCGCAAAATTCCTGCTCGCTGGGTGTCAGCTCCAGCCTCGGCTTTTCCGTGCTGGAAGCCCCCGTGCTCAGAACAATGAAAGGTGAGGAGCAGGGCCGGCGTGTCCCTGGGGCACGGGCACTTCCAGCTATTAAATCACTTAGGGCTGGAAGCGGGGGGTGGAAAGAGCCCCTTTATTTTCTCCTCCTCGTTAAACGGGAGCAAAAAAAAAAAATGCAATTCAGGGGAGGCTCGGGCTGAAAAGAGCTTGCCGAAGGCGCGTTTCAATGACAGATTTTTCTTTGCAGTCATTTCTTCCTGGAGATGTAGGCTGGTCCTGGGAATTGATTGATGGGCTAGGAGGGGGCTGCGGATAGGGGGAAGGGTGGGCTGGATCTCATTGCTAACCCTTATTGAACAGGCTGTCACAAAGAAACTGCTTATTCCCCTGTGACCATTCTTTCATAAACGCCAGTTTATTCTAATGTTAAACATTCAGATGCTCTGGGTCCTTCCGTGATTCGGCAGATTGAAAGGCTGACTTACTGGGATCTCCTTGTTTTCTGTTGCCAAAGGAAACCTCACAGGGCTCAGAGGTTTAATTCATTGCCAACTGGTGTTTGGACGAGTGCTTTTGGGGCTGAGTTGTGGTTGCCGCGTATCCCTTTGGCCCCAAGTCCCGATTTGCTGCACTTTGAAAACTCCCAGGTGCAGGAGCAGGCGGCTCTCTAGAAACGAGCTCCCTGCCCCCAGTAGTTGGATCCCTTTCAAAACGCGAGGACCCCTCCTACTCTCAGTCCCCAGAATCGATACAAATCTGGGTCAGGGGAGGGGGCGCTTCCCAAATGCATCCGTCCTGCTCCACACGCAGTCTTAGTGTCGTTTTGCTCTCCGGGTTGTGGCTCTGCCGGGCTCTAACCCGTCCCTTCGCCCTCCTTCTCTCCCCATCTCCTTCCTGCCCAGCTTCAGATCTTTAGGGTTCACCAAACTATGGAACTTGATTTTGGACACTTTGACGAAAGAGACAAGGCGTCCAGAAACATGCGAGGCACACGGATGAACGGCTTGCCCAGCCCCACTCACAGCGCTCACTGTAGCTTCTACAGAACCCGGACCTTACAGGCGCTGAGTAACGAGAAGAAAGCCAAGAAGGTGCGTTTCTATCGCAACGGGGACCGCTACTTCAAGGGGATTGTATACGCCGTGTCCTCCGACCGCTTCCGAAGTTTTGATGCCCTGCTGGCCGACCTGACCCGCTCCCTGTCCGACAACATCAACCTTCCCCAGGGCGTGCGCTACATCTACACCATCGATGGCTCGCGGAAGATCGGCAGCATGGACGAGCTGGAGGAAGGTAACGAGCAGGGAGGAGGAGGAGGGGTGGGCAGGGGGCTGCGCCACTCGGGGCTGCCCGGGAGGTGGCGGTTCGCCGGGCTCGGGGGATGCCGGGCTCCGGGGGTGCCGGGCTCGGGGGATGCAGGGCTCCGGGGGATGCAGGGCTCCGGGGGTGCCGGGCTCGGGGGATGCAGGGCTCCGGCGGATGCAGGGCTCCGGGGGTGCCGGGCTCGGGGGATGCCGGGCTCCAGGGATGCCGGGCTCGGGGGATGCAGGGCTCCGGCGGATGCAGGGCTCCGGGGGATGCCGGGCTCCAGGGATGCCGGGCTCCGGGGGATGCCGGGCTCCAGGGATGCCGGGCTCCGGGGGATGCAGGGCTCCAGGGATGCCGGGCTCCAGGGATGCCGGGCTCCGGGGGATGCCGGGCTCCGGGGGATGCTGGGCTCCGGGGGATGCCGAGCTCCGGGGGATGCTGGGCTCCGGGGGATGCCGAGCTCCGGGGGATGCCGAGCCCCGCTGTGCTCTGCCGGGCGCTGCCGGAGCGGGTGAAGAGTGGGTGTCACCCCCGGGGTGCCCAGAGCGCCCGCTCGGTGTGGCCGGAGGGTGTGTCCGGCCCGGCTGTGTCCGTGTGTCTGACTCGTGTGTCTGACTCGTGTGTCCGGCCCTGGCTGTGTCCGTGTGTCCGGCCCTGGCTGTGTCCGTGTGTCCAGCTCTGGCTGTGTCCGTGTGTCCAGCCCATGTGTCCGGCTCGCGGCTGTGTCCATGTGTCCAGCCCTGGTTGTGTCTGTGTGTCCAGCTCTGGCTGTGTCCGTGTGTCCAGCCCTGGCTGTGTCTGTGTGTCCAGCTCGTGTGTCTGGCCCGTGTGTCCGGCCCTGGCTGTGTCTGTGTGTCCAGCTCGTGTCTGGCCCGTGTGTCCAGCCCTGGCTGTGTCCGTGTGTCCAGCTCACAGCTGTGTCCGTGTGTCCAGCCCTGGCTGTGTCCGTGTGTCCAGCTCACAGCTGTGTCCGTGTGTCCAGCTCGTGCCTGTGTCCGTGTGTCCAGCCCCTGGGTGTCCCCACGGCTGTCCGGGCTGGCTCAGGGTCACCCCGGCTGGGTGCAGCGCGTTTCCCAATGGTGTGGGTGGGGATGAATGGGAAAGGAAGAGGGGCTGATTCCTGTAGTGTGTGCTGGGGTGGGAAGGGTTTGTGCTCTCACAGGGGGTTTTTGGGGTTCAGGGCACACCGTGTGTGTGCTGGGTTTGTGCTCTCACAGGGGGTTTTTGGGGTTCAGGGCACACCGTGTGTGTGCTGGGTTTGTGCTCTCACAGGGGGTTTTTGGGGTTGGGTGCACACGCTGTGTGTGCTGGGTTTGTGCTCTCTGATGGGGTTTTTGGGGTTCAGTGCACAAGCTGTGTGTGCTGGGTTTGTGCTCTCTGATGGGGTTTTTGGGGTTGGATGCACACGGTGTGTGTGCTGGGTTTGTGCTCTCTGATGGGGTTTTTGGGGTTGGATGCACACGGTGTGTGTGCTGGGTTTGTGCTCTCTGATGGGGTTTTGGGGGTTCAGTGCACACGGTGTGTGCTGGGTTTGTGCACTCTGATGGGTTTTTGGGGTTGGGTGCACACGCTGTGTGTGTGCTGGGTTTGTGCTCTCTGATGGGGTTTTTGGGGTTCAGTGCACAAGCTGTGTGTGCTGGGTTTGTGCACTCTGATGGGTTTTTGGGGTTGGGTGCACACGGTGTGTGCACAGGGTGTGGTCGGGGCCATGCGGGGTGTGGACAGGGGTGTTGGGGTGCACAGAGGATGTTTGGAGGGCGGCTGTTGGGGGGTTCAGTGTTTGGGGGTGCACAGGGGTGAGCTGGCAGTTCACACAGCCTAATTAGGGAGGGGATTTAATGAGCGAGGTGTGTGAGCAGAGAAGGGCGCTTTGGACAGGTCGCACCTGGTGAACCTTGGGGCTCACGCGTGTGTCTGTGCGCTGGGAAGCCGAGGGTTCATGGCAGGGAGGTCTGGGGTTTCTCTGCGCTGCGGTGCGTGCTCAGGAGGTGCGGACAGGGCACGGGGAGCTGGTGTGCTGCGTGTGCAAGGGCCGTGCCCCTGTGCCTCTGGGCAGCCTTTCCGCAGGGGCTGAGCCTGCGGCGGTGGCTGCGCTGGGTCTGGGGGCAGTGTGGGGAGCATCCTGGCCGTGCAGGGGGTGCTCAGCTGTCCCCGAGCGTGTCCCCGTGTCCGGAGGGGCCGTGCCTGCCCCTCGGCGTGTCACTGTGGGCTGAGGGATGTGTCAGAGATCCATCCTGCTCGGCAGGGAAGGTTTGCTCCTCTGCTGCCCTGGGCGCTGCCGCTCCCGGAGCGCCAGGACAAACCCTGGATGAAACTGGGGTGCCCAGCCCTGTCTCCGTGCCCGGCAGCAGAACCAGAGCGGGGTGGATGGAGAGCGCCCACAGCCACGCTGCTTTTCTCCTCCGCCAGCAATTCATTCTTTGTTCGGACCTGGAATATCCTGTTGCGGGAGGGGAGGTGCTCTTCCCTTTCTCCTGGGTGCTTTTTCCTCCCGGCCGGTTCGGTAACTACCGAGAATCCACGAGGCTTTTGCCTTTAGGAAGAGACAATGGATGTGAGTGCACTGCAGGGGCAGCCTCGGCAGCGAGTCATTGTGTGACCTTGACTAAAGCAGCTCTCCCTAGAATTCCTCGTCTGTCAAGCTGGATACTCATCTCCCCAAAATACTTCGCGGGGACAAGGAACGTGGAATAAATCTTGGTTTCCATAGAGGAGTTTTCCTGGGAAGAAATTGCTGCCTTTCAGAGCTGTGAGGCTTCCTAGTGGAGTTATTCTCAGCCCAATTACAGCTGTCGAATGGAGGTGTGGCCTCCCTTAATTTTAGAGATTCTGCCATGTTTTATTCTGGTCTCTTAATATGGCCACAGCCTTTCTCTAATGGCAGCTCCCAGTCCTGCTTGTCCTAGGTCTTATGCAAATCTTCAGAAATAACTCCCGTAGAAAATGCAGCTCTTTTTTTCCCTTTTTACACTCTTCCTTCTCTTATATTCTTCCTGCTTTTTCTCAGTTAATAAAGCTTGAGTCATTACACCTGCTTTAAATGGGTTTTGCTGCAGGTAAGGAGGTACCTCGTTCATGAAAATCCATTTTGCTGCTTGAGGTACAGACAGGAGATGCTGGCATTTGGGTTCTGGCTTTGTTCTGCCAAAATGGCATCTGGGAGCAGCGCTGAAGAAGAGGCACTAAAAACAAAACAGGATTGTCCGTGTGGCTGTGTCCTCAGCAGAGCCTCAGCTAGGAAAACAAAACCTGAGCAGAGTGAAGACAAAGGAATGCATTTTTTGACCATGCCAGAGCAGGTCTGCACGCTGCTATTGATCCCATATTTCTAGGGGTGACCTACGCTTCTGTTGTAGAAAAGCAATTTACAACACCGTGGTTATAACCAGCCTTGTGGGGAGCTCTGCCCCTAGCCTGGGTGTTTGCAGAGCTGTGTGCAAGGTACCTGCATGAAACCCAGAATTTGGGAATAATTCTGCTGTGGCACACGAGAACACACACAACCAGGGCACATCTGCCTGATTAATTTGCTTTCTGCTTGGAGGCTGAGGGTAGCCAAACCAGTGCTTGTTGCTGTAATGCGGGCTAATTTATCATTGTAATTTCCAATAAACAAGTAGAATCTAGGAAAAGTCATCAAAGAGGCTCATCTCAGTGGTTTGATGGCAAAAACTTGTGAATTGCTGACAGTATTTCACATCATGTTCTAAGTACTTGATTACTTCTGATTTCAAAATCTCCTCACATGGTGCAGCCTGAATGTAGTTCTGGAGGCTATGGAGAGAATGATGGTGCACAGCACCAAGATCCTAGGCACAGACATTTGAGGTGCATGAAAACCACGTGGTGTGCTGCTAATTAACCGGGGCTCAGAATCACCCTTTTGTCCTCCAGACCCAGAGTTCTTCCCTGGCACTCAAGGTTATTCTCACAATGAGAACAAGGGAAGTTTTTCATACTCTTTTTTCACATTCCTCCCATCTCTTGGGATGAGCCTCTTGGTCCTTTCCTGTACTGCACCCTGACACCTCACATTTTGGAAGCCCTCAGAACTCTCTAGCTGAGTTCTCCCTCACTGGTCACAGGTTGCTTTTCCCATTCTTTTCCAGCTCTCTCATGTCCCAGTGACCTTCTCTCAAAATCCACACACCTGATCATTTTTTCTTCCCCTTCTCCTTCCTAGCAGCCATATTCCATCCCTGTAGTCATTGTCTCAATCCTGACTGCCTATTTCCAGCATTCAGCTTTAATATATTTGTAAATAATGCACCTGCTGATGTTGATTAGGACTGCATTCCTTAATCTCCTGCTCCAGCTCATCCTGGCAGCAGCAAACTCTGACAGCACCTCCCACTCGTGTCCCACTGCCTTGGCTGGGTCAGGAGTGGATGTTGGCCCAAGGTGCTGCTATTTATCGTGGTAGGAGATGAATCTTTTGGAAAAGAGCACCAGGTGAGCTCTATTCCCCTTCATATTTGGCTGGTTCCAGTGACCAGGGCTTTGGGAAGTTGATTTATGCAGCTGCATTTGCTGGTGAGTCACTTGCAAACAGATAATCCTTGTGCCTTGTGCTGTGAGGAAACTTGCATAGGAAAGATGCTACAATAATCACGTGCCTTCCGTTCCAGCCTTTCTCAAGATGAGCAGCTCGCATTTCATCCAAGTTTCAGCTCAAATTTAGTTCCTTTGGTATCTGGACATGGTGATTTGGACCTTGGTTCATTCTGAGCCTCTCCTTGTAGACCTGAAGTGACGAGAACTTGTCCCGCCTCAGCTCTGATTATTCTTTGTCCTTGAGAGGAGGGCTGGGTACAGGTGGAAGCTGATGCTGTGCATTGACTTCAGCAGCAAAGATGGCTTAAGAAATGCTGCTCTTGGTCACTTGTTCCGGCCCCCGTTGTCCCATAAATGAGTTCTTTGTGGGACAAAAGGGTTTTTTAGCCCTCTCCACAATTTTGCTGCTTTCCCATGTCCAGCTTCTTGCCATACTGAAATGGACAGTGAGGGAGCGAAGGCAAGGCACATCCAAAGGTGGATTTTATGCCCTGTTCTGGGCTGCTTCTTTGAAATTTGTCCTTGTTTCATATCAAACGCTAGAAAAAGCTGACTAGGATTTTGTTTTGCTCACTGTGGTTTCATTGCAAATGCTCTTGGGCTGTGTGAGATATTCCAGAAAGTGATTCCAAGCCTTTTGTATCCTGTCATGCCCTTGGGATTATTTTCCAAAATCTTGTCCAGGAGTATTTAAAGTAATCATAGGAGGGGCTCCACCCTGGAGCAGAGTCTGGTGTGTGCTGGGACTGGGGGGGTTGACAGGAAACATCCTGGAATCTCCACCCAGCGCGTGCGTTCCAGTTTGCCTGGAAAAGTGAAATCCCTGTAGTTTCACACTGAAACCTTGGTAACCTGTGGAATTGTTTTCTGTGGGTGTCTGCTGGCCTGATAGCTCAGCTGATTACATCCTACATAACCAGATTTCTCCGTGGGGTTCTGTTTTATTTGCTTGCTCATCCTGGCTGTCACCCTAAGACTGGTGTGGCCCCAAAATTCTTTACAGGCGTCGCGTGGTTTTGAAGGTGATTTCTCATCAAGCATTTCTTCCACTTGTTCAGCAGAGGAAGAGGTGCTTCTGCTCATGGAGGAGCCAAGGGAAGGGAGCTCTTCCAGGGCTCATTTTGCCATGCCGGAGTAGGTCTTTTTAACTGGAGTAGGTCTTTTTAACTCATACAGCAGCAGCAAGTCCATGCATTTGAAACTCCTCCAACGCCATGTGGAATGAACTCTGCAAGGTGTTAAGTCCACTTAATTCCTGCTGCAGCCCTGGTAAATTCCATGAAACACAAAAGCTGGGCACAGTAGCACAATCTCGACTTTGCAACTGCAGAGCTAACAGCCAAAATAATTGACTGCTGCCCACAGAGACTGTTCCTGGAATAACTGTTAACACTTAGACATTCAAAGTGGCCTCAATCCAGCTTCCCTGATTTTTCTCAAAAGACTTCTGCCCGCAGCTCATCACCCTTGGAAAGTTGCTGGTGCATGCTGAGGAAGGATAACTTTCTCTGGAAGCACAGCCTGTCATTTTTGGTATTGTCACAGGGAGCTGCTGTAAGCGGGCCGGAGGATCAGCGCTCATCTGGAGCTTAGGTTTTGTCTAAGGAACCTTCTCTGAGGCTAACCTTATCTCTGCTGAGATCATCCCTTCTTTAGGAGCTGAATAATCTCCTTGTGCTTCCATCAAATCTGCAGGCACCGGGATGTGTCACGCGCTTGAAGCCGCGGTAATTCTCTGTGACACAAGCCTGGCTTCCAGTGGCAAATATGATGGCCATGGCAGGAGGGCTGGGCTCTGCAGCCAGCCCAGCCACTGCTGAGGGCGGGCAGGAGGAGCGAGGAGATGCCTTGGCTGGTTTGGTGGCACGTCTGTGTCACCCTGGCACGGGGACAGAGCGCATCCCCCTGTGGGCTCCCTGTCACCGAGACACACAAAGCAGTCACACACAGACAAGAGATTTTCGCAGAGGTTCTTCCGAACCAGCTCCCAGCTGAGAGAGACGAGAGAAGAGAGCCCCTTGGTTTATTTCTTACTTTTTATACATTTGTGGGTCTAGCAGAAGATTGGCTTTTTGGGGTTTCCACCCCTCAGCCTCAGTGGCCAGACCAATTGTCAGTTACAATTGTTTTCAGGTTAGAAATATGCAAACAAAGGGCAGAGAATGAAAAACAAAGGATTTGTTTATGTTACATCTGTGGGAAAAGGTAGAAAACTCTTAATGTTGTACACTAACTAAAAAGATCTGACTCCATTTAAGAAAATCAAAAGGCTCAGAAAAACCAAGGTAACAGGCTCTGGCTCTGCAGTGTGAAAAGGACATCCCTGCGCCGAACAAACGCTGTCCTTGGCACCACAGGGCGTTTGTCGGGGCGGTGCTCCCCACCCCCAGTGCCTGAGCGTGTCTCTTTGGGGCTCCCTTTTTGGGGTTTGTTTGGAATTACTGATGTGGCTGTCCGTTGTGCCTTCTGATGGCTTGCAGAGGGATTTCTGCACGTGCGCACAGCTGCTTGCTGGCTCGAGACGTGTGTTCCTGAAAATATTCCTGCACGGATTTTTGTGCTTAGGGCTGGGGAGCAGTATTCTTCTCGGAGTTGTTTCTTTTGCTCGTGGCGGGATCTCACATCCACTTCCCATTCCTTCTGTTATGCTGAGCACATCTTCTGCTATCACGCCGTGTCTGTCACTCATATTTCTGTGGCTGGCACAGTTGTGCACCTTGACTTCTCATTATGGGCTTAGCACAGACAGATGTGGCAGAGAAACCCACAGAGAACCCACTCCTCCCTCCACGGTAGCTCTGTTCCCTGTAAAATTTCTTTTTCTTATCATCTCCTGGCCACATTGTGCAGTGAAAAGCTGGAAAGTTCACAGGTCTTCAGCTCATCCATGCTTGCTGAATCCTGCTACCACCGTGCTAAGGTTTGGGTGAAAACTCCACTGTGGGAAGTGAAATACACTGTGGGAAGTGTGTTCCTGGCTGGCAAATGCGTGTGCCCCTCTGAGGAACCTGAACGATGATTTTGCTGCTGTTTGAAGGTCATAAACTGAGTTAGGGAAGACATTAGTTGAAGTGGTTTTTAAATGAAGTTAAAGCTTCAGGTCAGTTCCTTAGGTCAGGGAGGAAGGACAGAAAAGCTCCTCTTCCCTGGAGCTGTGCTGCTGCGAGTGCAGAAACGATGCTGAGAGGAGCTTCTGGAGTGACACTCCAAGGAAACGTGTCTCCAGTTTCAGAATCGAGTAAAAGTGCAGATTTTATTTGCAGGGGTTTGGGTAAAATGAGACAAAGGGAGAAAGGGCAGATTCCATTTTCCACTTGTGAGTGCGAGCACAGCTTGAGAGGCCAGATCTGCACAACTGCCCAGGGTGACATCTGCAGAGCAAACCCTGCAAGAGTTTTGCCTTCATGCCTGTTGCCTTTGGTGTACAGTGGTGTAAACACACAAACAGCTGTGGTGTGCAGTGAGGAATTCAAAAGGCCTCAGCTGGAACTGAGTGATGGTACCATACTGGACAGATCAAGAATCTCTTCAGCTTCCTTTAAAACATGCTACTTGTTAATGGAAAATATGCTCCAGCACCTCACATGTCTACAGAAAACAGTGCAAATGTGTGGAAATAATAGAGATGAAGGTCAAATGTGGATGCAAGTCAAGCCTTGCCACACTTCAGTGGCTGATAGTCTGCTTCTGTGTTCCAGGTGGGGAAGCTGAGGTGCAGGTGAGGTGAGGAGCTGGCACAGGGGAGCTGGGGCAGGAGTGACAGCAGCATTCAAGTCACTTAGTGCTGCATTTAAACAGAGAAATCCCTTTTCTCGGAGGATAATGCACATTTCTGCTGAGCACACTTAGGAGGGCTCTGCTGCCCGGGGATTACGGGCTTGGCAGGGCTCAGGTTCTTAGGATGGTTAATTCCCTGGGAGCATTCCAGGCTCCTTGCTGCCCTTCTCTCAGCCGTGGAACTGGAGAGGAGCCTGGGCCTGCTCTGCACCAGGTGTCACTTGGCTGGAGCAGACGAATAAACCACAACTTATCACTTATTAATCAGAAAGGTTTGAAGTATTCAAAGCTTCTGGAAAGCGATATCCCCGAGGGAATTTAGTATAATGCGTGGTACTCTGGGGTATTTGAGTTTCTATTGAGTCAGATTCACAAAATATAGGCGACTAAGGAGCTCCAGCTATGGGCAGGGCTGCTTGGTTCATTTACTGAGGGGTGTTGCAGTCAGCAATTAGAGATTTGTACTGTTTGTTCAAGCCAGCAGAACCTGCTGGTCCGATTATTGTTAGTTTGGGTTACACTGGCTGACAAAATGCCCAGCTGAGTGTTCATCATGGACCTTGTCAGCTCTCTTCTCCCTTCTGCATCTGCATTCCCTCTTTAGAAGGGGAAATGGAATATCTGCTTCCTGTTGATCAAGGTTTTTGGCCATTTTTTGTGCAACTGATGGAGAAGAGCTGCAGGTGGTGATGTAGGCACCATGAGTGGGCATCACGGTGACAAACTGGGTACAAAGGTGGGGTTAAAGTAAATTAGAATCCTGCATTTTTTCTATGGCTGCTTGTGACATCACACCCTGGTCAGTAATAGGGACAGAAACACACAGAGTGCTGTTTATTTATTATTTAAATCTGTTTATTGTGTGTGTGTGTTGTGGTCTCACCGTGGGTTCTGGTGCCTCCATCAGAAGTGCAGTTTAGTCAGCAGAAGGAGTTCCAGTACGAGCTTTATCCCGGGCACGTTCCATGCCTGGGCCATGTGAAAATCCGTGGGATGTTTGGAAATCCATGTTTTGCCAACTGGATGTCAAATCCTGTCCTAGAGATCCCTGGATGGGAAGCCAGACTTGGCTGTGGGATAAGCTTTTCAAAGATGTCTGAGCCTTGGAGTTTGCAGGCAGGGACAGACAAGGAAATGCAGCCAATCTGTTTTTTTGTAAAGAAGGAATTTCTTTCTTTAACAAAATCGTTTTTCAGAATAGTTAAATCTATTTTGATTTCAAACGTAGTTAATGGAGAACTTAATTCTGTAAGATCAACAAAGAGAACACCAGAAGAGATTCTAAAATCCTACAGGTACCCATGTCATGCCTTCAGTTCCTATTAAAATTTTATCTAATGGCGAGACGAAAGCTTCTTCCTCCAGCAGTGAGTGACTTTTTTTCAGTGCAGCCTGAGTCATTTCAGACCAGACAGCTACATTCCCTTAGGGATACTGGTTTACAGTCTCATTCTAGTAATAACTCTTCCAGCATCCATCAGATTTGCAGGCCCAAAAGAAGCTCACACAAATCTTTTAAGGTGCTTTTAAGACCTTAGATAGATAGGATCCTGTAAATTACAGACAAAGCCCGAAACTAATTTTGGGTGGGATAGGGAAGGGCTTTTTGTGAATTACTAAAGAGACCCTGTAACTCTGCCATATCTAAATTTGGATTTAATGTATTTTTGGTTGGTACCGGCCATGTAGATCAAGGAGAGGTATTTGGTGCAGTGTTTAATCTCAGCTGCCACTGGGTCTGTTCCCTAATAAACCACTGGTGCTCTAACAGTGCATATTTGTTATTCCTGCTAGATTTATCAAGGCTACTTTTAGTGGAGACTGTTTGGGACGAGATTTTGATTATTTTTCAGGCATGATGCAGAAGGCGCTTTGTGGATGAATGTTGATGTCCTCTTGGCGGGGAATGACACACTGAAGTAGCACCTAGGACTGTGAAGATAAAGGGGAAACTGCCAAATTATTTATAATTTAATAAATAATTATAAAGTTACTATATAATAATTATAAAATAATTTGTTATTTATGATTTTTTAATAAAATAATCGGGGTGGTCAAATTAATTTGGTGTTCTGAAGCTCTTGGAAAGCTTAGCTGCATCTTCAAGTGCCTGAATACCTTCATGACTCAACCTCTTTTAACCCCTGGTTCTTGTGATTTTATGTATTTTTATGGCTGACTCGCTCACTTTGTGGAAATACCAGCGATATTTTAAATAACCGTAAATATAACACTAAAACAAGGCAGAATGTTTTAAGAACAAGCTGTCGTGGGAGTGCTAATGGAAGCAATTATTAACGTTTTTGCACGATTCACGGGGGAGGAGCACGGAGCCGGTGGTTACTGTGGAATCTCGTTCCTTTCCTCAAGGGGAGAGTTACGTCTGCTCGTCCGACAACTTCTTCAAGAAGGTGGAATACACCAAGAACGTCAACCCCAACTGGTCGGTCAACGTGAAGACCTCTGCCAACCAGAAAGCCCCTCAGTCCCTGGCCAGCAGCAACAGTGCCCAGGCCAAGGAGAACAAGGATTTCGTGCGCCCCAAGCTGGTGACCATCATCCGCAGCGGGGTGAAGCCCCGCAAGGCCGTGCGCGTGCTCCTCAACAAGAAGACCGCCCACTCCTTCGAGCAGGTCCTCACTGACATCACTGAAGCCATCAAACTGGAGACAGGGGTGGTCAAGAAGCTGTACACCTTGGATGGGAAGCAGGTAGGAGGTTTTTACAGATGTCGCGTCTTTTTCTCCCTCTCGTCGCGCGGCTTTGCTGACTCAGAGCAGTTCTTGGAGCCGAAAATTAAGCTGAGATGATTGCTGCCATCTGTTCCCTTAGAAGTATGGCTTCTCATGCCAGTGGTTAGGTTACTAAATTTTCCCTGATATTAATACCAAGTAAAGAATGCAGCCGTGGGTCTGGGTGGAACAGATGCTCGCCCTGCACGCCGGCGTGCGGTGCGTGTCTTCTGGGCCAGCCAAATAAATAACAGGGGGAGTTGGGTTCACAGCTGATCCAGCTCTGGACTGACTGGAGGGACTCTCCAGCGCTGGCCTCGCTCAGTGAAAACGTGTTGCCTGACTTCCCTTGCCCTCTGGTGAAGGCTGGCTAAGATAAAAGTGCTTGATCCCAGCACGCTCTTCTGGCCAGCTCCAGAGCGAGCAGGGAAAGTGTGGAGCTGTGGAGCATTTCCTTGACTAAATGCATGAGGAGGTAACGTGCAGGAAGAGTCAGAAACATTTAGCAGGTCATCAAAATGTGCTTCATGTCTGCATGTTGCTGGAACTGAAGGAAACATCTGTGTCTCGTTAGCAGCTACACAGCAACGAGCCATTTCATATTGCTGTATCTATGAAAAGCCTTAAAGGAATGTGGGGGATCATTTTTGGAGCTGGGAAGAGCTAGATTCTTCAAGGACAATTGTGAGCTTGATTTAAAGTTTCTGTTTATTGTAATTGAGGAACGATCTTATTTTTGTCACTGTTTTTCCTGCTCCAAATTCTGGAGTGAGGCAGCACAGCTCTTGTGTGGGTTTGGACTCTGGCTATTCTAGGGATTGATGGCTTTGCTTTAAATTAACTCTGTCCTGTCTCTGGAGAAAATTACTCAAGTACTGGCTCTGCTCAAGAAAATGCAGATTTTACAAATAAAAAATGTTCATCCCAGATACAGGTTCCTGCAATGTCCTGCACAGTCCAGGAGTGTAGCGTAGTGCCTGGGAGCTGAGAGAGGCATGTCACTCTGACCTGATGTCTGGTGTTAATTGTTAATTAAATGATCTTTAAGGTCCCTTCCAACCCAAACCATTCCTTTGTCCCATCCTGTGTCCTGCACATTAGTTACTGTTGGGTTCCCTCTTCAGTTACACACACACACACACAAAAAAAAAAAATCCCATCTGTCTGCCAAAGCTTTTGTTCCCACTTGTCTCAACACAGCACTTTTCCTTCCTGGGATGCATGGTTTGAACATGAGAGGGTGACTGTCCAGCTGCACTGTCCACAGACACAGTGGCCTGCTGGAAATGAGCAGTGATCCCAGGAGTGATGCACGGGAAACCTTGGGAGAGACCGGGGGAGAGGAAGGAGGGAGTCAAATGTGCTCCCTGAGGTGATCACACCTGGCACAGGACCATGCCCTTTGGGCCACAGCAGCTTTGCAGAGGGTTTCATAATTGGATGTGGCCTGAGAGCGGCTCCCTGCTCATGCTGACAGAGTCCTGCTGTTCTCCCAGCTGGGAAGGAGGATCTTAATCTGAACCTGTGAGTGGCCTCAGTCCCTTGAGAGCTGCAGGCAGTCTGGAGATGGGGTGTTGCTTTGGATGGTGCAGGGACAGGGGTGCTCCATGAGCTCCCATCAGACTGCTCTCTTCTCCCCCTCTAGCTGTTTACGGGGGCTGAAGTGATTTCCTTGCACCTCTGGCTGGAGAGCAAGACAGGATCAGCGCTGATATGACATTTAACTTGTTCCTCTGGCTCTATAATTCACCGTTTATGAAATGAGATATTTGATTGCATGTTGGAGGTGCCAGCGGGAGTTTCAGTGTGTGCAAATGCACACCCAAGTAACGCAGTTACTGAAAACACCGAGACTGTGATTTGGCAGTAATGGGATGTTTGATATTTGTTTGCAGCACCAATTGCTGTTGAAGCTCCCTGAAGAGCAAACCTGGTTCACCAAAGACTTTATTTTCAGTGGAAGGTTTCTTTCAATGCCTATTCTTTATTATAGTTGTGTGTTCTTAGTGTAGAAGTCACAGCTAGGAGCTTATGCTGGCTGTTAGGGTTTCCATGACATACTGCTCCATAAAATCTGACCTCCTGACATGACATTAGGGGGTTTTGCATGTCTGATGCTGACATTAGAAAGAGATTACTGCATGCGTGATTCTGACAAACAGCACTTTATTTTCAGGAGGAAATATTCATGCAAAAAATGCAAGCTGCTCAAAGCTGAAATGCTGACAAGGATCATGACAGTCTGTCTCTTTGAGCGCCATCAGAGGCACGTTGCTCCCTCTGTTGTGAAATGATAAAATTTACAAAAGGAACGTACAAAGGGAAATCATCCTTCCTCAGTCCACGAGCTGGGACTTAATGAGGGGAGATGATTATTTTATTTATAGGCATTTCCACAGTGCTCATCAGCGGAGTAATCAAGATGCTTTAGAAGTACAGACAGTGGTGGCAGTGACAGGGTGGTGTGTGGATAATTACATTTCTGTGCACTGCAGACCTGCTGCAGTTGGAGTGCGAAAGCAGCTAATTGAGAGCTGGTGGGCTGTGTTTGAATAAATGTGGCACTCGAAACAACAGTGGGGTTGGGTTATTCTCATGAAATTGTGTCTTTTTATGTTGTGGGTTGGCTGGAGAAATATGGCCCTTGAAGCTGCTAAATTAGCATCTTGTGTTTGAGTAGTTTATTTGACTTGCACATATTTCTAATGTCTGGACTCAAGCTCTTTCCCTCCCTGGAGCAGATCATTACCTCTTGATGTACACCCCTGAGCTCTTGAAAAAGGTTTGAAACCTTGAAGAAAGGTTTTTCAAATAGTTGACCAAAAAATGAGTCGTGACAGGGGATCACAACAGAGATTTAACTTTGGAACTTCCATGGCTGTACAGGAAATGGTGTGGGTCAAAGAATTCAGTAAATTAAACAAATGCTGCAATGGGCCAAATTTAGTACTTGATTCCACGACTACAACAGTTGTAGTGTTGAGATGTGTAATACAAACAATTAAAATACACACATTCAGGATTCAATTTGGTCAGGCCTGCGGATCATGCTGGAAAACAGCTATTTTGGTAGATTCTTCCTCCTTTTAACAAACTCTTCGTTCTACCCAATGCCCCAAGTAAGTCTGGATTCCTGGGCTACTTTATGGACACGTGATGACAGTTCCCGCCTCGCGTCGTTAACAAACCAAATTAGAAAGCAGACTCTGAGGCCGTGGATGAAGTTGCATTCAGATATTTTGAATGCAGTAGGCTGAGCCAGGCTTTGTGTGGATTTGCTGTGGATTTGCTGAGCCGTGCTGCACAATGCGCCGGTGTTCCCTGGGGAAGAGGAGGCTGCTCCACCACCGGCAGCCCGGTGCAGCTGCTGTCAGCACCTTGCTTTGCAGGTGGGCTCTGCCTGCATTCCTTCCTGCTTTTGAGAGGCCTGGGAAAGCTGGTGCCTTCTGTGCACGCTGAACTTCTCTTTCCCTGCCCCGTGTTTTATTCCAAGGTCTGTGAGTCGTTCAGCCAAGGGCCTGAAGAGATGCGGTGACAAAAATCCGTCCCTTTTTGTTGGTCGTTGGCTGAGTTTGGTGATAAACAGAAATTCATCAGACAAGTTCGGTTGTACTTTAGCATTAAGATCTTTTTTTTTTTTTGTGGTGTGAAGTTTCTTCTTTTTCTCCAGCAGTTTTATTGCCACGCCTTAATTAACTAAACACCCCATTGTGTGACCCAACAATTATCATCCCCAAAACCAAGCAGAATAGGTGCTGTTCAGAGCAGGGAGAGCTTGCACGCTTCAGCTGCACATAAACTGAGATATTCTGGTCAACAAGCAGGAACAGACTGTGGTTTTAGCCATGATAACATGCAGTGATCTGTGGGCCTGATACTTCTGGTCTAAAAGACTTCAGCCTGCCAGCAGTGCTGACTGTTTCCCAAGGGGAAAGTTCTTGAGAAAGCCTCTTCTCAAAACAATCTTGGTAAAACAACTATCCCTTCCCAAAACAATCTTTCTCCAGGTGGGGTTTTGCTGTTGCTCTGGTTTCACCAACGGGATTAGACAGGTGTTATTCCTGTTCACCAATCATGTTAAATCTGTATCGGAACACCTCATCAAAGGTGGTAAGAAATAGACAATAAAGCCTTCTATACTCTTTGCCTTCTGAAATACCTGGAGTCTTCTGTCTTTCTTTCATGTCCAACAGTGACAGTGATCTCCTCTGACCTTTGAAATCTTCCAGCACGGGGAGAAGTGGCCCATGCTCTGCTCCTTGGCTGTTCCCTTGCCCAGACACGGTGCTGCTGCTCCACCTGAGTGTTGTCTGTCTCACCAGATGAAATTCCATCCCTTTCCATATGTCAGGGCGCTTGTGACTGCGCTCCCCAAAGAGTTTCCACTCTTAATGAAATGGTCCCCTCTAGCAGGCTGGGCTTTGATAAGGATATCAAGTGGCAGGTGATGAGGGGAGTTCATTCCCTGTTTGCAGAGTGCCCCGGGGGCCAGCCCACCTCTCCTGGCCGGGCAAGACGGTGCCATTTCATTTTAGATTTCCTGCACTGAGGAAGGGCAGCAGCCACAGAGGGAGAAGCAGGATGGCAAAGCTTACAGCAAGTTTAAGGTTGGGATTTTGTGATCAAAGCCAATAAATTAGTTGATAAAGCATCTCCTAAATACTGCACTAAGGCACCCCTACAAGCTGCGCTGGAGAAACCAAACTTTGGAGTTGCTGCGCTGATTTTAAGCTGGGATTTGGAAAAAAAAGTAACAAAAAATTCAACACTCAAATGTTGATACCAGCAGCGGACCAAACTCTTCCAGGATGATGTGGATCTATTGATTGTATTAATGAAATTGTATCAATGAGACATGGAACAAGGCTTGTACTGAAATATAAAAATGCCTCCAACAGCTGTAATCTGTAATTGGTGCTCAGGAAGGAGGTGACACCAGTGTGCCTGTACCCAGTAACATCTGCATTGCTGGAAGAGCAGAGGGAACCTGTTCCCTGCAGAGCCCCGGCAGGAGTTAATTCACACCCCGAGGCGCCAGGTTCAAGGTTACAGAGTGAGCAGATTGCTTTGTGTTATTGCACATGTCCGGGGGGAGGATGTCACAACAACTCCTCCTTCTAAGCTGTTGCCTGCCCTTTAGGATACTGAAAACCTGCACTGAAGGGACCCCAGAACAAGCACTGAAGGGACCCCAGAACAAGCAGCTCATGTAAAGCTGGAATTTAGCCTGGAAGGAAATCGGTGGGAGGAGCAGGAGAGGGATGCAAGGGGTTCTGTATCCCACCTTCTGCTAAGGCTCCTGCAGCAGCCAGTGCCAAGGGGAGCAGCGAGTCCCACCTTCCCTCCCTGCTGCACAAAGCTGGAACAACAAACCCGGGTCTGGCTTGCATCTGTTTCTCAGCCCTCTCCTCCCCGAGCTTCTTGCTCGCTGCTGAGATTTGCCAGGCCCCGCATAAATCTCCCATTTGGATAGCGGGGGGACAGGTCTGGATGGGCAGAGGAACGGAGCAGGCAGGATCCCCGCCCACATCACTCAGGATGGGGATTAATTGAGTCCCAGCCTCGCTCCTCCCCGGGGCCGGTGCAGGTGCTCTGGCTCAGGGCGCTTGCGTGAGATTCCTCCTCTGCAGCAGCCTGTGTGTCATGCAAGGAGGATCAGTAATAATGGATGGACTGGAGAACTTCTGAACCCAAGCCACTTACAGAGCCAGACAGCACAGCCCTGTTCTCCATCTTCAGGGAGCTCTCGGTGTGAGCTGCAGGTTCGGCACTGCCTGATTCATGCAGTGACTAGACACCAACACAGACAAAACCAATTAGTCCTCAGGTATCCCACAAGGATTTTAGCGCTCGCTAGAATGAGTAAGCCGAGCTTCCATGAGCGTGTATCTAAGTACTTAGGATAAAATATTCAGAAGACTTTCCCAGAAGTTCTTTAGGAACCTTATGCTTATTAGTTTCTGTTTCCTCGGGTCTGTGGGCCACGGAATCTGGGCGGAGAGGGGTCTGTCTGGAACACTGAATCCTAATTCCTGTGCTTCCTAAAGCGGGCACAGCCCTGATCTCAGCAGCTGAACTCTTGATCAGACCTGTTCTCCTGTGGGCATTGTACTGGCCTGGTTACCATTGGTGTGGTCTCTGACCGCTCCCCAAGACAGGTGATGGAAACACAGGCAAAATGGATTTCAGCTGTTAGAGGGCAGATTTAAACCAGACATTGGGAAAAAACTCTTCCCTGTGAGGTTGATGAGGCCCACAGAGAAGCTGTGGCTGCCCCATCCCTGGCAGTGCCCAGGTGGCACTGAATGAGCTTTAAGGTCCCCTTCAACCCCAACCTTTCTATAATTCTGTGTGTAGAGCAAGGGGAGGCAGTGCAGTACAGCATCATCTTGCAGACTTTGCTGGATGTTCTGCCACTGCTTTGCCTCACCCTCAGGTTCTGGAGGAGGTGTCATCCTCCTGCCTGCCATGCTCAGGGCTGTGGTGCTGTGTACTCACTGGCACATTGCTGTTACACAGATCCTGGCTGTGCCAGAAACCTCTGCTAAATCCATTTTTCTCTCAAGGCAGCGAGGCTCCCAGTCCACAGGCAGGCTCCAGAGCTGCTGTTCGCTGGAAGTGGTTGATTTTAGAACCACGCTCCACATGAACACCTGCTCCTCGTGTCACAGATGGCAGGCTGTCAAAATTACTGAAAGATGCAGTCAGAGCTGACCTGGTGACCCAGGAGTACGTGGCCCCTGGTTCTGCATCCTGGTGCTATTCACACCCCCAAAGAGACGTATGCTAAAAATTCGATCCTCAGTAGCATCTTTATTTTAGCAGTTCTCTCTGTCATACGGAGTGACACGTTCCCTTTTCACTCCAAATCCCAGGAGAAAAGAGGATTATTCACTGTAGTGCCAGAGGGTTTATCTTGGAATAAATGGGCTGAAAATGAGCAAGGGAAATAAGGCTGAATATCTGGAGCAGTGGACAGGCCAAGAAAGCCTTGTTGTTTTTCCCATTGTGAGTTTGTGTCTTTATATGAAACTTAAGTTTCTGGCTCCTTTTTGATGCTTCAGCAGCAATCCCACCAGTGTGAACAAGAGTCCCTCCTGCCCTGAGAGGGAGGAGGTTACACTTAGAACCCTGAGCAGGGGTGTAGAGTCTTATTTTGATCACCTGGGATAATCAAATATGTGAATTTCTGCTGTTTATAATGGGGAAATGTCTAGTCTGGTGTGCCAGGCTCCTCAGTGTTAGGCTGTGAGTGCCATCACACTTAATTTTTGCTCACCTCTCCCTACCTGCAGTAACTCAAAGATTGAGCAAACACCCCCCAAATTCCCTCGGGGGGACACACCTTGAGAATCTCGTGGTGGTTGGTGCCACGTTCCTCATCCTGGTGCAAGTTCACCTCTTTTCCTTGACTGCCTGAAACCAGTTCTTCTTCTCCATTCTTTCTGGCTTCAACCAGAAAGCTGTTTTCACTCAGTGGCAGGTAAGATGTGACACAGTGCACACTTTTCTCTAGGAAAAGCCTGCTCTAGGTGTGAATAAAGACAAAGAACCAGGTGACAGAGGCTGGTCAGAAATGCTGTGATAGAGCTGCCAGCCAGCATTTCCTTCTTTCTTGCCTCTGAAACCGCACGTGGGCTGCAGCAGGGATTATTCGTTTTCGTGCGCAGCGCCTGTATCTTGATGGAGCTTAAATATTAAGGAAATATTTAAAAGTGTGAGAGGTTGTCAAAGCCCTCCTCACCCTGTCTTTTTGGCCACGATGCCAGTGACAGCAGCGGTGTTTTGATGGGTTCAGCAAGGGAAGGAGTGATAGCCTTGCTCATGTATGTGCAGAGGATGCTGCCTGGCAAAGGGCACGCAGAAATGTGTGTCATAAGTGTGTCTAAAGGAGCTGAGGAAGAAAACAACAACAACAACAACAACAACAAAAGCTGGCTGCAATCCCTGGAGCTTTTCAGAGCTGGCTGAGGTAGTCCTGCACATGTGGGGAGGTGCAGAGAGGAGCTGGGAGAGCTGAGGGCTGTCCCAGTGCTCCTCAGGCTGCAGCAAATCGATTAAAATCGAGCTGGAACTTGCTCCTGGAGATTTGCTCAGGCTGAATAGGGAGGAATCAGCAGGGCTAACAAGCAGAGCATTCACTGCTCCGAGCCACAGGCACACCCTGTCCCCTGTGGACGTGCAGCCAGGCCTTGCTGGATGTTATGTAGTGGATATATAATAATAATCTATACTGTTAAACACAGTTCTAGTTCCTTGGTTAGCGGCAAGAGCTGTGTGTGTGAGTAAACACATCTTCATCTGTATAAATACGTTTTGCTAAGTGTTGTACTGCACAGCTCTGCAGCTCAATTTGCTGTCTAAGCAATCTTAACTCTTCCTGTAGTTAAAGAATCCCAGGGACTATTGTGCTCTGATACCCTCGAGCCATGTTATTGTTTTTTTGCTCCCTAAGCCTAATAAACCAAAACCAAAGGCATCTCACTGTGGTCTGTGACTGCATTTTGAAAATGTTTGCTTACTTTCACATTATTCTTTGGCATAAATTCAAATCTCATTGTTATCAACAGTTTTAAAATTATCCACATCATCTAAAATAAGTAGGAAATTAGCGTGTATTAGCTCATGGTGCTTTTGTATTTTTTTTTTACCTTGAAAAATACCTCGGAACAAGGATTTTTCAGCTAGAGTGGGTGTAGGATCTATCCTGCCTTTTACTGTTTCTTTTTTCTTTTTTTTTTTTTTTTCCCCAGTGGGGGATTTGGTTATGAACAAAACCCCAGCATGGGGAAGATGAGATAATATGCCCCATTCATTAGCAGGATTTTTCCAGGGGATTTTGCTCCAGTCAGAGCTGGCATGGGAGGTCAGTCCTGCCAGTCCTCCAGGTCTGAGCTCTGTTATCTGGAGGACAATGAGCTCAACGAGCTTTTATTGGCGCCACAGGAATCATTATGCAGCCCCTGAGCCCGCGGGGCAGCAGGGGAGAGCAGGACTGGGGCTGCTTCCTCGCTGCCCTGCCCTCACCATCTGCTCCTTGATGCTTCTGGTGCACCATCCCCTGGGGCTGCAGGACCCACAGCTCGGGTCCTGGGGGCATCAATCCCTGTCTGGGCATCAATCCCTGTGTGGGCATCAATCCCTGGCTGTGGGCATCAGTTCCTGACCATGGGCATCAATCCCTGTCTGTGGGCATCAATCCTAGGCCATAGGCATCAGTTCCTGACCATGGACATCAATCTCTGACCATGGGCATCAATCCCTGGCCAAGGACAGGAATCCCTGACCATGGACATCAATCCCTGTCTGTGGGCATCAATCCTTGGCCATGGTCATAAATCCCTGGCCATGGACAGGAATCCCTGACCATGGGCATCAATCCCTGACCATGGACATCAATCCCTGTCCGTGGGCATAAATTCCTGACCATGGACATCAATCCCTGTCCGTGGGCATAAATTCCTGATGATGGGCATCACTCCCTGACCATGGGCATCAATCCCTGGCCATGGGCATCAATCCCGGACCATGGATATCAATCCCTGACCGTGGGCATCAATCCCTGACCATGGGCCTCAATCCCTGGCCATGGACATCAATCCCTGGCCATGGACAGGAATCCCTGACCGTGGGCATCAATCCCTGACCATGGGCATCAATCCCTGGCTGTGGCTGATCAGTCCAAGTCCCCTGAAGCACCTCTCTGTGTTCCTGGCAGAACAGTTTGTGGCTGCAGGTGTTGTTTTTTCTGTCTTTATTCTGGTTCTCTGAACAGGGAACAGAAATGGGTTCAGGAAAGTGTCTCCTGGTGTGTGCACTCTGCTGTGAAAGAAGCATTTCCTCACGTTATTGCTGTGCCCCTGCACTCTTGACATCCTCTCTTGTGCTCTTCCTCACTCCCTCATGCCCAAATTAGTGCAGAAAGAGGAGCAGAGAGGGACTAAGGGTACTTGCTTTCCTCTGTGTGTCACCAGGAAACTCGGCTTCTGTGAAAGATAAAAGTGAAAGATAAAATTGTGAAAAAATGTGCTACAACATGCAAAAACCCCTTTTACTTTGATGATCTGCTAGTATAAAATAATAAAGCCATGGGGTGGGGGAGAGCCAATCAACATTTGGACTTCAAAATTCATGAGGAAAGAAAGGCTCCTTCAAGAACCTCTGAAGGAAGCTGAGGTAGTGATAAGAAGTGAAAATATCACAGATTTGAACCAGGTTTAGAAGAGGAAACCAGGGTAGAAATAACTTCTTACCAGAGTAATAAAAAAAAATATCAAGAAACAAGTGGTGTTTACTATCTTGAGTGATCTGGAGGTGGAAGCACTTGGTGAAGAGGATGAAATAATTGTTGTAATAAAAACTCGGGGGACCGAGCTGAACAGGCAGTGTAATGGATGATCGTAAGTTCAAAGCAGCACTGGTAGAAATTACTCTTATATTTGTCTTTTTAAACTAAAAATAACTGTTCTGGAGAGAGGATTGCCTTGCTGAGGCAGGCTAGTAAATAATATCTTAGGGGAGAATCAAAGCAGCATGCTGAAGCATATGGTATCCATTCAAAATTCACGCAGCTTTTAAAAAATATTGCTGTATTCCATTCATCTTTCCACTTCACCTCTCCACACTCTCAGAAGTGTCTCAGAGTGTGGAGGGACAGAAAGAGCTGCTCCAGTGGCTGTGCTGTGCTCCCATCTTGTGAAAAACCCAGGAGGGCTGGGTCGGCTCCTGCAGGTGCTTGGGAGCTCGTGTTCATGCAGTGTTTTGGAGCTGGGGCTTTGGTGAGACACCCAGGGGGTAGCAAATGCTCCGAGCCTGTTTTCTCTGCACTGCTGAGTGCTGAATCACCCCCTGCTGCCCAGTCTTGCTGTATTTTTGTGCCTGCAACACCGAACCCAGGGAGTTTGGCTGTGGCCGGGCTGTGGAGGTGAGCTGCCTGCCAGGTTCACTTCTTTTGGAGACTCAAGGTTTCCAGTTATGCAAAGATGCTGAGAGAAGCTCCAGCTGTAGCTCTGCAGATGGGGAATAAGCTGAATTTCTAGGGCCAGCTGACACACCTTATCCCACTGCATGGCAAGGCGTGGTGCAGCCTTTCTGTAAATAAAGGGGCTTAGAACAAAGGTGGGGGCACATTCGTATCCTGGGACAAGGCACAATGGTTTTAAACTAGAAGAGGGTAGGTTTAGATCAGATAAAGGAAGAAGATTTTTACAATGAGGGTGAGCAGGCCCTGGCACAGGGTGCTCAGAGAAGCTGTGGCTGCTCCTGCATCCCTGGAAATGCCCAAGGCCAGGCTGGACAAGGCTTGGAGCAGCCTGGGATAGTGGAAGGTGTCCTTGCCATGGCAGGGGGGTTGGATGTGATTCCCTTTAAAGGCCTCCTCCGACACAAACTGTTCCATGACTCTGTGCTGGGACCTTTGAAATGGGTTTGTCAAAACCACGTGGAATGATCCTGCTCGTTACATGAGGGACATAAAATTTAGTGCTTGGAAATGTCTTGCTCTTGATGGGTATGGACCTGTCCATCCTTCAGTCAGATGTGCTGTAGAGCCACTAACTCAGCATTTGTAGCTTCTCTCAGCCACTTCTGTAAACTTTTGCTCTCCTTTTATCTACCAGAGAGTATAAATGGAGAGAAAAATACGCCCCTCGCTTTCCTCCCCACCACCCAGTGCTCACAGGAACTCATAAAATATTTTAGTAACGGAAAAAAGCAAAAAATCCAATGCAGCCATTTCAACTTGGTCAAGAATTTTAAACTTGGCAGATAAATTATTTGGGGAGAAATGCTGAGAAGCATTTGCAGGCAAGCAAAAAAATCTGTGTGAAACCCTAAACCTGAGCAGCCTCCCATCACGGAGCTCAGCTTTAGCCCATCATGAACTGAACTTCTCCTTCTCAAACGTGCAGATATCAGGAACCTTATCAACTGCTGGCAGGCGGCAGGATTACATGTAAATGAAGTGTATCAAAGAGTCGAGTTAGGTAGCCAACATTAGGATCTAAGAACGTCATTCTTGCCTACTTGAAAGCCCTTCATAATGGATTAGAAACAAGAACTTACATCTCTTAATACCAGCTGAAATTTGAAGCATCTTTTTTTTTTTTTGCTTCTAGTGAATTTTAATATTTTGAGAGTAAATGGTACTGGGGATTTACTTCATTTTAGACAACCCCAGTCACGGAGGTTTGCAAAATGCTGTGTTCATTTCACAATGAAAATGAAAGCCATAAGGCTGAATTTTCTGCAAGAGACTCGATAGAGTTGTTGGCAAATGTTATTTTTAGCACTGCAGAGCAACAGAGATCTTTACAGTCTTGGCGTTTCTTGCAGCTTTAAAATGGAGAACAGCTCTTTGAAATGTCTGCTCTTCCTTGAATTTTCATCCATATCATGAGTTTCTTCATAAAGTTTTTGCACTGCTCTTGGCAGCAGGTAGTGATTTAGTGCCAAGCAGTGCAGAACTGCTCCATTTTTACACCATTTCTGCAGAAGGCCCTTTCTTCCAAAAAGGAGATGCTGGAGAAAAAGCCGTCTGATCCTGACGTGCGCTGTTTGGGTTGTGTCCAGTCGCATGCGTTCAGTGTAGCGTAAAGCAGACAGCAGATAAGGAAAAATAAATTTGGGCCAAAAAGTGCACTGAGCACTGTTTTACAGATCTCATAATGAGTGAAAACCAACTTGTTTTTTTTTTTTTTCCAGCATAGCTCACAAAGACCTTCTTTCTCTCAGAAGCAGAAGAAGGTAATTGCCGCAGGAAATATCTGATGTCACAGATGAGTGACAGTGTGCTGCAGGTATTCAGGAGTGGGTCCTGGCCTGAATCCAACCACACTCTGTGACCACGAGTGAGGCATTTAATTTGCTGTATTCAGGCTGGGCTGCTGTGACACGTTTAAACTCTCGGGGAGCTGAAATGAGTTTGTCAATTTGTCTTTAATGTCCAGGCTGGAAGAGTTTCCACGCATCTCTGTCTCAGCTGCCTTTAGGTAAAACAGGACTCATTTGTAAGACTGCTGAGAGCTGGGGAATGCTGTGGCTCAGGGAAGGTGCCAGCCAGGGTTTCTCAGCCTTGCCTAAATTCTGCAGGAAGAATGTCTATTGCCCCTCTCTGCTGTACAATCAGGAGCAAGCAGAGCACACTTGGACTGAGTCATTTATCTCTCCATACCCCCTCCTCCCGTTTTATTCACTCCCTGCCTGTGTGCATGGGGATTTGCCTGTTTGCTCTGCTTTCCTTGCCATATTGTTCCAATTATCAGACAATCTTTTTTCACCTCCACTTAACTTACTCGTGGGTATGACTTACAGCTGGGACAATGCACTCATTCTGGCAGCTGCATCCCGGGCCACCTTCTGCTGCTTTTTGGACCACCAGCTAAGACTGACGGGGAGTAGAAGTCACAACAGCATCGTAACAGACTGAATTCCCCCTTCCTTTCATTGCACAGCTTACAGAATACCTGGTCTCAGTTCTGCAAGGCTTCTAAAACAAAAGAAGCATCCGGGTTCTGCCCCCTCAGCGGGTGAGATCCACCGGGGGCAATCTCTGGTGCCACATTTAGGCAGGAGACAAAGCTGAGCTTGATCCAGTCCCAGCCTTCACGTGTGCTTCTTTTCCATAAGTCATGCTTTCACTTCTTTTCTGCAGCCTGGCAGCTGCCAGGGCTGGTTGCTTGGTGACGCTCTCAGCAGCACAAAGAGCTCTCAGCTGGGAGGCATGGGCTGTCCGCCACAAACAGCTGGGATAATTTTATTTGTCTTTCTCTTGTTCCCAGTAATTGCGAGGACCCGAATCAAAGTCAACAGAATAGAAAAGGGAGCACCAGCAGACACTATTTATGGCTTCTTTAGCGTGCACCTTTTCCTTCCCGTGTCAGGGAAGTGACGGCGTGTAGCCTGTCGTTTCAGAAACGCAGGAATGAAATGAAAAGGTGTGATTTCCACTGCTGGTTCAGGCAGGCTTTTACCAGCTTCTATATAAAAGCAACATGTGAGACGGGGATTTGGATTTATGAATCATTGTTCCTTAATCCAGTGTGTGACTGCCTGCCTGTTCATTCTTTGTAATAATCCTGTGCAGTGCAGGTCACATCTGTGAAACAGCTATGAATGAGTCCTCCTCTGCCTCACAAGAGCACACTGCTCCTCGGGTTTTGTGAAAGGTAAAACAATGAATAATACGTTGATTCTAGTCAGGTGTTAATGGCTTTTTAGTAATTTATTAATGCAGGGTGCATAAATAACAAGTAAACCCTGAATGTTTACAGTTCACTGAGGAAATGCACGCTAACATGGATAAACTGATGTGTAAATGCACTAAGGCTCTGCTGTTAAATTCAAGACCAGAAAGTGCTGTTGGTTTCTGGCATTTTCCTGCCAGACCAAAAGCCCTGAAGGTACCAAGAGGTAAAACTACCTTTTGAGAGTTTGGGCTGCTCTGCTCCCAAGGCTAAGGTCAGAAAAGATTGAGGAACATGAACTGAAGTGGAAACATACCTGCCTAACTCGGTGCTAAATGTAGCATGCAGAGCTGCTGAGGGGAAGGGCTACGCTGGTGTGATCTTCTGTGAGAGTGAGGGCTCTGAATTTTAGTGCCTCACACTCATCAGCTGTCACAGCAGGTGTTGTAGTGGACACCTGGGGGCTTTGGACCTTTTATCTATGCCCACGTGCCTGCACAGGGCCTTATTTCAGTGAAGAAACAGCAGCTGGGGTGGAATTTCTTTCTTAAAAGCTTCACATACTTAAGCCATAATCTCCTTTTTTTGCCCTGAAAACATTTTGTCACTCTAATACAGTTACTCATGGCAGGGTTTTCATCCCTGAGCTGGTGCTTCCCAGATACTTTTTGCAAGCGTGGCATTTGCATGGATTTTGTTGATTCCAAATCCGGCAGTTCTCCTCACCGATGACTTTGGGATGTGTCGGGACAATAATCGGGGCAATCCCCTAGCTCGCGCTTTAGGGTTTACAGCCATCACTGAGGGGATCAGGAAGGAATTGTCCTTTCCAGGCAGCACTGTGCAGAAAGATGCAAGTATGTTTGTGCAGGAGGAGCGTCACTGTTCGCTGAAACATCAGCAGTTTGCCCCTCGCTGAGGCAGAGCATCAGCCACCGATGAACCGATCCTCTGTGTCAAATCCTTATGTAAATCCACCAGCCTAATCCCCTCGCCCTAATAGGAATTTCACACCTTAATCCTCACTGTGTTCAGGGGCAAAGACATTCCTACCAGGCAGTTTGAGGAGTCCGTCCCTTCTGAGGGAAATCACTGGGTTTGAGGTACTGGGGAAGCTCCGCTCTCAGATTTGTAGGGAAGACTGAAGCATGTCACTAATAAAAGAGATGGGATTATGTTCCTGATTTGTCAGTGGATTTCAGCGGATTTGCCACACCAAATGAGACCATTAACCTACCGAGCCCTTCATTTTGCCCCTGGCTGACTCTGCTTTAGCTGGAAATGCTCCCTGGGCAATACAGCAGGGTCTGCAGGAGTGGGAGGAATGGGATTCCCTCCTGAGCCCTGCAGCAATCCAGGTTGTGCCCTGCAGCTTGGCACAGCTCCCTGAGTCCTGGGCTTCCACTGCTCAGGTTGGAGGAAGTGTCCAGCAGTGCAGGTGGTGTCATCCTGAATAAACCTGTAATTTACATTCTTATGTAACCTCAAAGAAGTATGAAAAATGCTGGAGCACAGCACGTGGCAGGGGCTGGACAGTGCCTTGGACTCACCTTTTCCCATATAGATATGCATTAATCTCTGAGGCATGGAGATTTATTCCTTGCCCGGCTGCAGAGCTTTGTCCAAAGCTCACTGAGGTCTGCAGAACACATCCACAGGCCATGACCTCAGCCTGATGGTCCAAGGCCTTCCATGATGAGGGGAGAACCAGCACTGCTCCTGAACTGTCACCCCTGACAGTAAGGATGCACTGGTGTCCCCTACAACAGGGAGCTAATTGCCTCGCACAGAGGCTGCTTTCCTCAGCCCCAGAAGGGCCACGTTTGCACCTCTTGTGCTCCTGGTTGTGAAGATAATTTTGAGTGCCAGTTAAGCACCTGGATGTGCTGCTGGGGAGCATCACTGCCCCACCCTGTTTGCTCTGCCTCCTCAAGCCCTGATGTCTTGGTTTGGAAAGACAGGTGCCTGCCAGGGAAAGCTGGAGCCTCCCTTGGAATGGAGAATGCAAACCCCCTCCCTCTGAATTATTTTAATTTTGAAATTAAGGGGCTTTCAGGTAAAGATATGGGAATAGGAATAATGGTTCTTTACTAGGAATATTAAAAATACAAATGTACTACAAGAAAACAAACAAATCCTAGAAACCCTGACAGAGTCAGAACACAGCCTGACACGCTGTTGGTCAGGGTGTTGGAGCAGCCCAGTCCAGTCCTCCTGCAGTGCCAGGTGTGGTTCTGTTGGAGCAGAGATGATCCTGTAGAAGCTCCAGTGGTGCTGAGATGGCTCTGGTGTTCCTCTGGCAATCCAGTGCACACAGCCTGTGCTGCTGTTCCCAGTGCCAGGTGTGATCCAGCTGGGAATGCCGGGCTCCTCCCCTGGGTGCAGCATCTCCCCATGGATGATGGAATTGTCTCAGCCCTGCAGTGAGCCTGGATGGGCCAGGAACAGCAGAGATCCCTGCAGGGAGGATGGGTCCTGGAGGGGATAAAGAGCAGTGACACACCTGGATTAACAGCTTCCCATTATCAGAAGGCACCCAACCCCTGCAGACCAGAGTTATGAGGAATGGATTATACAAGAAATAAAGAAAACACCTCCCCAGCCAATTTCAAGAGATGGCAAATAGAACACACACTTTTGGTTACATCTTGCAACCCAAGCCACCTGAGCAGGGTGGATGTCACCTGGGATCACAGCATGATGTGTGCACAGCTTCAGCCTGCAGTGGGTAGCTGGCCCTTTGGAGGAAACCTGTGTAAACGTGTCCTGGTTTGCCCACTGTCAAAGCTTTTCCAGACCAGCCTTTTGTTCTGCTTCATTCCTCACTGCAGAAGCTTGTTACTCCCTGCCTGCTCTCTTGTTGTGGCTCCAGCCCCTCTGGGCTGCTCTTTGTCTGCCCCGTTGTTACTCCACGCTGCACTTTGGACTTGCTTTTCACCAGAGCAGAATGAGGCTCTTCAACAGTCAGGCCTTTATCCCCATCCTCAGCAGAGTCCATCCTCCCCGTGCAACCCTTGCAGCATTTGCATCCAAAATGCCAGCACACTGACTTAAATCTGCTGCTACACAAAATAAGCCTTGATTTTATGGGTTTTTTTCCCTCCCCGGGCCAGCTGGCTGTAGAAAGTTTTGTTCTTTGTAACTCTAAATGCTTGTGTTGTTTTTAATTGAACTTGACTGTAGCTCACTTAAAAGTTTGTGGCTTTTCCCTAGGAATGATATCACTGTCCCAGCCAGCCCCTGTGGAGCAAGGACTGGAAAAACCTACTTAAAGACAAACTATAATTTAGGAATCAGCAACGTCTGATATAGCAAGAAACGCAGTTTTGGAGGGGAAACCATTACCCAGTCATTTAAATGCTTCTGTCACTTGGAATAAACCCATCTGTAACAGCAAAGGTCACAGCATCCCCAAGAGCTACTTTTATTTTGTATTGTTTTACTCGTGTCTAGCTTTGAGTTAGTGACCTGTGTGCAGGTCTGTCCCCCCCTGCAGATCCCCCTGGCCTGGCTGGGCTCAGTTTATTTTAAGAATTCCTCAGTGATTTTAAGGAACCCCTGAGAAATGCAGAGGCAGCTGTGGCAGTAATCAAGTCTCTGGGTGGATCCTCAGCAAATGCAGCCTTTTCTGATGGTTTTGATAATTGCATGCCATTTTTTTCAGCCTGACTGAAGCAATTCTGATATTTTCTGGTCTTGATGCCCTGGATCAGCGTTTTCTCGTACTAAAGGTGCCTAAGCAGAGCCTGTTCTCTGTTGCCCAGTGCTGTTTCAGCACTTTCTCTTTGTTCTCCCATGAAACCAGTTCATCTTGTTGAATGCAGAAATGGACATGGCTGGAGCTGCTTCAGCCTGGTTTCAGGTTTTAAATAATACCTGTAAGAGGGAAAATATCCAAGCTTAGGGACAGACTAAGCTCTGTGAGGCTTTGCAGGTGGGGACCTCGGCCCCAGACTGGGAACATCCCCAGTGCCACAGTGTATTTGTAATAACCAGGCGTGATACTCGAGGTTTCGATCCCTTTTCTTCCTTTTAGTTAGGAGCAAAATTCGGAACTCGCAGTGGAGAGCTGTGAAAGAATTCCTTGTGGGCAGCACCCATGTAATGGCTGGCACCGTGGTGGAGATGCTATTTCTGGTGGCACTCCAAACACACATATTCCCAAAGCACAGTGCACGCAGGTCTAGACTTTGCAGAAATCCATTAGCAAGGCTGGTATGGGAGTTGTCTGGCTGTCACATTTGGGGATGTGCTTGCAAGAGAACTGTTAAAAAAATAGATCCTTCTTGACAATGGAATGTCCCCAAAGCATGAATTTGAGACGCTGTGAAAGGGGAGGGATGAGGTGCTATTTGCAGAGGAAGAACTCACATAAGCCTGGGTCACTCTATTAAAACAGAGCAGATTTATTGACTTACACTGGCTGATAATCTGTTCCTGAAGCTGCTTTTAAAACCAAAGTAATGTAGTTCATATTGCTTTCCCTTGTCCTTTCTAACAGTGTTGCTTCTTTCCCTTGTTTAAGTGCTAACAGCTTAAAAATGCATTTGGAAAGGGTGTACAGAGCATTTTGAGCATGATACTGTTAGCAGGAGCATTGTTCTGCCAGTCTCAGAAATTACCCAGTTTTCTCTTAGGGCAAATCTGCCATTTTATCCACTTAGGCACCAGACAAAACAACCTTTACTATTTTCTCCCTGCCAGCATCTGAGGCAGCTCCAGGCAGGAGATTCAGTGTTTGTCCCCTTCATGGCCGCAGAGGAAAAAACAAAATGTGCAGAAGGGAAAAAAAAATCTCTCCTAATTTATCTGAACCGAGCAGCTCAGGATCATTTCTAGGCAGCTGCATCCTTGTAGCAGAGTTCTCTCAGCAGAGGGAGGCGAGGGCAGTGGATCCCTGTGGATGTGCAGCTGGGCTCACACAGCAGCAGGGATGTAACCCAGCTCCAGCACATCCTTTGTCTGAGGAATTGCCTCAGTGCCAAAGCTGAGCTCCTGGGGCTGTGGCAGAGGAGCTGTGTCTCACAGCTGAGAGCTCCAAGAAATACCTTCTCCTGCCTGCCTTGGAAGGGATGATTTCCTCAGAGGTGCTTCCCTTATTATCTTGTTTTCATTCTGGTCGTGCCACTGGCACAGGTCAGAACCGGACTGTCCAGGACACGGCCCCTTCCCCTCTGCTGCATCACTGCAGGGTAAGACAAGCACCTTTGGAGATCCTGCTCTGGCTCATTAATTTACTGAACAGACAGACTGGAGCAGAGAGGAATCCTGGGATTCAAATCTCATCCGAGAATCTCTAAGCAGAACTGGACTTCATTAATCCAACCATTTGTCTGTTCACCTTCAGAACACAACACGAGCTCCCAGTTCCAGGTTTCCCCAGTTCTATGGAGGTAGTTTTCAGGTTTTTCTTTTACTCACTGGGCAGACCCCTGCTCCAGCTTGCACTTGGCTTCTCCACTGTGCAGGGGCCATCAGCTGTCGAGCTGTCAGTGTGACAGCAAGAGACAGGGAAAGGAACCTGCACAGAGGGACTGAGGTGGGGATCCACTCGATGTGCTGAAAGGAAAACGGCAAAATGTCTGACTGGAGAGGATGAGGGCATTATATTGATCTCCCAAATATGAATGTGTGTGCCAATAGGCTCGGTGTGCCTGCCCCAGAGCTGCCACGTCAAGCGCTGCAGATTGAGGGCATGGCCCCATCTGATTGTTTGTGAACTTGACACACTTGTAACCTAGCAAGGGTTTAATCCTGTTACTGGAGATGCTTGTTTATTGCCCAGCTGGCCACAGAGCCCCTGATTTTCTGCCTTCCTTTGCAGCCTGCTCTCACTTTTGGTTGGTGTAAATGGCTGAGCAAAGCCTGGGGCTGCTGGCAGTGGGCTCTGGTGCTGTGAGGTGCCCAAAAGCCAGAGCAGATCAGAAGTGGAGCACACGCAGGGCTGTCCTGCCCTGCTGTGGTAGCAGTGCTCTGGTGCCCCTGGGTCAAGGCCAAGGTGCTGCCCCGGTTCCCACCAGTGAGGTTCACTGTCAGGTCAGCAGCAGCTCCTCCCACATGTCCATGCAGGGAGGCAGGTGAGGAAAGAGACGTTATTGCACACCCCAATGGGCAGAGGATTAGAAGAGAGATCTGCACAGGTGAATGGAAGGGTGCCCGTGGGATGTGCTGCCTCCCTCTTGCACAAAGAAATAAAATTGTTGTAGAAAGCCAACTGCTCAAGTGCTCTAAATCCAGCAGGCCCAGTACACTGGACTGGGGAAAAAAAAAAAAATCATCCTCTTGTGGAGCTCAATAAGGTCCAAAAGTTCATTTCCTTGGTTATAAGATGCATCCAGCCTGATGGTTATTTCAGCCTTATCAAATAGGTTGCCTGCATTTGCTTGCTGGAGCAGATCTCAAGTCTGAAGAGCCTTGGGTAAAGGTAAGCACTTGTTCAGAGAGCGGAGCCATTTGCTTGGCATCTCTGGCTGTGGATCGGTTCTGCTCTAAGAGTTGTCACTGGATCAATTATAACCAAGCGACCAGATCTTGGAAGTCACAAAAAACTCCCCCAAACCTGTAGGAGGCGAGAATCCAGTGCATTTTTAACCTACTACAGTGGCCAGATTCCTCTCCATTTTACTCCAGCATTTATAGAAAATAGGTGGACTGAAAATTAATCAAGCAGGATTCGGCCCTTGAACACCAGTAATAAAATTCAGTTACATGAAAGAACCAGCATTTACCACCTGGGGAGATGTTATAAAAATTCCTCTTGCTTTCTATCCCTCTCTTACTCCCTGGAATAAGAAAGAATATGGATATTTTAGTACACAGGTTACCAATGCACAGGGCTTGCATGCTTTGGGTTTTTTTTTTTTGGTGTCTCTTCGGAAGAAAAAAAATAGCACAGGAAATTTTAAGTGATGTACTAAATTAATGCAAACATGTCTTGTTTGTTTGCCTGATGTAATGGAATAAAAAGAAAGCAGTGGAAAGGGAGCCAAGTCATTTTCTTGTAGTCTGCAGGAGGGAAGTTCAGTGCATCTGGAAGGCAGCAGTGCGCAGACAGAGTATTTGTAATTGAACTGGCACATGGCAAAAGAAATGTTGTGGCAAATCTGCGTCAAAATAAGGGCAGTGTCAAATTGGGCTCAAATTCAGTAATCACAGGTGCCAAATGGATGAATTCGGGTGCAAAGTTTAGAATTGCTGTGATTACTGTGGTTATTCTGGGTTCCTTTCTCAGACGGTCCCAGCAGGCGGCATGAAAGATTAAAAATTTTAATGTAAGGACGCTGATAGGGAAAGACACTTTGTCCTGCAGGAATTCAGAGTGGGAAGTTCAGGGAATATTGATGAAATGGAGAAGTACTTGTGATTCAGTTCAATATAGGACACTCTTTAACTTTTCCAGCCCTCAAAAGCTGAGCGGTAGCTTTGGTAACTTGCATAAACGGATTTATGCCTCAACAAGGATTACTTTGGCTGAGCGCACCTTTTAATTTGGGGGGGGAAGAGCACCTTCCAAGACAAGCAATTAGTCAAGCATAGGAACACTCTAGGCTTGATTAAATTATTCAAGGGTGTGTCAGACCAAAATCCAGGGGCATCAAGTCCATTTGGAGAATAACGAGACCTGGTGTTGGGTGTGGGAGGTGATGCTGCATCCTCGGGAAGGACGGTGCAGCTCAGGTCTCATTTTGTGGGTAGCATTTGTCACACTGGTCCTAAAGGCAGCCAAGAGCCCTTCTGTCACTGATCTCTTTTTATTTTACACCCCCAGTCCTCTTGGCAGCTCCAGGTCAGCAGCAGTGGAGAAGTTCCAGCCTTCACCTCCTCCCCTGCCCGGCTCAGCAATCCTCTCCACACCTCTCTCACTTCCCCCACTAATGCAGCCTGGTTCCCTACAGGAAGGTTTATTTCTATTTCTATTTTTCCTTGTCAATTAACCAGGCTCCCAACTGCATTGTGCTGAACTGCTGCAGTGTGTGCACTCCATACCTGCTCGAAATTGCTCTTCCCGGACAAAGCACGTAGGCAAATTTCATTTATCAAAAGTAAGGGCTTTGGGGAGAGCACAATTAATCTCCACTTATCCCTGCAGGACCTCCAGGTGGAAATGGGGCCTGTACCTGTGAGCAGCTGAAATAACTCGGTTTTTCTCACAGCTCCAGAGTGAAGAAGGAATTCCTTGAGGGGGAAGTGTGCGTGGAGAGTACAGGAGGAAAGGAGAGGGCAACAAACAGGCTGGTGACCTGAAGTTTGGGATCATTACTTACCCCACGTGTGGCTGGTAGAAGAGCCTCTTTATCATTAATCTGCCACAGGGAACAGAATAATTTGGAAGAGCAGGAGAAGGGAATTAGCTAAAAGAGAGTCAGCAGTGCTTTTCCAGCATCCTTTGCAAACACTGAATCTTGCTGTTTGGCAGAAGATGCTTTTCAAGTTGTTTTGCTGGTTAGATACATGGCCTCACCTGTTCCTGGAGCAGCTGGACGCACAGGGAATGCCCTGCCCCTCCTGATCCAGTGTTCTGAGTGCAGGGAAGGAATCCTGGTGCTCACTGAGGCACTGCCTGTCCCCTGCAGGGTGACACTGGCGCAGTGTCTTTGCATCGTCAGGACACATCTCCGGGGCTGGACTGTGTCAGTGCTCCTCAGGGCTGGGTGGATTGGGGATGGTGGGAACAAGCTGGGTTATGTCACCTTCAGTGAGAGAGCAGAGTGATTGAATTTAGCTAAATTCAGCCACTTTAGTGCCTGTGCTTTACTGCCCAAAGAGCAAACTTTGGAGCCTGCCCAGGCAAGGTTCTGTCCGGAGCCATGGAAGGACCTGTGCTTGTCTCAGGGACCAGGCTTTGTGTCTGTGATATCCTGTCCCAGGGGACTCCTGTGGCCATCTGCTTCTGGGTCTCAGAATGCTAATCCAGCCCTTAGGAACCTGCCAGTCCGGGCTTTGTTCTCTGCTCTTCTGCCCAAAGAACATCCAGAGCGGGGAAAACCAACCTGCAAGGCTCTCATCTGCTAAAAACACATTTTTCCTTCTCTTTTTCTTTCCCCGCTCCTCTGTTATAAAATCAGGGTATTGACTTGGACTTTCAAAACTGCAGATAGGAGTTTTAAATGAGTTCCTGAGAGGGCTTCTCTCACCTCGAGTGCTGAGGCTCCAGAAAAGTGGGTGCTCTGAGGGCTCCCCAAATCCAGTAGCTCAGGGGTAACTTGACCTGGAAGGCCCTCACATTTGGACACTGCCTTCCCAGTGGCCTGAAACACATTGAAAAAATGTCAGTGGTGCTCCTCACTCTTGTGTTTCCCTGGGCATGGTGTCCACAAATCTGGTAATTTTATATATATATATATATATATGTATATGTGTATGTATACACACACACGTGTGTGCGTGTACATGTGTGTTTTTTAAATCTGCCCTGAAGTGTGTTGGGAAGAGGGATGTATTTTGTACTGCTAGAAATAAATACATATGAAATTTGTTTATTCGATTTCTCTTAGGGAAACGGCCTAAAATTCACGTGTTAAATCTGAGTGCAAAAGCACATATGGCATTTGATTTAAAAGACATAACTCTGCAAGGGTGCTGATTTAATTTTGATACATTCGTGGAGCTTTATTCAAATGCTCCAAGTTCTAACACGGGTCATTAAAGCCACAGTGATTTCTGTAGACAGGAATCTATTTCCTTCTAGGAACTAATTTGATGTAGGACCTTCAACAGCTGCTTTGACATTTTGTCCTCGAGGATCTGATGGTGAAACCATTTCATCTGGGGTATTGTGAAATATTATATTGTGTGTTCTTTCAAGATGTGAAATCATCTTTGTGTACTTGCACATAAGGATATGAATACACATGAAATATATAAACACAAGCAGACGTGTGCAGCTCTGCAGACACGACCTTTTGTGCATTTTCAGGTGGCTCTTCCTAGGGTTAGCTTGGGCTGTGGAATGGAGTGAAACACCAGACTGTGCTCTGCATCCTTCTTGCTGAGCTCTTAAAAGCTGGGAGATTTCTTTGGTGGGTCAAATAACATGCTGGAAACAATCTACTGCAGAAAGGTTCATGGTTTCCGTTGCCTGATTTTGCAGAGTGTGGTGTGTTACCCTGGTTTTTCTGAGCCTTTTGATTTTCTTAAATGGAGTCAGATCTTTTTAGTTAGTGTACAATATTAAGAGCAGTTTTCTACCTTTTTCCCACAGATGTAACATAAACAAATCCTTTGTTTTTCATTCTCTGTCCTTTGTTTGCATATTTCTAACCTGAAAACAATTGTAACTGACAATTGCTCTGGCCACTGAGGCTGAGGGGTAGAAACCCCAAAAAGCCAATCTTCTGCTAGACCCACAAATGTATAAAAAGTAAGAAATAAACAAAGGGGTCTCTTCTCTCGGCTTTCTCAGCTGTGAGCTGGATCGGAAGAACCTCTGCAAAAATCTCTTGTCTGCATGTGACTGCTTTGTGTGTCCCGGTGACAGTGGTGCACTGCAATGGCCATCCACAAGCCAGCAGCTTAACTCAGAAATGGCAGCTTGGTTTATCTTTTTGTGAGCACTGGTTTATCTTTTGTGCAAATTTATGTTTTTTCTTAGTGTTTTACCAGATGATAATCTGTATTTCTATGAATAAAACTTACTCCAGTCAGGACGACGGTGGGTGAAAGTAAAAATTCCAGGATCTGGTTTCTCTGGGTAGAGTGGCCATGGATGTTGTATCTAAAAGTTTGCAGGAATGGAGTAGAGCTGGGAATGGGATCATTCTTGTAACGGAAAAAACATGGGCTGAGTGACCCAGGGAAGGAGAACTAAACTGGAAGCAATACACAGGGAAAAACAGGAGCCTGGGGAGATCCTTCCCTCCTTGGGACAGGGGGGAATCACACCAGTCACAAACACACAGGGCTGCATGCAATCATGGGTTATTAGGCACCATTGCAAAAGCAAAATGCTGGAGCAATTGGTACAAAAAGTGCAATAAAATATGCATCAACATGATGAAATATGTATTGGAATGAATACCAAGTGGGATGAGCATTATTCTCCACTGAGTGGTGGCCTTGGCAGTGCTGGGTTCATGGCTGGACTCGATCTTAAGGCTCTTTCCCAACGTAAACCGTTCTGTGATTCGTTCCTGTCAGGCTAATCAGACAGGCTGTAGCTCTGGTTGGAGATCTTTTTAATGTTTCTTACTGCACAAAACACGCCTTCTCTAGATGAGACTATGCTTTAAAGGGGGATTTGGGGCCTCCTGATCTCCCCTTCACCAGGAGGGCAGGCAGGGCTGTGACAGCCTCCTGGGGAAGGACAAGGTGCTGATGCAGGCTCCAAGGCACAGGGCTGTGCTGGAGGGGAGGTGTCACACGTGTGCCCACGGTGAGAGCTGTTCTTGTGACAGTCTTCCCAGAAAGAAGGGAGGGATGAAATATTTTCTGTAACTCTTTCCCACTCCAACACGTGGAGAGAGAGAACGAGGCAAACCCCAAAAGGGGAAGCCCTGGGCTGAGTTCTGCCCTGCCTTAAGTCATCTTCAATTTTCCTGAAGACATTACAGTTGGATGGGGCACAAAGGAGGCAAAGCACTGCAATGCTGGCCCTGAAATACAACTGAGTCTCTTATTACCAACTCTCCACAGTGATGTTAAGGCTTGTAAAGGTCTCCAGTCACAGTGGAAGGACACAGAGCTCTGAGCACATCTCCACCAAACAGTCTCTCTTCAGCAAGGAAGCTCCAAGGCTCTTGTGGTTATGTTTTTTAGCAGCTGTTTATGGGTTTGGCCATAATCCTATTGTAACTATTGCCATTAATCATATTCCTATCATATTCCTGCAAAGCACCAGGGAAGGTTTTCCTGAACAGATTAATTGCTAATGAATTTGTAATCTGGCTTTGATCACTCATTCCTTTTGAATGCTGGTAGGTGGAGTTTACATGCCAAGCTTTTCTGGATAATGAAGATGCCGCCTCTGAGGACCCTTTGGAATTAATTTTTTTTTCAAATTCGGATCTAATATGTAAGCTGGGCTCCTGTAGTTGTCAAGAAGGGACTCCAGCAAATTATACAGAGATGGAGGCTTCCACATGCTCCTGCTGAAATAAAAAGCAACATTTGCTCCTCTTCTGGAGCAGACAGGTAGAAGAACTTGCAATCACAAGGGCAGACAGGGTGTTAGCAGAGGAGTTTGAGCAAATAGCTCTTGAAAGGTTCAATCTCTGCTCCTTCCACTCCGTGGTTTCCAGCACTGAGCCCTTTTGCGATGTCAGCAGCACCTGACATCAAATATCTAGCCAATAATTACGGTCAGCTTTGACAGCAAAGTGTAAATCTCACGTCTGGTGAGGCGTAAGTGTCACAATACGGTCTGCACAACAGCCAAAGGCAGTGCAAGTTGTAATTAAAAGCATTTAATTTAAGTTAATCTTAGTTAGAAACATAATTATGACCGCACACAAATTGCTTCAATGTAATTGTCACAGTTGTAAATACCTAGTTCTATTAACCAGCTTTTCTTCAGGATGAACAGGCTGGGAGATTATCAACTGTTTTAGAGCAAAAGCCCATGAGTGTATCTGTGGCTCGTGTGTGTGTGTGTGGAATTAGACCAAACTCAGCACCTTTGTCCCTGCAGAGTGGGACGAGCTCACACATCCCCCAGGGCTCCCAATAATCCACTGTGCAGAGATGAGAGGATGCTGTCTTGGAAGTTCATTAATTTATTAAAACTTGGTTGTAAAGGAGCAGAACAAATGTTACTCCCCCCAAAAACTTGGCTTTCCAAGGGATGTTTTATCTACAGTGGCACCGGTTTCAGCCTTGTCCCTGTCTTGTAGGTTTGAAGTTTTCCTTTTCTAATCAGTCTGTCAATGGAATCTGTACGTGGATTTGCTGTCCTGATGCCCACAGGAGAGCTGCAGGTTTTAGGAGCTGTGTTCCATCAGGAATGTTCCTCTGCTGGAGACTCTGCTGAGCTCTCCTGCTGCTCGAGTGGCACCTAACAACACACTTCTGGAATTCCATCCCTCAGGTCCTTGATTGCCATGAGGATTTGGGCCTGATCCCTCCTGAATTCAGCAGGGAATTTCCCCAGTGGGTTCTGTGTGGTGAGAAATCACACAAAAAGTGCAGAATGTAACAAACGAGGGCTTCTGCTGAGGGCAGCCTGGCCTGAACCCAGAGAAGTTTGAGAGTGCAAGATTTATCTTAGGAAAGGAACAACTCATCCTTCTTTACTGCCTCAGGAAACAATGCCGTGAATACATGTGAGAAATCAAAGAGCATTTGGGAGATGAGTAAAAATAATCCTGGAAGTGGACTTGAATGCTTGAAATGGATGTACCAACAACACAGTTTGAAAGTGCAGGGAGCTTTTAACTCTTGTCAATGCTCTTCCCAAATAATCTGCACTGTTACTGCTAATTGGCATAAATCTTGCTCGTAATACCCATAGCAGAGATTTGCACAGAATCCATTGCTAATCCTATAAACTGGTGAGTTTGATGAAGTGGGCTGCTCTGGGCATTGCTAATTTTATTTCCATGCCTTCCCTTGCTACCATTCATTAACCCCCAAAACGTCAGACTGGGCTGTGTACACAAACAAGAGAGCAGCATCATCTTGTTAGGGGCTGTGACCGTGAGTGGGAAATTACAGCAGGATGAATGTATGCACAATTCAAATTGGATGCCTTTTCTTGTGTGCTGCTATGATGCTACCTGCTGAAGGAAAAAAAAAAACAAAAAAACCAAAACAAAACCAAGTTCTCAACAGAACATTCAAAAATAAATCTAGCAGAATGATTTTTTTAAAATGAATGGCATTATTTTTCACATGTACCCAAGGCACCACAACATGGGATATCTGCTCCTGATTCTCACTGGGTGTGGTGCTCACCAGGGTAAACCCCAAATTCCCCCAAATTCCCCCAGATTCTGGGACATCCCAGAGGAGCTGCAAAGGACTGAATAAAAGCACCCCAGGGCTCTTCAGAGTTGTCCCTTTCATGCAGAATTGGAGTGGATGACTGTAGCACAGTGCCAGACCTAACAAAAGCGATGCTTTATTTCTAGTTCAGTCTAATTCAGTGTAGGTGAGTTGAAATGGGATTAAATGGGCACCTTAAACGGGATTACAAAGGCTCAGATCATAAAATAAGACTTCCCAGATTTCCATTTGCATCCTGAAGAGAAGAAAAGAAATCTGTTCTGGGAATGACTGGAAACTTTTTCTGCCACTCGCTGGCCTAAATTTTACTTGCAGTAGGCAGAATAGCACTCTTTTGTCATGAGTCAATATGTTATTGTGGCATAATGCTTAGTTCACCTGGTGGTCATTAAATAAATGGATATTTATACAGTCTGGGTTTGCTGCCAGTGAAGGAGATCTGGGTGGAAACAGCACCTCACAGAGTAACCAGGAGAGTTTGGTTTGCACACACTGGCCTGGAGAGCTTCCTCCTGCTCTCCCAGGGGCTCCTGCTCTTGGCAAGAGCTCCACCCCAGACAGGCTGTGGGTGCCCAAGCTGGGATTTCCATGGTCAGAATCCAAGCTGAATAAAACTCAATAAAACTGAATAAAAAAATCCACCACACCCAGGGACAATGGGTGCATCCTCGGGACCAGATCAGCTCACCAGGGGAAAGGGACAGCAGAGTTCTCAGTAAAAATTGGAATATAAGTCAGCTTGGATAAGTGAATTTAACACTTGTCTTGGTGTTACAAAGAAGTGAAAAGGAGTTGCAAAGAGACTGCACCGTTCATTATCTAAGGCTGATTTTCTAGGCAGGCAGTTATTTTTCTTTTGTCTAAGAGGGCTGCCTTGGAACTAAAACAAGACAATAGTGTAGATTATGAATTCTCTGGAGGAAAGAAACAAAATATTTAGCCTGGACTACAAAGGGAGAAGAGTGTCAGGTTTTTAAAATTACTTCAGCATGTTTGAGTTCAAGGCAGCGAAAGCAAGATGCTTGTTAAGCTGTTGTAGTGTGCAAGTACCATGGCTGAGTTGATGTTCCAGGAATTGACTGCACCAGCATATTAATTGTCAGGACATGATTCCCTAATTCTTTTTTAAGGATGCTCGTGTGTTGCCTTATTTGGTTACAGCTGTTTCACTGCCTGGGCACACGGGGGGAAATAAGAGGAAGTTGTTTTAGCACGGTGACATTTTAGTGACCTCCAGCTCCATATTCTGGATGGAAATATATATTCTGAACAAGATTTCTTCAGAGACACCAAGGAAAGCACAACACTGGTTTTGTTACTGTTACCTCCCTCCACTTATCCCTGCTATCCCAAGCTTCAGAAATGCCGTGTTTCTGCAGTTCTTGAGCCCAACAGGAATTGCAGACATTCAGTGTTTCTTTAAAAAGCTCAGCCCTGGCTGTCTGTGCTGGATGTTTATGAGAGTGCTGGAGCAGATTGAAAGCACACCGCCGAGGGAAGGGAGATTGCCATGGGAGAGGCTGACACTGCTGGATTACCTGTCAGGAATGATCTGGGGCTGAGATGAAAGGGGAAGGCAGCAAAGGGAGGCCATAGAATATCTGAGGGGGAAAAACTAAAAACGGAAAGTTTCAGAAGTGCTGTCAGTATGATCAGGGAGTGAAGCCCGACTGATGCTCTGCTTCAGCGGATTTGCACCACGAGGCTCATGTGTCAGCGTGGCTCTGGCCTTGCTGTTTACATTCCTGTTCAAAACTGGGTCCTCAGCCTCTGTGCGATGCCCACACAGCTGTTTATGCATGAGCAGCACTCCCCTCGTGAGCAGACAGCAAACCTTGCTTCTTCCTTGGCATCCACAACAAAATTTAAAAAACCCTGAAACGAACAAAAAACCCTGCAGTGACGAGCCAACCCAACAAAACACCTGCATCTTTTCGTGGATATTATTAATGTGTCAGCTTTGCTGAAGCTAACAAAGGGTTATTTAACATCCTTTTGTTCAACTGTAGTTGCAAAATTACTGCTCCCAGTCACAAAGGGGACTCAGAATGCTTTGACCCAGGGGTGGTGGGCACATAATTGACATCAGAAGCTGACTCAAAACCTGCCAAGGAACAAGAAACTCTTCTGTGCAGAGGTGAGGCTCAGCAGGAAGGGTCAGGGGAGGAAAGAATCTACAATATCTACCCCTGGAAGGGTGAAGACGACTGTGAGGAGCTCCCTGCGTTCATTATGGCCTCACAGCAGAGTGCCAGGGGGAACGACCAGCTCAGCACAGCTCCTGTGGCAGGACAGGGAGGCACTGCATGGCAGCTGCCAGCCTGGAGCCCACACCAGCAGAAAGGATCCATTTACCATGGAAACGACCCTCAGTCTCCAGGGGTGAGGGCTGGGGGAGAACTGGAGAGTGAAGGATAGGTGAAGAGCTGATGAGTTCATGCAGCAGCGGGCAGAGGAGTTAAAAATCCCGATGGATGATTTCTGTGGTTCAAACAAGCAAAGCAACACCCAATTATCCCAGAGAGTGCACAAAGGGAACGTCAGTGTCTGATCTACGAGCTCCTGCAGTCACCTCTGCACCATTCCAGAGGTGGGATGTGCTGTTTCCTAGAGGTTGGCAAAGGAACAGATACACCTCTGTTTGTAAGCCTCTGGCCACCTCCTGTTTCCATCTTATATCTCTTGGGGGAATCTCACAGCAATTAGTTTCTAATTGCTTCAGTAGTCTACAACCGATTTGATGAGAAACACCATGCAAGTCTAATGGTTCTTGCATGTTTCACAGGAGCACAAATTAATTGCACCATCATTCTAAAAACTCACCTTCTTCCCATTCCCCCTCCTTCCGTCACGTAATATTGCCAAAAAAAGAGAAATATTAAAAAGGTCATATTTTCTGTTTCTCTGATCAGGTGCTCTTCTGCCCACTGCTCAGTGGCACAGCTCCACCCTGGTGTGCTGTGTTTATTACTGGGCTGTAATTTGAGGGGTGACTCCCCAGAGCAGTGTGAACCCTGGAATGCCTCTCCCAGGTGCTGTTTGGTTGGGGTAGGGAGGTTTTAACCTCCTGCCTTCTGGAATCCCGCCAGTAAATCAACTGCATCTTGGGATCCTCTCCAAATGAAATTCGCTCGCCACGCAGCAGCAAGGAGACGTGATGGGAGTGTAAAACAGGACAATTTTTCACTGCAGAAATACTTGAACTCACTCCAGACAATTATGCAGCCTGCCATTTTACACATCATCTATTTCACTATTCCTGCATCAATTATTCCATTAACGCTGCTGCACACCGAGTGTCACTGGTCCTGCAGATGTGGAAGGGATGAAATACATCGCAAAAAAAAGGCAAAAAAAGGAGATTTTCATGTGAAAGGGCTTTGGGACATCCATTTCAGCAGCCTCTCTACATGTGCTATACAAAGTATTTTTATCTCCCAGACTGCTTAACACTGGTAATTTCTACCCTAATATGGTTTAGCTCAGGACATAATGCTGAATTTTCCACTACTCTGTTCACTGTCAGCTGAGTTGAAAAGACCTGTTAATTAGGAAAAAAGAAATTAATAGCTTTATTCAAAGATTAACAGAAATTAGGGTGAAAACAAAACTCTTCTGGTAGGGAGGGGATAGGCATTCGCTGTAAGTTCAGGATATCTCCCAAAACACAAAGAACAGGTTCAGAATTGTAATTAAGGAAGAAAATTTAGCTCCCTGGAAGAACAGCTTGATAACAATTGTTACTTTCCTTTAGATTTCATGTCGCATCTGTTGCAATTTAATTTTTAAAGGCCACCATTTTAAATTCCCATTAATCCCCAGAATTAACAGCGTGATAAAGATCCTGGCAAACACTGAAATTTAACGAGTCACAATGCCTCCAGGAGCCTTTACAGAATATTTAAGGAATTGAGCAACAGCACTGATGCTTTGAGCGAGATGAAATGCAAAGCCAGTGTTAATGAGACACAGACCAGTTGCATCTTCCCACGTAATTCGAGAGTTTGGCTGACTTTGTATCCATGGGCTGTAAATGAATTTATGCTGCTGGAGGATGGGATAGTTTGTCCCTCACCAGCTTTGGAGATGCATTAGGAAGAGTTACTTAGTGTTGGAGTCCAGGGCATTCCTTTGGCTGCCCTGGAGGGTCAGAGACCTGGGCAGGGGGGTCTGGGACCCCAGCCCAGAGCCCAGAGCTCAGAGAGACACTGGATTTGATTTCAGTCCATGGGAGAGGCTTCTTGCACTGCAGGAAGCATTGCAGGCCACAAGAGTGTGAAAAATAGTAGTTTAGTATATCACAGGGTGAAAAAACAGTGGGTTTGGGATTTTTGGCATTGAAGTGAATGGGGCAAGATGGAGGATTTGGGGCATTGTCTCCTTCTTCTTCCTTCTTCTTCCTTCTTCTTCCTTCTTCTTCCTTCTTCTTCCTTCTTGTTCCCTCACTCCATTTCTGCAGTGACGTTGGCACAAAGTAGTTAGTGAGGATTGGGTCAGAGTAGAGATGACCTTTTTAGTAATAGTGATAGGCATTGGCGAGAAATAGTAAATAAGAAATACGTAGCAATCAGTATAAAAGATAAGGACAACCCAGCTCGGGGGGAGACGTGAGAAGTCCAAGCCGCGGCAAACATCTTGTTGGACTGAGAAAATTGTAAGATAAGAAACAATAAACACAAAGTATGCAACCTTGAAAAATCTAAACCTGAAGACTCCGTCTCTTCCTTCGGTTTGGCTCAGAGCTTTGCAGAGGGCCGGGACTCTAAAACCACCGGAATGCCGGGGAATTTAAACTCCTGCAAAAGGAGCCCCCGACAACTGCCTTCTCTGGGTGGGCAAAAACAACTTAGAAGCTGAATACTTCACACTGGTGTCTTTTTTTCCATGCAGGTTGATGGCAGAAAGTAAAAAATATAACTCTGTGATCGCGGCACGCAAAGTAATCACACGGAGACAAGAGATTTGCAGGGCAGAGTTGCTCCTCAGAGAGAGCCCAAGGCCAAGAGCCTCTCTGCCTGTTTATTTCTTACTTTTTATACATTTCTGATGCTGGTTGTGGATTGGCTTCTGGGGTTATCACCTCTCACCCCAGTGGCCAGACCAGCTGTCAGTTACAGTTGTTTTCAGGTTAGAAATATGCAAAAAAAGGACAAGGAATGAAAAACAAAAGGTTTGTTTATGTGTACCGTGCGTGAAAAAAGGGAAAAACTGCTCCTAATATTGTGCAGAAGCTAAAGAAACCGACTCCATCTTATGAACAATCAGAAGGCTTTAAAAAACTCAGAAAAACCAGGGTGACGCTCCTCAACATCTCCCTGGTTGGGGAGGCGTGCAGGATTTTACAGATGTACAAAAGAGAGGGGCAAACCCCGTACCTGTGCCCCAGGCCCCCTCACACCCCGAAGGATTGGGGCCCACACTCCCGTTCCTGCTCTTCCCTGGGCTGGGAAACCCAGGACGGCACTGAGGAGCCCAAAAACACCTTGGACAAGTGCCAAATAAGATGGAGGGAAAGCATTTATCCGGCTACTTTCTTGATTTGTTGTGTTTTTGTTGGTTTGGTGTTGTGTTTTTTTTTTTATCGCCCACTCTTGAAAAGAAGGTTACGTAGGCCAAACGAGGCCAGGCCTCTGTGTCTTTTAGAGCGAGATTTGTGGGTTTTTTTGTGATTTACTCAATCCTAATCAACATAATCTGTCTACCACAAGTGCCAGGGAGGATGAGGGCATCTCTGACGAAGTGTGTCAGTGTGCCAGGACAGACACAGCCAGTGCAAAATTTGCTCCTTCAAAGGAGTGAACTGAAACGTCCCCGAACTCTGCTGATGCACTGATAAAAACAAGCAAGCCTGACACTCATTTCCCCCCAGCACTTATTTTGGAAGGCAGTTACTGATGTCAGCAGGACGCGGGACAACCTCAAATAACTCCATTTCTCAGAGAGGCTGCCTCAGTGAGTAAAACACATCCACGTGTTACAGGGAAACTAAATCACGTTTCCTGTCGTTCCCTTTGTCACTCCGGGCGATGACTGTAGACAGAATTTTCTCTCGCGTCTCTTTACACTGCATCACAGAGGATGTAGGAACAAATGAAGCTTTTCTGTGTGATTTCCATTTTTCCAGAACTTTATTTGTGCTGGGATGTTGCCCTCTCCTTCCATGGCTGCGTGCTGGCAGCAGTTGGGAAGAAGGAATGTGGATTTACTCCTGGAAGTGGAAATGCATGAACACATCAGCTTTGTCCCAAAGCACTCCATTCTGGCACAGTGTGCTGTGTTTGTGTTGTAAGTAGGGTGAGGATCTGTTTCCCAAAATCTCCTCATCGCTGTCAGTGCCTCACTCAGGAGAGACCTGCACGAAGATGAACATCAGCCTTTCCCTGTCCTGAAACTGTGCACAACAGGATCAACAACAGCTATAGATTTTAGGAGTTTTTGGGATCTGGAAATCCCATTAATGGATATTCCAGCCTCACCTTTACAAGCTCCCTGTGTCCTTCCTTTCAAGACTCCCTTTTCAATTAGCGTTGCTTGACCTTCGCCATGCAGTTGTGCTGCTTCCAAAGTCTCTGCTGATCTTCTGTCATCCCAAACTACAGTTTCCTCCCAAGAGTGATGAGGGGATGCTGGTTAGGGTTCAGCTTTCTGAATTCCTAAGTGCTACCTGTTTTGGAGCTGTTTGTGCTGGCAATCTCTCCTTTCAAAGTCAATCTGTCGCCCAGAACTCCTCATTTTACGGTTTTCCGACTGGAGAGATGGTAATGTTTTATATAAGGGTTTGCATGGCTGTGCTCTTTGTTCCCCCAAACTTCACAGCACATTTATCCCCGGAGTAATACCCTCATGAATGCAAGAGCAAGCCTTTCTTCTGGTTAAAAAGAATCAACAGCCTGAATATCTGTTTCAGTCTCCTCCATATGTATAGGGAATGGGGATAACAAACTAACCTTTCTCCCAGAGGCTAACTGGATTTTCACACAGTTTGGAATCACCACTAATTCACCAGTTACATTAAAATTCAGCTTTAACATTCCTACTGGGTAGCTTGGCTATTGACCTCCCTTCCCTCCTGCTTTTTGTTCCATTCTGTTTCAAACTCACCCATTTCCAGTACTTAAATAAACAGGCACCGTGTGCTGCAGCCCCTTGAGAGCAGCATTTCTTCATGCATGGACTCTTACAAGCTGCTGTGGACACACATGCATGAATATTTCTTATTCCACTTCAATAAGCATCACAAATGCTTGTCCTAGACATAATGCATATTGGTCAGGAGCTGGTGTCCCTGCTCTGGTTTAGTTTCTTCATGATCCACCTGCTGGAGGATCTGCCTGATTAAGAGGATTTCCTTTTTTCAGCAACAAAAAAAAGAGTGTAAAGATTCCTTCTGGCATCAAAGAAAACATTTGATCATCTTGACTGGCCCAGAACTTTCTCTTCTGTAGGTGAGAAAGGAAGAAAAAAAAAACTCTACAGGAGAGTGGAATTGGGCTGTTTCAACCAAACTGTGTAGGCAGGGCCTGAATGTGAATACAAGGAAAAGTTGAGATCTCTGAATAATGCATGAAGGAATGGAGAAATCTCTGCATATTTCTATTGAAAGGGCACACAGAAACCCAGAGGTGACTTTTCCTGCCCTTTTCCAGCAGTGAGGGGACAGCCTGGCCATGGTGTCCACATGGACCCTTGGTGACCCAGGGGGGCAGAGATGGAAGAGCAGGGTGACAGAGGCCCCTTCCCTCGCTGCTCAGAGAAGGGCTCCCCAAAATGCAATTAAAATATTTGTGTGGCACAGGCCTGGGCATGCAGGAGCGCTCTGGGTCCACTTTGTGTTAATATTTGTGGTTTTCCTGCTCCTCTTTTTATTGCTTATCAATTTTAAGCAGTATTTTTTCAGGAAAGCCGGTGAGTAATTCTCTTTCTGTGATTGCAAATGTGGACTCTATTGAGTGGGTGTGTGTGTACTTTAAAAGAATAATTGAATCCAAACATCTCTTATTTTTAAATGCAGGAAACCAGAATCTAATAAAATGTAAATCAATTCAGTGTCTGCTTTGGGCTTGCAGTCTTCAGACTGTTAAAAAGAAAAATGCATTAAGTGCTGTTGCATTCCAATACCAACATCTTTATTTTCCATCGCACTCCCTTAACCCTTCAGTCTTCTGAAATCTTTTTCTTTGGGGGCGTGTGGTGAAGAGCTCACTACCTGATTTCATTAATTCCAGTATTCCTCTGAATCTTTCTGTGGGTCAGTCTGTGTTTGGTTTCTGTGCTTTGCTGATTGCAGACACCCAAGCGACACATCATAAAGCACAAATCTTTGTGATTTAGGACTTTGGCTCCTCAGACCTGAGACAAACAGGCCACCGCCAATCCGACTTGGAGTACAGCTGATGGAGTATAAATAAATCCCTGAGATTGCTGGTGTGAGTTAAAACAGAGTTTAAAGAGGTTTTAGTGACATTTTCAGCCCAGCTGACTCTTGGTGCCTGTCTGGCTGCTGGTCTGACTTGAGAGAGAAAGGACAGGAGCCGGCATCTAAAAACACATTAATTATATTTATCTGGTGATTGGATGTGTTCAGTTATGTACAGATAAGTACAGCACTTATCAAAGCAGCCTAGAAAAGAAGAGTGTGCCTTAACTCAGCTCTGTTCTTACAGGCTGTAGGTGTGTACAGCATGCAGTTGTCTTCTGTGGTCTTCTTGGCCCTTTTTTGGCTTTTTCTGTAGACAGTTTCCCCCCTGTTCTGACCTTTGGAAGCCTACAAGCTGAAGAACTGATGATTTTAAGAAAGCAAGTGGAGATCTGTTCTCTTTGAACATATCCATTAGATTCACAGAAATTTAAGGACTTTGAAGCTACTTTTGTGCCGCTATCACTGTTCTGCTGCCTAAATTCCTAAACAGGAGGGATATCACACAGAGAATGGTTTACAGAATCACCACCGAGGGAGAGAGCTGAAAACGAGAACATTTTCTGACTGAAAAAGACACTTCTCTGGAGGGTGAAGAGGACAGATCAGTTCACCCTCTGTCACTGCTGTGCCCACGTTTGGAGGGACCAGTGAGGAGCTGAGAGGGGGCAAAAGGAGCTGGATAATCCCAGCCCTTCCAAGCAGCCCAGGCTCTGCACTGCTGGGTGAGTCAGGCTGAAACTGAAGTCTCCAAACATTTTTTTTTTTCCCCCCCTCTAATTCTTTTAAATTGTTTTATTTATTAATAAAATACAGTTTCCAAATACTGCTGCTGCCTCCTGGAGGAACGTGGGAACAGCCAGTTCCTCCGAGCTGTGCCGGTTGTAGATCCTGAGTTTTCACTGCTCTGTTTCCAGGTGAACTCAGAATTTCTGTCTGAGCCATCGCAGGCATTTCAGCAAACTGGGAGCTCACAGCCAGGGATGTGTGTGTGAGGCAAGCTCCATTTTGTCAAAATCCTGAAAAATGCTTAGTCCTACAAGTGCTGTATTAAAATGAAGCAGGGCTCATCAGCAGCTCTCACAAGGCTGCAGCTTTTCCTTGCAGCAATTAGAATTGCTGCAGCAGACACTGATGGACTGGCACTGCAGAAATCCCAGCTAGATCATCCTCTCAGGGAAGTTTTTTCTCATATAAGCAGAGAAGGATTTAATTTAACCAGGAAAAACCTAAGGAATTGCAAACTAATCTCTACAACCTTCTATTTCATCCAGAATATATATTATAAAGGTTTTTAAAGGCCAGGCCTTGGCACAAAGAAAAATGCTGCCATCAGATCTATTAGAAATAATGACTTTGTAGGAAATAAATTTGTGCCTCATTGACTGTGTGTGAAAATATGATTTCCTTCCTTGGAATTGCTTAAGCTACAGGAATTGGAGAGCAAACATTTCATACAGTAGGATCCTTTCCCAAGTCAATATTGTCCTTTCAATCCTGAATTTCAAATTCAATATTATCCTCCCTTAAACAAAGGCATGCTTGGAAATCAATGCTATTTGTCTTGTCTACTGTAGTTATATACACAAGTTTAATTTTTGTTATAGAAGAAAAATGCTTGTAGACTGAAAACTGCAGAAAGACAAAATCTTCCTATTTTGTTGGTTCCTGGAGTCACTGCTGAGGGTGCAGCCACCAACAAAATCACCTTTTGCAAGTGGCAGCATTGGTCCTTGCACTGTCTGGATTCTACTGGGTTTTGTCTTGTGCTTTAATAAATTTATAACTAAAAGCAAAAGGCAGCATTAAAAAAAAAAAAAAAAAAAATCACCTTATCATCTGGGGTGAATGTTTTGTTGATATAAACCTTCTTTGGACATAATTAGAATGGTAGATCAGAGCAAGCTAAAGCAGAAAATATTCTTTCAAAATGTCCACACTGCTTGGGGGGAGACTTGTACTATGTTTATTTATTTGTTTATTATTTTAATTATTTTAATAAATAGACGCATTAATATAAATAAAACATCTCCTATCTATTTAAATTTAAAAGAAAATAAAAATAATATTATTTTAATAAAATAAAAATATCTATTATTCTATTTATTTATTCTAACGGTGAAAACATCAGAGAAAAGACTTCTGAAGACCGGAGAGAAGACCAATAATGTCATTTGGGAGTCTCTAAAAGCCTCTACTACATTACTGCAGGTAGAGGTTTGGCCTTGCCTGTCAAGAACAGCCCTTAAACATTCCCTGCTGGTTAATGAGGTCTCAAACCAGTTCTGGCCCCACTTCCCAGCCTCATGTCCTTCAGGGATGAGCACATCCAGGGTTTATCCTGTGGGTTTCTCTTTTCCCTGCACCCCTCACACGAGCTGGCTCTGGTGCTCTCAGCTCCAGCAGTGAAATCACGTGTTTTCCCAAAGAAAGTTTACTCCAGAGGTTTCCTGTGCACAGGAACCCATCTGGGACGTGTTTCAGGGACTCAGAGCAGGGACCAAGGGCTGGAGTTGAATAAACAGAAGGTAAATAGAAAATACCACACACGTGGTGAGCATAAGCAACAGAGCCACGGGCCCATAGTACAGGACCCCAGTGGTTTTCTGGATTTTGCACTGTTTAAGGAGGGTGGGGATGGGTTTTGGCTGTCCTTTCTGCTATGTTGTGGTGAGCTCTTAGTGGTGGAAGTTACAACAGGAAGCCAAAAAGGAACAAGCAAGACAAATACTGAAATGATTGTTTCCTGAATATTCAGAGTTCAGCGAGTAGATTATTGAATTCTCTACCGGCCTCCAGTGCTCAGCCCTGAGCTGTTCACAACTCTAAAATACACATAATGATGCTCTCTGCAGGGACAGGAATGCAAAAAGTGGATTGCAGGTATCTCTGTTTGAAATGCAGTCAGGTTCCCGTCCTTGGACACGTTGGGGATTCTCCATCGTGCTTGGACCCTTGGATCTGGAGATTTTCTTGATTGCCTGGACTTCCTTTTTGCTCGGGGTGGTTGTGGGCAGTCAAGGACAAAATCCACGCTTGGACTTCTGACCTGGAGACAACAAAAGCATCTGTGGGTTCTTTCTGCTTTCATGCAGAAGGCTGGGAAATTTTTGAAGCCTTTTTGGTGCAGCTTTGGATCACAGATTTAACTGCACAATGGAGCAGAGCAACCCACGGGTCTTTTCAGTGGCACAAGTGGAGTGCTTGGCGTTCAGATGGGGACTCGTGCGTTGAGCCAAACCCAATTATTTGCAATTGAATCAGTGCCACACATCCTCAGGGGGAGGGCTGTAATACCAAGTGCTGGTTTGAAATGTCATCTTTTCCTCGGGAGAATTCTCTATAGATGAAGTTAGCTATTTCCAATCTAATTTTAGGCATTCAGCAATAGGAATTCACCAGAGTTAGCAGAGAAAATTCTAACTCTGATCAAAGGCACGGCAGATTTCAGCCCGCTCCATTTTGGAAGCCATGACAATGTGAAAAACAGGCTTTTCACTAAGGTTTGGCATCTTAACCAGGGCTGGCAGTCACAGGCAGTGCTTTAATTACACATTATACTAACCACTGTGAAATACTGAGCCTTATTAAGATAGCCAAAAGCCTTCTTTAGAGTTGATTTATTAGAGCTTGAAATTAACTTTTCGCAGTCCAGCTCCAGGAGATGAGTAGATACAGAAATTCAGCTCTGCCTGCAGTCAGCTCCCCGTGGTTTTCTATAGTGCTCTTCCCAGTCCCTCCCAGTGCCCAGACACGGTGAAACACTGGGCAGCAGCAGCAGCTCTCAGCCTCTCACCTCCATCAGAAACATCAGTGCCCACCTTGTGCTTGCTTGGAATGGTTTCCTGCAAGAGTGGGACTTCAGGAAGCTACTTTGGGCTCTGCTGGCTGTGTGGCTGCCCCAGGCTGGCTCTGCTGGAGCTGTCCCACTCTGGGGTGTTTGCAGATGAGCGTTTTTGCTGCTCCTGACACAATATTTGTCTGGGATATCAGGATATTAGGAATTGTTAAAACAAGTCCATCATCTGTAGAGAACTGCAGATCTCTGCCAGCTGAATACGGGGAGGAGCTCCCAGCCTGATGGGATTTTAAATTTTTCTCCCAGCAACGTGAATGCATTTTCACATTTCCAAACTCCCAGGTATCAGTTCTCTGATTAAATCAGTGGATCTGGGGCTCCCACGTCTTGTGCTTTGTTCCTGTTTGATGCTGCAAGGCAAGGCAGAGGTTGGAGCTCCAGGTACTGCAAGATAAAACTTCCTCCTGTTGAGGATGGCAAAAATGAGGAGCAAGGCACTCAGTGAGGGAGAGGCTGGCACAACACCTGCAGTGAATCTGCATTTAAATGCTGCTGGGGTGGGAAAGCTGTCCTGTCATACTTCGGGTCTCTCCCCGAATAAACGTTTTGGCTTTCGAATTTGTCATCAGGGTTGCTCAGGAGGAGTCACATCTCCACATCTGTGCTCACACCCAGCGATTCTCTGAGGTTTTAGGCTCTGCAGGTACCAAGACACCCCTCAGCACAGGCAGTGGTGTCACAGCCCTGCCAGCGTGGGCTCTTATTTTAGAAGCAGCTGTGTCATTCCTTCGGGTGACCGATGTATCCATCAGCTGGGTGGGAAATGCCAAACCTCCAAGGACTTGCAAGGGAGTTGTTTGGGATTTTTATCTCCAGTTTTTGTTGGTTTTACTTTTTAATGACTCTGTTAGGCTTGGCTTGCCCGGGGAAGCAGAGAGGCAGAGCCCCCTTCTGCTCCAGACAACGCTGAGCCACGTCAGAGTGCTGCCAATTAAAAATAAAATGAATGACTTTGCTCTCTCTCTAGGTGACCTGTCTCCATGATTTCTTTGGGGATGATGATGTGTTCATCGCCTGTGGCCCAGAGAAATTCCGCTATGCACAGGATGACTTTTCCCTGGATGAAAGCGGTAACATCGACCACGCTCTGTGGTTTTATTGCCTTGCCATTCACTTGCTCATATCTGATAGTAATAATAATGATGCATGCTTTTGTTCTGGTTTTTAAGGCCCACTTCAAGGAGTTTAACATCCCTTTGTGATACTTCTCCAGTCAGCAGTATTATAATCAGGCAAATACTGATTGAGGTAGCCCGAGTCAGAATAAATTCATTCCTACAGCAAAATGTGACATTTTGCAAAATCTGGGAGTGTTTATACTTCCAATTTTCTCTAGTCACAGTCAGATAGATGCAATTCTCTTGAGAAGTAATCATCCTTATGCAGACACATGCATATTAAAAATGGAAGCAAGCAACAGATGAAAAAAAAAAAAAAAATCACGCTTCCACTGCTTATTTCTGCTGATTCAAAAAGCAGGGCAATAATTCCCTTTTTGGGGGCATGACTGGGACAGCACTGTTATTTCTTGTTGATACCACTGCCAGCAGAAGCCTGTAATAGTGTGAGTCTCTGGGATCAATTAAAAAAAAAATCTTTCATTTTACAGAATATACAGAGCTTGCTTGTAGGACATACCACCCACCCTCCCTGGCAACTGTACCCACCTGTCTGCAGTGCCAGTGAGGGCAGCAAGAGGGAATTAATGTCATTTTGACCATTCAAACTAAAAAAAAAATGTGGTCTCCAATCATCTAGGCTTGCTGTCCAAAGCTCTGGGTGTGCTGTGTAAGGAGCACAACCCCATCCTGTCCTGTGTGCTGCAAACTTGCTCTGTATTGAGGAACAAAAAGGATTTTTGGTGGGCGCCGGGAAGTCAAGCAGCCTCCAATCTCCAATCACCGTGTTTTTTACGACTCCTTTGCAGGCCTGATTTTATTTTAGTGCTGGTCCTTCTGACCTGTGTACTCCAGATGAACCCATTTGATGCTCTTGGGTAATTCAAAGAGAATTTCCAAGGTTCAGCTGAGACTTTGCAGGCAGAGAATAAAGCCCGTGTCAGGCTGGGGAAGTGATCTGTAAGCTGAGCTTCACATTTTTTACCACTCAGCAGTTGAGTCAGCTCCACAGGGAGCTCCACACTGGAAAAGAGCTTGGATGCAGTCCTGGCACAACAACTGGATGGAAAGCCCAGCTCATTGCCTTCGCTTCTGCTCACCGCTCTCTCCTCCAGCTTGAATTTCTCTGGCAGAAAGAAGCCAAATTTGCTGTTGGGAAGGCAGCAAAGGAGCTCCAGGGGTATTTTCAGGGGAGCCTTGCAGCACTCAGGAGGCAGATGAGGAGCCTCAGCATCGTTTCCCCACTGTACACACATCACCCTTCCTCCTTCCCAGGCAGATGCTGCCAGCAGAGCTGTAAATCCTGAGCTTTGGCAGATGAGTGTCACTTACTGAAACCTCGCCTGTCACGGGGAAATTTCCCTTGCCTGTTTGGATGACACACACCAGGATTGCTGGTTATTATGTTCGCTCTGGCAGGACATCAGGAAACAAAAAGAGAAGCAGCACAAGGGAGGATTATGTCATCTTTTTCCTCCTGGCTGCCCACCACAGCTTCCACCCTCTAATCCCTGCTGCTGAGCACCCTCCAGATGACATTGCTCTGTCCCTTTTGTACCCACTGGTTTCAGCATGGTGGAAATGTCATTTTGGGGACATTTAGAGGCCTTTTTACACCAGCCTCAGCACAGCCAGGTTTCCACCTCCGGCAGAAGCTCAGGGATTGCCTCTCGTGTGCAGACACTTGCCAAGGGCTGAGCTGGAGGAATTCCTCCGAGTCAGCCTTTCTGTGCTGGAAAAGGCAAAGCCAGGTTTCCTTCCAAGGAATTACTCCCCTGGGAAGAAGAAGATAAATTTGGAAGCTCTCGCAAAGACCTAACATGAAGTATTTTTACTTTTTAGTTGTTTTTTTTTTTTTTTAGTGAGTGGTTCAGGTGACTAAACACAGCTGCCTGACACCCTTTGAGTCCCCTCACAACATCAGTACTGCTCTTCATGTACAAAAAATGGGGGCTAAATTGGTGCTGGACCTCTACAAGCTTTTCTGTGACATCATCAATGAGAATTCAAGTACTTTTGAAGGAAAAAACCCACAACTTTTTCTACCCCTGATTTACAATCTCCAAAACTGATTTAGCAGGAGAAAAAACAAGCTGAGTGTAGGTTTAATTCTTGCCGTGCAGCATCCCTGGAGCACAAGGCCTCCTCTCCTTCACATTCTTGTGCTGCACGACCCAACAGCAAAACTCTCCCTCAAACCATCCAGAAGGAGCAGAGATGGATCCTTGGCTGGCTGAGAATGAGGAAAGCCTGGGGAAAAATTTAGGGCAATTACATCTTCGTAGATACACTGATATATAATTAAATAACACGTACATTTAGGGTCAGACAGCTTGCTTTCGGTTGGCCAATTATTTCTCTGCTCTGTGCTGCCTCAGTTCCATCGGGGACTCCATTCCAGGGGGTCCTCAGCATGGAGCACGTGGGGCTGAGCTGAACTTTGCCACGAAAAGCTGCCTGCATGTGGAACACGTAATTCACATCTGGAAAAACGACACGTTTTTCACATCTTGGTGAGGACGAGCTGTTGGAGGAGATGAGGTGGGACCAGCTAGCATCTGACAAAAAGGAAATCCCTTTTTTATTGCCTTCTTCTTAACCGGGTTAAGTTAATAACTTGAGGGGTGGAAAGTTCTTTTTCTGTTGGCTCTCAGTGTAAATAAAGCCTGGTTCTGAAGACCTGAAATCCTGGGACACGTGGAGGTCTGTTAGCATTTCAGTTCCCCTCTGCAGGACCCTGTAGATCATGTTTACATATTCCACTCTTCCTGGCCTATTTAATTTTTTAAGAAAGCACAGTTGGGGTTCTCATCTGCTCACTTCTTCCAGTACATAAATCTGCTGGGCTTGTTTATATATATACAAACCTTGCTGAAAGGGACGAGTGGCCAGGACAGAGGATGTGCTGTGTTAAAACCATTTAGTCCCCCTTCCTTTCTGCATCTGAGGAGCTGCAGCTTGTTGAGGACAGAAGAGGCTGATCCCAGCTGGGTGAAAGCCTCCTGGGGGCAGCTGCCCCATCTGCCACTTGGACACTTTATTTACATCACACCATGAGCTGTTTGCTGCCTCTCTGCACCTGCACAAAGGGCACTCATCATTCCTGTCACTGGGTCTTCATGGAAGGGCTACAGCAAATTAACTGGATTTCCCTGGCCTGAGTGTTCCCTCACTCAGTGCTGACCATTTTCATTGCGCTCATGAGAGCCAAGGGAAGGGGAAGGGCAGAAAACGTTTGGTAGGACACAGGTAGGAGCCAGCCTGACACACAGAGAGTCTCAGCACCTCCTCCAGAGGAGCAGAGCTGTTCTCTTTGCCCTCCCCTTGAAGAGTCTCCTTTCAGCCCTGGAGAACAAAGGATGATAACCAGCTTTTCTCTCGCCCTGGGTATTTTCTGCATCTCTCTGTAGACAAAGCACCGAGCTGCCCGTGGCTGTTTCCCACCAGGGAGCAGCAAGGTCAGAACCAGGTGGGTGTTGGAACCCTGGGCACTGAGAATTTCAGGCTTTCTGTGCTGATAGGCACTGACCCCCAAAAAACCACTTCATTGACCTGAGGTCATGGAGAAGGCTTCCAAAATTAAGTGATAGCACTGGGATTATGAGTGTGGAGTTTGAATAGAAGTGTGTAATATCACGCAGTGGAAAACGTAGAATTAAAGGGTTTAGAATATAGTAATGTATATATAAAGCAACATGGAGGGTTTAGGGCATAGGCCAATCCTTCTTTTTCACCTTCTTCTCCATGGGTCTGGGTGGGATTTTGTAATTGGGTAGAAAAATCTACATTGCAGGCCACGGGTGGCTGGTTATTGGGTTAAAAGTAAAAATAATATAGGTGTCATTTCTTAATTGGACAGTTTATTCATAAAAGGCCTCGTAGAGAGAGAGATGGGGCCATTTTTTACTTTGTTAGCTAGAAGTGCTGTAGAACTCTCAGCTTGTGAAGACTGTGATAGAGATAAGAATTGATAAACATCTGAGTCCAAACACGAAATACTGTCTCGAGCATTTAATCCCGACCCTGGCAGAAAAGAAGATAGAAAGCATCAGGTGTGTTTGTGTTTCCCCAGAGTGCCGGGTGATGAAGGGGAGCCCAGCAGGGGCCACGGGCAGCAAATCCTCCCCCACCCCTCAGAAGAGCTCGGCCAAGAGCCCCGCGCCCATGCGCCGCAGCAAGTCCCCGGCCGATTCAGGTAACCACCAAGATGGTGAGTGATTCTTCCTTGGTGTCTGGGTTTCACTGTGCTCAAGGGAAAAGCAAAAACTTCCCTGTGCCTGCAGAGGAAACTCGGGTGTTTTTTGGAAACGAGACGCTACGGGCGCTTAAAAAACATTGGGAAGGAATCTCCCGGCTGGTGAAGCGCCGTTGTGGCTTGAGGCTGTCCCACCCACAGCCTCAGAGCCTCCTTCCCCAGAAATATTTTAAAAGAGGTTTCTATTCCCTAGGCAGGAAATCAAGGCCCCAGAGATGGTCCCTGTAGATGCAGAGTGATTTAGGGTGGCCTCCTGTGTGATTGGTGATGATTGGTGATTATTGGTGATTATTGCACGGGTCAGGAGTGGCTCCCTCCAGTCATTATTTAAAGGAGACCAGTGACCTTGCAATGGCAGAACTGGTGATGGCTTTATTGATGTGACACTGAGACACTCATTCAGGGATGGAAGAGAAGGAAAATGGGAATCCTAATTTGCTGCAGCAGCTTGCACCATTTGAAATTGTCTCCCTCCTCCTTCTGTAGCAACCTGGGTTTGCAGCACATGTGGAGGGAGAGCTGCAGAGCTGTCAATCCAAGGCTGGGCTGCAAATTGCAGTAATTCTGGTAATTGATGGTTTTCAGAGTCATGGAGAGTTTCTGGGGTTATGATTGATCCATCACCTGCCTGCCTGTTCTGTTCCAAAAGAGCCCCAGATGTGGCCTCTCACTAAAATGGCCAAATCATCAATTAAACATGTCAGAATTCCAGGAGAGCTTCACAGCTTGAGTTCAGGTGTCCCACAGCACCAACAGAGGTGATAAAACCCAGAAATTCCTTTTCACCATCATGCTAACGTGCTGCATATTGCATGGGAACACCACACAACAGCAGGAATGGGATTGTTAGATAGAAAACTCTCTTGGCAGTAGTCAGAAGGAGTTTCCCCAGGAAGCAGCTCGTTTGTTTAGGGTGCGTGGGTGTTCTTCAGCTACCTAAAGAGACAGGGTGAAATCGGTTGGCACATGCCAAGACTCTGTATTTTTTAAAAAAATGTTTCTCTCTCAGGTGATTCTGCATTCATGAAGTTTTTCTTTGAGAATCTGTTGTTGGCTATTCTCAAACTCAGAGTGTTTCCAGGCTGTTTTCAGGATGTTTTTTGGGGTATTTAGGGGCTGTTTTCAGGCTGTTTCCGTGGTGTTTCTGAGGTATTTTGGGGGCACTTTCCAGGCTGTTTTTGGGCTGTTTTCCAGTTGATTTGGGGGGGATTTGGGGGCATTCTCAGGCTGTTTTGAGGCTGTTTCCAGGCCACTTTCGGGCCGGGTTTGGGAGTATTTTGGGTCATTGTATTCAATTCAATGTATTAATTGCCATAACTTAACCACTTTCACAATCCCAAATGCGTGCTAAAGCTGTGTAGGCACAATTGAAGGCACGATGCTGATTTCCAAAAAACCCAGAAGTAACATTCAGTGATGTGGGAGTCAGCTCATGCATGAGCAGCTTTAAACTTCCTCCACAAGCATCAGGTGCTGGTTCCCACCAGAGCCAGAGTTTACTGCGTGAACATAGAGTTTAATATGAAATGGCAATTATTGTGTGCCTGATTTAACTGATTTTAACCAGGCCCAGGATGGTGACTCATCTGATGAGCTTTAATGAACACACTTAGCAGAGCTTTTCAGGGGGAGATTAAAACGACCAGAAAGGCTGAACAATAACCAGTTCCTGGAGTTAAGGTCAGTAATGAAGAGCAAATCAGGTTTCTTTAATCTGTCCAGACAAGGGTCTTTCGTGCTTTCCTGTAATTTCAATAAAGGAAAAAAATGGCACTTGTCCTGCTTAATGAGAATAAAAAAGACTGAGCTCTTTCAGTACTGAAAAATAGAAGACTCTTGTTTTCTCAGGACAGAGAGAAAAAAGAATGCCATTTTGTATTCTTGTACTGAACTGGTAATAAATTAAGTGGATTTACACATCTTTTAAGAATCAATATTTACATTTAGATGGCATTTTTGAGTTATCACTTTCAAAAAGCAAAGAAAGCTGAATGAAGTCTGATTAATAAAAGATGATCTGACCTATTTTTTTCCCCACAGAGTCTCACCCATTTAATACATGAAACTATTTAAAAGCAGTTTTACTTCAAATATATGCAATATTTCTGCTTTGTATTCGCTCTCCTACCCATTTGTACCTTTTGTCTTTGCCGTCTTTCACTCTGCTGTGGCTGTCATGTGGAAACTCAGCAGAGATTCCTTGGTTTTGTGTTGTTTCTGTTCTTTCCAGCTCTTTTCTGTGTAGGTTTCTGTATCCTTTCTTCCCACCAAGGTCTGCGAGGCCACTGGGACATATCTGGGCACTGATGTCAGTGCAGGTTTGGAGGTCAATCTTTGGGTGAGAGGGGTCTGAACCCACCTCACAGGGAGGTGTCAGGGCCTCACTGTGAAAAGCTCAATCCCTTCAGGCAGCCAGAGCCCCTCAGCTCCCAGGATATCCAAAAAAGCGAGGCAGCAAAGCCACAGAAGCAATTGAAACATTATTTTGTTGGCAGGGTGCTTTTCTCTTACCACGCAGTCATTTAAATGAACGGATGAAAATTAAGTGAATAAATGCAGAACAAAAAGTGTCTTGCCATAAGGAGATGAGGACACACCCCAATCCTTGTATTCCCAAGGGAAATCCCTTCTCCCTTCCCTCACTAATGCCCAACCCATATCTCTACTTCCTCAGCAATGCCAGTGGATTTCTGGCAAAATTGGAGTTACAAAGCTTCTGTGTATTTCTAGCTTTAATTTTTCTTCCTAAGGAGTCAGCTTTGCTAAAAGGCACAGCTTAGAGCAGTGAAATCCGTACTGAACCACACCTGCAGGGCACCATCCAATTCCTTCTCCTAAGATGGCAGAGGAAAAATGGGCACATCGAGAGAGTCTCTGTGCTTCTGCTCTGATCCGTGAGATTTAAATGGAGTAGGGTCAGCGTGGAGTTTGGCAAAATTTCTTTAACAGACTGCTCCAATGAGGAGTCAGACTAAGCAAAAGCCAGAGCTAAATCTCAGAGGAGAGATCCAGGAGAGAAAAGAATGATGTCATTTGCCATTCTTTCTTTGTTACAAAACCATGAATTTATCTTACACCTACTGACATACCAAACGAGGGTGCAGTGTATAAAAACCTGTGCTGTGATAGCAGAGCTTATGATTTTTTAAAACCAGGACAGAGTCACAGGTACCTGAACTGAAATTTGAAAATGTCTTTGCCTTGCCTTGGCTCGGGGAGAATACGAGCAGGGCTCTGAGGCTGCTGCAGGACCTTAAAGTCTCAGTGCACTGATGGACAGAGGGACAAAAGCACATTCTCCAGGCAGCAGCCAACAGCAAACAGACCCGGTGTCCGTCTGTCCTGGCGGCAGGGCTGCTCCCAGGGGTCATTAGGGATGGGTGTGTTCAAAGGCAGCAGATGTCTGGGGAATGCCACACGGGACAGAGCAGCTTGTCCCCTGCTCGTCCCTGTGTCCTGCTCACTGCCAGCCCACGGGGCGCGCCCAGGAGAGATCCCCTCACCAAACACGGGGGGAAAGGTTCCTGCCCTGCAGAGCTGAGTGCCTGGAGGTTTGGAGGTGCCTGAGCAAAGGATGCCTGTGCAATCTGAGTTCTTCCACTCCTGAGGATTTATCTTTCTGTCCTGAAGGGCAGGATGGCTCGTGCTCTCTGAACAAGCTGCTGTTTCTACATTTGGTTCCTGCTGTCCTTGTTCTGCTTGTTCCCTTTCTCTATTTTCTTGGTGGCACTTCAAACCCTGACCTGGAGACAAAGCTACCCATGGATTTCATGGTCCTTCCTCTCACTCCTGTGGTGTACGGGCTCCTCAGACTGGGATCTCATTTGCAGAATCCTGGGAACCCCAATCAAGCACGGATTATTAACCTTATTTAACAAATTAGTAGAAATGGGTATCTTCACACATTCTGAGCACTCACTGTGAGCCTCAGGCCCTGCTTTTTCCAGTTCTGTTTGTGGACAGAAACTGAGTTCAAAAGATGGATCTCACTAACCTCATTTGCAGGTCTTGGTGCTTATCACCACTGGAAATTCAGATCCAGAGCCCCAGTCATCCCAGCAAACCTAAACAACACTCAGGGAACAACTCCATATGAGAAATCTGACTAAAAAAGGACCTAAAAAAAGGCTGGAGAGGGACTTTTGACAAGGGCACAGAGTGACAGGACAAAGGGGGAATGGAGTCACACTGAAGGAGGGCAGGTTTAGATAGTAAGAAGAAATTCTTTACTGTGAGGGTGAGCAGGCTCTGGCACAGGGTGCCCAGAGAAGCTGTGGCTGCCCCTGGATCCCTGGAAGTGCCCAAGGCCAGGTTGGACAGGGCTTGGAGCAATGTGGGATGGTGGAAGGTGTCCCTGCCATGGCTTTAAGGTCCCTGCCAACCCACACCATTCTAAAATATCTGTGGGGGAAGCAGAGGGAGAATTCAGCTTGCCTGGATCTCTCATCTCCAACATGGCAGGAATATTCTCCATCCTCCCTCTCATGTGCTCATGGACAAGGCTGATTCCTCTCCTGAGCGCAAACTGCCTCGTGCACGGGGGGAGGTGAGGATCCTGTGGAAAAAGGTGCAGGTGCTCCTGCAATTAAAGGATATTATATGTGCACTTTAAGGTAAATTGATGTTGCAGAGCAAATACAGTGCCATGAATAAGCCATAATGCACAAAGAATAAAACAGTGGGGGAAAAAAACACCAAAGAATTGAAATGAAAGCTGGTTCTAAAGAACAGTTCCTAATAACTGAGTGTAGGTGGGATCCTGAGCTACCCTAAATCATCAGCAGATTTCAGTGGAGCAGCAGTGATATGCACCACCTGGGAGCTGCTCTTTGCCTCCTGTTATTTTCTTGCATTTCAGTTCAAAGGAAATGCAGGCAAGTTTGCTTATGAGCACCATTCTTCATTAGCAGGCAGAGAAAATTAAACTGGGCTCCTTCATTGTTGCTCCTGCTGCAGAATTCTGCTGCATTTGTAATGATATCCATCCGTCTCATTCCATTTCTGATTTGGATGTCACATCTGGCTTTTTGTTGATGCTCATAAAATATTTACATCCCTGCTGTAGCACTTAAAACTCTCATTGTATTAGGGAGTTTCTGTCCTGCCCTGCAGCAATTACGTCCTTTTTGCTGCACACTGGCTCTGCTGTTGTTCCAGTCTTGTTTGTGGAAGGGAAATTGGGGTTTCTTGCGGAGTTGTTAGGTGGCATTCTTCAGCTTAGGAAGGATCAGCGACAACTGGAGATGAAGAAAGAGGCATTTTAGAAATTGGAAATGGATTCTAGCTAATGGAGATCATATCAGTCCTCTTGTTCCCCACATTTTCTTTAATAGGGAACACAAATTCACTCAGTGAAATAAAACATAGAAGAGATCCAAGTTCTTTTTTACCGAATTGCCTTCATTATTTGGCATATAGTTAGAGAACTCTGCTTTTTTTTCCCCGCAGCAGCCTGAAGGGCAGCTCATTTTGTAGTGTGGCACAGCTCAGTGCAGGGACCAGCAGGAAACACCTTCTGCCTTTCCAGAACAGTTTTTTTCCCCCCTATCAATAAAATAATGGTCTGAGGGGGATAGGGAGATGATGTGTCACTCTGTGCCCCAATTAGCTATAAATCATTATTTCTACCACCTTTTAAAAATATCCATTTCCTCAGTACGGTGCATTTGTGGTAGGAAAAAAGCTGTGTGTGATGAATAACCAACCTCCTCCTTCAACAGAGGGGGAAATGCATGGAGATGATGGCTGTGAAGGCAGAGCAGCCACATGGCAGTGAATTTCTTGCATCGGAGCTGCTTTAACGTGCTGGCAGCTCCTCCTTTGCCCCGGGGCTTTGAACACTTTTCTTTTCACACCTGTTTGAGCTCTGCCTTTGCTGCAAACCTGAGCTCCCCCCGTTTCTCACGAGGAGGGAACAGAGAAGAGGAGTGAGCCATTCTTAGGCATTAAAGCAAGAGCTGTGCTGGTTTTGCTCTCAAAAATACAGCATTCACACATTTTACTCTACCATACTTCATACTTCAGTCTCCTCCAGACACTCAAGTACTTGATGAGTTTTAAGTAACTGATTTGCAGATTCAGCTGTTACAACTGAAAGCATAATTCCATCGTCACTTAATCCCACCCACAGCAAACTACAGCCAGGGCATTCCAGGCTGCTGTTTGTCCAATTTTTAATGTGTATAATTGACATCTGACATTGCTTGGGTAGGATTCAGAATGTCTTCAGCCTCTGGTTTCCAGTCTGAGAACACAGAAATTGTCTTCCTGTTTTTCTGGTGATGTGTGCTTTGGATCGACTTGGCGAATATTTGTTGTGTGAAGTATCGCTCCCTCCATTTATTTTGTATCTCACTGTATTTTGCAGTCACCCTGAGCAGCTGAAATCCTGGATTTATGTTTAGAGCTATGCTGTTCACTTTTTTTTTTTTAATTTTTTTTTTTTTTACCTCCTGCCTAACATGAACAAACCACGGTGTTAAACGCTTGGAGACCTTCCATCTCCCAAAAGGAGAAAGATCTTCCCCTTGCTTGCCTGATTTCCAGCTTGTGTCTTGTTTTCTGCCAGCAAACGGGACCTCCAGCAGTCAGCTGTCCACACCCAAATCCAAGCAGTCGCCGATCTCCACGCCCACCAGCCCAGGGAGCCTCCGTAAGCACAAGGTATTACGTTTCTTATACCTTACTACACCTCCTTCTGCCTCAGCCCCTCAGATCTGTGTGGCACTGAAGTCCTGGCCGTGTCCTCTGCAAGAATAACAACAGCTCCCGATGTTCAAACAGCGGGGATTGGCCTTTTACCTGTAAAAGTTGTGCCTTTTGGGCAAGGTGGTGAACAAAGCACCGGCCTGACTCCTGCCCTGGAGCGGGTGATGTGTGCTGGAGACCATCCAGAGGGATCAGAGGACACAACTTCACCACGAGCTTGTACCACTATTTGAAAAATTCACTGATGGATGTGGTTTCATGTGAACTCTCCTGCCCTGGAAAGCCCCAGGTGTTGGCAAATCAGCCCCACAAACGCCACTGGAGCTCTAAGACATCACTTCAACGATGCTCCTCAAGAATTGCATTTTTTGTAAATTATTGAAGGCCGTGCTCTGTTTTACAGGAAGCAGGTGGTTCTTACAGCTGGCGTGGTGATTGTGTTGTGGAACAGTAGCTGGTCACAGACAGCGTGGCCGACAGGTAGCACAGCATCCTGGCAGAGATCAGGAAACCTCTGCTGCCTCATGGATAATTCATGTATTGATTTATTTAAAAGGTACAGCAGCTGTCACGGCTTTTTCAGTTCCTGTTACTCAGGGCCCCTCTGTGCTGAGTTCTGACTTTCATTTCCGTGGGTTTTTGCAGTTCTGGAATAGCCACACTGCTGCTTCCAGAAGTTTTCTCTTGATGCGGGAATTGGAGCTGGGACACAAATGTAGGTGTGAGAGGCACTCAGGAAGGTTTCTCTTTATCAAACAGAATGTACATCTCAGCCTGACTTTCAGAGCATTGACTCAAAGTTTTTGAAGAGTAATTAAAGAATTCTGGTGGTGCTGAGGTTTTGCAGTCAGCAGCCACGTGGAACCCACCGTGGGCCAGACTGCAGGGCTTGAGCTAACTCTGTTTAACAAAGGCACAGCTCAATCCAAATGAAAACTCTGCCTTCCTCAGGACCTCACTCTGTTCTCAGCTGCTCAGTCTATGTTTGAGAAAACACACCAAATTTAACACAGCGTGTCCAGATTTATTACTAATTTATAATTGAGAACGGAACCTGGCCCATGGTCTGAGTTCATCAGTTCAGTAGAATTAATGCTACAGACTACGTCCTGTGCTTCAGCAGCAGGGACACAAAATATTTTTCAAACTTTCCACTTCATTTAGAACTTTGGAGATGAGGATTTGTTTCTCGGGCAAGACAAGTAAAACTCACCTTTTTTATGTTTTATGGATGTTTTCAGCTGGCTGATTTATGACTTTCCAGTGCAGCCCTGAGACCATTTGTAATAAATGGTGACTTCTGAGGGCAAAGCCAACCCAGCTATGATTTTCCCCACTAAGTTAAGCCAATCAGCAAGCACAAATGCAGCATTTTAGGTTACCAGAATATTCATGCATCACTGTCTTTCTCCCAGGAGCAATTTCCTGCTTATGATGAAATCGCTTTTCTTTTTTGCCCTTAAAGCTCAAGTGAGAAATGCTTAGGTTGAGTTCACCACAAAGTCCTATTTTTACCTCTTCTTATATCAAGATTTCTGTGAATTTCCTTCCTGAATATTGGGGTTTTTCTTCATTTTGCTCACAGTTATTACCTGTGTGTGGATCAGAGTTCAAAAAGGTCCCAGGAGAGCTTTAGCCCTTGAGCTGTTTCCTGTACCTTGTCCTACACAGAACTTTAAACAAGTGGAATAAAATGGTTAAGCCCGAAAGGGACACTGGAAAAGCTTTACATTGAGCATTTGATCCAAATAATCAACTTGGGATTATTTTATTAACCGTTCCAACCAATTAGAAGTTACTTAAAATAAAGAATAAACCATGGAACACGTGATTTTCCTGGAGATTTGTCCTGAGGGCAGCTGCCAAACCAAGGTAAGACTCTTCATTGTGGGCTCAGGTTTAAAGAGATGTGGTTAAGGCAAGGTGCAGCTCTTTCATGCACGTGCTGGAATGGACACATTGATCCAGAACAACTAATAAAACACTTCTCATACTTATCCCTGAACAGTCAGGAACAGAGATGCTCTTGCTCCTCTGTGCAAGGAGCCTGCCTTGATTTTAGCCTGGAACTCCCTGGATTCTGGGGAGCCCAGCCCAGTCACCCCATTCCACCCTCTGAGCTGCCCACAACTGAACCACTCAGCTGCTTCCTTTTGCCTGGCCAAGGGAGGGTGTTGGAACCCTGGAGGCTGAAAATTCCAGGCTTTCTGAGCTGAGGGATGCTGACCCTCAGGCAAGCACCACATTAGACCTGAGGCCGTGGGACAGGCTTCCAAAATTGAGTGATAGCACTGGGGTTGTGGGTGTGTGGTTTGAATGGAATTGTGTGATATCACAGGGTGAAAAACTGAGATTTAAGTTTTTAGTACATAGTAATGTGTGTGAGTCAAGATGGAGAACTTTGGGCATTGTCTGAGTCCTTCTCCTTCACCTTCTTCTTCCTTCTTCTCCATGGGTTTGGGTGGTTTTCTGTAATCTGGTGAAAAAGGTCTGCATTGCGGGCCTTGGGTGGTCATTACTGGGTCAGAAATATAAATAATAGAGGTGTCACCTCGTTATTGGGTGATTAGCACTTAAATAACGTTGGAAAGAGTTAGAGGCACTCCATTTTACCATTTCTCTACCTTGCTACTTAGAGCTCACAGCTTGTGAGGCTGTACATAGATAAGAAACAATAAACACCCAAGCCAGAACTCGAAATCTCCGTTTCCCGTGTATTATTCATCCCGACCTTGGCAAGGAAAAAAAAAGAAGCCAGAACCGTCACAGGTGGGAGCTGATGGTGAGGGTTAACATTTTCCCCTTTCCCCCTACAGGACTTGTACCTGCCTCTGTCTTTGGATGACTCGGATTCCCTCGGAGATTCCATGTAGAGCGCCGCGGAGCGAAAACGCCCGCGCTGCATTTGGGATACAGCAAAGTACCTCTGCCAAAACAAGCAGACAGGTGACTGGTGCTTTCAAGTCAAAGGACACACGGTTAAATGTCATTTTTGTTCTGTGATTTCTCCTCTCTGTGCCACAAACCCAACACCTGCCAGTCTATAGAGATAGAGGGATACCATTCTTCTGAGTTACAGGGATGCAAAATGGGCATTTGTGAGAAATTTGGGGCCGACGGTGCCAGCGATTCCGTGCATTCCCCATTTTCTTCTAAGATTTCTTCTTCTGCTGCGACCATGTGGTTTTCCTGGCGTTAGTGAAGTAGCTGCCCTGGAGGTGTGCAAGTGAACCCCTTGCTGAGCAGTTTGCAAGCTGGAGCAGAGCAGATGACGTTCTCCACCTGTGCAAACTGCCAGCCCGTGCCAGCTCACCTGCTCCTCACTCACAGCCACAATTTTGGCACCTGCATTCTAAAGAGTCTTAGTTTTATTGTTTTAGGACAGGAAGGGAGTTTCTAGTTCGATGCTTAGTAAGCCAGCAGAAGCTTGGATGAGATTAGGAATGATTGTGTCAGATGCTAAGTAAGGTTAGTACAATAATTCAAATTATTCCAATATTGTTTGGGATTTTTTTTTTTTTTTTAATAATTAAGCAAAAAAAAAAACCCCATAAATCAGCTGAGTTATCTGGAGCAGAACACCTTCCACATGCAATCCAAGGATGCTGCTAGCTGGTAACAAATATTTATACCTCCCCTATGGTATCTCTCTATCTCTGTTTGTAACAGTAATGCCTTGTGAACAGCCAACACTGAAAACACTGTGAGAATTTGTTTTCAGGTTTGACACCCTATAGGTCACTTTTTATAGCAAAAAATCAATACACTTTTTATAAAGGAAAATCTTGTATCTGTGTTTCGGGAGTAAGGATTCAAGCTCCTTCTTTTTTATAGACGCTGGTAATTTTCTTTTGTTTAAAAAACATGTTCAGGAAAAAAAAAGTACAAAAAAAAAAAAAAACCAACCACAACTGCAGAACAATAATAACAGCAACTCAGTTTAGAAATCTTGTCATCACTGCCAAAACAGACACATGTAGGGGGGGGAAAAAAAGGTCAATTCAAAATATTGAATGTTTTGATAGTTTTTGTAATGTTTAAGACTGCGTATTTCATTTTTTTACACTTCAGTATTCCTAACTATGGCCAGATTCTCTACTTGTGTAACAAACAAAATGTTCTAAAACCCGTATTTTAAGAAAATCTTCTAAGTGAGAAAAACAAACTCGCTGTATTTAGAGAAAGCTTTTGCTTTTATTAATCAGTAATGCCTCCTCCAGAATGCAAAGTTCATCTCCTCACGCAGGTCTGGTGGTTTTTACTGCGCTGAAGCTTTGTCCTAGCTGCCATTGCCTCCCTCCCTCATGGAATAAGCTTTGATGAAACTGATTCTTGCAGAACTTTACCTAAATGAAATCTGTGCAATCAAGTCTTTGTTGCTCTATTTGCCTTTTTTGGTTTTTTTTTATTTTTTTTCCCCCACATAGACACCTACTCCCTGTTGCCTTGCAACCCCTTGTGATTAGGATGGATTTTATCCTTGTGATGATTGATGCTCCGTGAACGCTGGGTTGTTCCCAGAGCCACTCCACGTTTTGTTTGCTTGCATTGCTGGGATGAAACAATCTGTGCAGGCTGCATCTTCCGAGGCTCGTGCGATCACGCTTACAATGCAACTTTTTAAAAGAGATTTAGCAGAGAGAGGCCAGGATTGGGAATTGTCAAGGGGTCAGAGTTATCATGCACCAAATTTGCACCCAGTAGTTTTAGTGCATGATCATTTACACCCGGAGTTTTGCACAAGAAACCATTTGTCCTCACTGATAGCTTCATTTGATTGAGTAACCCTCTGACTGCACAACTGCTAAATAGTCATTTTAAATACTGTAAATAGAATCCTGGGGTGAGTTCACAGGCTAAGGGCTCGTGTTGAGGGTTTGTGGGGGGAAGGATGGTGCTGTGGACAAAGCTTGGGTGCAGTAGCCAGCACACCTCTCAGCCCTTGGCATTGCTGAATTTCGTGTCTGAATGGGAGCAGGTCTCTGAGTAACCCTGTGCCTCAATCTGTCTGTCTGTCCCTGCAGGGACAGCTCTGTTCTACCTCACTGGGGGTTGTGAGGCCAAATGTTGGTTAACATTTGTCAAGTGCTTTCAGATCCTCTAACAGAAGGTGCTGGAATATTCTGGGTGCAGATTTGGTTATGGGTGCTAAGTTTTGGCTGTTTAACCCTGTGAGTGCTACTGTAGACACCGGTCATGAACAAAAAAGGACTTTTTTAAGCATAAGGATGTCAAAGGCCTTGGTTATGCTAATAACAATATTATTCATCAGAGCTTTTGTCTTGGTGAAAGCTTTAGTGGGACAGATAATTTGACATGCTTTTACCCTCTCCCCTGTTTCTGTTGGTGGAAATCTCAGCGTCCCTCCCTGAGTCTCTGCCTTTCCAGGGACCCTGGGCAGTAGCCATGGATGGACTGGAGCTGCAGCTCAGGGTGCTGTCACATGGGGACAGAGGCCACTCCTGTCACAGTCAGCGTGAGCCTGTCCTGCCACCTGTCCTCAGATAAACCAGGAGACCAGCCATGCAGTCCCATCCAGGTTCTCCTGCTGCTCACTGCGGGACACTCACCACACATCCACCAGGAATCCCAAATCCTTGCTATCCTGGGCTGCTCTCTGCAGCCTGAGCTGCTGGTGGGAGGAAAAGGGATCTGGGAGATGCTTTCACCCAGTGTCTGTGAGTGCAGCTGGTGCAAGAGAAAGCAGGATCCCAAGGGAGGAATGATCCTTTGTTTGGATGGCTCTCGAGAAGGGGTTCTTTTCCTTCCTGCCAAAAGTTCTGCTTGGTTATTTGGAGATGTTTTTCCTGGTGGAGCATGACTAAGGAATCCCTGAGCTCTTCCTCCTGAGCTGCACCTGGTGACACCTCTAAAACCTGATCCTGCCAGCTCTCCCTTGAGAGTGCAGCTTTGTTTGCATGAGGATCATCCTGTGGTGGGGCTGAGCCCAGCAATTCCTTCAGGGAACTAGGGGGACCTTGAAAAGGCCTAAAAGAATTTTTAAAAAATTGTTCCATGGGAAAAATAGCCATTCAAACCAGCAGAAGCCACAAAGAAAACAGGGTATGAGGTCAAACTCCCAAGTTTAAGAAGCAATTTTCTAGGTAGAAATGCCTGGGCAGTAGAAGTCAGTGAGCATTTCAGCTGTAGCATAGAGTGAAGTCTGTATTAATGCCAATATTGCATGAGTTCTTGTACAGAAATGCATGTGGAATGTTACATACATTCAGAACTAGTTATCTTTGGCTTTGTAGGATCCCTCATCTAGATTTGAATACAAAGAAAAACAGTGCACAGGCATCAGACCTGAATTATTTAAACAGAAGGACAGCCCTGATTCAGGAAAGAACTTAAACGTTTAAATTTTAGCACATGCTTTATTCCTGTTGACTTTTCACGAGATTAAGCTTGGGTTTGGTCAGAAAGCTTTCCTGAACTGCTGTGAATTAGTAATTACTTCCAATATATTATAGCAATTCCTGACCCTGTGAGATCCTGGAGCAGATGATAGTAATTCCATTGTATACTCCAGAGTTCACCTTTCATTTTATTATTTTTTTTTTTTTTAATATTTACAAGCACATAAAGCTCCACATGATATGAGGATTTGCCACATTAATTCTCCTATAAAAACCCTGTCTAATTTGCCTCATGAGGCTGCCTTTAGTGCTTTCAGAGACTAATTGAATCACTGAGACTATATTGTTTTAAAACAATACAGTATTTAAAACCAAACTGGAGAAACTCTTAAAGTAGCAGGGCTTGTTTCTTTGAAATCTGCCTTTATTTAGTATAATTTAGCAAATTGCCATATAAAGATCCCTATTTCTGACACAGTCATTAGGAAGGAATAGCAGAGACTGGGGGGTTTAACATTCTTAGGCTCAGGTGTTGGTCTTGACTGTAAAAATCAGAGCAATGCAGCAAAACCTTCAGCCTTGGGATTTTCATCACTTGTAAAGCATTTATAATCCTGAAGTTTCTGGTTCAAAGCCTCATCTGGTATAAGATTTGGAGCTAGTTCAGTTCCACCAGCTAAATATCTTGAAGTGATTTGGAAAGAGTTTGATAATGGGATTTTGCTTTGTGGTGGGAGCTGGAAGCAGCTTTTCCCTACCACTGTCTGTGATTCCTATATCTGCAGATTATTTATGGTCTTCCCAGGTGCTAGAAACATTAATTGTGTTATTTCCATAGACAAAAGAAGAATCCTGCTTAGAAAACGAGTTCCACATCTCTCTCATCCTCAGCTAGCACATGTGTAGGCACACAAAAACCCACACACCTGGCCCAGCTGCTATTTCTCTTTCATTTGCTTGTTCAGTACTTTTGAAGGGGAAAAAAAAGGAGGTAGGACCAAAAGTTGTGCCAAACAGCAAAGCAGTGTTACACCCAGGCATTTCCAGTGGGAAACAAGGGCATTCAAGCGTTCATTTCTCCTTATCCATATGGATAACATTTTCTAGGATGCCGTGTCTTTGCTTTATCACGCCTTTGAGGTCAGCGCTGCTCTTCCTGCTGCTTCCCAGCAAAACCCTGTGGGAGTGCTCTGGGATTCCAGGCTGAGTCCCTACCCAGACACTGTTCCAGGGACAACCATCCCTGGAAGTGGCATCTTCTCTGCAGGGGCCCAGCGTGGATTTTCCAGTCTGAGCCTTCCCCAGTGTGCTGGGAGCGATTTTGTCGCTCACCTCGGTGGTGCCCCACAGCCACGCAAAGCAACCGAGAGTTCTCTTTCACTGTGCTACAGGCAGAACCATTATTAGAGAAGGGGATAAAAAATAGACAAGTAAAGTAGATGAAAAATTAGGCTAGAAGGTGTCTCCTCAAGCTAAGACAATCCATAACCAGAGAAAAGCTCTGTGGAGGTGTGTTTGCCACACGCCAGGTGCTGATCACGACCACGATGGAACAAAACAGCTGCTTTTCCTCGTGGAGACTTAGGCTCCAGGTTATTCTTCTGGTTGCTGGTGGAAGCAGGCTGGGACAGTGTTTGGGACTGGGGAGGTTTTTTGTAGAAGCAAATGGATGGCACGAGATGAGGATCTTTTTTGGGTGTATCTGAAGAGTCAGGTCAGTCTGTGCAACAGGACGAGTGCTTTCCACAAGACACCTGGAAGAGATCCAGCTGAAACCCCACCTTGGTGTGATGAGAGCAGGAAGGTGAAGACTTTAAGTGCCTTCTAACATCCCTTGGGCTTCAGAAGCAGGACTGTGCGTGTGCCCAGCAAGGCCTTGATCAAAAGGAGACAGGGCACACTTTGTCTTGAGGCGTTTAGCCCATCTCTTGAAAACTGCTGTCTCCAGGACCACGGATTTCTTCTGGCTGATGCCTCTGTCCCATCTGCATGAATCTGAGCCTCTCTGCAGTATCTCAGGAAATGTTGAAGCTGAGTCTTGTGTCTCACAGCTGCTCCTCGCTGTGGATCAACAGGGCTGGGTTCTGCTGCAGTGGTTGTTGATTCTGCTGGTCAGATGTTCTTCATCCTCCTCCTCTGCTCCTGCTCGAGAGCTGCTTTCCCTTGGTGCCTGCAGGTGAGAGGCTGGGAGCAGCAATGTACAGACCCCTCCTTGTTTTGTTTTGTTTCCTCTGGAACAGTTCAAGTCAGTGATGGTTGAGAGTCTGAGGCCAAGCTGACAAACCACGTTTTGATAGGGAGAGGGGAGATTTCCAGGGAATGTAAGTAGGTGGGTGGAAAGGCTTTTCCAGCGATGCCATTGCACAGCTGCTCTGACAGGATCCCAGCTGCAGGGCATGGTATGAGTACTACACCTGCAGGTGAAAATGTGGAGTTTTGGGGTCACAGGCCACTGTCCATCCCTCAGGACGCTGCTTAGAGAAGGTTAAACACATCAACACCTATTTTTGGCCAACAGATGAGCTTCTGAGCAAATGGGAATCGAACCCAGTGGATTCAGCAGTGGTGTTTCAGAGCCATTGGGGTTTCAGAGCTGTTGGGGGGTGGCACAACTCTGGACAGATCACTTCTCCTTGTGCCATGGTGTCCCAGTGCACAGAGGGCTGGTCCCAACACTTCCCCCCACCTGTAGGGTGCTTTGAGATAAGCAGATACAGAGAGCTTGATTTTAAAATATATTCCTTGCTCAGCAAAGTCTGAACACCTTATAGAAGCACGTTGTTATCTCTGGCAAGTCTCTCACAGAACTCTGGCTCTCTCAAAACTCTGCTGTAAAAACGCTTCAGTATTTGTCATGGTGAAAGACAGACACTTGATTTTTAGTTCTCCATTGAAACAATGGGGAACCAGCACCTTCCCTGGGAGGAAGGAGATACCCTCATCCAGCAGCCCATTTCTCTGGTGCCTGAACACGGCCCCCACTGCCCCTCTTTTTGTTAAATGTACCTGCACATATCAGGGGCGATTCGTGCTAGTAGTCAAAATACGAGCCTTGTGTTTACAAACAATGAATAAGTCTAATTATTTCAGGGGCTTTCTACCAAGTCAACAGTGGGCCAGGTGTTGGAAACCTTGTTTAGAAAGTGTTTGTGGCCAGATGGCTGCATGGGAGAGAGCTGCATTGCAGTGTCCTTGCTTAGTGCACTTGAACTCACCTCTTGTCACTCTTGCTCTTTATCTCCATGAGCTCAGGGCTCTCGAGCCAGTTTGGAGGTTCCCTAGGTCTGGCAGTTTATCCCTCAAACCGAAGAAAAAAAGGAGGATGCCCAAATGGAATTAACAAATCTTGGCAGTCATTAATCTGTCAGCTGATAAAAAGGAAGTTGGCATCATCAGGGAAAGATGCCATGATGGAAGACACAGGAAATGAAGGGAAAAGCCTGTTCCTTAGAGGAATGGTGGGGGATGTTTGGTGGGAGGTAGGTCATGAAAGGAGCTGGAGCTTGAGGGATCCAACGGCAGGGAGAGCACGAGGCACAGCACTGGACATGTCAGTGCCACTGATGGTGGGAATCACGAAAGACAAAAGCCAAGAAATTCTGGGCATGAACAAGGAAGGAGGTTGGGGCTCACGGAGGATCTGTGTTTGGTTTGGACAGAAGAGGAGCAGCAGCAGCTCCTGGCTGTTTGCTGGGAGTCACTGTCAGGTCCCTAGGCCAGGGGTAGTGTCTGAGCAGAGTCTGTCCCTCTCCCCCTGGCAGAAATAAGGCCAAACCTGGCTGCAGGCAGAACTTGGTGTGAAGCTTCTCCCCTGCTGCTGTTGAAGTCCACTGCCAGCATGTCCCACCCCTCAAAGGGAGAGGGAGGATGCAGCCCTGTGCTGAAGGACAGCACCAAGCCGTGGGTTGGGTTTATTCCCACTCCTGCCCGCGTCAGATCAGAAATAGCAATCACTGATCGGCACGCCCTGGCCTGGGCAGGACAGAACTGGCACTCTGGGAATGTAGGAGAATAATGAGGGCACCTCAGAGCCTCCCATCCCTTCCCACAGAGCTCAGCAAACTCTGGGAAAAGTGCCAGCCACGGTGAAAAGCCAGGACAGACTCCTCGGGGAGGTTTCCTGGGTTTGCTGTGTGGGCACAGAGGTGATGCTGATCCTGCCCAGGAAATGCTCAGCCCCTGTGTGAGAGCTGCTGCAGCCACCACAGCAATGGGAAGTCCGTGCTGAATGAGGGCACCTGTGTTTAACACTGGTTTTCTCATGAGATCTTTTTCCTAAATCCAGTTGAGTTATAGTGCTTGTGAATTTAATCCTAAACCACAGAATAACTGACTTATCCAAGCACTTTTTTGCTGTATAGTCTCGATTATTTTTATTGTTGTTGCATAAAGATTGTGTTTCTTCTATTTCCATAAATTCTCAGACACTCAATATAAATCAAATGAAACCCAATACACTTAATTTTCTGCTGCTTTAACCAGGCAGAAGCTCCTCTGTAATTAATTTATGAATCTACTTGGTCCAAGGTTGGTCTCCTGTTTCAAACACTGATTACTGTTGATAGTTTTTGTGTGATTGATTACTTGAGTGCAGATTCAGTTTCCTGGGTGACAGCTGCAGCCTTTGCAGAGAAAACCTCACTGACCCCGGTTATAAAGTGATCTCATGTATGGACCTCGAATAGCAAGTTATAGATGGGAGATATTTTGTATAGTTTAATTATAGTTAATGATAAAGCTGAAATAGTTTGTTGAAATACCTTAAAAGTTTTAGAATTGAAAATTAAACAAGGAACCTCAGCAAATCAGGGCCTCCTCCATATTTTTTGCTTTTGAAGAGTGTTGGCTTTATCTCACTTTACTCTCACTCAGTCTTCCAATAGACGTGCCCTGAACCCAGCAGGTTTATGGAACTAGAAGTAGTATTTCTGTTTCTGCCAGGATTTTTCTACTCTAGCCCCAGCTAGTACCAGGCAGAATAGAGATTCATGGTTGGCTTGGTTTTTAGAGAAACGCATCGCCTGAAATAAAAAGGAAGGTTCGGTTCATTTTAGGTGACTCATCTAAACTCAAGGCTGCTTTTGAATTTTATCCGAGCTGGTTCTTTCATCTCTCTTTGCAAGAGTTTATATATAGGAGATGGAGCTGAAATGGAGTTACATTTGCACAGTTGCAGAGCCCTGGGACTCACGTGGCACGTGCAGTCAGGATGGAACACGGTGGTGGCACCTGGTCAGGGAGAGCCAGAACCAAACCCTGCCCGGAATCCCCGAGTTCTGGGAAACCCACGCACAGGGTCCGACTTGGGAAATACCAAATGGATCCCAACCCTGGGTCCAGGCCCAGTTCTCAACATGACAAACTTCATTTTCACAGAATCCCTGAGAAACATTTTGCGGGGTTTATTTTTGTTGTTTGGGTTTTGGGGTTATGTTGGGGGAGTATTTTGGTTTTATTTTAATTACAGCATGGCTGCTTTTATCCACCTGCTTCCAAACACTGCAGAGCAGGTATGGGTGGACTTGTAATTCACTTTCCTTAGCAGGTGGCAGGTGAAATCCTGTGATATTCTGTTTCTCTCTCATGCTGTCCATACAGTCATGGGTGGGTTGCAGAACACACAGCATTTTTTCCTTTCTCTCCCCCTCTTTGAGACAGAGGAGCTTTTTCCAGATTTAGTGTGATGTCTAATGATGCATCTGCCTAAAAAGAAGAATGTCTAGGGAATTAATTGCACTGTTAATTGGCGTTTTTAGTTATGGTGAAACAGGAGTATTGAATGTAAGAACAAGGAAGCCTGTGAGTTGTAATTACATGCTGAATACTGACACGCGAAATTGTTGTTAGTTTGCTTCTTATTTAAATGATGGGTGATCCAAGCAGCTTTAGCACCGTGGCAGTCCTAGTACAGCTGTGATTAGCCATTAGAAAACACCCAGGGTCTTTTGGAAAGAGGAAACCTGTCTAGCCAAATCTCTTCCATTCTCTGAAATGACACATTCCCCTGCGTAATTCTCCGGATTTTGTGACACTGCCTAGTCTGGAAGCACAGGAAAGGAGGATCAGCCTGCTGGCTTTGCTGTCACTAGCCTTTGTCTGCTTTCTCAGCTACAAATCCCGTCCCAGGCTGAGGCGAGCAGCTCCCATCCCCTCAGCCCGAGCTCCTCACGCTGCTCGTGTGCGCAGAGCAGGAGCTGCCTTTGCTCAGGACCCTGCGGCTCCCAGAGCTGCAGAGCCACCACGCAGTGGTGCTGAGGGAGGGAGATGTGCAGCTGACCTGCACCCTGAGCGTGGGTTACTGTCTTAGGTCATTCCTTGAGTTGGTGTGATTTCCTCATTAACGACAAAGCTGCAATATAATATAATATAACTGAGAGGCCACGATGTATTTTCTCTTGTCGCTCAGAGGGCGGGGGTTGGAGGGGCAGCTGGGTTTAAAGTTTAGCTGGTATACTTTAAACTCTGTGTACATAACCTTGGAGGACACGGGGGTGGGAAGGGGTCCGTGGTTATTTTGGTGGGATTGGTAAACTTCAGGATGTTTTTGTTTAAAGAGTAAGGTATTTAATTAATGACACTGTACAAAGAGCTGTTAATTTAAATGGTGCTTTCGTTCTCCTACCCCAGACCTGTCTAACCTTTCTTTTTGGCAAGCCTGCAGCAATGCTGATCATGTTGACTTTTGTACCTTGGGAGAGTGTGTGGAAGGGGAGGGGAAATGCTTTTCTCTTCAGACAAATAACGTTGCCCATAGTTAACTTCCTGCTTGGACGCATACCTTGAATTCCCTTTATGCCGAATTTTTTATGCGAAGGTCTCCTCAAAGGGACAGAACAAGCAGAGGTTATTCCAAAAGATCTCAACTGTATCATCTTGTAATATATTGCAGCTTTATGCCAATGATTCCTTGCTTACCTGTACACAGTCCATGCATGTTTTGAACTAATTTTGCATTCTCCACTTGTGGTGAGTTATTTAGCATTTTAACCACCTTTTGTGCCATTCAACTTGTACAGAAAACATTTTTATCGACGTTTTAAGGGGAGGGGGAAGAAGATAAAAAGACCCCTTCTGCTCTCTAGTTGTAGGTAGAACTCAGTTACTTAGCAAACAGATGTAGACGAGTGGTTGTAGTGTTAGAAATGTTGGCTTGCTCGTGAACAAGCTCTTGAGAGTAAATGCATGGTCCTGTACCTCTCTTTTCTTAATTAGCTCTTCCTTTCCTCCTGGAAAGATTCTCTCTCTCTCCCTCTCTCTTACTCTGTCTTTGTCTCTCTCTCTCTCTCTCTCTCTCTCTCTCTCTCTCTCTCTCGTGGTTGTAAAGTACAGATTTGGGCATAAATAAAATGACAAAACGACCAGGTTTGAAAAGCAGTTCTCAACAGGTTCTCTCGGGGAACGTATTTCTCGCAGTGCCTTGCCTTGGCACGTTGATCAGATCCAACTTCCAGGATACAGCAGGCGGAGATCAGTGCCCCGCTGCCTCTGCTGGAGCTGGGGAGCGAGTCCAGCCTTTGGAAGTTTGGCTCTGGCGGAGGGTGAGGTGCTGCTGGGCCACTGCAGCTGAGGCACGAGCGGCGTTGGCCGCGCCTCGGCTCCTGGCGGTGGTGGTTGTCCCTGGGACTCGTCCCACGGCCCCTGATTTGCGGAGTTTGCACACACTTTTGATTTTCTTGCATACACAGCGAGGGGGTGGGGTGGGATATGGCAATTGTGTTGTTGGGGGGGGGTCTGTGGACAACTCCTGCTCCACACTCCCGAGCTCTGAGTTGAGTACAAGGGGCTTCTCGTTTATTAGCTGTGGTTCTGTTGGCAAAGTCTTGGAAAAGATGGGGTCACTCACAAAGATGCATTTTGTAAGAGATGGACTTAAGGAAACCCCAAAAAGCCGTGCCACAAAATCACAAAGCGTACCTAGATCCACACCTCTACTCCCTATGGCTCTTCTCCCTTAACAGAATTTCCTTTTGTCAGAAGATTTGACTAGGAAAAAAATTTCCATTTTTGTGAGGTGTTGTGAACTGTTTTTACTCCTTGTAATAACCATCCCGGGTCTGAGTATTCTTGTAATGCAATGCCATGCAGCAGAGAACCTGTCCACTTTATAGCTTTGCTCTCAATATTTGTTACTCATTGTTTTCTCATCTAAATGTACATTTGCAAGATGTGTGTAATGTCATTTTCAAAAAATAAAATTTGGTTTCAATATTTAGGCCGAGAAAAACCTTTCTGAGGCTTTTATTTGTCGAGTGTGTGTTGACTGTGACTTGGGAATTATAGAACACTCGTTCATTTTGATACCTCAGCTTTCCCAAACCTGCCTCACTTGTATAAATGCAGAAGAAAAAAAAAAAAAAGAGGCTGGGGAGGGAATTTGATGCTCCTGAATTAATTAAGATACAAATCTGCCTGACTGAAGCAGCCCAACCTGTGCAGGACCCATACTTTTGCCTAAAGGGATGAGCTCCTTGTGGGTCCCACTCTGGGAGAAAAGAGGAAAATAAAGGCAGCTCTTTCCCCGTGTGAGCACTGCAGATCAAACTGCGGATTCAAAGCAGCAAACGTGACCCCCGTCTGAACTCTGCCCTGGCATCCAGGGCCTGGGCAAGGCCTGCGCGGTCCCACATGAGTTTGGGGAAGTTTGGTGAGATTTGAGAGCTGCACTGTGTTTGTCCTGCCTTCCCACACAGGCCTGAAAAAGCTCCAAGCTGTCCTTTCCCAGCCTCTCTGTCAGAACCACAGTGAGGACCAAAGATTTCTTCCCCAGGAGCCCTGAGAAATGACAAAAAGGCTGAGGCCACCAAGCCATCGCCCCTCTTGGCAAAGTGCTGGCACCCACTTGTGCCCGGACAGGCCAGAGCAGCACAGACAGTGCAGTTCTGTTTGCAGGGAAAAGCCACGTGGAGAAAAAAAAAAAATGCAGTTCCCATCATGAAACCAGGAGAAAGCCACTCTCAGGGCAGCCTTTATGTGAATGTGCATGGGCTGAAACTGAAGGAAATGTCATCAGAAAAGCAGAAGGAGTGCTTTAGAAAACTCTCTGCTGGTGTCCTTGTGCACTCGGGGAGTCAACAAAGCACCCTGGTGTCTCTTCCAGGGGCTGTGTGTTGGGTCAGGTCAATAAAATCCTGGAGGAAGTGCTCCTGCCCATGCAAAACGTTCTGAAAATGGCAGATTTAAAGCCTGCCGTGTGCATGTATCACAGCTATTCCAGGGACTCCGGAGAGAGTTAAAAGGAAATCTAAATGTTGGTAGTGTGGCACCCCCAACCAGCACTGCAAGCCGCTGGAAATGATGCTGCTGTCTTAGCAGGAATTCCTCTGGCACATAAGGAATCACTCCAGATTTACTGTCGTGTCAGTGAGTAAAAACTGAGCTTCCACAGCCTGGCCTTCCTGCTGCATCAGCCTGGACCTAGACAGAAATGAACATCAGGGATCCTGGAATCCAGAGCAGCAAAAATGGTTGCTCCTGAAAAGTCTCAGTTCGAGTGTGTCAGCCTTATGTGGTATCAGTTGCTTGGACTGGAGTAACTTCTGGCCTGGTTCAAAACCCTTTGGCTGCTGTCTTCTGCTTTTCCTGGTTTGTGAAGACAACACAGGGCAGGATTTTAGCTCACTGGAAATGATGCTCAGCATCTGTGTTCAGATTTTTGGCTTCTTGAGCCTGTGGTATCAAATCTGGAGTTTGACCCCACTCTCTGCTGCTCCCTTTCACTATCTGCCAACAAATCTTGGGGTTTAAAAAGCTTTTTTCAGGTTGTCACCCCAGGCTGGCTCTGTGCTGTGCCCCAGACAGCACACCAGGCAGTGCTGGTCCACCTTCTAAAGCAGAGGTGTTCCAAAGGATGGGAGTGACCGTAACCACAGGGAGATTCTCCAGGGAGCTGTGAAAACCCCTGAGTGGGATAAACACCCCAGTGGCACTGCTTTAATTGCATCAGTGCTTTATCAGCCTCATCAGCCTGACCCACATCTTTAGCTGCCTCAAAAGCTTATTCATAACCTTTCAATATTCATATATTCTGAACACAAGAGACCTGACTAAGAGTTCCCTGGCCTGGTTTTGGCTGGGAGAGAGTTAATTTTTTTCCCAGGAGCACCAACTCCAGGTGCTGTGGTTTGGAGTCAGTGTGAGGATAATGTTGGTAACACACTCTTGCTTTCAGCCATGGCTAAGCAGTGCCTGTGCTCAGACTTTTCAGCGTCTCATGAGCTGCCAGTGAGGAGGTTGGGGGGCACAAGGAGCTGGGAGGGGTCACAGTCAGGACAGCTGACCCCGACTGACCCAAGGATATTCCAGACCATCTGGAGCCATGCTTATCCAAATAAACAGAGGGAAAGCCATCCATGGGCTGGACAACTGCATTGTGCATTGCTTTGTACATTGTAATACTCTTTTATTTCCATCATCATGATTAGTTTCTTCCTTTCTGATGCATTAGACTGTCTTAATCTCAACCCACAAGTTGTCTCCCTTTCACCCTCCTGACTCTCTGCATCCCCTGGGAAGGCAGTGAGCTGTGTGGGGCTGGGGTTAAAGCAGCCCCCCTGAGATCATCCCCCAGTGTGACAGGGGGCAGGGGCTGAGCTGGCAGGGTCCTGGAGGCAGCGCAGCTCCCTCGCTCTCTGATGTGGCCTCGGTGCCTTTGGGGACAGGGCAGGGTCCCCGTGGCTGCCACAGCCCGAGGAAGGGAACACCAGAGGAAGCAGAAAGACCTTCAAAGGCACTGGGGTCTGCTGAGGTCTTCAGGGTTGGTGGAACAGGAGAACTCAGTTGCTCTCCTCAGGGACAGGAGGGAGACAAAGACATGGCCTCAGTTTTGCTGAAAAATAAGGCACCAATGCCAACATAAACTTGAATTAGCACAGGACAGAAGCCTGGCTGGAATAACCCACAGCCAAACCTGTCATCAGGCTGTGGTGTTTCTTCCAGCACTGCCTAGAAAGGTGAGCAGCACCTAGAGCAGGGTGCAGCAAGAAAACCTTCATGACCAGCCTGGCCTCTGGAGAGCGAAGCATTTGTGCAACCAGGGAAGGAAATCTTCAGAAAATGCCGTTCTGTCACAAATTGTCCATGCTTTAATTAAGAAGTCCTCATCAGGGAGGAAGATAACTGTGAGATACGTGAGGGGAGGGACACAGTTGATCTATAATGAAATCAGCTCTCAAATGAGGTCGCCCACCCATGCACTGCTTGTGCACACGCAGCGGGAGCAGGAGCCAAGTGCGGGGAGATGAGGCCAAGCTTTTGTAGCTCTGCAAATGAACGGGTGGGGAGGGGACACGAGGGGGGAATGCAGTTCTGTGCTGGAGAACTTGAGGACAAGGGCAAACGTGTCCTCCCCTGCTCTCCTCTTAAAGGACAATTCCCTAATTCCTGGGTCTCATGACAAAGTACCCTGGAACAGGCTCCAGGCACACAGGGGATAGTGCAACATCCCCTCATGGCTTACCCCCTTAAAGTAGAAATTAAAAAACACCCTTCTGTCCCCTTGACATGGATTTAGGTACATAAAACCAAGCCTGCCCTTAATATCCTTAAGTCTTTAAATGACTCAGGATACTGTGCTTTTTCTGGTCAGAAAAGTGGATCAGCTGTGACTCTAAACACCAGGCACCAGAACTAGGAAAAGAATATTTAGAACAGTAGGCTACAACTCAGGAGAGTTTCAGCTCTTTCAGCCACAGGTTTCTGTGTCACCTGGGACCACAGGCAAAACACAGCAAGTTCCCAAAGTGGGCTTAGAGTTTCTTTGGCCTCCAAGTGCCAGCAGGATGGGGATAATCACAACTTCAGACTCGATGTAAGGAGTTTCACCTGGGAAACTACAACAGCTGCTAAGAGTTGCCAGCGCAAGAAATCACCAGCACTGTGAGAGCAGAGCTGGCATCTGAAATTGCAAGACAGATCTTCACTAAATAAAAAAATGTCGTTGCATGATCAAGGTGAAATGTCCCAGCTCCAAAGCAGATGTGGACTGCAGTGAGCATGGCCTGGGCACTGCTAAAAACCCTAAAGCTTGGTGCAGTGGGTTCTGTCTGGGACCGCAGATCTGCTCCTGTGCTGGGGGAGGCCTGGACAATGTTCCTGCAGCAGCAGCAGAATCCCACAGACCAGGATTACAGGGCAAACTGAGCCAAACCCCGTCCAACTCCTGCCAACATTAAACAAGGCTCTGATTTCAGGCTGTGTGAGAGGCAGCGCTCCTGGAAGCCTCAGCATCTCTGATGGAGAAGGGGAAGGCACGAAGCCTGAGCACATTTCTCATGACCCTGAGACAGGAACGGCTTTATCCAAATCCCACTGAGAAACAGGAGTGCTACAGGCAATGTTTTAAATATTTAATGTTTATACAACACTCGGAATACAAATGGCAATTCAAAGAGAAGGGAACTCCTGTCTCTGTGAGCTCCTCAGGGAGTTTTCACTTCATGTGTGTTTTTCAGCTTGATTGACGCCTGCCCACACAGAGAGCAAAAGGCAGCAGGGGATGTGTCCCATGTGCCCCAAAACCACCAGTCCTGCTCCACTGCACAGGGCCCTCACTGCCAGAGGAGTGGGGGGAAGCTGGGGAAGAATCAGTGATTTCAGCTCCTTTAGTCCCCACCCCAGCCCCATAAACTTTATTCCACTGCCAGCTCTGCCGATTCAGCTCGTTCCACATCTGCCATCAGGTGAAGCTGCTCCAGGTTGTCACAGCAGGATCTTTGCTATAGCTCCAGCCTAGTCTGCAATGAGCTCCACCACTACATTGCTGTCCCATCCCAACCCCACAGCGATTTCAGCTCCTTCTCCAGCCCCACAAGCTTTATTTCACTGCCAGCTCAGTTTCTACTCCAGCTCCACATCTCCCCACTGCTGACAGGTGAAGCTGCTCCAGGTTCTCAGCGGGATCTTCATTTTATCTCCAGCCCCCCAGTCCCGACCCCAGTTTCACCTCCAGCCCTCCCATGTTTGTCTCGCCAGCTGTGCTGCTTCAGCTCCTGCTCTTCAGCTTCCCTCTGCCTCCAGCTAAAAGCTGCTCCTGGCTCTCACTGCAGCCCAGGGCTGTTGGTAAGGACACGAATCAGCCACTGCCATCAGTTCAGTATTTCCATGAGCTGTCACAGCCACCCCAATAGCAGCTAACGAGACCTGACCCCCAACACCTTTCCACAATCCCACCCCAGCCACCTAGAGGGGCAAGGAACAGCCACTGAGCCCCAGCTTCCCCATCCCAAAATGTGTCCTTGGGCTGGTTCTGAGCCCCAGGAACCTGCTGAGATTCCATCCCTGGCTGGGCTGGGAGCCCCTGGGGAGCTCCTGCAGCTGCATCCCCTTCCCTGTGGGATTTATTTCAGCTCCACGTGGGTCTGGCTCCAGCCACAGGGCTTTATGTCCTCTGTGGCCCTAGTGCTACAACCTTTATTTAATAAACACTATCTAATAAGAGAGCGAAAAAAAAAAAAATAGTCTAATGCAAAATATTAGTAGAACATAAAAGCAACATAATACTGGAATAAAACAACTTTATTGCCTATACTTTTAATATTACTTCAAGCTCCAGATCCCCACGGGGCCGCACCCCGACCACTCCTGATTCGGGCCCAACTTTCCCCCCACAGGCTCCAGCGGCGCCGCTGCCCGCCCCTCACGGGACATCGCGGACACTGACGGGGCCAGCCCGATCACCGACACTGCCCCGGGACGCCGCAGCCCGACAGCCCTTCCAGGGGCTCGGCCCGGGCCCACCGGCGGTCCCCTGCCCGGGTAGCTGAGGGCCCTGACCCGGCTCCCCAGCGCTCACACCCCTCAACACTGCAGCACCGCCACAACTTCACTGCGACCCCTGCCCACCGCGCATGCTATTTATACCCCGCCCCGGCCAGCCCAGCCAATCCCAGCCCGCTACCCGCCAGCCCAGCCAATCCCAGCCCGCGGCCCGGCCAGCCCGTTCCCGCCTCCCTCCTCCCCTCGGTCCCCTCTGTCCCCTCAGGACGCGCTCCCGCCGCCGCCGCCGCTCCGGGGCGTGGTCCCGCCCGCTCCCCGCCGTCCCCACGGCAAACTCCTTGCCGGAACGGGACCGGAGCGCCCCGCCAGCCCTTCCCGGGCCCCAACAGCACCTGCCGGGGCTGCGGTAGCGAGACCGCGGCTCTGCAGGGTCCCGAAGTGGCGGCCGTGTGAACTGCGGCTCGGGACAGCCGGGCTGAGGGGGCCGGGCCGTGACTGCCCGGGCGGAGCTCGGCGGGACCGCGGCGGGACCGCGGCCGCGTTGAAAGATAGTCCCTATCCGACAGTCCTTATCGCATCCCAACAATCCCTATTGCATCCCTACACTCCCTATGGCGTCCCAACAATCCCTATGGCACCCGACAATCCCTATCGCACACCAACAAGCCCCTATCACATCCCGACAGCCTCTACTCCATCCCAAATGTCGCTACCACTTCCCAACAATCTCTCTGCCATCCCGACAGTGATTTCAGCTCCAGCCCCGCAAGCTTTATTTCACTGCCAGTTCTGTTTTCACTGCCGTTTCAGCTCGATCTCCGCATCTCCACTTCCACCACCGCCAGGTGAAACCTCTCCTGGTTCTCACGGCAGGATCTTTTTTGCTTGCAGCTCTCTGAGGTTTCATCTCCAGCTCTAGAACGCGCATTCCAACTGCCGCATCACAATTTTACTCCAGTTCCAGCCATTCACTATCCCATAATTTCAGCTCCATCCCTACAGTCGCTGTCCTGGCACTGCAGGGATTCCACCCGCTCCTTCCCTCACCCGGGAACCCCGGTGACCCTTCCCGGGCCCCAAGGCCCCTCAGGGAGCTCCCGCTGGCACAGAGGGCACGGGAGGGCCGGGAAATGCAGGCAGAACAAGGGATGGGTAGGCAAGGCAAGGAGAGGCAGTGAAGGGCTAGAAAAGGAAAGGGAGAGGGAGATAAGGGAAGGACAAGGCAAGGCCAGGCTCGGCAAAGAAAGGCAAGAGGGGCAGGGAAGGGAAAGCAAGGCAAGGCAAAGCAGCAGTAGGCAGGGCAAGACAAGGGATCTGAAGGCAAGGGAAGAGCAGGCAGGGCAAGGCAAGGAAGTGCAAAGCAAGGGAGGAAGATGCGGGGCAAGGCAAGGGAAGGGCTATCATGCCTTAGCTACACCTCTCTTCCCTTGCCTTTCCAACCTTCCCCTAGTCATGCCTTGCTGACCCTTCCCACACCTTGCCTTGCCTTCCTCACGCCTTTCTTGCTTTGCCGACCCTCCCTTGCCTTGCCTCGTCTTCTCTCCCCATCCTTGTATTTCCCGCCCATCCCTTGCCTTTCCCACCCCGTCCTTGTCTTTCCTACGCCATCCCTCGCCATTCCCACCTCTCCCTTGCGTTTCCCACCTCTCCCTTGCCTTTCTCACTCCTGTCCTCGCATTTCCCACCCAACCCTTGCCTTTACCAGCCATCCCTTGCCTTTCCCACCCCGTCCATGTCTTTCCTACCCCATCCCTTGTCTTTCCTACCCCATCCCTTGTCTTTCCCACCTCTCCCTTGCCTATCCCACCCAACCCTTGCCTTTACCACCCAACCCTTGCCTTTACCAGCCATCCCTTGCCTTTCCCACCCCGTCCTTGTCTTTCCTACCCCATCCCTTGTCTTTCCCACCTCTCCCTTGCCTATCCCACCCATCCCTTGCCATTCCCACCCCATCCTTGCCTATCCCACCCCTGTCCTTGCCATTCCCACCCATCCCTTGCCATCCCCATCCATCCCTTTCCTCTCCCACCCCTATCCTTTGCCTTCCCCACCTCTCCTTTGCCTTTCCCACCCATCCCTTGCCATTCCCACCCCTGTCCTTGCCATTCCCACCCATCCCTTGCCATTCCCACCCCTCCCTCCTCTTTCCCACCCCTCCCTCCCCTTTCCCGCCCCTCCCTCCCCTTTCCCACCCTCGCATCCCTGGGCGATGTCGCCACCTCGCGGCTGCCGGGCACGTTCCGCCAGTCCCCGGGCTCACTGGAGGGCGGGAGGGAGAGAGGGAGGGAGGATTCTGTGATTTCTGCAGGGAAATAAATCCTGCGGCCATCCCTTCTCAGGGCTGTTCCCCTGCTCCTCCTTCCCCCGTGACTAGCCTGCCTGAAAAATAACTCCAAACGCCCTCTTCAAACCCTGCTGCTCCGGGGAACATGAGCGACGGTAGCGCTGCCTTGTCTGCTTAGAAAATTTTCTTCTTTTTTGTGGTTAAGGTAGTTAAGGGATATATCCTGCTCTTTCTGTGAGAGCTGTAGACAGGGGTGAAGCACAGCACCTTCTGTGCCTTCTGTTTTAGGGTTTATCTTCCCTTAACTCAGTGCTGTGGAGAAGGCTCAGTGCTAGCAAGCCATCAGCCTGGGACTGATCCCTTACTCCAACCCCTCCTGTCATTTATGGTTCGGGAGAAAGTAGGAAGGAACGGAACCTGTTATCAAAATTCCACAAAGCAGGGGATGAGTGATCCAGGCTCAAAATGCTGTTGTTGAGCAAAATCAGACACAACTGGATACACAACTCTGAAAGTTTTCAGTGAACCTTGCTTAGTTTTCAGATTCTGCCTCTTGGGCTCTTCTTTGTTTAAACTGCTGGAATTAGAAAGAGTAGAGTAAACATGTAGGATTTAAGTCGAATCTCTGCTGGAAACCACCTCATGTTTTATTAATGAATTGCCCCATGAAATTAAGTGAATAACAGATGAACCTATCTCTGGTGGGACGCAAGAGCCTGGCAGTGGAGCGTGTGTGCAAGGATGGGCAGGAATTTCTGAAGGTGTGGGGTAGAGGAGACCTTGTGAAGGAGCAAGTTCTGCTGGTTACTTGTGCTGTGGTGTCTCTTTACCAAACAGGCTGGCTCTGGGCTCTGGTTTGCTGCTGAGGGTGCAGGAGCAGTCTGGTTTGGAAAGCAGCGAGTCTGGAGCAGGGAGGAGTGTAGTGGGGCACTGCTTGGGGCGTGCTTGCAGGCTGTGCAGGAGAGCAGTGAGCAAACTGGGGACACCAGGAGGTGCAACAGTCATGGATGGAAACCAGTCCACAGGAGGGGACACATCCACCAAGGAAGCTAAAAGCTGCAGGGTTCATTCAAGGATTTCACTTGAGATGTTGTGAGGTTAAATGGTTCACAATAAGTGAGACCTCTTTTCCTGGTTGGTTTTTTTCCATTAGGTGTCATCTGTCTGGCTCATCTCGCTGCCTGTCCAAAGGAATTTCTGTTTCTGACAACACTTCCAGCAAGAGCTCCTCCTCAGCCCAGACAAATCCCATCCAATTCTTGGATTACACTACTCACGTGAAAAAGTTCTCCTCGTTTTCTTCTGCACTGGATCAAAGCAAAGGCAGCTACTGCGAGAACACATCTTATAAGCTGTGAATATTTATTATCAGCTCACGAGGTGGAATTTTGTTGTGCTCTTGTGGGGGTTTTCACGTTCTTCCCTCAGCTGTGCAAATGAATCACAATGTACGTGGAATATACAGGCATCAGCTTTTTATTATGATTTAAACTCTGGGCTACTTACTCAATCAGGAATTGGAAACGCATGGCTTTAGGATGTAAGGCTTTTTTGCTCATGAAATCATAAAATTGTAGTGGCAGCTTCCAGGGACTTTTAGTCCAAGTTTCAGAGTGCCTTCAAAAGGAATGGGGGTAAAAGAGCAAATAGTCCTGCAACAGAACCTTGCAGTACAGAAATCTGTGATACTTCTTAATCATCTTCAGAGTGTTTTGTGGATGTAAAATACTCCTCTAGGAGACTTACTCAGTAATAATGTTGAGGAGAAGGAATGAACCTATTTGTAAACTTAGACCAGTTATGCTAAAATCAGGATTAAATGGAGGAAGAAAACTGGGGAGAATATATAAAACTATGGTACAGATGAAATGTTGTAATGCATTTTGAAATGGCGCTTGTTCAAAAATGAGACCACATTTACTAAAATACAAGTAAAAGCCACATAATGGCAAAATAAATGTGTTATTGTCCTGAAATCAGAAAAAAATTCAAGTCAAATTAACCCAGATGTTTAGGATTTGCCCAAAAGGAAATTGAGGCTGAGCAAAGTATGGAGAGAAGCTTGTTTTTCCCAAATCCATTTCTTGTCGAGAATTTCTTTGTGCCCTACTTTTTATTTTGCCACAGCACAGAGAAATAGATTATTTTCTGGGTTCTAAACTTTGTTACCCCCATAAAGTGACACCAATTCCTTTACTAGGACAGAGAGAGAAGGAAGAATGCTGTGCAGCCTAATAAGGAATGTAACTTTTTTTTTTTTTTTTTTTTTTTTTTTTTTCACGGTGCACATTAATCTGTTGTTTTCCTCACCAGAAAAAATTCCAAACAAACCCTGCAACTCTTGCCAAGCAGCCTGGCCTTATCTCCTTCTTCAAGAGTTCATTCACAGTTCCAGCCACAGCCACAGCTGAGATTTTGGAGCGCACGAGGCTCTGCGCCTTCGGTCAGCTCGGAGCTTTCCCTGGGACATCCCTGGAAGAGTTTTCCCAACACACACCCCTCTGGAGATGTGACCGTGGTACAGCCCGGAGAATTCCAGGTTAAGAAGCCGAGGGATCAGTGTTTGCAGGAGCCACTTTGGAGTTCGATGTGCCCCGAGCAGCGTCTGACCCCAGGCAGGTGAGTGCCTGACTGGCATTTTAACACCTTTGTCACCAGGAAGGAAAAAACCCTGTGTGAACCATAATGAGGCGACACAGTGAGAAAATGCTTTGGATTACTTGAGTTTCTTTAGTATATAGTTCTCTCTGAAAGTCACAGCTCTGTGCTAACTCTGAGCCAAACTTTATTGCGGGATTTATTGCCAAAGCATGGGTGCTCTCCTTTCTTCTGGGATAACCAGTTCCACTCTTCTCTCTACAGGAATCCTTTACAGTTAGTCCAAAGAAAAGGGCCAGACGGATAAAGTATGATTTGATCTCTGCTCATATAATTCCATTTTTCATCCTGTCTCTGATCTTCCAAAATATTGTCAGTTCTCACCATGGATTCTTTCACTGTGAAATTCAAGGGTTTTTGTTTTTTTTTTTTTAGTTTTTTTCATTGTTCTTATGAAGGAGAGATTTTTGTACTGTATCTAAAATAATTGATAAGCGGATGTATAAAATAATGAAGTGGCCTGATAAGGAGTTACTGATTAATCTGCAATCTCTTTTTTTAAACTAACTTTTATGAAAAGGCAGGATGGAGAGGTACTGGAATTCTGAAGAAAACTGTTTCCCGTGGTTTCAGCACAAAACGTTGGCTTGAATGAATCAAGTGACAATGCTGTTTGCATTTTCTTCAGAGCTTTTTATAGATCACTTGACTGAATTACTGTTAATTGTAACAATTGGAATCTACTGTACTAAATGACTTTTTTTAAAAAGAGAATCTCACTAGAATTGTACCTCTCTGATGTTAACTGAAAATGTGTCTGATTTTGAGGCTATACTGGAAGCCACTGAAGCTGTGTTTCAAGGTTTCTTGAAACATGAAGACACCTGTGCACTTTGGAAAATTCTGAAAGGAGCCACGGGTTCTGTCTCTGCTTCCAATGATCTTTAAGAATTTCAGGATTTTGTTGAAGGTTTCACCTGGAACTCAGGTGGAGGCAAAAGTCTGCTCTGCTGTTAATCCCATTGCTTTTTAAATCTTTGCCCTTGCCTGAGGGGAGAGAGAGAATAGTTAAAAGTGTTTCACAGGCAACTGCTCAGGGGTAAAGTCTCATGGGAAAGGCAAGGAGGGGAGAGAGGGCATCCAGCCAGAGTTTATCCTCTCTGAGTGTGTTCTGCCAGGACTTTGACTGGTTTTGACTATGAAATCAGCGTTGTACTGCTGAACAATCACAGGTGTATATTGATTTCACTCAGTTCTCAAGCTGAAAAGGTCCCACACACCCCTGACCATCAGCCAGCCCTACCAGTTTGGGGTGTTTCTGCTCATGGCAGATGCCATTGTTTTTCCCTGGGCACAGTCACCTGCAGCTGTTTGCTTCTGTACTCCCGTCCTGAAGGGTCAGAATGAGTTTGCACTTTATCTCGCCAGGAACTGGTGAGATAGAGAGTTGGAGAAAGAACAAGCTGTGAAAATCAGTGGCGGGTTCTTGGCAGAGCTCCTGCTCCATTCCTGGGCTTAGGAAGTGTCAGGCTTGGCCCTGACCCAGCACCCACCCTTTGCAGTGCAATCTAAATTCTGATTTCCAGCTGAAGTGCCACAGAACCTCTCCTGTCCCAGTGGGGCCTGAAAGAAAAGCCTGGTTAAGCAGTGTGCTGTTGCAGTGCAAGTGTTGTAATTGATTTTATGGTAGAAAAGCTTTGGTTTATAGCCTGATGATTCTGCCAGGCTATCTGCAAAAGCAAACAGGCTGTGGGCTCCTGATGTCCAGTTACTCTCCCCCACATTCTTGCTCAGAAGTGGTAGGATATGGGCAGATACTCCCAGATGAAAACATGTGGTTTCCTCTCTCGATTTTAAGTGTGGCAAAACTGCACGGCAGAACAAGGTTGGCACCGTCCCGTTTCTGCAAGAAGGCAAATGCTTGTGTCTCCTTCCCACAGCTAATTCTTGAGCTGAGCTAACATAGAAACCTTTATATGCCTATAAAAATCTGGAGTTACAGAGGCCATAAAATAGGCAAACTAACCTTATTTTGTTGGAAAATCCAAATACTGGGTGAAAGAAGGGTTAATGCTTTGCAATTATGGTATCCTCAGAGCACACAATAAACTTGGTGTTTTACTCTGTCAGGGACAGCACAGCCACACAAAACAACTGAGAAGCCTGGATCACAGTCATTAATACTGGACAGGGTGCTATTAAATTATCCTGTGCAGCAAATTTGATCAAAACTGAATATATTCTTACTAATGCAATTGCGCATCCACACAACAAGGATTTAACGCTGACTTTATACATTTTTATTGGCTTATGCAGAGGAAGAGAGGATATCCAGTCCAGCATAAAGCCTCCCAATTAATGTCTTGAGCTGTTTGAAGAATACAAATGAGTAAATTTCTCCACAAGAGATGCTTCTGCTGCAGCAGTAGCAGTGGAACAGCCAAGATCGTGAAACCACAGTGTTTATGAAGTGGAAGCTTTTCAACTGCTTTAAGTTCCTCTGCACTCTTAACACAGATTTGCAGTCATTGCTTTGTAAGGACCTGTGATCATTCTGCACAGCAAGAAAGAGCAATAACCTTTTCCAGCTGGAGCTCTGCAAGTTCCTTTAATTAGTTTTACAGAAAACCAGTTCAGAGTAATTTAAAGCTTTTGGCTGCGGGGCTGCTTTTTTGGAGGCACTCACTGGTTTGATTGTTCTGAAGCAAACTGTGGAGACCGAGATGTTTGGGAAAATACAAAAGTATGTTTGCAAACAGTGAAATACTTGAGTCCTTGCTTTGCTCTTGTAGTCCAAACAGTGGCTTTGAGGTTTGGTGGGGAGTTGGTGTTGAAGGAGCGGAGTTTGGAGCTGGGAGGTTTTTGTGTGTTGTCAAGACAGGCGCACAAGTGCAGGTACAAAAGAGAAACCTGAGAACCAGGGGTGGGTGGCTCTTACTCCTGCTAAGGTGACGATTTGGTACCTGCAAATGGACAATAATCTTCAGACGGGGTTCCTACAATTACAGAATGGTTTGGGCAGGAAAGCTCATGTCATGCCACCACCCTGGGCAGGGATATCTTCCACCATTCCAGGCTGCTCAAAGTCCAATCCATCCTGGCCATGAACACTTCCTGGGATGGGGAGTCCACAGCTTCTCTGGGCAACCTGTGCCAGTTCTCAGGGAAGAATTTCTTCCTGGTATCCTAATCTAAACTGCTCCTCTTTCAATTTAAAACCACTTTTCCTCATCCTATCACTGTCTGCCCATGTAAAAAGCTGCTCTCCCTCTTTTTTATAAAGTCCCTTTGGGAACAGAAAGGCTGCTCTAAGGGTTCCCTGGAGCCTTCTTTTCTCCAGGCTGAGGCACCCCAGCTCTCTCAGGGTGGGAGGCTACCCCAGAGCATGGAATATGCTGTGTGCATCATTTCTGTCATCCTTCCATTGCCTTCCCAGACAGGGGCTCCTGAACCAGCAGGAATGTGGACTGAGGGTGGTGTGGGCCTGAACTCAGGGTCCGCTTCTGGAAGAGGCAGTTTCATTTTCAAAGCTGTGCTCAACTGTAGCCTTAAATCCCGCCTGGAAGTGCACTTTGCTCTTTTGGTCTTAGTGCTGTGCATGGAAATTCCTTGGAGTCCTGCAGCTGGAGCAGCAAAGTGGGGTGTGTGATCGAATTGATGTGTTACAACACACCAAGCCTCCTCCTTGCAGAGGAGTTCCATCTGGCACCGAGGGGCCTCTGCAGCTGCTTGGCTTCTGGGGCTGAAAGTGCTGGGTTTGGTTAGGAAAAACTCAGCCCTGCTGCCCTTAGGCCAGGATGGGAGTGGGAGGAATGGCTGGGCTTAACTGCTGCAGTAACTGCTCTGCCTGAGTTTTTATCCTGCATGCCCCTTGGTTACACAGAGTAACAAAACCGGGATGAGAGTAGGTGAATTTTGTCCAGGTTTGTGTATTTATTGTGTGAATTCAAGGACAAGGAGGGTGTAGTTATCCCTCACACGCATGTCTGGACAGTCAGTGTTGTTTGTTGTGGATCTCCTGTGTAGCAGCTGGGGGAGAGAAAAGTTAGCACAGGTAAATGTGAGTGTAAAGAAACACTGTTGGATAGTTTAACACTCGAAGCTTATCTCAATGCTCTGGTGAAGACCTGGATTTCAAGTGAATGTCCCTTTAATTTATGGCTGCTCCTAAGGCCAGGAGTTGGTATTTGCCCAGTGCTGAATGTGATTTAGCCGTGCTTTGGCTGGCTCTGGCAGAGGAATCATCTCTGAGTATAAACTGTGAGTAAAAATGAGATTGTTCCGTGGTTAGACTGAAGAGGGGACTCTGCACCAGCTCCACTTCACTCTTCTGCTGAAACCTTTTTTCTAATCAGAATGGGAAACTCTCTGGAAAAACAGAGGGGCAGAGAAAGGCTTAAAAGCTGAGAGGTTGAAAGCTCAGTGACGTGAGACCTCCTGTACTTCTGCTGATACCATGGGGGATTGGGTGACCTCTAGAGCTCTTCAGGGCTTTTTCCCCCCTTCTTTTCTCCTCTGTCCCTGCCCTGGAGTGGTCCTTCTCTCTGTGGAGTGACAGTCTCTGAGCTGGGGTGCAGTATTTTTAGGACTGTGTTTGTGAGTCCACTGTGCACAGCTCACATGGCAGAGCAGGGAGCCCTGGCAGAGCAGCTGCCAAGCCCTGCGAGGTTGGAGTGCCAGCTGAGCCAGGGTAGAGCTGTGGGTGTGGAGCAGGGGATGCTCTGCTGCTGTGTGCCCCGACTGAGGATGGAGTGTGTTTCTTAGTTTGGGAGCTTCAGTCATCAACTGAGGGTCAAAAACTGGGAGCTGCTTCAATAATAAACCTTGGAATGGGAGGCAGGTCTGCCTCAGGCCATGTCTTGGTAGGTGGACACTCCAGGAGAGGTGGGCTCAGCTGTGCTCCCCCATCCTCAGTGCTCAAACCACCAGGCTCTTTGTTGTACAGAAACTGCAGTGACATTCTTCATGGAGCAAGAAAGAGATGTCTTTATTGAGTTTAAAATGGGCAGCTCTGGGTTCCTGTGAAAGTGGGTTTCTCCTGGTTCTCCGGATGGTGATGGGACTTCAGTGCCTCCTGGGTGGGGGTGAAACATTCAGCAGCCAGGATGAGCAGCCCTGGGAGCCTGAGCCCCTAAAACACACCGCAGATGTCACAGGGAGCCTGGAGAGGAGCAGGATGAGAGACTGGCAGGAGAAGGCTCCTCCTTGTTGGTGTTCCCCTTCCTGCTGTGCAGCCCAGGGTGAGGCAGGCAGTGTTTTATCGCCACAGAATATTCTGGGCTGTTGTGAAATGGAGCGTTAATCCTGGAAGGACTCACAGTGCTGTCTAGCAGATAGGTGGGGGAAAAAGGACAGGGGAATGAGGTCATGAAAGACCTGTCTCAATGAATTAGGCAGTGACAGAAACCTCATCACCCAGGGGCTGCTTTAAAAACAAATAGACTCGGTTTAGAATGTTAGCTAGCTCATGGGGAATTTTTGATGATCAGGAATGCCAGTTATCATGAAATAATCTATATCCCACCCAAATTAGTCAGACTATTTTGGTCCCTGGGGTAGTTCTGTAAAATTGACAAGTTGTTCTACACTCGAATTTGAAGAACTGGTTTATGGGGAGAAGCAAATCTATTTGCCCAGTCTTGGGAGGCCACCTGCCAAGTGAGAGACCTTGAGAGTGGTTTTTTTAGGGAGATAAGTAAGCAAAAAGTAATAGAATCACAAAATAGCTTTGGTGGGGAGGGATCCTAAAGCCCATCCTGTCCCACCCCCTGCCACCTTTCACTATCCCAGGTTGCTCCAAGCTCCATCCAGCCTGTCTTTGGACGCTTCCAGGGGTGGGACATCCTCAAACAGCTTTCACTCACGAGAACAGAGACCACGCTAAATTTGACATTTCCAGGTGCTCCTCATTACTCTTCTGTATTTCTCTCTCTCTCTGTGCTCACTCGCACACCTGCAAAAGCTTGGTTTAGTTTCCTGTGGATCTGTGGAATCTCATCCAACGTGTGCTGCAGGTGGCTCAAGGAGCACCAGCTGAGCTCCCTGCAGCTGGACACAGCGAGTGGCTGCCAGGACGATGTGGCAGAGCCAGGATGATGCTGCAGAGCAGGACGTTCATTCAACCTGCATTTGTCTTTATTGCTGTAGGCAAGGAAAGGGGGATACATCTCTAATTCCAGCCTGTGCCCCGAAGGAGGGGGAAAGGAACTGACACACAGCACCTTTCCAACCAGGGTAAGTTCAGATGCTCCCACCACTCCCTCTCTTGAAGCAGAGGTAGCGTCCCTCGTGTCCTCCAAATTTCAAACTGTCCTGAGTGATTTCTGTGATTGATTTCTCGTTTGTAAAATGTTTTAAAGCAATTTATTTGAGCTCTGTGGGTGCGGCCATAAACTTGCCAAGTTTGATAGTCAGGATTCTGGGAATTAAGGTCTGAGAACACATTGCTTGGGTTTTTTGTTGTTGTTGTGCTTTTTAAAAATACTTTTAGTTCTCGTCAATTATTTGCAAATATTTTCCCCTTCTGGGACTTCAGTTCCCTGAAATGTGACATAAAGTTCAAAGACAATAGCGCAAGCCAAAGCATTGTCACTTAAATTAAGATGGAGAAATGTGGAAATCTGCTTTTGGTTTTTTTAGGCATAAGATTTGGAGTGGATAATTTGAGCTTTAGTGGCCAGAAGAAGAATGCAGGACAGAAAGATGGCCCAGCCCTTCGCACATGGTGCAGACTGAGAGCCAAGCCTCACTCTGCTACCTTTCCAATCAATTACACAAAGCAAAACATTGGGTTTGTGCCTGGTCTGGATTCCACTGATAAGAATTCTGTCAGAAAAAATATGATCCTTAACTATAAGGATCCTTAACTATAAGGATCCCTTTTGGGTTCATACTTAAATCCTCATTTGGGTTTATGCTTTCCTAGTCTTTAACATAATCTAATTCATAATGTGGGATTTTTTTTTTGTTTTATTTTAAATAAATCAGTCATTTAGAACAAGTTACATGCTCTCTTATTAAAGACCAGGGAGTGGTATCAGCTATGGACTTTCAAGAGCCTTCATGTTTGTCCAATATTGATTTTATCCAGACAGGAAGATGTCTTCATCAGTGCAACTCTTCCGGGACCAGAGGTACCACGAGCTGAAGGGGCAGTGCCTCCAGCAGGGCCGGCTCTTTGAGGATCCTGAGTTCCCAGCCTCGGATGAATCCCTTTACTATGACTCAGCAGAAAAAGGGAACGTGGAATGGAAGCGGCCAAAGGTAATGGATGGACGTGTTTCCACTCCTGCTGTCTCCTCCAGCAGAGACACTTCCACCGAGAGGTGTCTGAGCAAAGCTTTGTTCTGTTGTGAATTGCCACCCTCTCCCTCAGCTCTTTCAGCTTGGTTCTGGTGAAGCTTTAGCAGCATATTCTACCCAGAGGGGGTGGAGAGATTTCCTTTATTGGTTGATGCCAGCTCTGTATGGCTGTGCTGAATTCACAGTGGATTTTGCCTCTGACTTGTGTAAAACCTCAATGACCCCCCCGTGATTTTCTGTGCTAAATGAACAGCTATTATCTGTAAGCAACCAAGAATGCTTGTGCCTATTTGCCACTTTTACTGGCATCTTAACAGGAAAACAAAGATGTCATTTCCTATGAATTGTAACTAATGTAGTAGGCATTTGAAATCATTAATACCACCTATATTCGGGGTCTGTTAGTTGGTTTGCTCTGAGGTTTTATGCTTCACATGTATTTTTAAATCCAGTTCACAGCCATAAGCAAACTGTTCAGAAGAACACAAACCCACTCCTAGTCTGGCTTTCCATCAGTGTCATCTGTTCTCTTACTGTGACAAGTGTAATGGAGAGGACAGTGGAAGCCTCTGGCCAGATCCAGGCAGTATTTTTGCCCTTAAACATGATGAATTTCTCCTTTACTTCACCCATGTCCACTTTTGGGATTACAGTTAATCTTCTGGAAGCACAGACTTGTGAGTCCTTCCTTAGAAAGCACGATGTCAATGTGATGTCCTTCATATGCAGCTGGTGCTGTTCTCTGTCCTCTGTGACAGGGGACAACAGATGAGCCTGCCAAGGCTGGGCTCTATTTGCCAGGATGGTCTGAGGCTGCTTCTCTATTCTCCTTCTCCTTCTCCTTCTCCTTCTCCTTCTCCTTCTCCTTCTCCTTCTCCTTCTCCTTCTCCTTCTCCTTCTCCTTCTCCTTCTCCTTCTCCTTCTCCTTCTCCTTCTCCTTCTCCTTCCCTGGTGGTGCTCATTCCTCACAGCAGCTTCTCTAGTGGAATTTTAGTGAGCAGTCCAAGGGTTGCTTTCCTGCTTCTCCTTTCAGTTTTCCAAGTAAGACATGAGACTGAAGAATGGGGAGAATGAATTTGGGAAAGAAAAAGAAGACAATTCTGAGGTCTGTGGGTTTATTTTTATTTCTGAGCCCTTTCCTGTTCATTGGAGTCTTTCATCCCCTCCTCGAAGAGGAATTACTGTGCAACCAGTCAAAGTGAGGTCAGGGAGAGTGTTTGTTCTTCGTAAGAGATGTGATGCAAAAGCTCAGCTCTAGCCAAGGATGACATTTTGGGCCATTCTTGTGTGTATGAGCTTGTTCAAGGTGGTGGTCAGTGGTTTGAAGTCTAATTGTAGGTCAGTGATTAGGTTTGCATTTAATTATTACCCATTAAAGATGTTAATGTAGGAAATATAACATATTAATTAATGTTTATTTACATAGATTTAATTATCATTTATCATAAAACCACGCACAGACTGACCTGACACTCCTGAGATGTTGAATCATATCCCAGCAGTCCCTGGCCTCTGCCAACCAGAAGTTCAGAGGGTGAATTCTGGTGTTGATGCCAACAACACAGAATCATAGAACCTTCTAGGCTGAAAAACACTTTTAGGTTGCAAATCTCTTGTAAGATCATTGACTCCAACACTTACCCTGACACTGCTGAGTCCACTACTGAGCTTTGTCCCTAGCACCACATCTACAAGTCTTAAAAAACCCACTTCCCATGGCAGTCAGTTTCAGTGCTCGGCAACCCTTTTGATAAAGCAATTTCTCCTCTTATCTAATCTAAACCTCCTCTGGTATGTGAATCCTTTGCTGGTGATAGCCCAGTTCCTCTGAGGTAAACCTGTGAAATAACGACGGGGCTGAGCACAACCATTTCAAAGGTGCAGCATCTTCCAGATCCCTGCAGCTCATGCAGGAAACCTCCTGGGGAGGTTTTCTGTGGTGACAACCTGCTGGTTTGTTGGGAAAAAAAATTAAAAATTATTCCATCTGGTTAGTGGACATCCTTTCTGCCCACTGATATTAGCATCAGAGCCCATCCTGCTCTTTTCCTGTGATTTCCCTGGAGTTTGCCCCCTCTGCCAGGCTGAAGTGAGGCTGGGGACATCCCAAGAGAGGATGTCCTTGGCCACCTGTGCTGGATAACACTGCCTCTGTGTGGTGGTCCCACTCAGCATGGGCTGAAAATACCCAGGAATGACTGTCACTGCTGAATGGATGCTTTGTCTGACTTATTTTTAACTGAACCTCGGGTCTGTGTGAACTTTTTTCATTGACCCCGCAAAAAGGATGGAATCTCAAGGACGTCTTTGTCAGGGTTAAACAAACAGCAGTGATGCCCCAAGCCCGGCAGGCAAGCATGTGAGGAAAGAGTGGGTGAACTTGCTTCAGAGATAAACAGTGTTCTTCAGTAATTCACAAAGGAAAATAGTCTGATCCTACAGAATGAGACTCTTATCATGTGCTTTCCTGGTTTCCTCGCTTAACCTTGTGTTTTATAAGCCCTGATTCTGCTTTCATCTGCATCTTCTCTTTAAGAGAGGGCTGTGGTTGCACCCTTGTGCTCTGGGAAGACAGAGCTGGTCTGTGTCCAGAAAAACAGCACAGAAAGACACCGTGAGACAGGGCTGCTGAACTGCTTCCCAAGAAACCCCTCCTGTGTCCCAGCCCAGAGGGACGTTGCTCTGTTTGATTAAATTCCCACCAACTCCAAAGGTCAGATACCTGGCTGAAGGTGGAGAGTTGCATCTGCCCAGCCCAGTGCTCTTTTTCCTAGAAACACTGCGTGCCTTGGGCCCCATTCTCCACTCTTCTCACCCATTTTCCAGCATTTTCAGAGGTGATTACCACCACGCAAGTGAAAAGTCCAGGAAATAAGGCGGTACTGTGTTCTGGAATTATATACAATGATAAGAATAAATGGAACAAGTGTCTCCCCACTTCCCAAATTGGGGTGTGCGGGATGATCAGGGTGGTGATTTATCCAGGGCTGAGGTGCCAGAAAATTCAGGAGCTCTGACTTCTGCACCTTCATGTATTTAGTGGAGGCAGCACCAGATTTTGTTTGCTTCTAACTGGTGGAAAGTGATCCATTGTCTCAGGAGCTGAAACATCTTCATACTTACAAGTGCTGATTTAAAGCCTAAACCCTCCCCTACCTCGTTACCTGTTTAAGATCTTGCTCTCATTTGGAAGGCAGAGGAAGCCTGGGGCAAATCCCTGCCTGGGCACTTTTGTCTGGGTGAGATTTACAGATTTTACACTAATGTTCTTTATTGCACAGTGCCAGGGTTTGTGTTCTCAGTGTCCTCCAGAATATTCAACAGTGACCCCGTTGTCATAAATTTCACGGAATGAGGGTCATGAAAGTCTTGGCTGTCAGGTGTAAGCATGCCTGGGTTAAATGTCCCTCAGATGTTATGCTTTCCATCACTGAATTCCTCTGTCTCCTCCGTAGCTGTGTCACTGCAGTCTGACCCTGTTTTATGGCTTGAGCAAGACCAGAGACATCTGCTTGTGTTTGGGACTCGTGTGGAGCGCAGTGGTGCCTTCGGGAGAGGGAGGTGTCCTGGCACTGCGTCGGGCTTTGAGTAGTTGCATGACCAGTGCAAGAGCAGTTTCGGGGCATGGAGAGGAGTGACAGCTCATCACACCCTGGGATATCTGCCAGAATGGGGCCTGGGGGGAATCCAGAGCTGGAGGAGAGTGGATATTAAAGGGCAATACCATCAGCTGGCGTGGCAGTGCTGCACTCCTCTCAGGGCAGCTGCACTGCTGCCTTCTGTGTGACAGAGGGACAGGATTGTAACAACCCCCGTGAACAGTGACATTTACCTGGTTTGCCAGATCCACTCCAAGCCAGGAGTGTGGCTCGTGGTTTAATGATCACTTTTTCACATCTGAATGTACTTTTTAAATTCCTTCAGCCACTTTTTTTTTTTTTTTTCCAGTTAAAAATATGGAGCAACAGCAATCCTCTTGCTTAATCAGAACAAGGCTCCCTCCTCATCTCTCCTTCACACCCCTAAAGCTTTGCACAGTATAATTATTGTTTTCCTGAAAAAAATTACTTATTCTGCAAAGGCTACATGTACTGAAACAGCTGAAGCTTAATCTTCTGTTTCCCTGCCTATCCCAGAACTGTCCACATTTCTCTGCTGTTGGTGGTTACTGACTCTTGTTCAAGTGTAGGCAAACACGAGTTGCAAAGCTCTCTGTGCTGTGACATTCGTGTTTGCACTGGAAATGATGGCACATGTGGCATCTGGGAGGTCAGGAGATGTGTTTCAAAGGGGTGCTGAGCTTCTGCTGAGCTTTGAGGAAGCTCACAACTCCTTTCATGTGCCTCAAGCACAGCTGGGGACACAGGGACGGTTTCAGGTGTGAGCCGGTGTCCTGTGGTTTGCTTTTTTGCTGTGCTTCTCTGGGACCTGTCTGTAGCAGCAAAGGGCTGTGAGAGACTCGGCTTTGCACGAAGGAGAAATCAATCCTGAACTGGCTTCTCTTCCTTATGTGTCTGTCACATCCTGGACCTCAACACCATGGATGCCCTCCACAGACAGTCCAGCATCCTTCTGTGGGTGACTTTCAGACCTTTCCCTCCATGAGTGCAGCTGGGCAGGGCTACTGGAGGATTTTAGGACTTCCTAGATGACACTGATGATCATTTCAACAGGCTTTTTTGTGTGCTGTAATTAGTTGTGAGTGCACTAGCAGGGAGGCTGTTTGCTGTTGTGGCAAATAGTTTTTCTTGCGGTTAAAAGCAGATTTAGCTTGTGATCTTCAGCTACAGCTCATTATCTGTGGAAAAGTTTAAAGTCAGATATTTCTTTGTTAGCTGCCCGTGTGTGTGTATAAAGAGAATGATTGCAGTGCACCTTAATTTTCATAGAAGGGCTTAAGCCTTGCAGGCTCAAAAGTGGTATAAAAGGTCACAGGCAAAGTAGGCTCTGACCTAAGTTTAAACCCTTCATCTTAAAGAAACAGGAGAACTATTAAGAGCTGAACTCTTGGAAGCAGTCTGCCCTCGAAGGTGATCACAGATTGATGGGGAGGATTCTGTACCCATTAATCAAGGCTTTTAGGTTAAAATTGTGGAGGCAGGGACCATGAAGTCCTCCAGACATGATGTTCTGTTAGTGTAGAGTGGGTGGGTGAGGGGACAACAACAGGCAAGATGGGAAACCACCAGAAGAAAACCGTTCCTAAATAATGGTGAAAGATCTTTTTCTTTCCTCATTAAGGACGACACGCGCACCCCAAACCTCCTGCAAATGGAGTTTTGAATTGCAGTGAATTCCCATATATCTCATGCACCAAATCAGAACTGACCTCCTCTGTCTCATTGCTCCAGGGCAAAACCAGGTGGCCACACTTCTCTTGAAAATGACATGGTGAAAATGATCCAAATCAACTGACTTCACCAAATAAAACAGGAAAGCAGATTCTGAACACAGCTGATCCAGAACTGCATCCGTACAGGAAGGGTGAGACTTGTTTTCACCTGGATTCGAAAGACCTTGTCCTCCACTTTTGGATACCTCCTCCTAAAAGCCCAGTTCCCTGGGATCTTTGTAAACCCCGCATTTCCAGCCCGTGGGGGATGCAAGAACAGCTTGCATCCCTGCTGCCCGTTTGAGGGGAGCTGTTCCAGCCCCGGGGTGCTGTCGGGCTGAGCTGCAGCCGTCTGTCCCTGCGTGCAGGTGTCGATGTGCAGAGCAGCAGGAGCCGCCTGCCAAGGGGGCAGGGAGGGAGGAGAGGACAGGCGGCTCCGGGGAGGAAGGCGTTAAAGCCAGCCCAGCTGCGGGAGCTCCGAGGTTGGCACGGCTCCCGAGGATGCGAGTGGCAGCGCAGAAGCATCCTCTTCGCACCCGTTGCCCTGGCAACTGCACATTCGAGCGGCAGGATTGGCAGCGGGATCCTGCGGGAGACGGTGCGGCTGCAATTAAGTCGAATTGTCTTCACGTTGTTAGAATTAATTTTGAGCTGGGAGGGGAGGGGAGGGGTGATGGGTGCGCGTTAGGGGTAGGGCAGTGAGCTGCCAGCCTTGTGAGACCCCGGGGTGGGCAGGGCTTCACCGTGCTCTGTGCTTCTTTAAGGGTGAAATTACTGCTGGCACTTGGCTTCTGAACCTTGGGTGGTTTTTTGTTTTTTTGGGTTTTTTTTGGTTGTTGGAGTGCCTGAAAATCTGCCTCGGGAGCTTTATTTGTTTAATGAGGGTAGATGTGGTGGAGTGAGTGATCTTCTGTGCAGCTATCGCTGTTCTTGCATCCCCCACGGACTGGAAATGCGGGGTTTACAAAGTTCCCAGGGAACTGGGCTTTTAGGAGGAGGTGTCCAAAAGTGGAGGACAAGGTCTTTCGAATCCAGGTCAAAACAAGTCTCACCCTTCCTGTACGGCTGCAGTTCTGGATCAGCTGTGTTCAGAATCTGCTTTCTTGTTTTATTTGGTGAAGTCAGTTGATTTGGATCATTTTCACCATGTCATTTTCAAGAGAAGTGTGGCCACCTGGTTTTGCCCTGGAGCAATGAGACAGAGGAGGTCAGTTCTGATTTGGTGCATGAGATATATGGGAATTCACTGAAATTCAAAACTTTCTAAATCACTTAGCAGCCAGGATTCTGGAGGGGATATTGAAATCTAAGTGTAATCTAAATAAGAGTTCTAATATATCAAATACATACAGGATGCACTGATCTACAGAGATCAAAAAGCTAACTGGAACCCCTTGGAACTGGAATTCTCATTTTAGTAACCAAGAATGGAAGTTCTCATAGAGCACGTCACCCTAATCATCACCCTAATCCGATCCTGTAATCATTTTTAAGTTAATAATAATCCCAGCTGTTCCAAGTAATTGATCTTCTCGAGGAGCACACACATTTTGTAAAAATGGAGGGGAGAAATAGTGGCTTTTTTTGTAGGGGGAAAATGCTGGGTTAAATTACTTTTTTGGTTTTAATTTAATCTTGTAGCTTTTCCCCAAATATGCTAATAAAACTGAAATATTTCTTGGAATTTTTTTCTCAGAGGCAAGGAAACATTTTTCAGCTCTAAAGGGCTTTCCCTTGTTGATCTTTTAAGGTACTTGGAACAGCATGTTCTGATGGTGTCCAGCCAAAGAATTCACTGAAAACATCGTGGGCTTTGTTTCATTTTTTTCCTTTCTCCCATTATTATTTTCTCCTAAGATTTTGAGGTTGGGTTGTTGTGGTTTTGGGGTGGTTTTTTTTTCACTGAACTTTTCATGTTCTGCAAACAAAATGTGACACCTTCTAGCACCCTGGCAGGTGAAGGTAGGGAGCTCCATGCAGCTGTTTCCTACAGTCCATTGCCCTTTCTTGGCCGAGAAATAGCAAAGCTGGGGTTTTCTGGGAGTGTGCTTGTGTGTTTCACAGCTGGGAGGTTCATTAGAGTTTGGGGTTTTTTCGGTTTTTTGGTTTGTTTTCACAGCTGGGTGGAAAAGGAAGAACCAAACAGGAGGATTTTCTGTTACATCAGGCATGTAAAATGTGCTTGACAGCTCACAACATCTGAGAGCAGCCTCCTGAGGAACCAAGGAGACTCCAAAGTAGTGTGCTGTGTTCCAGGCTGATATTATTTATGTTCTTGTTAGCTAACCTTTTATGGAGCCAACCTGCAGTGCAAAGGAAAGGGCCTTTATTACCACAGGTGCCACAAGATATACCTCCTTGAATATAGTAAAAATACATAATATTCCACTGAGGAAACATTATGTTGATCCCAGGAAAAGGGGATGGGAGGGTTGAAATGCCCAGGCCGTGGTCACTGTGCTAATTCATGTTCAACATGACACTGATCCTTTCTCAGTGGCTGTGACATCTCTGCTGCAAGCCCTGCCTCAGCTTCTGCAGGTGTTCTGCTATCACCAGACAAACTGAAAAATCTCTGTTGACTTTGTCTGCAGGTCTGGCCTATTATTATTCTAAAGTAACCTTTGTCACCGAAGCCTCAAAGTAATAATTAACAGGCTTGCCTCTGGAAATCTAATGGGCATTAGACCCTGGGAGAATTCTGTTAACAACAAATGTTTCAGTTGGATCACGCTTTACTAAAGAGAATTTTAAATTAAACAATATAAACTACACATACCATTATCAATTTCACCAATGTAACCCCCTAGCGAGCTGAAATCTCGATTCATTTGCGGCAGCATTTCTGTCTGTGACGAGACCAACCCAATTTCTGACACCAAAATAAAGCCTGGATGATGGGCTGTGAGGGCATGAACCCCGTGTTTAAATGGATATATGCACATGGATCGTGTACATGCCATGGGGCAGGGGCATGGGAAGCATTGGCTGCTGAAGGGTGAAGCAGTGCTCTGGACTTGCTTTGTCACCCCAGGGCAAATCTGTGGCATTTGGAAGGCAGGCAGAGCCCCAGAATCTGTGCTGTAGGATTTGAATGGTGGTATCTTGATAAGGGAAATATATATATATATATTTTATTTTTTTTTTCCCCACTAAGAGCAGTGATGAGAAAGAGGATGGGTCCAGGGAGAAGTAACTGGACCGAGCAGTCACCAGACACAAAGGGTTGTTGCGGATGTGTTGTTAGGCGCTTTCTTTCCCAGCTCCTGGGTTCCTGCAGCCAGGGAGTGGAGCAGAGCCATGTGTGGTGCCCCCAGGGCTCCTCTCACACAGCCAAACAAACAGGGATGGATCTCTTAATTCCCTGAACCCCTCCCAGCAGTTGTTGCTGGCAGGGGCTGAGATTCCACTCTCAGGGCTTTGTGAGCCCTGTCCAGGTCCCATTTCCCCAGGCCACATCCAGGCTGAGGTGAGTCCAGGCTGCTGTGGCTCTAAACAAAAAACCCTGAGAACCTGATAAAATTTCATTCAGATGGGCTCCATTTCTGTGTCTGTGAAGGTCCATGAGAAACAGGACCAGGAATTCCACATTGTTCCAGGATTTTGTGTCTCTCCTCACCTTTCTGCAGCAGGCTGGTGATGCCCAGCTCTGGCAGAGTGCTTCACCCTGAAGAGATCTTGTGTATTACTTTGAAAAATGAAAGTATGGGAGCACACAGTGCTCTAGAACTTGGAAGGGCCTCACTTTTTTTGAGATGAGTGTTTAATTTAAGAAGCTCTGTTGAGACTGAAGCAGATACTGTTTTGTTCTCTTGGGGATGTTATTTTATGAAAGTGTCCTTTTCTGAACGATAGAAACTTATAAACATAGTTTAATTCACTTTTATTCCCACCAGAGATTTATGCTGGTACACCTCAATATTAATATCAGGGGGTTTGGTCCTTTCAAATCTTTCGGAATCTCACTGTGCTCTGTTTGTCACCTTGACTGTCCCCCAAGGGGCTGAGTATGGGAGGCATCATGAAAACATTGCTTGGCATGTTTCCATCTTGGTTTCTGACTGGATAAAACATTCCTCCCATAATATTTTTGTCCTTAATGTTCTCAGCTGGGTAAGTTGTGACATATTTCTTCTCGGAATTGCCGAAATGTTCCCAGAACCGAGCCGTTGCTCACCCTTATTCCATGAATTCCACCATTTAATTTTTATTTGGCCTGGAAAAATCTTGTTAAGATGGGGCTTGCCCAGAAGAAGAGATGAGCAAGGAACTATAAATCCTCCAGGTCTGACCTCTCCAGCGGAATCTGGTGACTGAGTGGAGCCCATATGACATCAATTTGATGGCTCAATCCCATTTCTGGTGTCACATCAGAAACTTCTTTGGTTTTAGTTGTGCCCTTCATCACTGGCTGTGTCAGGACAGGAAGCAAAAACCCCACAGTGGTCACCCTTTATTTCCATAAGATGAAGAGGCAGCGTTTGGAAAGTGACAGCTTGCTCAGTGGTATTATGCACCCAAGTGTTCCAGGAATATAATTAAAGGCAAACATTTGTAAATGACATGCATGCTCGCCAAGCAGACAGCTCTCCAGATGCCAGTATTTTGTTATCTTCTCTCTTGGCACTTTTTCCAGTTTGTATTTCCCTCCCTCAGACTGGATGAAGGCTTTCTTATGTTGTTGTGGTTGTTTCCTCTGAAGGAAAAAAATATTAAACGACCTCAATGTCATGTCTAGAACACAAACAGTACGACTCCAAGGCTTTGAATGTTTCCTTAAAGTTTAAAATGTCAGGTCTTATTTAGTTGGCTCAGTCGTCATTAGATGAAAATTGGTTTCTCAAACAGTTTCTGTTTGCCCCAAGGCAATGTGGTGATGGTAAGAATGACATGGTAAAATTTATTTTGAGACTGTAAAACAAAAAGCCTGAGGATCATATCCCCAGCTAGCATAAGTCTTCTTACAGTAATTGTTAGTTCATTGATTTAGTCTTCCAAAAGAATTAAATGTCTGACTTCTCTGAAGGAAAATTACAGCCTAAACATGCCAGTTGCAAAGGAAATTGAGGTATTGTTCTGTCAACAGTCTTCAGCAAGAGCGGAAAGCATCCACATCCAAAAAAATGCTTTCTGTGTGAAGAGCTTCATTCTTTTGTCCTATTATTTCCATATTTAAAAGGGTGTTTGGGACGAGCTGGAATTTGGTGTTTAGAAAGCCATTCTGCCTTCGATTTGCAGAGTAATTTTTTTGAATTTCACGCTGTGTTCCTGTGATCCAAATGTATGTTTCCTTCAAGATTAATTCTATTCAAAGATCAAATTAAAAAGTATGTTTTCTTGGCTGAAAAGAAGCTTTTAAAAATCCTTCACAGCTGAAAGAACCTTTTAGAACTGCTGTCTTGCCTGTATGTGGCATTGTTTCTCACTTAATCACAAAGGCTAAAACATTTTGAATTTGCATTTTTTTTCCAGCTTTCGGGCAATAAAATGCCGTTCCTCAGGAAAAAGACACTTTTAGTTAAGAGCAAGTGTAACCTTACAATTTTCATGCACTGAACTTTGGCCACTGTTGGAGGTGGCAGAGGCCACCTTGGCCTCCTGATGTGCACCAGGAGATGGAATCAATGTCTGGAGCTGTCCAGGAGCCATCTGGGCACTGCCTGCTCCAGGTGACCCTTCCTGAGCTCAAGAGGAGGACAGGCGGCTCCCCAAGGTCTGGTTTATAAAGAGTGTCTCTGCTGTATAAAGCACATTGAGGTCTGGCTTTTATCTGGAGACACCACTTTCTAGTCTGATACAGTGAATAATTATCAAAATCGGGTTGGTTTTCTTCCTAAGACTGAACTAAATCTTCAGTCCTGGGATGGTGAGTCAAAAATTAAATCTCATTTAGCAGCGATCCACCTGTGGGCTGCGCTTTGGTCTGCACATTTGGAGATTTATTGCTGCTGCAAGTTTCCCACGGGAGCTTTAAGGAAGCAGTTTTGGGACTGAAAAAAGACAAAAATTCAGGAATTTACTCTCCCTGGGTCAATAGAATAACTCTATAGATAATCCATTTTTGTGCAGAGCTGCATTTGCTGTGCATGATCACTGCTGTCTGTTCCCTCCTTCCTTCAGATAAGGGCATTTAAGCCTTGGACATCTGATTTTCCTCCCTAAATGGAGATGTGAATGCAGCACCTTGTCCTCTGGCCTCTCCTCCCTCCCTCACTGACTCTGCTCTCCGCAAATAAAACTCCTCAGAAGTGACAGTTGCCTAAAAGCTGCTTTTCACATTTGGGCATGTGATCTAACGGCTCAAACAGCTGCTGTCTGCACTGTAAGAGGAATAACTCAAATTTAATCCAGATATTTCAGATGTAATCCAACTATGGCATGTCTCCTTCCTGGTCTTAACAAGCACATTTGTTTCCCTGAAATGCTGAATGCCTCATGAACCGAACCAAAGCTGCATCTGCCTGTGGACAGAGGTGGATTGAGGAGACTTGCACCTATGAAGCAACATCAGCCCTTGGTTTAGCTAAAGTGATGATGATTTACAGCTGTCTTGGTTTGGAAATTCAGGTGTCTGCCAGGGAAAAGCCAGAGCTTCCCTTACAATGGAGAATGTAACCCCTCTCTCCCTGAATTATTACAGTTTTGAAATTCAGGGACTTTCAGGCAAAGATATGAGAATAGGAATAACAGTTCTTTACTAGGAATATTAAAAATGTAGTACTACAAAAAAACCCCAAACTAACAAAAAAAAAGAAAAAAAAAAAAAAGAAAAAAAAGAAAAAAACACTGTCAGAGTCAGAACACATCCTGACACGCTGTTGGTCAGGGTGTTGGTCACAGCCCAGTCCAGTCCTCCTGCAGTGCCAGGTGTGGTTCTGTTGGAGCAGAGACGATCCTGTAGAAGCTCCAGTGGTGCTGAGATGGCTCCGGTGTTCCTCTGGCAATCCCGTGCACACAGCCTGTGCTGCTGTTCCCAATGCCAGGTGTGATCCAGCTGGGAATGCCGGGCTCCTCCCCTGGGTGCAGCATCTCCCCATGGATGATGGAATTGTCTCAGCCCTGCAGTGAGCCTGGATGGGCCAGGAACAGCAGAGATCCCTGCAGGGAGGATGGGTCCTGGAGGGGATAAAGAGCAGTGACACACCTGGATTAACAGCTGCCCATTGACAGAAGGCACTCGCCCCCTCCAGCCCAGAGTTATGAGATAAAGAAAAAAAACCCATTTCTTCAACCAGTTTGAACAGATGGGAATAGAATACATCTTGCGTTGCAACCAAAGACAACAGCTGAGGATCTGGTCTGCATTTGGGTGGAGTGAAAACTGCACGCCCTGAGGGGGAGGGTGTGCTTGGAAGACACAGGGACACCAGGTTGAGTTACTTGTGCAGGCATTCCGAAATCTGCAAAAAATTAAAAACCAACATCACCCCCAATGAACATAATGGCTGAACTGTAAATACTTATGTTGTAAGACAAGGGAAAAGCAATACTGGCAAACCTCAACATTATTAGAAACAGGCCCTTCTCCTGTCTTTGGAGAGTTAAGAAATGTTTCCTTAGGTTTTTTCACTGGCTTTAGTTTAGCTATTAGTCCCTTATTAAATAAAGATGACAAAGTTCTCACGGCAGATATTCATAGAGAATATTCATAGAGAATAATTAATAAATAAATATTCTAAATATTCATAGAGACTCTTCATCTTCAGAGGAAATTTTGTGGTGCTTTGAACACGCACCAAGAATTGGAGGTCTGGATCCCTTTTGTTTTACCCAGAATGTAGCTTCAAATCCATCATTCCAAAGCAAACACTTCATGTTATCTGGGAAGTGTTGTGAGGTTGGGCACTGTGAATATTCCTATGGCTGTCAGGAGTCACTGCAAAAGATAGGAGGGAGATTATTTGGATTCCAAAGATTTCTAAGCTGGTAATTCAAGAGGGTAATTTCTCAGTGATGGCACTGATGTTAGTGTTTAACAGAGAAATTTGTCTGAAATGAAGCGGGGAATTCAGCTCAGTGTATTTATATCACATTAGGAAAATCAAAAATTAGCTCAAGGAGTGAAAGAGCTATGGAAAGAAACAGCGTGATATAAATAAGGATAAGAGTTTCTTACTCTGTCTTTGCAGACAAGAAATCTCTTAAATGTCTGAACAATTTAATCACAAAGATGAAACTCACTGTGCTTCAACTGGGATAAAATCATGACCAAGTAAATATTCCGACTACACCCTGACAGGCTGAGTCCTCCCAGGCAGCCAAAGGCTCTTGCCCATGGATCTGTCTGACTGAATCTGCTCCAATCTTTGTTTTGGGCTGAAGCAGAAGAGAATCCAAAAGTAATTATCATTAATGGTGCTAGGAAGCTTACTGAATATTCAAACATTGATAGAGCTCCACGTTTTCACAAGTCCTTAAGTGATTAAAATATCCAAGTTCCTCTGGCTTTTCAACGGTTTAGGCATTTAAGTTGCACAATAAAGATATCCAAAGTGACACGCAGAGTTTGTAAAAACATTAAAACATATTCAGACTGGTTTATCTTGGAAATACTCTCGAGGCTGGAAAGAAGAAATCCTCAAGACCACTTTGTATAACAGCATGTTATCCAAACATATTTTATTCATTTCAGTACTCTAATAGCCATATGTGCAAGACAAAATTATCTACACAGAGAGAAAAGCATGGGCTTGAATGCCTGGCAGATACAGCAATTGTGATTTTCCTTAATAATCTTTCTTTGGAAGTCACTGATGTGGATTTTTCAGTGTCATCACTCGAAACTGAAGAAACTTATCTCACATGCTGCTAACTTTATTGCTCAATGAAAATCTTTGCAAGACAAAGTTTAGAAAGATGTAGAGGTAGAAGGTGTTGTTTGTTATCAAGATGTGTAAATAAAATCCTTCCTGGTCGTTACTGTGAATTTATGATTCTATGACACACTGATTTGGCTGAGTCATAAAAGTGCTTTTGGTATTCAGGAGTAAAATGAATGCTGCTGTGTCACTTTTGAGGCAATATTCGTATAGCTTAGAATTTGAACTCTGTATCTTCCTAAAAGAAAAATACTCTGGTTTACATGTTCTAAGGCTGATCTTTGCCAGAAAGGATGTCCAGACGAGAATTTTAAGTCTGATATGTGTCATGTTGGGACAGAGAGCCTCCATAGACTCTGACCTTCACGGGCTCAGCAAAGTTGTGTTGTGCTGGCTTGAACAAAGTTTCTATTAAAAACCAATTCAAAATCCAAGTTTTGATACAGCTCAGCACATCTCATAGTCTAAGAAGCTTGTGTCTTGTGCCCCGGCATTTTACAGTTCCTCTTTTTATGTTAGGAAGCAAACATCTAGTTCAGAATGGTGTGGGGTGGATCACAGTTCCAAAGGTTTCTGTGGAAGGCACTGGATATGCCTTCAACTGTTATCCCAGGCATTCACATATTTGTGCTTGAAGCAAATAAGTGGCAGAACACCTCAAGGTGCTGTCTGAAAAAGATGAGGAGTCTGGGAGAAGAGGATAAAGGAAGCGTCTGAGATAAATGCCATGATTGGTAGATAGTGGAATCTAGGTTGAAAGCAAACTCTGCTGGAAAAGGGATGTAGAAAGGAGGAACTTGCTGCTACTAAAGGGGTTTATGTTCTTTAATGTGATGTTTAGACTTAACGCTTTTTAATCTTTGATGTCTGTGCATTGCCACTGGGCAAGGGAAAAATACCTCCTTTCAGGAAAAACAAAACTCCCAGATTAATCTGAATTTTCACTCCAGACAACGTTTAGATGACTTGACTTTAGTTTTGCCAAAAAAATACTCAATTTAATTAAAAAAAAAAAAAAGTGACTTTGCTGATATCTGCCTGATACTCTTTTGTAAACAGCAAATTCCCTTCCTCATGGGAGGCAGTGATGGAGAATTCCATCTGCATCAGTTGCCAGCCCCCTGAGACACAGCAGAAAGTCAGATTGGACAAGATCATGGCCCCTGAGCCAAAATGATGCTCGTTATCAGGCAAACAAATATTTCCCTCCCCAGCCAGAGCTGGACAGTCAGGAGTACTGACCTGGCAATAGTTTATTCCACACTGGTCCAGTGATGAATATTTCAGTGCTGCGAAAAAGAAAATGTGTGTGCGACTTTTTCCAACTTCCTTTTCTTATTGTTTTTATTCCCCATCTGAGGAATCTCGTCCAAGAATTTGATAGACAAGCATGTTTTGAGGAAGCAGTAAAAAGATGGAGCTGAACAGTGGGTGGCCTCTGATGAGTGGCCTTGCAGCCCATGTCTGACCTCGGCCACCTTCGGGTGTTTCTGGAAATGATGCCAGGGGTTTGCTCTAAGGAGTGCCTTTGTCCCTGGCCATCCTCATTTATTGCATTTAATGCAAAAACGTTTCCCCTGCTTTGGTGCATGGCTACCTTCAGATTTTCTTCAAAATGTTGCCACTACATCTACCTGGTTTTCATGGAGCATCACCACCTCAAAATCAGAGTAAACCCTTGTGAAAGCATTTTGCAAGAAAGCTTCAGATTAGTGACCCCAAAACGGTCACTTTAGGATGGAAAACGATCACATTTTCCAGGAGTTTAAACATATACATTTTAAACCAATTAAACTGGGACTTCAATTAATTTTTTTTTTCCCCCCACATTGTGTCACAGTTGTTGTAGCTTTGGAACAGCTGAAGATCAAGTCTCACAGGGGTTGGAATTGTTCAGAACTCTTGGTTTATACAATCAGTAGAGGCACAGGGCTCTCTCCAGCGCCACAGCACCATGGCAGTGGCAGGGTCATGTCTGTGCACTGCCCTTTGAAAGGACCTGAGCTCTGCTTCCAGGGGAGTTTGGACATCTGGCTGAGAGAATCTGATGTTGCCTGAGGTGAATCCTGTCCTAAGAATGGCATCTCTGATGGCTGCTGCTGAGGAAAAGTCGCACCAATTGTGGTACCAAGTTTGGAGGAGGGAATGGGTCCAAGGAGAAGAAGGCAGGAGGCAAAGGCTAAGATAAATAAGAGAGAGGTTTTGGTAAATTCACTGGAAAACAAAGTGCTATTCTCAAACAAGGCAGCTTTTCTCTAGAGGTGTTATGGATGTGCTGCAGTTCTGGAGCATCACAAACTCAGTGCAGCAAGAGGTGATTTGAGGTGGTTTGTTCTTGTCTGAGGGTTCTGGGAGAACAGCAAATCTTTCATTATAGTCTGGAATGATTTCTGGGTCACAGGGGCTGAGGACTGACAGGGCTTCAGCAAACACTTTGTCAGGAGGTTCAGGAAAAGGTCAGCCCTAGGACTCATCACTGAGCCCTTCCCAGCCCTGTCAGCATTCTGCAGAAAGCAGCTGTAGTGCTCCAGAGGTCAGGTGAAGCCTACAGGCAGCCAAGATACACACCATGTTGCCCAATTCCAATTTTGGGGGTTTTTTTTCTTCCAAAACATTGATTCAGATCCTCCCCAAACACACGTGTCTCATAGGCAGGGCAAGGCTGAAACCCATGGACTGAGTATTAGTCACTGCTAGCCCCAAACTGGAAATGGAAAAAAGGAACACTATAAAAATGTCTGTGATGCATTTGGTTCTGTAACAGGATTTAGTGGAGAGGGAGGAGGGGGAAGAAGCATTTCTCAATCCCCAAATAGCTGAGTTTTCTTTCGCACAAGGCTGGAGCTCTGGCCTGCTCTTGTGCTGCTGTTTCTCTTGGAGCAGCCCTGGGCTTTATCTCACTTTCAGGAGCTGATGCTGCTGCTGCTGGGCACAAAGTTTCCAGGGGAATTGCCCATCCTGAGCTCAGGGTGTACAGGCAGAAACCTGGGGCTAAACCTGCCTTTTGTGGGTTTTCATGGTGTAACAGCACTGCCAACGTCCCCTCCTGATCTCAGCAAGGGCTGTTTCAGTCGGGTCCTATATGACCCCGGGTTTTTTTGGATGGAGATTTCTCTGAGAACTGTCCCCTAAGGAGGCACTTCTCTTTTTTCACTCCACAGGCAGACTTTGCAAAAGTCTTATTGCAACAACTGCTTTTATTGTGGTGCTGTATCAGAAATAGGGTGGCTGTCAGGCATTAATGTGTAGTAGGATCCAGTGCCTGCCTTTAAATGTTTCCTTGGAAATGGGAGGATATTTCTCTCTTTCACAGCACAGATGTTGCAAAGTGATCCTGAGAAAAAGGATTTGGGTTAAAGCATTGTGTTTGCGAAGGAGGAGGTTCGGGTGGAACCCATGCCCCCATGCTTGGGTGTTCAGGCAGCAAGAGAGAGAAGGGATTGGGGCTCAAGTGCCTGGATCACATCTCATGTCAGTGTCCCCTCCCTGAAATTCCTCTGATAGTACCTGCCTTGGTCCTCAACTATCCTAAACTGAGAAAATTAAAATTATATATCTTAACTGCTGGGAGCATTATAGGGGAAAAAAAAAAAAAAAAAAATTTTTTTTTTTTTTTTTTTTTTTTACATATTGGGGCAACCAAAAATGCTTAAAGATCCTCACAAGGGCTACAGAATGATATACTGGAATAGCACATTTCTAACTCGTGTTGGGGGAATTGTGGCTTAGCTAGATAAAGGTATTCCTAAGAACCCACTATGTGGCATAAGTGGTGAAAATCACAAAGCCCAGAAGAGAGCAAAGAGCTGAAAGGAGCTCTAGGTTGTGCCTCAGTGCTATTGTGTCTCATCTGAGCCACGCAGTGGCAGTCACCAGAGAGGCTGTGATAATGACAAGAGAATTAATGACAAAAGAAACAGAACTGGTGGCATTTTCTTACGCTGTTCTTTAGCCCCAGAACTCCAGGGCTCTTAGGTGGATTAATCAGAAAGGGTTTATCCAACAGGACCCTGGAGAATTTGGTGACTCTGGTGGAAGCAGGGAGGTTTCTCAGCTCTGCTGGTCCATGTTTGCTTTGGACCCCAGCACTCAGCAAATGCTGATCTCATCCATAAATTTTGGCAGTTGGCACATGCTGCTCTGTTTCTCCTCTGAGGACTTTGTGAGATGCGAGACACACTTCAATTAAAAAGTGGCAGTTTAATGTGGATATTTTTATCAAAACAAACCAAATAAGATCTCTGTTAAACACAGCAGTGCTTAATCTCTTTCTAAAATTAATTAAAGTTTTGGCTTCCACTAGTGACAGAAAAGTTTGGACAGTTTTAACTCCAATGGCTCCATTTATCCCTCATTTATTATTCTAACAAAATAATATTTTGAAAGGAAAAACAAACTAGAAATTATTGATGCCAGAGATGCCAGGAAATGGGAAATAAAATTGAATCTAGCCCACGTGGATGTGGGATGTGTGCTACCACCACGAAAGCCAAGTGGCCAACTGATGTCAACCCCTGCAGCCGGGTGGATTTACGTCAGCCTGGGAGTCCTGCTGCCATTCCACCCCAGAGCACCCAGGGAGGCTGGCTGAATCTGTCCATGACGCTGATGAGCATCTTGTACACTGTCAGTTTTGCTTGTCGGCACCGTTTTATTACTCAGGTTTTTGTTAAGGTCTCTTAGCAAGCTTTGAATTTTCTCTCAGTGCAGACACGTGAGAATTCCTGACAGAAGAGCAGAGTCATGTAAGGATCATTGCTTGTTTCCCAAAAGGCATTTAAAATGTCAACTGGTATTTAATGAGAGAAGTCTCATGCCAAAAATATAATTTCTTAAGGAAAACAGCCGTAGCTCTATGAATTCCACGCTGTGGGCTGATTTCAGGTGCCATCGGCTGAACCAGCCCAGGAAAACCATCAGCTGAGCACTGAGGTGGTTCTTTTCTCTGGAAATGAGTTCATCTGGCACTGATTTGTCAGAGGCACATCAGAGAGATGCCTGTGGCCTGTAGCCGGGCTTGGGTTGCAGCCCTGCTATTTTGGGATCATCATCTTTAATTAGCAAAGGGCAGAGAGGATCCCCAGGTGAGGAGCACAGCTCTTTCCCCCGCTGCTGATGGCAGGCAGCACAGGCTGCAGGAAATCTGGGCTCTCCTGCCATTTTGAGGTGAGATGGAGTTATTTATTCTGTATTTCTAATGCTTGGATAAAAGATACTTTTCACAATGTTGAAATTTAGGGTGATTAAACTGTGGTCCCGTTACTTTCTGCTGAAGTGTTGGTGGGAGGTTCCCTCTCCGTTCAGCAGGACGCTTCTGCCAAGGGTTTCATGGGGACATGTAGGAACAGGGTGAAAAGCTGGCCTGTCATTTCTTCTAAGTGCAGCTAACAAATAATCTGTAAGTTCCCTTATGAAGCTGTTTTGAGAATGAGAAGTTCCTTTAACACAACAATCTGTTCTGATTGTTGTGTTAAAAACAAATGCGCCTGTAACAACAAGGGATCTGTCCCATGAGAATCAGTAAAGAAAATATGTAAACAATCCGGGAATAGATAGATCTGATGGACAAGTAAAATGTCTTTTACTAACCAATAGAATAATTAACAAGAAAGCTGTTAACCAATTAGAAGTTGCCCTGGAGGTTTGTAAAAACTGTATAAATGATAGCACCTGGCCATAAAAAAGGAGAACCTTCTGAAAAACTTTCATCATGTCACTCCGTGTGTCGTGTCCACCCTAACAACGATAGGGACAAACTCAGCACTGCTGCAAAATGCACCCCTGAGGCTTTCCTGTGCTCCATGAGACTGAGAGGTTCTCCCTTTAGTGCGAGGGGTGATCCTGGGAGGAGCAGGGACACACCCAGGAAGGTCCAGCCGTGCTCTGGTGGGAATCTGCATGTGGATAGAGATGGAGCCAGGAAAAGAGAGACAAAAAGTTCTAACAGGAGCCAGATCCATGAGAATTATGAGACGCAGAGAGTGCAAGGTGTGCTTGACAAAGAGCTGTTCTCTTCCTGCTGTGGCGCTGGGGTCACTGCAGTGACTCAGGCTGCTGGTGGAGGAGGGTTTCCAGTGAATACAAAGGAATGGCAGCGAGGATGATGCCTTGGAGTGGCTACCGACAACAGAGGCTGGACAAAGTGAAGAGAATAAAGTGAGTATTTATTAAAGGCCTTTAACAGGTTCACCTTGGGCAGTCAAAAGCCTGGCAGAGGCTACACCCAAGGTGGATGATGGTCACGAGCTTTTCAGACAATTATAAGTTTGCACATCTATTTGCATATCAGGGGTTAATTGTCCAATTACAGCTTCAGGTAATGAAGTCACATTCCCCCAGATTGCTCCCCCCACAATTCACTTTCGTTGATACTTCTCAGGGCCTAAGGCTGTAGGGGAGTTCCAGGTCCAAAGGAATTGCTGTGTCTGACCAAAGTGTGAAGACAGCAGTTAACACTTTATGTGAAGCGTAGAGTTATGCACTATTGCAGCTTGGGATTTGAAAAAGGTGAAGGCTGAAATCTTAAGGCATCATTCCCCCCCTTTAGAGGCTTGACCAGGAGAAGATCAGAGCTCAGGTGTCAGCAGCATCAATTCCTGCTGCTTTTCCTGACTGGAAGGATGCTGTGATCATTTCTGGAGCGGAGTCTCCAGCAATCTCTGGTTTGCCTTGCCAGGATCTCTGTGAAGACCCCCACCTGCTTGTGGATGGAATGAGCTCCCACGACTTCCACCAGGGCAAGCTGGGGAACTGCTGGTTTGTGGCTGCCTGCTCCTGCCTGGCTCTGAGGAAAAGCCTCTGGCAGCAGGTGGGTGATTGGTGTGTGTGGTGCAGGAAATAATAAACCAAGCTAACCTTGGTTGTTTCCCTGCCTATCGGCCAGTGTTATTCTCCCTAGGACTAACAAGGGGCAAATTTTGGTGGATTTAAATCTTCCTTTTCTTTAACATGTTCCAGGGTGCTCTGCCCTGGGAATAAACACCCAGCACAGTGCACTCACTGAGCTTCTTCCCCTTCCGTGCTTCCTCAGGTGATTCCGGACTATAAGGAGCAGGAATGGGACCCTAAAAACCCAAGGAAATACGCTGGGATTTTCCGTTTCCGTTTCTGGCGCTTTGGAGAGTGGACAGAGGTGGTGGTTGATGATCTGCTGCCAACAGAGAACGGGGAGCTGATCTACTGCCGTTCCAACGTGAGGAATGAATTCTGGAGCGCTTTGCTGGAGAAAGCTTACGCCAAGTATGAGCTGGGTCCTTGTCCTTGTAGCTCTCAGTGTTGTCCCTTTGTTTTGTCTTTCAATTCTATCAGACTTTCAATAGGTTTTAGTTTTGCTGCTGGTAGAGAACCTAAAAAAGACTGAAAATTCCTTCTTTAATCTTCTTTAAAGTTAAGGATGCAAATAATAAAGGAGTGCAATGCAGTCTACTTCAGCAGCCCAAATCCTTAAGGATCCTTAGAAACCAGGGAAGATTTCTCTGCAGCCTGCTCAGGCTTTTTTGTTCTGTTTTGTTGTTTTTTTTTTTCCCCCTTGGTGAGGCACCAACATGTTCCCTACATTCAAGCTGAATTAGAGCACCTGTTCCAGCCCCCTGTAAACTGAGAATGTTCTGTGTTGCCCCCAGGCTGGCTGGATCCTACCAAGCCCTGGATGGAGGCTGTGCTGCAGAAGCCCTGGTGGATTTCACTGGAGCAGTGGCAGAATCCATTAATTTGGCAGAGGGCAAATACGGAGAGGTTATTTCTGAGCAGATGAAGCTGTTTGAAGACTTGATGAAAGTGCATAAAAGAGGAGGGTTCATCAGCTGCTTCATTTCGGTGAGTATAGAGAGCTGGATTTTAAGGGTTTATTTCAATGAAAATGTTCTGGAGGAAATGCCATAATGAGGATATTGGGTACGTTCTTCCTTTGCATGTTTGGAAAAGCTTTGTATGGAGAAATCTAGCAAGAGCTTCCAGCTCCAGGAGCCACTAAACACAGTCACAACAGCTTGTGCTGCCACTTCACCGTGTCTGAAATTCTTTTTTCTGAATGGCCACAGCTGTGAATTGACCTGAGGTAAATCCACCCTAATTTACAGAGCAGATAGCAGCATTCAACTGCTTTATTTCTTAGGCAAATCTCTTTAGAGAAAACACTTCTGGCATGGAGCTGCTGAGACTTCTTGACTTTGGTTCAGCCAGGGTAACAGTGGAGCTGAGCTGAAAGGCTGAGCTCACCTGGTTGTTCAGGTCATGCTATTTCATATTGAATATACTGACTATACTGACTATTGAATATATTGAATAGTATCCCCACTGGAATTAAGCTGCAGAACTTGCCTGTGCTGGCTCATGTGAGGCTCAGGTAACTCAGTGCACACATTTAGGAGGCCATGGCCCTGAAATTCCCGTAGTCAGTAGAGAGGGGATGGTTTCTGAGGAAGATTTGCCTCTCTCCAGTCCTGTGCTAGAAGATGGATGATAACAGCTCTCAAATGAACTGTTTGTGCTTCAGAAACCACCTGTGGCCCAAACCATGGACAACTGGGCTGAACTCCCCTTCTCAGTAAATCTGCAGTGCCAGGCCCTGATTGGGCAGTGCTGAAATCCTCACCTTGTCCAAAACTGTTATCACGTGTGAAGGGCCAACAAACTGCAATGGCACCTGAATATTTCCTAAAAGATTGTTTTTAAATGGTGTTTTAAATCATTTATCGTGAACCATTAATCCAGCAGCCCAGAGAAAAGGGATAATTTTCTAGGAGCTGCAGGGTTTGGCATCTCAGTTCACTTCAGCATCTTCCTCCCATGGCCCCTGCTTCAGTTTAAGACCTTAGCTAAGGCTGATCTTAGTTAAATCACTTAAACATTTCACTTTAATTTCCCTGTCTGTGAATGAAGATGATTCATTCAGAAATTCTTCTATGAGAAGAGTTGTGGAATGGTCAAGAACAACAGCAAATCAGCTGGATTTGGAGGTTCCTGAGAACGTTCCCTGTCTATCTGGCCCTGGCCATGCACTGTCCTGCAGCAGCGCCTGGCACCAGAGGAGCACCTGGTACCTTCTGGGACACAAACTTTAACCTGAGGTAGAACAGGGGTCCTGGACTGTCCCTTCCAGGACATCAGGAAACAGCTCAGAAATAAAATCTTCAAGGTCTTTGGGTTTAGTTTTACTTTTTTTTTTTTTTTTTTTTTTTTTTTTTTTTTTTTTTTTGTCCCCTATAAAGCCTGAATTTTTTATTGGGAAGAATTCCATCTGATTTGCCCAGACCAGGCTGGCAGAGCAGGCTGCCTGGTGTGAATTGTAACTGCAAACATTGTTTCTGGAATGATAGGTTGCTCCCAAACGCTGGAGCAGTTCCATTTCTTAACAAGAATTTGGTGAGGTGACTGACTCAGTTCAGGGAGCTGTGTTTTAAAAAGCAGTTAATTAAGCAGCTGTAATGCTTTCACTGATTCTTAGCATTATGTTTATGCCTTCCAAATTAAACATAAATGCTTCTAAACATTGATTACAGTGAGGCCATTCCTAAGTTTGCCTGTATTTGTCACTTTTTTTATGTATTATGCACACAGTGGAGCTTGCTAGGTGTAGAATATTTAATACTCAAGTGGCTTCATTGCTGCCTTACAAACATATCATCATTTTCCTTGGATTACAAAATGGCCCTGAGCATCACCATTTGGAAATCTGAACAGACAGGAGCTGTTTAAATATCTCATTTGAATAAAGAAATAAATAATGTCTTCAGAATGAGGTGGGAAAAGCCAGCAGTGAGAAAAGCCTGGGGGGTATTAAAGGCAGCAGGAGAAGTTGCAGACTCCCGTGCTGTCAAGGACTCCTTGTTTGCTTTTAGCTGTGAAAAACGCGAGTGGAAGTGTTACACTGGAGGGAGCCCAGAGCCATGGGAACGCCAGCCAGGCTGGGGAGCGCTTGAGCTGATTCTTTGGGAGCTCTTGTCATGAGAGGCACGGGGGGTTTGGTGAGACTCTCGCAGTTGCCAGACCATCTGTCAGTTCCAATTTGATTGGAATTTCTCCTTCCCCCAACCCCTTTTTTTTTTTTTTCTTTTTTTTTTTTTTTTTTTTTTTTTTTTTTTTTTGTGATTTCTTACCCTTGGGGTCTGAGCGCTGTTATATCAGTGCAACGTTTGCCTTAGGACAAGGACCTTGTCTGTTTAGACCAGTTAAATTTTGAAAAGGGTAAAAATATCTGAGCAAGTACCATGTGCATTTCATAACATGTGATAAGTCCTTATTTACATTTAAATATTCATGTCTTTATAGTAATATATTAATGCATAACGATAAATAATATATTTATATTTAAATATTGGCATTAGTAACACCAAGAGGCCATACCTCTTGCTCTCTCCTCCACAGCCAAGGCTCGATTTAGCATTAATTAGGTAATTACAAGTTTACACACAAGGATCTGCATGGAGTCAAATCTTCCTTCCTTGATGTCCAAGGGAATGAGTGTTTCCAGGCCCTGTGTGTGCTAGATGAGAGAGACTCAAGGGTGGCTTGGCTGGATTCAGTGAGGGTGTGGAGAATCTGGACCCAGGGCCATGAAAACAACTCCAACATCTTTGCAGGGTGCCGCTTTTCTGGGTTTGGATCAGGAGATTTGGATGCATTCAATGAAATTGTGGCTTTTTTCAGAGCTTGACTACTTTCATGTATTCTTAGATCAGCATCTGATCAGGCCTAGGTCATCAAGCAGGACAGTTTAGGGACAGTTTAGGGACAGTTTAGGGACAGCCTGAGCACTGCTGGAAACTGGGATTCTTATGTGGATTTTATGATGAGCAAACCCTAAAGCACCCTACAGATCTTCCCTTTGCCACGTAAGAGAGCCCTGCCAGGAGTGACTGAGGTGCAGGGCAGGCTTCACCAATGGCTTGGAAGCTTTTTCACTTGTGCCTGTGCTCTCCCATTCTTACCCACGGCCAGTAGCTCTTCCTGGGTATCAAATTTTTTCCAACACAAGAACAACCATTGGCCTCAGCAGCTAAATTCATGAGTGTCCAGGTGAGGACACCCCCAGACATTCTGGGCACAGTCATCAGTGTCCAGAAGGGTCATTTGGTAGAGATGACAAGATTTTGGCAGGGCTGATAAAGATTTTCCATCAGCCCTGTCTCTGTCTCTGAGGCCAGGAGGAGATGGACTGGCTGCAGGGCCAGGATTCCCCTGTGCTCTGGGATTGCCTGGCACTGGAATTGTCTCACCAGACTAGTGAGTTCTGATTCCCAGCGCTGTTGTTTTCCTGCGTAGTCAAATCACTCAGGAAGAGAATGAAAACCAATTTTTTCTTGTCCTTCCCTTTGAACTTGGAGCCATCAGGTTCCTGAGAGAGATGAGTTCCTTTGGTTTCATTGTCCTTCTTGATGCCCAAGGAGTCCTCTGGGCGCCCCAGCGAAGCAGAGACAGAGATGGGGCTCATCGTGGGCCACGCCTACTCCGTGACTGCCATCAGGAAGCTGCGCCTCGGGGAGAGGCTCCTCTTCTCCTTCCAGGCTGAGAAGCTCTTCATGATCAGGCTGAGGAACCCCTGGGGGAATAAAGAATGGCACGGTGCTTGGAGCGACAGGTGAGAGCTGCAAACACAGTGTCAAGGGGTGAAACTGCTGGGGCCGGGGGGATTTGTGGTTAAACACTGCTGAGACACTCCCATACTCGGAGATGGCTGAACCTCTGTGCCATCTCTGGCTGCAGTGCACTTCCACACCCAAACATTTCCAAATAAGGAAGAGGGGTTCCAGTTTTACCCCTGACTATTGTGGAAAAGCACCAGGACTTTCCATTCTTCTTTCATCAGCATTGGTCCAGTGCCAGCACAGAGGCACTGGTTGGGCTTTGGAAATGTCTCTCAAAGCCTGTTGCCAACTTCATTGGGCAAGGTGCCAAAAAGCCCACCTGGACCATCAAGTATTTAAAAGACTGCACAGAACTACTCATTTTTGGACTGCCTTAGCAGTCTAAGAGTATTCTCTGCACTGTGTTCGACTTATATTTCTTTTGTTTGGTAATGTTCGTTATTTTTGTCATTATTAAACCTTTAATTTTACAAAGCATGTCCAGAGAAGTGGTCTCGCTGTCACCGAGACACACAAAGCAATCACACGCAGACAAGAGATTTTCGCAGAGGTTCTTCCGATCCAGCTCCCAGCTGAAAGAGCGGAGAGAAGAGACCCCTTTGTTTATTCTTTTACTTTTTATACATTTGTGGGTCTAGCAGAAGATTGGCTTTTTGGGGTTTCCGCCCCTCAGCCTCAGTGGCCAGACCAGTTGTCAGTTAAAATTGTTTTCAGGTTAGAAATATGCAAACAAAGGACAGAGAATGAAAAACAAAGGATTTGTTTATATTACATCTGTGGGAAAGGTAGAAAACTGCTCCTAATATTGTACAGTAACTAAAAGATCTGACTCCATTTATGAAAATCAAAAGGCTAATAAAGAAAGTCAGAAAAACCAGGGTAACAGTCTTGCTATTTTTGAGCCACTCTGGGAAGTTGCGGGTGTCACGATCCTCTAATACAAACGGGGGTCAGGATGGTTAATTTATGGATCTCAGAGTGCAAAAGTTTTAATCAAATCAGTGCACCGTTATTGAGTGCCCACAACACGGTGATTTGATAGAGGAGAGAGAAAGAGAGAAACAAAGAACGGGGAGAGAGAGGGAATAGCTACCAAGAGATGAGACAAAGTCCTCGTGGCCATCGGCCAATAGATCCCTCTTCATCCATGGAGAGATCTCCAGTTTTGGTTAACTTAGGGAGTCTTTATATTCTTTTCCAAAGCGACAGGCAGTTGGCAAAGGGTGGGGAGATCCTCTGGGAGAGCAGCTACAGGACAGAGCAGTCCTCTGCAGCGAGCACAGCCAGACACCGTCACCTGCCCGTGGCTCTGAGCAGGTTTTGGTGCAGGCAACACCTGGCAGACATCCCACCTCAGCCAGGCCAGAACTCCTGGGCTGGGGTTTCAGGGTTTCATTCTCTGTCCTTGGTCGTGAGGGAGATGAGGGATCTTCCAACCGACTCTTACAGCAGGTCAGCCCTCAGACTTGGTACATCTTCACGGAGCTCGTTACACTCTGGCCACGTGTAAGCCTGTATCAATCTCTGCCCATTTTCCTCTGTGAAAATGAGCACGTCCTGGAAGATTTTGTGGCTCCCTGGACCTTATTTACTGTTCACATCATTCTTCTGGCACACTGGAAGATGGGAAGGAAAACAGTCAAGAACAGGAGGCTCGCTCCCGGCTTCACCACTGAGCGTGTCTCTGACTCAGTTTCTCATCTGTCATTTCCAGCTGCTGGGGATGGTAAAAGCCTTGTAGATAATTTAAGTGACTGGTGAAAAATGCTGTAAAAGTGCCATTTTTGTGATTTCTTTCTGATTAGCTTTCCAATGAATTTTCATGTGGGATGTTGGCTTAGCAGGTACCTCCACAGCAAGAGAAATGATTGCTGGAGGGGATGTCTCCCATCATGGGTGATTTATACATGAAAAATATGTGACAGTTCAGCACTGGGCTCGCCAGCTAGCATTTAGAATTTAACAATGCCGTGTTCTTAACAGCAGCAGATTAATTTCTTATAATCCACTCTTTAGCTAGCAAAAATCTTACTACTTTCAGAGAGATTGGTCTGGGTGAAGTGCAAAGAGTGCACAAAAGAGCTGCTGTGTCTTGTTTAACTGAAGCCCTCAGGGTTCTCCAGTGGCCTGCCTGGCACAGCTGCCACTGATGCCAGCACCGAGGACTCTGATGGTAGCCCAATGGCTTTTGGTCTAACAGAATTAAATTGACAATTTCCACCTAGGTTAAGAAAATATCTGTTAGGATGAGCAGCCTCCCTTCCCTCTTTCCAGCCACCTTCAGCTTTAGCCTCCAAGAGCTTTTGGAGGGGCAGGGAGGAGTTGTGGCTCTGTTTGCCTGGCGTGACCCATCAGGGATGGGGTCTGCTTTGGGTTTCAGCTGCTGGAATTTAGGGTCTGTGCACTGTAATGCTCCTCTGCAGACTGGACCCTGTGCTCAGGCTCCAGCAGTTCCTTCTCAAAGGCCCCCCAGGGAAATCTCCGGCCTCAGGCCTGTTTTATTAAGGTGATTAAAAGACAAAGAGAATACTCTGGTCTAAGTGAAGCGTTCAATAATCTCCCGAGGAGGAAAACCAGGTTTCATTTGAAGGGCCTTCAGGGAATGGAGTCAATCTCCTGTGACCTTGGAAACCAGCTGTTTAAGAGTCTTAATGGAGGGTGTGACAAAGGAAATCAATAAAGTTCTGCTCTAGTTGAGCCTATTTCCTATTCATCTCTTTCTTTTTAGTAGCTTTCAATTCAATTAATGTTTTAAAACTCCCCCGGAAAGCTTCACACTTTCATCAATATCATCTGCCCTTTCAGTACTCTGATACTCCTTTTAAAACCATGGACCAGGAGAGAGTTTTACTTCAATTTTTTTTTTTTTTTTTTTTCCAGGTGAGTGTTTTTATTTTAAGCTATTAATCATCTTTATTGTTTTGGGTTTTTTTTAAATTTTTTGTTTTGTTTCCTTTTAGTTCTGAAGAGTGGAAGAAAGTCAGCGATTCTGAGCGCAGGAATTTGGGGCTCACTGTTGCGAACGATGGAGAGTTCTGGTGAGTGGGAGGGATGTGAAGGATTTGAAGACACTGGCTACACTGATAACTGTCATTAATCTGCTATTTAACAGCTTCAAAAACAGATGGATAAAGTTATCCCAAGGTCTGTTTCTTTCAAACTCCCAAGGGATGACAGAAAGGAATAATAAAAATGGATTTAAAACTAGCAGAACAAAATCAGTAGCTCTCAGAATCTATTGTGTATATTAAGGATAATCTCTCAGAAGCCAGGAGAACACGTGCTGGTTTACATGACACAGTGCCCAACGTTGAACACTGTTTAGACCAGTTACATTTTGAAATGGGTAAAAATATCTGAGGAAGCATTTCCCACCCTCCCTACTGACTACTGTGCCTGTCTGCAGGTCAGCCACGGCTGAGGCATCTAAAAATAGAGCTGCATCCAGTGAATTTTGATATTTGTTGGTGTTTTCCAGCATGGGAATGAGAAGTGTTCATTCTCTATACAACGTCTAAGAGCTCTGTTAATTTTGACCTTGCTTAAAGCTTAGACCCTTAGCCCAGCAGGTCCTTCAGGAGATGATCAATATTGGCTCAGAGTGAAAAGAATTCTGTTGGCTTTGTCAGGGCTGGCAGCTGCAGGGTTTGGCTCTGGGCCATGAATTCAAAGGGCCAGGCTGTTTTTCAGTTGCTCTGCAGTCCAGCCCTTTCCTTCAGCAGGCACGGGTGAGGTGGGGTTAAATAAAAGCTCCAGAGTTCAGTGGATTGAGTCGTGCTCAGGGACAGATGTGGCAATAAGGACTGTAATAATGAGGAGTGGATCCTGCTTTGACTGCAGGTGATCTCTTTGACCTTTGTAAAATGTCTTATCAAATCCAGCCTGGGAGGTTCAACCATTCCTTTACGCTTAGGAGATGCAACAGAACAGATCCTGATCTGACCAAACACACGGAGTGATGCTGCTCTGAATTAAGCTCCAAAACTCTGTTGTTGTGGCTTCACGAGTATTTCCACATGGAAATACTTTCCAGTGAATCAGTTTGTCCCCTGGACAGCTGAGCAATGCCTCCTCTTCAAATTACTGGAAGATTTTGTGTTTTGTTTTGGATCTTTACGTGAATATCAGTGTTTATTTCTAAACAATCCATTACTTCCCTGGTGTTCCGTGGAGCAGGATGACGTTTGAGGACTGGTGTAAGAATTTCACAGATGTGGACATCTGCAGGACTGTGAACACCTCCTACTTCAGCCTCCACAAGACCTGGGAGAAGGAAATGATGTTTGGGGCTTGGGCAAAGCATCCAGAGCCCCTGCTGAACCGATCTGGGGGCTGCTTTGATAACAGAGAGACCTTCCTGCAGAACCCCCAGGTGGGAATCCCTGTGTATTTGTGAGGTATTTGATAACAGAGACCTTCCTGGAGAACCCCCAGGTGGGAAGTTTTGTTAGGTATTGAAGTGTATCCACTTTACCTGGGGCTCCTGAATTATCCACGCTGTTTAGGAGCTGGCAGTGACTACTAGATAAAAATCTCACTGCCCTGGGTACGTGCTGTGTACTGCATGTTTTGGTGATTTTGGTGCAATTTCTCAGAAGGGTTTAGATATTTATTTAGGACTGACCATGCTGGTGAGTCACACAAATAACAGAATTACTGATGTCCTGCCTGGACTTCTTTCATTTTCCCAGTCACAGAAAGGCAACAAATCTGATTTTTGAGTGGCAGAGCTCACTTAACCCCCTTAAACACTGGGGATTTGATCCACTGTATTAAGTTATTAATATTATTCCCTTGGCATTAATGTAAGATTCAAATACCTGGTCTCTTCCCCAAGCTCTCCCTCTCATCAGCATTCCAGAATTTTCCCTGTCTCGTCCTACCTGGTCATTTCAAGCTATTCAGTTTATCAGTTCATCCATTCCTATTCCCTTTCCCACCTTCCAGCCCCTCTCTCTCCAGCACATGCAAATTCAGGCATTTAACTACTGTTACTGTCTGTGGGGTCTGGGCACTTACTGTTAGTTGAAAATGGATCTTTCTGTCCAGATTAATTACGGGTGAAAATGGATCTTTCTCTCTGGATCAATTAAAGATAGTTTTGGATCTGCTTCTCTGCACTTGCAAGGGAGGTTTCTGCCTGCAGCCTCTGTTTTCAGGGCAGGATGCTGGAGCAGTGCAGCCTCTGCTGCTCAGATCAGATCTGATTCCCAGCTCATCCTGCATTTCTTCACTGCTCTGCCTGCTGTCAGTGCCTCCTTTCCAGCGGGTGATTTAATTCAGGTATTGCCCTGTAGGATCCTGGATGTGTTCCAGGTGCTTGTCTGGTCTCATTGTAAGTGTTTAGCTGTGTCAGAGAACAAAATACACTCGTTCCAGCTGAGTGCAATGCCTGATGCAGTGGAAGGCCTCTGTATTCCAGCGTTATCTCTGGGCCAGCTGATTAAAAGGCTCTTAGCAACAGTGCTGGAACACATTTATGTTATCTTAAAGCCATTGCAGGTTACTGTGGCACACCCCACCATAATCTAGAGATAATCTCTGTCTGTTCTCCTGGCACTGAGGCCTCCTGTGAGCTTTATCTGTGCAGACAGGGATTGTCACACTTCCAGTCCCTTTGATAAGGCAATTTCAGCCAAGTGTTTCTGTATTCTGCCGTCACCTGCTGACTTCTAGATCATTACCCAGCTGAAGTGCCATCAGAAGGGGGTCACAGTTGTGGAGCTGTCATCAGACCAGGAGAACTTTCCTGGTTCTTCTTGTTCCCCTCCCACCCCTCCATGGCCTTGGAACACCCTGAAGGTGAACTGTGTGGTTCAAGAACTCCCGTGTGCCTTACTGGGGGTTGCTGCATGTTTATATCTCACTTTTTATGTTCTCTTACAACCCCCGGGGCTCTCCCAGGTCCCTGTGCTTTCCCTGCTGCAATAGGTGATATAAAACACAAATCAGAGTTTGGGATGGGGCCTTGTTCAGCAGAGGGGTGTGGGTGGCTCTGTAACCAAGGCAATCTCAATGTCTACCTCAGAGCAAAGCTCAATAATTTCCTTTTTAGCAGCAGTCAAAGGAGAAGGAAGGGTGGAACTGAACCAATGGTGATATTCCTCTCCATGGTGCCAGGGAATTTCTGCTTAAATCAGAGCACGTGGTGCACATGGTACCCAGCTGGGTGCTGCTGCAGGTTTATGTTTCTATTTATTTTCTTCACATTTAAATGTCTTTGAGGATGGGAGAATACAGCATCTGTCCAAACTTGGGGTAAATCATGTCCTCTTCCCTCAATTGGTCCTGACAACTCAGGTTTGCCCTCTGCATGCACAAAGCAAAACTTAAAGGAGTCTCTAATAATGAACAAATTAATTAAATTCCTTTTCATATAAAGAAAACACCTAGATGACCTTCTGTTGTTCATAATTACTTATGAACTGGTCTGGTAGTGATTCCTACTAATCACTAGATTACTAGATCCATCAAGTCAGATTTAGTAAGATGGGAACTGCTGCTTAAACTTGAGATAAATTCCTTTGATTTGTCTTAAACCCCAGGTGACTCAAGTTTACTGTAAACAGTTTGGATAAAACATTTGCATGTTAAAGGTGCAGGAGTCTTTCTTAGCTGTTTTTTATGGGGTATTCAGGAAAACTGAGAAGTCCAAAAGTAATATTCCTGTCATTCTCACTTTAAATAGGAACTGTAAGTGCAGAACAAAGTGCTTTTTAAATAAGATTTGAAAGATCCCTTCATTTGCAGGTCCTGTATAAAGATGTTTGAAATTTACACGCGCTGGTTAGTTAAAAGGGGAATAGAAAATTATCTAAGACCCCATGTGGAGTGTGTTGGTTTATTTTTTAAACCTCACTCCTGATTTATAGCTAAATAAAACTTCATCTTTTGTCTTTTGCTTTCAAATGAGGTGTCCTCCTGCTGACTCCAGTTATTTTGTAGCTTTGTGCTGGGCTGTCCTTTATGTGAGTTCACAGAATCAGAGAATCACGGAATGCGTTGGGTTGGAAGGGACCTTAAAGCTCATCTCATTCCACCCCTGCCATGGCAGGGACACCTCCCACTGCCCCAGGCTGCTCCATCCCCAGTGTCCAACCTGGCCTTGGGCACTGCCAGGGATCCAGGGGCAGCCACAGCTGCTCTGGGCACCCTGTGCCAGGAGCTCCTCACCCTCTCAGGAAAGGATTTTTTCCTAACATCCAGTCTAAACCTACCTTGCTTCACCTTAAGGTCATTCCCCCATGTCCTATCACTAGGGTCACCATTTCCATCAACACCTGTCATTTACCTGATACTTTTGATTTTAAGATCCTTATTATTAGCATTAATTTTCCAGCTGTGAATTGCTGCGAATGTCTGTTACATGGAGAACTCTCCTTCCTCCCCCAAACGTATTTCCATTTCCCTCCTTTGAATGCACACATTTCCTTGGGGACGGCTTCACCCTCAGCCTGCTGAGGGAATTCCAACATCTCTTCTCTCCCCTCTCTCCTCCCAGTACCTCTTTGACGTGAAGAAGGCTGAGGACAAGGTGTTGGTGTCATTACAGCAGGAGGATCGGCGCAAGTACAAGAAAGAAGGGAAGGGAGACAACATCACAATTGGCTTTGAAATACTCAAGGTAGGCGGCTCTGCACTCCTGGCACAGAGTTTGTTCAGTTTATCCTGGGGTCTGGCTCAAACTTTGTGTGCGCACTGCACTCAGGCCACGGGAACCCAACTGAATTTACTTCGGCTCAAACTCTATTTGAATGCATTTCATTTGGTTGAAATAAATAATTTCTGCCCCTTGCAAAAGCATTTTAAAGTGCTCTTCTTACCCTCAAAGTTTCTAGAGAAAGGCAAAATGATATTAACACTTAAAACATGGAGGGTTTTTCCTCCTTCTTCTGCCTCCATTTGATCAGCAAATGCAGCCAGGTGAATGAAGTTGAAAAGTCTGCAGTTCTTCTGTTGCCACTTAGAAAAAAAAAATGTGTTTTCAAAAGCTGGATTAGAGAGCAGGAAATGAATATATAGGAAAATAAACCACAGGGATCCCAAAAGGTAATTTAATTGCACTCTCAAGGCAAATTGAGTTAAATGAAAACACTCAAACTCAGAGAAGGAGGGAAACAGAGAAACAGCATTTTTTCTGCTCTTCCAGTGAGGATTGGGGTAATCCAGTCATCTGTTGCTACAGCTCCTGGGACTACATTAAATCTATGTCCCCACCCTAAGAAAAGTCAATTTTTGACAGTTGGTTTGATCTGCTGACATCTGCACCACACCTGCTCCTTTGCCAATCACCTGTTAACCACATACACTGAAAAGTGTTGCGGAAATTGCAGTATATTGCAGAAAGCAGAATCATTTCCCTTGTTCACGCCTGTAATTTGGAAAGGCTTGGAAAAGAAAATCCACACCTTCCTAAAAGGTTCAGTGCTCTATTTTTATTTCTGATCAATAATTTTTCTATTTTAGATATGTTCTAACACTCCAGGCTCATTAGCATGATGAAAGGCCTCGGGAAGAGAGCTGCCAGAAAAGAATGAAGGGCTGCCTTTGCCTCAAGAGCTGCTTGAGAGAGGTTTAGATTTAAACTGTGCCTTGGCAAATACCAGCCCCCTGGAGAGGATGTTAAGAGTTAAGCACAACTTCAAGGCTTAGAACAAAACACAAATGGTTATTCTGTGGCTTTTGTATTCAGGAAAACCCAGCTGTGTGCATCTGGATTGGGAGCCTGCTGTGAAAGGCTGGAGAAAGGAGGCAGAGGGATCTCAGCCTCGGCTGTGTGTCCATCTCTGGAAGTGTTCCAAGCTCTGCAGTAGCATCACATCATCCCTTTCAGTGGGCTCCTGTCTTTGCCAGCCCCAAACTTTCACCTGCCACAGCTTAACTGGATGAGAAAACACTTTCCAAACGATTCGTTCTTGTTGCACGTGTGGCTTTACGGCCCTGTGGTGCTCAGGGAGAGCCCTGCCGGCATTAACCCCTCTCCTGCTGCAGGTGGAGGACAACAGGAGGTACAGGCTGCACAAGCTCACGGTGCAGGAGAGAGTGGCCACGTCTCCCTACTCCAACACGCGCAGCGTGTTCCTGAGGAGAACCCTCCAGCACGGCCGCTACGTCCTCATCCCGACCACCTACATCCCAGGTGTCCCCACAAGGTTCATCCTCAGGCTCTACACAGACGTGCCCTCAAAGCTCAGGTGGGTGGCACTCACAGCTGCAGGAGATCCTCCTCAGCCCACAGGCTGCAGCTCCGTGGAAGGGACTGTCCTCCAACACCCCTGACTCACTCATGCGGCTCCAGAACTGAGCCCTGGAGATATCAGGAGCACCTCTGAGAATCTCCGGGTTTGTGCACGCTCAGTTTATGGTTTATTAACTAATCATGGTCAATGCTTAGTTAGGGACCTCTTGGACGATTCGTTTTGAGTCTTTTGGCTTTTTTAGCTCAGTTCTTGCAGCGGCCTCCAGTTCGAGGCCAGGACACGGAGCACTGGTGGTGCTTGTTTCTGTGACCATCTCCTCTGAAAGCAGTGGCTGCTGCAAGAGTAGAACCAGTGCTTCATGAATCAGGCCCGCTGCATTTCGTTCTTGATCTGATAGTATTTTCCACTGTTTAAAATTGGGGTTTTTTTCACCACTTTTGCTTCCACGTGAATGATAGCACAAATTTGTTTTTCTTTGCTTTGCTCTGTTTTTGTTTCTTACATTGTGATCGTCACACGCAAAGCAATCACACGAGACGAGAGATTTTCGCAGGACAGAGACTTCTCCGATCCAGCTCAAGCTGAGTCAGGGCGGAGAGAGAGCCTCCTTGGTTATTTCTTACTTTTTATACATTTGTGGGTCTGGCTGAAGATTGGCTTCTGGGGTTTCCACCCCTCAGCCTCAGTGGCCAGACCAACTGTCAGTTACAATTGTTTTCAGGTTAGAAATATGCAAACAAAGGACAGAGAATGAAAAACAAAGGATTTGTTTATGTTACATCTGTGGGAAAAAGGTAGAAAACTGCTCTTAATATTGTACAGTAGCTAAAAGGTCTGACTCCATTTTTATGAACAATCAAAAGGCTTTAAAAAACTCAGAAAAACCAGGGTAACACTTACATCTGCCACTTCTGCACCACAGAATTCAAAAACAGCAGATGAGCAAAAACTACAGATCTCGTGTTCTAAAAATGCCGGATTGCCACAACCATTGATCGTTTGCTTGACATTCTTTGCTCAGGTTGCTTTTCCCATGATTTTTCAGGGAGCTGAAGGCAGACAGGCCTGAAATGACGTGTTGGAGTCTTCTTTGTGGCTACCCACGCAGAGTCACCCAAATCAAAGTCCACTCTGCAGAGGGATTGCAGAAACAAGACACATCAGGAGGTAAGTGGAAGGAGAGCCTGGAAGAGTGGAATTGGCTTTTCAGCCTTCTAAAGATGATTTGGGTTGATACGTCAGCAATCAGAAATTATCCAAACACAGAGGATTTATGGGATTTGTTTTTCCATTGTGTTGTAAAACCTGCTCCAGCGAAGAGATCAGATGGATATGGGGATGCACAACAGCAAGTTATGGGCAGGTCCATAACTTGTCAGGATGGGCAGGAGTTGCCAGACCCTCCTGAGGAGCTAACTGTGGGGATTTGTAATGTTCTTCTGTCAGGGTTGTGTATTTTCTACATGGAAAATATCCAGGAGGCAGCTGAATGGCACAGAGTCGTGTAGCATGTTACATTTACCTCATTAGAGCACTTCAGGGAGGGCTTCAGGGTTCTCAAACAGCCATTTTCAGCTGGGTAAAGTAGAACAGGTGTTAAATGCTTTGTACATGACTGTGCATCTGTCAGAGGAGGTGTCTTGAAGGACACCAAAATGGCTTTATAGCACCTGATGTTGAGTTAATTAGGAGACTTGCTCAGTCGTCATTTGCTTTTTCATTTTCTACTCCTGCTCTCTGATAGTCTCCACTTTTCACAGCTCAGTGCTAGTTGTTGTCAGAGCCCTGTTCCTGACCAGAGAAAATTTATTTAATCCTTATTTTAAATGTTTATTGGGAGGTTCCTCCTTGGTGCTGTCTTTGATCCATTGCCCTGTCTGGACAAGGTAATGGGTGGTTTGCTGTGGTCAGGAGTAATGGATGAATCCAATGGCCCAGACTGAGTCCTGGAAGTGCCTCTGTCCAAGTCAGTGTGTCCTGAAGTGGATCCAGCTGTCTGTGAGCCAAGCACAGTGGCAGGTCTGCAGGACGATGAGGAAACTCTTTGTGCTAGAGGATTTCCTGTCCCTCATTCCCAAGCCTCTTTTAAAAATTACTCTCACTACTGTCTGTCAGACCTTTTCCCCGAGTTTCTCTTTGAGAACAAATCACCTTTCGCACCTTTAAGTCTTCCTGCTGACATTCCATGTTGTATTTGCATACTGAATTGTTTTTCACCACTTATATTCTAAGCTGAGTGCTGAGATCCGTGGTGTGTGACAGCCCTGCAAGCAGAGAATCTTTAGTGGGAGCTGCCCTGGGAGCAGCCTGAGAAGCAGAAGCAGAGATTCACCTGCAAGAGGCAAAACAACCTGCTGTGATTGCCAGGGCAGTGCTTGTGTCTCACCACTGTTTGTCCCACGCCCTTTTCCAGTGGCTGAGGGGGTCAGAGCTCTCCAGGCTGTGGTAAGAGCAGTAGAGAGGAGTGGGAATGCAGGTGGGAACATTCCCTCAGGAATGTTTTCCAGAAAGCCTTTTGCCTTGGTAATACAGTGCTGCAGGATGTGGGTGTTAGATCCTCGGTGCAGTTGTCAAAAACCCAAAAATTAAGCCTTAGACTACTGAGCACAGATATCTTTAAGCCTTAGAAATGCCATTACTGTTGAGGTGTTTCTGGCTTTTACAGAGTCCAGCTTTTTCCTTTGCACTGTTCTTTTGTACAGCTCCCCCAAGCAGCAGCACGGCCAGGACTGAGGTAAGAGAGCTGTTATGGGGTTCAGGGCAGAGCTGGAGCCATTTGTGTGCCCCAGAGCTGAACCCAGCTCTCCTTGCACTGCCAGAGCCCTTTGCTGAGCAGCAGCTCCAGTTTCATTCCCAGCTCAAGGACAACACCAGGACATTGCTTTTCCACTCTGGCAGACGTTTGTGTTTTCCCTTTGTCCTGTAAATAAACCAGGCACAGAACTGGGCCATCCTTAGCTGAGAACATCTGATCCCCCATGTGCTCTCCCACTGCTTCCTTTGCTTGTGGAACTGGAGCCAGTTTTCCTGAATCCACTGACCCATCCAGCACGGCCATCCTGGGGTCAGAACATTCTGGAACATCATGGGTGCAGGGACATTCTGTGTCCTCCTTCTACCTCCCTCTGTTTCTTGAGGTCTTGCTGGGAATTTGAACGTTTCCTTCAAATATTCTCTTTCCTTTTCCTTTCCCTTATCCAGTCCCTCATTAACTGCTCCCTCATCCATCCAGCAGATGTGCCTGTCGCCTCTTTAGCTCTCTGCCCTTTCCCCACCCCTCCTTATGCTCTTTTTCTCTTAATTACTGTTAATGATCGCGCGTTGCTCTGCTCTTTGCCCTGGAACAAAGTTGTTAACACCATTGGGGTGACAGGCAAGACCCTGTTTTACCCAGATCCATTTTCCAAATTTCTCTGCAAAGAGGGCGGCATTTCCACCCCTGGTGACACCGCGTGGTGCCAGCCCGTGCCCCAGAGCTGAATTCACCCTTCAGTGACACAACTGCCCATCAGAAAAGCCAAAAACCTGCTGCCTGCCGTGGAACGCTGAGGGGTTGTCAGGGAAACAGGCCCCTGGCAGCTCTGGCCAGGTGTAACCACAGAGCAACACATGGAAAAATCTGTGTGTGCCTCGTACGTGGAAGTGGCTGCGTCCGGTTGGGGTGCAGCTGTTGTGTGGTTTGTTCCTGTGGGATGCTGGTACCCGGTAAATGAGTGATTTTGAGGGAAATCATCTGGGAATGGTTTGTTAAAAAGCTAGAGTTGCCTAAAGTCGTGCTGCCTTTTGGCTGTGGTGGTGTTTTCAAGTAGATGGTGAAAAAAAAGTGTGTTAGAAACTCTCACGAGCCTGACTAACAGACAGCCTGGGTTTATTTAAAATCTGGATCTAAGAAGTTACAAGGTGTGGAAAAAAACAGATATTCTGTCATTAACAACAGAAATGGACAGAGTTGTGTTGAAATACAAAACATGGTATTTTGCCTTTGTTTAATTAAAAGTTAATTAGAAAGGCCCATTTTATTTGAATGTGTTTGGTGTTTCAAACACAGTTCCCGTTCCTTATTGTAAAGGAAAGAGAATATCAACTTTAATAAGAAATAAAACTGCTCTGTGTAAAAACAAAGCATTTCTAGAATGTTGAACATTTGCAGGGGGTCACGTATGAGGGTTAGATTGGACATTAGGGGGAAATTGTTCTCTGTGAGGGCGGTAAGGCCCTGGCACAGGGTGCCCAGAGAAGCTGTGGCTGTTCCTGGATCCCTGGCAGTGCCTAAGGCCAGGCTGGACAGGGCTTGGAGCAGCCTGGGACAGTGGGAGGAGTCCCAGCCCAAACCATTCCATGATTCTGTGTTTTCACCTGGACAGGGAGCGGTGGCTGTGACGTGCTCTGGCGCCCTGTGCTGTGCTGCTGCCAGGCACAGGAGGGGAATGTCTCTGCTGGGTTTCTGGGCAGCTCCCAGCTGCCATCCACCTGTATTCCCAGAGCTGTGCTGCTGGTTGTGTTCCAGGAGCAGATCCCTACGTGCTCATCAAGTGTGAGAACCAAAGGCGGCGCTCCCCGGTGCAGCACGACACCACCAGCCCCGTGTTCAACATGCAGGTGATCTTCTACAGGAAGGACATCGACAGCCCTGTCACCATCCAGGTGAGACAGCCACAGGGCAGCTGCCCAGGGCAGGCAGGGCAGCACAGCAGCACCCCTGGGCTTCACTGGGCCAACTTTTCCTTCGTGTGATCCATATCCAGGAGAGAAAAGCGAGAACCTCTGTTCCCCTTGCTGGGCTCTGCCTGGAGCTGCTGCTTCTCCACAAACACCAGCTGATGGCACTTAGGGATCAGAAGGCACATTTCATTCCAAGGCACCTTTCATTCCAAAGCTTTGAAAGAATGCCTTTTGCCCCATGCTGAAAGAGAGACAAAGAAAAGCCAAGTGTTGTCCAGAGTCAGTGTTTGAAGCAAAACCAAAGCTAAGGCTGTTATTAAGAAATTTTTTTACCCTGAATTCTGGTCCTGTGAGACCTAGACCTCGCTGTTTACCTCAGCACTAGCTGGAGAAAAAGAGCTTGGCGTTGAGATGATGCAGTCCAGGAAAACTTTGTCTTCAGTCTAGTCTTTGGGCCAGACTCTAAAACTCCAGCCCTGAGGAGGTGCAGAGGCTAGCACAGGCAGGCAGAGCAGCACAGACAGGCTATTGGAGGTAGGTTTTACTGCCAATGAGCTCAAAAAGGTAAATTTTACTCCTCTCCTAGGCAGGCTGCGACCTAGAAAGCAAAAAGCTGCTTTTCCCTCCTTATTTGCATCGTCTATGTAAATGAGCATGCAAATCCAGACTCTCCCTCACTCTCCCTAGACAATTAGCTAAATTTCGACGCGCACCCCCTCCTCGCTGCTTTTCCGAGGGCTTAACGGGGGGTCGACCCTTCTCGAGCGCAACCCTTCCCGGCGGATTGTGACAGCAGCGCTGCTGCCTCAGCCGTGTTTCTTTGTGTCCCCCACTCGCCAGGTCTGGAACAGCGGCCTCCTGCGCGACCGGTTCCTGGGGCAGGCGGTGCTGGCAGCATCCCCCGGTGAGCCCCGGCAGCAGCGGAGGCTGCGGCTGCGGGGCAGGGGCGGCGGGGAAGCAGCCGAGCTGCCGGGACACATCAGCGTCACGGTGCTGTGCAGCGATGACCTCGCCGAGCTCTGAGGGCTCCGACGGCCTCGGCGCGGCCCCGCGGAGCCGGACGGAGCTGTCGCCCCGCGGCAGCCCGGAGCGCAGCGTGCGCGTCAGCATAATCGCTTTAAAAGGAGGGGAGAAGCCCTCCAGCTCTCCGCGTTGTGGATGGTAATGGGCGGAGAGGCGTCGGGAGAAGGGGAAATGCGTGTTTATATATATCTATGCTCGTGCGGTGCGCACGGAATGCTGGCAGATCGGTTCGTGAGGGTGTGAGCATCTCCCCAGCAGCATCGGTGGGGATGCAGGCGGGAATGGCTGCACCATTCCACCAGCAGCGTGGGGACTGGCAGGTACAAGGGGCATTTCTTGGGGATTTTTTTTTCTTTTTGCTCCCCCCTCGCACAGAAGGATATATTTTTATTTTATTTTATTTTAAATGAATTTCACTACAGATTAGGTGTTTCTACTCCTTGGTGAAAATGTGGCTCCTCGAGGAGCTCAGTCATGGCTCGTGGCCTTAAGACCAGTCTTGTATTAAAACAGAGGAGCAGATCTTGCAGTGCCTGCTTGAACAGCACAGCAAATAGGAGCTCTGTCCAACCACTTTCTGATCCTTCTCCACCTGGAGCTGGTCACTCACAGCTTGGTGCCTCTGTCCAAGGGCACCTCACAGTTCACCTGTGGCTTTGCCCAGAGCACAGATTCAGTAATGGGAGCCTCCTTGCTTTGTTGAAGCCACATAATGCTAAAACAAAGGAACAACAGCCCTCTTGTTTTGGTAGATGTAGCACCAGCCTGAAGGAGGAGAAAATGAGCTCATGGGTGGGTTTGTAAAAGCAGGGCACTGTTCTCTGGCAGGTGTCAGGCCTCACTCTCAAAATTCTGCAGTGATTTATTGCTGTCACGGCTGATGTTTGATGGAGTTTCACTCGAGTACCATGGAGGATGGGTGATATTTCACATTTCCCTCACAGCAGGGGCCGGGTGCCAGCTCCTCCCTTCCCCTGCAGCCCGTGGCAGGGTTCCCTCAGCAGCTGCCTGGGGTGGGCACACTGGGCACTGACCCTGGCTCTCTCAGAAATGGATTTTACCCAGCTGCAGATTCTGGATGCTAAAGTGAAGCTGAAGGACTGCTCTGCCTTTTTTTTACAGCCAGGAAATTTGGATTCCTATGTGCCTCGTAGCCACTTCAGCCACATTGTGCAATTTTTACAATTTATAAAATGGCCCTTGACAGAGTTAACGTTTTCACAAAAGGTTTTGAAGTCTCCTCAGGGCTCCAAAGGGATCATTGCTGTGGTAGGAAAATGCTTTCTCTGACGTGCCAGAGTTGGGCTGTGGGGCTGTGAATGATGCTGCAGTGCCAGCTTTGTACCAAGGGTGTAAATCCAGCTCTTTTCAGACAGTTTGGGCTCAGGCCATTTGGCACAGCAGAGATCTTGTCAGAGGTGTGAACTACAAGCCCCACAGGCAAGTGACATTCTCTGCAAGCTCATGGTTTCAGGGCTGCTTACTCTCAGAAATGTTTATAAACTGAGAACTATCTTTTTGAAGCATAAAAGCTCATGCAGACCAGAGCTTGGCCGAGGGGTACTGCAAATGCCAGGGCTGCACTGAGACCTGTTTGCTTTGCTTTTCCTCACACACTGTCCCAGGCTTTGGGATCTGCTTCCTGCAGTGCTCCCTATGGGATGGGGCCATTCCCAGAGCTTGGCTTGCCCAAGGCTCAGTGTTTAGCCTGAAAAATTCCACTCCGAGCTGGCTCCAGAGGTTCGTGCCTCCCTGCCCCACGATTTGGCTGAGAAAGCTCCTGAGGGCACAAAGCCACCGCAGCTCTGAGCTGGAGGGGAGTCTCGGCTCTTTCCTTGGAGCCCCACAGCCCTGGCCCCAGTGCCGGCACCACCGCCCTGTTCCAGCCTCTCTGGAGGGTTCTCCCCATCATCAGTGGGACAGAGGGAGCGTGACCAGCACTTCCAGGGCGTGTACAGCCTGGCAAAGTGGGCAGCCAGGCTGGGAGCACACACACGGGGACTTTCAGGCCTTGCTCTTCGTGCCAGCTCCGGACATTCCCGCAGTTTGTCGCCGTGGCGTGGGGACAGGCGCTGCTGGCCAGCGCTGCCCTGAGGGACTGCAGCATGCCTGGACCTCTGCATTGGTCAGTTTGGGGATCTCTTTGGTTTTCCCATCAGGAGGAGCTGATCCAGCCTGGGAACACAGCTGGTTTACAGATGCTTCTGCCTTCCCAGGCTGACAGGGGCTTGTGCTGCTGCCTGCTCCTAACGTCGTTAGTTAAAATTGTTAATTTCTTAGTAATTAATATCACCATGTGGGAACGCACATGTGGTTTTTTGGGAGGTGGGAAGGGCTGCACGCACGCACGCACTCGAAAATGAAAACAGGTGGGAAACGGGTGTAAAATGTTTCAATCCAACCTTTTGTAACTTTTCAATACGAAGTGACCTAAATAAAATTTTACAAAAAAAAAAAAAAAAAAATTTTTTTTTACAATTTTAGCGATTTCTGCGGCGGCCGCGAGAGGGCGGTGGGTGCCCACCCACGCAGGTGTGACCACGGCCGGGTACCGACACCTGCCCGCGGCCGGGAGCAACGCAGCCGGGGAAAAACGGGGTTTAATTTGGAGAGGATGCCGCACGTTACCCTGTACACGCTGTTGTGCCTCTCTATTCGCTGCCTAACGGTTAGAGAAGTGCCTCTGAGGGTGTATAAAAATATTATATATGTGTGTGTATATATACACACCATGTATACACACAGGATATATGTGTGTATATATATACACCATGTATACACACAGGATATATGTGTGTATATATATACACCATGTATACACACAGGATATATATATGTATATACAGATATATATGATATATTTATATACATATAAGGAGCATTATATAACTAGTGCAGGAGAATTATGCTAGGGGGTTGTGCATAGGGAACAATATAAGGCACAAAGTAAATATATGTCCATAGCTCTGTAACACACTATAAAATTTATAATTATGAATATTTTATATATTATATATATTATAGACACGTATATTATCTCTACACATATAATTATAATTATTAAAACATTCTATATATAGTACTATAATAATAATTAATATATTCTATAAGTATTTGTAAATATCATAATTACACAGTATATTGTGTCTATGCATATTAATATAATATATATTCTATAAATAATATAGAATATAAATAAATTTCTGTTATATAAATAAATAAAATGTTCTATATAAATACTATATATTCTATAAATTAGTGTTATTTCTTCTATTAAATCTATAGAATATTATAAACATTCTGATTTTTATATAGTCTATAAATATCTATAAATATAAAAATACAAATAAATTTATTTTATATTATATATATTCCAAAAATAACACATATCCTATATAATATATATATACATTCTATAAATCTATTCTATAAATAGACATATAATGACACTGTATACTGTGTGCCTATGTATATTAATATAACATATAACAGAGTATAAATCTTCATACATATAATAACTATACAGTATATTGCGTGTCTATTTGCACACCCCCCATTTAGTAGTCTATGTCATATACATATCTTTCTCTGTAATCTCTACATATTGTACATTTTTTGTGTCAAGGCGTTCCGCCAGGTGGAGGGAGGACAGGGAATTCTGCGAACACTCCACGGTCCCAGCTGACTGTGAGTGTCCAACAGGATGTTTTGGCTGCCCCATTCTTCGCCTGGTTTTGGCTGGAAATGCAATTGCACTTTCTGCCTCCTCCTGAAGTGCCAGGACTGGGCAAAACCCAGCCCGTGGGCATTCCAGAGGCAGCGTGGCCTGGAGCTGAGGAATGAAGGATTCCCCATTTCCAAACCACACCAAAACCCCCACAACTGGGACTTTCCAGCTTTAAGAAACCACCAACAACTCAGAAGTGAACGCAGCCACTGGGTGAGAAGGGAGCAAATCTCCCAGCGGAGTGAGAATTTTATTCCTGATTTTACTCGGCTCTGGCACTGTTGGTATGAAGTCCTTCCATGGTCTGGCAGATGCTCCTGGCTACACAGATCATTTTAGGCACGACAGAGAGACCCACGGCTGTGTTTAAAAATGGATGCTGCCCAAAAGGAAAAAAGAAAGAAAGAAAGGAGCTGTTAATTTCCAAACCCAGTTTCTCACAAGAGGAAGCAGGAAGCAGGATTCCTCTGCTTACCAGAAATACACATAAATAGGACTGAGGGGACCACCTCCACCCCAGTGTTAATATTCAGGACCTTGCTGTCAGAGGCAAACACAGCCCAGTAATCCCATTAATCAATTTATCAAGGTGTCTTCAGCTTGCTGGGATTTTGGCCCTGCCAGCACTCTGGGAATGCCACTTGCTGCCTCAGGGCTTTTTTCATTGCAGGAAACTCAAAGGACTCAGGTTCCTTTTTTCTAAAGGCAGGGGCTACTTTAGTTGTCAGAAAAGATGAGCGCAAGCTGTTCCGCAGGGAACTCCAAGAAATGTTGGTCCCATTAGGATTTAGCTCTGTGCTGTTCTGAAGAACACTGAGGTGCACGTTTCCAGCACCAAGACAAGAACATCTGACAAGAAATCTCTGACTTTTGGGCTGGGACTGGGTTCTTCTTCCACCAACACCATTTTGGGCTTCAGTACCTGCCACCATTCTACTGCAGTTCTCTTGCCACCAGCTAAAAGTGAATGCACTCCCCAAACACAACACACAAATGTCAGAGGGTGGAGGGAACACGTCTCCTCTGAGGAAAAGCCAAGAGAACTGGGGTTGTTTAGCCTGGAGAAGAGAAGGCCCCCAGGGAGAGCTTTTTGCAGCCTTTCAAACCTTCACGGGGACCCATTTTTAGCAGAGCCTGTTGCAAAGGGACAAAGTGTTGGATCTAATCCTCAATAATGGGATGGGGTGATTGAGAGGTGTTTCACAGTTTTGTATTTCATTATCAGTCTCAGTGAAAGTAGAGACATAAAAGATGGTAAAATTCATGCTATTACAACAGAAGTCAAAGTTCTCTTTGTTACAAGGTCTTTTAAACGTTTTTAGCCAATAGGCTAATGCTAAAATCTTACAATCATTTACTTAAGCTAATTAGTAAACACTACACGTACACCTTATAGCATACAATAGTTTCTTGTTCTATATTTTTTGCAGCTCAAAAACTTTCTATGGTCTAAACATTTCAAGGCTTAAAATTCAACTCTTTATCAGGTTTCAACCTTTTAAAGGTTTCAAACCTTTATCTATGTAAGCTTATTGCAACACTGTGAAAGTCTTCTGCTTTTTGCAATTCCCACACAAAGGGTAGTGGTTTTAAACAAAAAGAGGAGTGATTCAGGTTAGGTCTAAGGAAGAAATTGTTTATGCTAGGGGTGGTGAAACTGGCACAGGTTGCCCAGAGGGGTGTTGGATGCCCCATCCCTGAAAACATCCAAAGTCAGGTCAGACAGAGCTCTGAGCAACGCGATCGAGTCGAAGATGCCCCCGCTCATGGCAGACGGACTTTAAAGATCCTTCCCAAGCCAAATTCGTGTATGATTCTACTTTGAAAAGCACCCAGACTGGGGATTAACAGGAGAGGAGGGCACCTGGTGAGGAGGATTTCCCCAGCAGCCGCTGCCCTTTACCTGCAGGAGCTCCTTGGCTGTCCAGCGGATGCTGGGGTCGGAGTCCAGGCAGGAGTGCAGGAAGGCGTGGAACAGAAGCGACATCCTGCTGGGCATCCTCAGAGGCGGGTACTTGTTCCTGGCTATCAGGCGCTGAGCCTGGGGACAGAGGAAGCACGGCACAGCCACTGACCATCCCTGGGGTGACAGCTCCACTGCCCCTCCTGGCTCTCTGACAGCTCCTAACGCTTCTCAAGGGGCTGGGATCAACGTTCCAGGGTAAGGAAGCAGGGAATTGTCAGCCTCCAGAGCAAGGGTGATAATAATGACCCTGAGTGTAGCTCAGCTGGCCAGAGCATGGTGCTGAGACCTCAGTCCCCAGACTGGCCATTCACTCAAGAGCTGGATTTGGTGATCCCTGTGGGTCCCTCCCAACTCTGAATATTCTGGGATCTGGAAATAATTCTCTCCATCTGTGTTTGCTGCCTTATGCAAGGCAAAGGCAGTCCAAAAGTGACCTTTCAAGAAAAGTCAGGGAACTTCTTCAAAAAGAGTGGAAGACTAAAATCTTCAGAACTGTTGTCTTCCTCAGGAATTAACTGTGCAGCATTTAACTTGGTTTCAGATATCACTCATGAGATTTCATCCTGGTATACATTCCTCCACTATTCCTTGCTCATTTGGTTTAAGAACTCGTAATTTCACTTTAAAGAATTGGGATCTAAAACTGAAAAACTTCAAAATATGTTTACTGCAAGTAGCTTTGCTAAAACATACTCTTAAAATTTTTTTGAGTAATAATTATGGCATCACTAGCAGCAGTGACCCTCCCTGAAAGGCACTGGCCAGAGTTTGAAAAGACTTCTGGGCTTGCAGATACACTTGTAATGCTTTTCATAATAATTTCCCAGCTGGAGAAACTTGCTGCTGTCATCCACAGCTCCAGCTCAGAAAGAGATCAAACACAGCAGGAGGAATTCAAGCAGTGCTGAAGGCAAAAAAGGCACATTTTCACACTGGTACACAACACTCCTCCTCTGATGAGATGTTCAACTGAGACATTCCTAGAAGTGGGCCTTGGAACAATTTCAGGCTGATTTGAGTGGGATTTTGGTTCATGGGAGACAAAACACGGCACAGATTGGCAAGACAGTGGTATCTGACAGTGTTTGCACCTTACCTGGAGAGGGCTTTCCTCAAAGTACGGCGGTTCTCCCTCCATCATTTCAATGGCCACGATCCCAAGGGCCCAGATGTCCACTTGGGTGTTATATCCCTTTCTTTTCAGGATTTCTGGGGCTACCCAGTAAGGGGAGCCAAGCACTGTGCACCGTGTGCTCCGCTCCGGGGTCAGCTGAGCGCACAGGCCAAAATCGGCTGAGGAGGAAAACAAAAACCCTGTCAAAACCACCTTGAGCCCTGAAACCAAGCAAAAGAATTCCCCAGTCTACACCTGAGAACACGGGGATGCTGTGCCTGACCACGAATACCTACTCAGTTTCACAGACCCGTCCATCCCGAGAAGAATATTGTCACTCTTGATATCTCTGTGGATCACATTCCTTGAATGAAGGAAATCCAGGGCTTTGAGGCACTGAGACAAAAAGCCCATGAGGGTAAAAATTAATAAACCTCATTTCATCGCACAAGGAAAGGAAACGGCTCTAAAAGATTTAATTTCTAGGTGAAACACCAATTGTTGATAACTGTTCAAAATGGAAAACATCTCTCCCTCCATTATGAAGTGGATCACTTTTGTGTGGGAGGCTGCATGATGAAGGTTTTGTGTTGGCCTCAACAGCAGGCTGAAGTAGCACATTAGTCACTTTTCAGAAGCAAACACCATTTGGGGTGCAATGCTCTCCTTTTAAGCTGTGAGAAACGAGGCTCTATTTCAATTTGCTGTTAGTCTAAAATTCCGCCACCAGCGTGTTTGCTTTTACAGGCCAAGAGTGCAGCGCAGACATGCTCCAGTTCAAAGAGGCAAAGTTTAGAATGTTAAATAAATATAAAAAGAGAGTACAACAAAAGTGTAAGAGTGTAATAACAGAGCATAAGGAATGCTGTTGTACTGGCAGGAGGCTCAATTAGACACTCTTTTATTTTACATTTCACAACAGCAGCACTGAAACAAAGCTCTGAACACGAGGTCACTCCTGTCCCACCCTGCCCAAGCCACTGGAAGCACGAGCAGGGTCCCTCACCTCCTTGGTGATGGCAGCTATCACTGTTTCCTCTATAAGGACTTGGACAAGAACGCTGGTTAAAGTGCCTCCATCCACATAATCCATCACGAGCCACAGGTCTTCACCCACCAGGTAGCTGAGAGAAGAAAACAAAAGCATGGAGATGAACGTGCACAGCTAAATTACCTGGTGGAAAAGACTGCAGGGGAGTTTTGTTTCCAGGTCGCTTGTGAATGGAGGCAGAATGAAATGGAGAGACGTTCCCTGCAGGCTACAGGACATTCCCTGCGGGCTACAGGGCATTTGGAATCTGTGCAGTCTGAATGAGAAAGGCAAATCCATAAAAAGGGAGATGCCTTAGATGGCAAATGACAAAAAACGCCGTTTAGTAACAGCAGAGATCAGTCTGGAACCAGGACAATTGCCATCAACTGAGTCATTATCTTAACTAATCAATTCCACCATTCACTCCAGGAACCAGGCAACACAACCCCAGAGTTATCCATGGGAGGAGGCTCTGCACCACTGAGGACAGATGTTGGCCAACCATTTGGAAAACATGGCATAAAATACAGTCAGAAACAGGAAAAACTATTTAAGAACTGGCAAATTACGTGATTCTGCAAATGAGAATTTAGTCTTCCTGGCTTCCACAGCAACGGAAAATGGTGGGAACAGCCCAAGGGTGGTAATTTCTATGATGGTTTATCAGCATTTATCATTAAGACATAGGAAATATGATCAACTTGAAAAAACCAACCCCCAAAACAACACAGAGATAATGAACTGACAGGCTGCTGTTTTAGTAAGACAAAGATTTCCAGGTTTTTGAAAAGGGGTTTCCAGCTACGTACACCAGAAGAGATTAATGGACACCCAAGGCCATCTCCTCCCATCCACTGCAGATGAACAGAGAAATAAGAAAGAGCTTCATGTTCTGCCAGTGCCCAAAGGGGCTTTTTAACCTTTGGCTTGCAGTGTGTGAGCAAACATTCCCACGACAGCACCAGAACCACTCACCTGTCTATATAGTTGACAATATTGGGATGCCTGTTTTCCTTCATGATCCGAATCTCGTTGACAATGAGTTCCCCTCTGCTCCGTTTGTAAAGAGGCATCTTCTTTAGGGCCACCTGAAATGAGATTGGAGATCATGGACTCGAGAAGTTCTGCTGCAGGAGAGCACAGTGTCCATGGAGAGAGTGTTTTTGGAATGATGGGGATGGTGCTGGGCTCTGCCAACAGAGCAGACACCAGAGCTCAGGAAGCGACAGGACAACAACTGATTTCTCCACTTGCTTGGGTGCCACTTGCCAGAGACATTTTGCCTTCTAAACTCTGGAAAATTTTCCCTAAGATATCACCCGCGCATCTCTGACAACACCCTTCACCCACATTCTTCCCCAATGGCCTCAGTTTATCACCTCTGTTATTATTCACACAGGTTTTGCAAGCAGGATTTTGTGACTGTGAAAATATATCAAAACAGGGAATCCTTCAGCAATTCCATGGGGTTTGGCCATTATTTCAGCAACTGCTGCTGGTCTTGGTTGCATAACAAAGCAAACACATGTGAACGTGATGGATAAAATCCCACCCTAAAAGATCACAGCAGTTACACACACACACACACACACAAAAATTACAATCCGACAATGTTTCTAAGTTCTCGAACTTCGATTTTGCTACTTCAATGAGCATTCTTTACCACAGTTCCAGATTTGCAATTATTTTCTGTGTTTCTAAAGAAATAACCCATTCTCTGGTATTTTAAGCCTTAATTATGTCCTTCTCTGAATGACGCCACTGCCCCTCTTGCATTCTTTCTGCTTCTGAGTAGGAACAAAGTCTGTTCAAAACGTGCTTTGGAGTCTGCCAGTGCTCTGTGCTTGAGGAGCAGGGAATCTCTGCGGGCACCCACAGCTCCAGCAGAGCTCAGAGCAGAGGGGAAAGCCCTGAAGAGCAGCACAGTGTGCTGGGGGTGTTGGCACTCACCACACCTCCCGTGGCTGGGTCCGTGGCTCTGTAAACCGTCCCGAAACCCCTGGAAACAAAAGAGCAGTGAAGAAAGGAGAAGCAGTTCAGGTGCTGGGATGAAAGCCAGCCCAGACAGGAGATCTCTGCTGCGTGAAGTGTTTTAAAACACCTTGGTTCATCTCTTCTTCCAACACACTTCCAACTCTGTCATGCAGGGTGGCCAAGGGAAAACTTGAAGAAAAAGAGCTTCAAAACCTAAGAGCAGGGGGAGGTTGTGCCTACAAAAACTGGAAAATATTTAAAATTTTTCCATTTTGCCTAGTTGTGTTGCATTGGTATTGGGGTTTTTTCCCTTCTTTTTGTGTCTCTGTGTGTATTTTTTTCCCCGGGAAAGCATGCTGCAGGACTACACTGTCTGTGTAGTCACCTTTGTGTGACAGTGGTGAGAGCTTATTATTTCACCTCCCATTTCAGTTGCTAAAAACCAAGCCCCAGGTTTGGTTTTTATAACCAGGCTCTAATCTGGATTACCAAGTATTTTTTAAGCAAAATATTTGCAATAAACGTTATTGAGAACTTTTCTCTGGCAGCTGTGGGGTGCTAAGGTGCTCTTTTAGGCAATAAGGTTTGAGGGATGGGAGATCCTTCAGGTCCTGCAGAGGTATAATCCAGAGTACCAAATTTAGCAAAATATTTGAAATAAATATTATTGAGAACTTTTCTCTGGCAGCTGTGGGGTGATAAGGCGCTTTTTTAGGCAATAAGGTTTGAGGGATGGGAGATCTTTCAGGTGCTGCAGAGGTATAATCCAGAATACCAAATTTAGCAAAATATTTGAAATAAATGCTATTGAGAACTTTTCTCTGGCAGCTGTGGGGTGGTAAGGCGCTCTTTTAGGCAGTAAGGTTTGAGGGATGGGAGATCTTTCAAGTCCCGCTCCTTGTTGCAGGCGAGGCGCTGCCAGCATTGAGTTTTCTTTGACAACACCTTCTGACCACAGTTGTTAATTCTGATCCGTACTGAGATGGGAGGATCTAAACCCACATCATGCTGGGAGCTTGCCTGGCTTCACACTTGATATTACAGCAGCCAAATGCCCAGCCCTTGGCTTCAGGAGCAGCTGGGATTGGACTTACCCTTGGCCAACTTGAACAAACTCAGTGAATCTCGTCTCAGGGTCCCCCTGGTTCACAATGCCACCTGAAAGAAACCAAGCGCAGGATGCTCACTTGGAACAGACACCCCCTTCCAGCAGATGGGAAATGCAGCCCCGCCGCCTGGCTGTGAGCCCCTTGAGGGCAACAGCAGCAACACAGGCAGCTCCGAAGCACAGATGGATACACAGATTTTCTGATTTTCTACAGGGCTTTGAAGAGTTACTTTGACAGGAAACAAAGCACCTGGAGAAATATCCACAGGAGACCAAAATCGGAAAAGAGCAGGTACCAAAGCAAGAGTTTTTCTTCGACAAACAGTTAGGAGAGCTGGAACAACACAGCCTTTATTTTCCTGGGAATAAACACTTGGTGCAATTCAACAAAAGGTTTAATATTTCTGAAGATTAAATGCACCTTGGGCTCTGGGATTAAATTTAAGAAACGGTGCAAAGTGTTTCCAGGAGAGGAGGGGATCTTCCCAACTCTCAGGTGTTTGCCAAAAGGTTGTCTTTATGATTTTAAAGAACAGCATCTCATGTTATAATCAATAATGATGGGGCTTTAGGATCCAGGACCCTCATCATGGATTACCAGGCTAAATTCTGATGATAACCTTGCCTGTGCCATTTGAAGGACCAATTGCTTCTCTTCACTCTGATAGATTGCTGTGAGGTGGATTTGCTCTGATGGCTTGCCAGGGAACTAAAGAGAATTTAAGAACCCAAATATTCTGCTTGATTTGGCCATCAGCACTCAGGAGTTCAGTAGTTCATTCGCTAGGTCAAAGCACCTTCTGCTGAACCAGAAACCATCTCTGCTTTTGCCTTCAGCGCAGATGGAAGCTCAGAGAAACTGAACCCAGCCTCGGGAATGCCCGGAGAGAATTCCTGCTTCCTGTGCCCCTTTGGTGCAGCTGGAGTTGGGACGCACACCCCACACACCAGACAAGAGGCACAGCACACGTACTCAGTTGCTCCAGCACCTCCTCTGTCAGCTGCAATGTCGTCTGCAGCCTGGCCTTGGGTTCGTCTGGGGCTGTCGCGATTCTGCTGAAGGTGTCCGACAGGAGAAATGTGTGATGTTCTGCACTTTCAGCTCCCAGCAGAGAGCTCATGTGGAGCATCTGTGATGAGAAATTAGTTTCTGTCAGGAAGGGAGCGTGCAGCGATGCCCTGAGCTCGTATTCCAAATGCAAACTCTCAGGAAGATGCTGTCGGCCACATGCAGTGCTCTTAAACTGCTTTTTGCTGCCCAATCACAAACTGAGTGAACGAAAACAACAGGCTGGTTTTACACACGTTCATGGCCCGTTTCATGTTCAATTTTCACAGATTTCATCAAATAATCTGTGCAGAGCGCCAGGTACATCCAGGAGAAACAGACAGTTTCTCCTGGATGCTGCATGGGAAACTGATGACTCAAAGGGAATTTCCAAACCAATTTTCCAGGTGCCAGTGGCTGGGGTGAAGCACAGTGTCATGGGCAGGACTCCAGCCCTCAGCACCTCCAGCTGCTGTCTGACCAGAGACTTGCTGCTCTGAGTGACACCAGCGGGAAGCAAAGCTGGCACTTACTGGTCCTGCTGAGGTAATAGCTGCAGGTTCCTCGTCCACCTCTTCCCCATTATCCTTCTGTCCAGGAAGGGAAGGAGCCAGCCGAGGTTCGGGTGGCAGTGTTGTGACCTGGGGACAGTCAGCAACGTGAGTGAGAGTCTCCATTCTGCCCCTCGGGAGGTTTGATAGGTACACACAGCTTTCACCTGCTCCCACATCACAGACTGATCGAGATGTGCACACGGTCCTGCAGCCTCAGTTCTCTGTTACACGTGTCACAGCACAATTTAAATATCTGTAAATTATGGGGCTTGGAACAGCCCCAGCTGCTGCTCTGCAGGGGCAGAGCGTTACACCAGGTTGCCCCAAATTTGCTGTTTCCCAACTGCTTAAAGCTGACACAAAGGCCTCTTAGAGAACTGAAGCAAACCAAAGGCACCATCCTACGCCTTCACACCTCAGTGGTGCTCCATTTAAAATGTTTAATATTAACCCTAATAAAATTGGCCAATATCAATGTGGATGTCATTCCTCTCTCTAGGACTGTTATTGTGACTCAGCATTTATTAGGGTGGATTGTTATTTAAAACTTCCTTTCGTTGGTTCCAGTGAGTTACATTATCAATTATAACCTTTTTTTATGTTCGGCTATATATCCAGCTGTACTAAAGATAAATCATGAAACTTGATAGAAAGGGCATTCTGAGTTGTTAAAACTAAATTAAAATGGGACAATTAGACAGTATTGAAAGTTGCTGTGAATTAGATCCCTGGCTAAACCCACAATCTTCTCCCTGCAAAACCAGACTTTCATCTGTTTAAAAGCTTTGAACAGAAATTGGGGAAACAGCCAGGGATCCCTTTGCTGCTGCTGCAAAAAAGACATGGACATTTTTTCAGGCTGGCACGCTGTTGGAGCAGGCAAAGCTCACTCACAGCTTGCTCCACCAGTTCTTAAACTCCAGGAATGTCAAAGGTAGCTTTACCACTCACCAAAGGATAGGTTGCCCTGTATCCACCTCTGGGTATTTGGGTGATCTGATCTGCAGTGGGCAAGAGAAGATAAACCAGATGCTGTTAGAAAACCCCACAAGTCAGCCCAAATAAGAGAGCATTTTTCTTTCACAACACCCCTCCAGCAACAACAGTTCTTTTCCACAGTAAGCAACAGAACAAGACAAAATACCAGATTAATTTTTTTCTACATTTTTCTGTCTATTTTTTGTGCTGTTTCACCAGTAAATAAACAGAAACTCGGCCAAGAAAATGTAAATTGTTCTTTAATAGTCAATGATTCTGCTCTGGCCAAGAGCCAAAGAAGTTTTTTCCCTAGAAAAGCTTTCCCAAAATCCCCCTTAGCCATAATGAATTCTATTCTGACACTGCACAGGAACAGCTCCTGGGTTCAGGAGCACACACTGTTGGGAAGTTACATTTCCTCACGGAAGTCATCACTATTTTAGCAGAGGTTGTTAGTCAGATCCTTTAATTATGGGGGAAAGTGATGTTTCCCCTCAGTTCTGAAGATAGCTGCACACTTTTTAGAAGCACTTCTGAAAAGCTCTTCCAGTCTGCACTTCGAAAGTTGGCCGAAGCAGCAAAGTGAGGGAATTACAGACTCCCCAGACTGTCCTGTGTTGGGAGTGGAACCCCCACAGGGTCCCCCACATTCCAAATGCTCCCACACTGACACACCCCTTTTAGCAGAAGCTGTTGACAGGAGCTTTACCAAACCAATGGCATCTTACTGGCATTTTTGTTCCAAAATCAGCTCAGCTCCTAAGGAAGAGCACAAAGAACACAGTGACCCCGAAGCCAGGCATGCTGTACCTCGGGAAAAGCATGACCTCCTCCTCAAACGAGCTGTCACCAGCCAGGGTTTATCTGGATAAAAATACACTGCAGATGCGGCAGACAGAAAATCACGCACTGCAGCAGGGATTCGCCGGATCATCTTCGCAGAGCTGTGCTGGACCTTTGCAGACCAGCATAACCCAAAAGTCAGATTAAACCCTCACTGGTTTGCAGGCAGCACTGAGAGCTCCTGGAGGAGAAGGATCCTTCTGGAATGCCAGCAGAAGGGGGGCATTGAGGAGCTGTGGATTGCAGGGATGGCAGCGTCCTGTTGGCACTGCAGGGACGTGCCAACCTGTCACTGACACCCCGATGGGTCTTTGACATCACAGTGGCGGCAGCTGCAGGTTCACGCTCTGGAATGGTTCCAGGCTGGATGTTCCACTGCGCTCACTCTGGAGCCTGACATCCCTTTGGCAGTGAGATGTCGGCCTTCCTCCTGATGCAGAGCTCCCATTTCTGCACGCAACTCGTCTGGAAATCAGCTCTGCGCTTCCATGGAGTGATGGTTTAAGGCTTAACTCGTTCTCCTGGTGAATCTTTGATTCCATAATGAAACTCTTCTCTATTGGTAGACAAAACAGTGCCTTCAGGAGCTGTGCACTGGACTGTTGATGCTCAGGAACAAAAACATCTTGCTGAAACGATCTCTGCTGTGTGATTACAGGGTGAACCCCACCCTGACAGAAACAATTTTCAGCACACCAGGGAACACTGTGGGGGAAAGACTCTTCCTCTCACAATCCTAACACTGAGGTGCTGAGGATTCTCCTGTAGCTCTGCTGTCAATGTACAGAAAACAGAGCTTGGAAAGCTCCTGATGTTCCTGCAAAAACCTGTTCCCTCGGATGTGAGGGAACCCTGCAGGATCGGCTCCCTCAGAGGACGTACAGCTCTTCAGTCCTTCTCCTCTCCAATTTCTGTGTGCACAGAAGATGTGCCCGGGCTCTGAATAGCTTTTCTCTCTGCAACAATGGAATATCAGGGCTCTTTCAGAGCATAATTTCATCCATTTCTCTCCCTTCCACCCTCTCATGAATTACTAATTTTAAGTGACTTAATATCTATCCTCTATTCCCCTTTGGCTTTGCATATTTTAATTATGCCTCTTCCTAATCCTCATTTTCCCAGAACAGACTCAAATAACCCAAATTACCCCATCAGTAACTGTCTTTGATAGCTCAGTTATTGCAGCTAATTTGCCACTTTTGCCAAACATGCTATTTTTGAGGTCTTTTTCTAACACGAAGCGATCACAGGCTCTGTTCCACTAGCTTTTACCTACAAACCAAAGTGATCTGCTGCATGAAATGCCGTCTCCATCAAAATTCACCTTTTTTTTTTTTTTTTTTTTTTTTTTTTTTTTTTTTTTTAAACTGGTGCTGGAAGATTTTAGTGACACTTTGCAGCAGTGACTTTGCAGCCTTAACTTGGACCACCAGTGGCGCGTGAGGACAGTTGTTACGAGGATGTTGACAGAAATCCTGCTCGTCTCTGCTCAGCCTGAGGATTGCTCCAGTTCAAAGCAGAATGATAAACGCCCTTTGCAAAGTGATTTTTTTTTCTGCAAAGCACAGGGGCTTTTGTCAAAATACAGTGTTTGCCAAGAGAGGAATGTTCACACAGCTGTTTCTGCAGTGAGGGGGCGTTTTTAGCCAAGACAGTAAACTACTACTGGTTAATAAAAAACTAGCTGCTGCCCACAGGCTCACAGGAGTGGCTGCAGGAGTGCAGCACAAGAAGAAGAGCCCCAGGTAAATTAGAAAGCCCCTAAAAAGGAAACAAGCTCACACGCATAGTTAATAATGTGGATATTGGATTTGTCGTATTATTTTTGGAGGCAAGGAAAATGTGACCTTGGTATCTTTATTAAGCTTTTCTGCTGTCACTTGGAAGCAAACTTTTGAAGGGTGAAACTCCATTTATTTTCAGGAAATACAGATCCCAGGGGCGGGCAGGGGCTGGGCAGAGAGGGAGGGGCTGCAGGAGCAGAGTGTGCCCCTGGAGCTGTGACAAAGGCAGACTGCCAGGCACCGGGCACAGCCTCTGCCTGGCCCATCAGGGTCCTTGTGTCTGCCCTGTTGGAAAGGAAGCTCCTTGCAGTCCCATCCTTCCCTGCTCCAAGCAGCCCCAACACACAGAGTGTCCCCAACAAGAGCAGGAGGAAGGAATGGCATTTGAACACAAAGCATCGAGTAAAACCAAACTGTCCAGATGAGAAATGCCAGCAGTGAACGTGGAACAGGATTCTGAGCTGCCCCAGGGCTCCTGGACCACACTTCAGTGTCACATGTGGTACTGAGATCACCAAAACAAAGAGGGAAAAGCCCAGAAGTGCCCGAGTCTCTGAGGAGCGGGGAGCACTGCCTGGGATTAACCACAGGAACCACCAGAACTGCTCCAGGCCTGGCTTCACTTTCCACCTGCTGAGACAGGGAGATTTATCCAGCTTCCAGTATGAAAGAGCACATCACACACTGCAGGGCAGTGTGCCCTGCTTCAATCATCCCTGGCAGCTTCCCTTCACCACGAGCATCCATCTGTTGGGAAATATATTTGGAACAACAACAACAAAAAAATTAAATAATCAGCACTAAGGAACGATTCCTTCTCCAGACTTTCATTTGGCATTATGTGATGAGTTCTTTCTGTCCGTGTTCTCAAGAAATTTGCTCATTTGGGCTTTCCCCAAGCGCTGACTCAGGAGCTCTCCTCACGCTGCACACTCTGCTCCGGGCACAGCTTCCAGTCCTCGTGCTTCCACACGGAGAAACGGCACAAGCGTCCCTCTTGTGTGCAAAAGCACGAAAGTCATGGGATTTTGGGCACTTCTGGTGCAGGGTGGAGATCCTCCATGCCCTCAGATACAAACTGTGCAGGTGCTAAACATTTCCTGGCACGTATTCCCACAGCTACCCTGGCTTGGTCCTGAAGAAAAACAAAACAAAACAAAACAAAACAAAAAAACCCCAACAAAAACAAAAACCAAAACCCCACAAAACAAACAAACAAAAAAAACCCCCCAAACATTTACTTGCAATTGAATCGTGTGGTTTTGGGTCCATTCCACTGCAAGTGAATGGTCATATATATTCTGTAATTACATATTTAAAAACTGTGATACGAAGTTCTTTTTTTTTTTTTTTTTTTTTTTTTTTTTTTTTTTTTTCTCTTGTTTTAAAAAAAGCGGAAACTCCTGAGGAAAATAGAATTATAGAATCATTAAGGTTGGGAAAGACCTCGAGGATCACCAACCATCAGCAACCATCAGCGTTTTTTGAACTCTTCCAGGGATGGAGACTTCACCACCTCCCCAGAAACCTGTTCCAGGAGAAGTGCGAGTGAATCCTGCTAAGTTTAAAGGCAGGGAAAGGGAACCGCTCCAAAATTATTGTTACTGTTCAAAACTCTTTTTTGTTTTTGGTAGGAACATTAGGTGGCATAACTGCTTCTTATGAACGCACCTTTCCCATCCCAGCGATGGCAGTTTTGATTTTTTATTTCCCCCTGCTGCAGTTGCGGGGGTGCGAAGGCGTTTAATGCGATCCTAACTTGCCACCTCGTGGCATTTCTCTGAATTACCGCGGTTCCTTTTCCTCAAGTCAGTTTAGGACTATGTTTATTTCCTTAGGAGAGGGCTCTTGCCTGCCCATTCACCCTCCCACCCGGGAAAATCCAGCTGGGGGCTGCTCTGCAGCCTGGAGCCGCGCAGAGGTCCCGGGTGGTTGAACCAGGTGCTGAAATCGTGTTGGAGCAGAGGAGAATTGTCACACCCTGGTTGATAAAGCAGGGATGCCAGACACAACAGCATCTATGAATTTCGAATTAATTGTTTTCGCTTAGCAATTGTGTGGAATGTTCCTTTGCTTTCAAAGCAATGCCTGTGGAAATGTTGGGTTGCTTTATCTTTTACAGGCAGCAGGAACATGAAGTTGCAGGGAAGAAAAACCCCCCAGGATCACCTACGGTTCTCCTTGTTCCTGCTTAGCATAAAAGTGCAAATTTAAATCTTCCTAGCAGATACGTGTAGCTCAACAGAATTTTGCTTTCTCTGTAATATTCCAGTTGCTGTTACTGAGATGGAGGGGGCTTCTGCTCTGTTTATATTTTTTAGCAATGATAGAACTATGCTGCTTTCTTTCAGCTGTTTATTCACATGTTTGGGTTTGGTTTTCTTTGTGACAAAGCAGACAATATGCCAGGGTGAGTTTCTAAACAATTTTTTTTTTTCAGTTGAATATAGAGATTGATTTTTTTTTTTTTTTTTTTAATCAAATAATCATTCACTAGCATAGAAAGTTAAGAACTTGTAGAACTTCCAGAGGGAATGATTGCTTAGAGCAGCTTCTTTCCTGTGGAAGGGCCTAAATGCTGATTTATCAGTGCAGAAAGCAATCTGGATCTTCATTCTTTTATTTCTCATCTTCCTCCTCTCCCCTTTCCCCTCCAAAACAATGTGCTGACCCTCACAGTCTTTGCCTCAAGAAATTAACACATTCAAACACAATATTAATACCAGTGATAAGTAAATAATTAATTGTCTTTTTGCCTGTCTGCTAGGGTGAAGACTGCTGTGTAAATAAGTTGACCCAGCAGAAGTGCTGGAAGCAGTGAACGATCCCTGTTGGATTCACTGGATTCTCATTCCAGATGAGACCCGGGGCACAGTAATTACACAGCACATCACTGATTGCCTTTTCTCCTGCTGCTAATTGTTACTTCTTGGTTAGCTTGAATACTTAATAGAGAAGAAGAACATCGTGTTGTGTTGTATCCTTTTCAATTTTTTTTTCCCCCCTCCATTTTGGGAAAGAAAGATCTGGCTGCTGGCAGTGAAAGTCCTTTTTCTTTTTAGGATTGAATGAATTTAAACACAACTGTCAAGAATTTTGATTTCTATTCCAGTCTTATGCTGCAGAAATAATATTGGGTTGGTTCTTTTTTTAAGGTTAGGGGGAGAATTCCAGAGATTTCCTGGCTATCAGAGGATTACAGAATAGAGTAATTCCTGAGCTGGAAGGGACACACAAGGAGCATCGATATCCAACTCCTGGCTGGTCTTAAGAGTTTTTCTGTAACCACAGAATGGGACCACAAGAGGTCAACAGCGACCTGTCATGGCTAATGCCCCTTCTTTCTATACATTAAATACATTGTAATAAAAACACCTAATCAGACTAAATTTTCCGGTCATTTTAGAGAAGATCTTCTATTGTTTATAGCAATAATTATGGGATTGTTAACAATCTCTTTTCCTAAAGCCATTTGAAGGGTGATCGAGCACCCTTCAAATTAATGATCTAGCCCTCATTAGTTAATCTGTTTGCCTTTATACAGAAAGGAAGTTATCAAAAACTAAGTAAATTGTCTAGAAATGCATGTTTTCCAGAGATCATGATTGGTTTTATTCATATAATAATAAAATAGGCCTACATTCCCTCGTGAAATTTGTCACTATGGCCATTGATGTGCAAATTTATTTCCATATCTATATACATACAAAAAATATTCCACTGAGATGTTAAAGTGGCACATCGGCTTCCTTCTTCAAACTTGTATTTGTTGTGTAATGTTGGAAAAAAACAGCGCTACAGAGATGGGGCAACTGAGAGGCGTTTTAAGGATTTTATTCCATTATCAATCTCGTAGAAGGGTGAGACGCAGGAGATGTAAAACTCAACACCAAGCTATTTCTTTGTTACAATACCTTATAAATGTTTCTCAGCCTATTAGCTTTTGCCACACTATGCTGCCAATACTTCTAACACCAATCTCTTATTATTTTACCCCAATCACTTATTATTTTACCCCACGTGGTCTGGCTACAAAGCATCTTTCACGGTTCTAATTCTCCAAAATACCTGGTCTGTTTGCAAGGCCATGGATTGAAACTTTCCAGTTCAATTTCTCTCTCAGTAGTGTTTTCTCTATCCCATGGCCTTTCTAAGTCAGCACACCTCATCTCAGAGTTAGCACAAGACCGTGTGAGCTTTTAGTCAGCCTTTAAGAATCCCCTGCAAATCCATTTCTCACAGTGTAGGGCTAAAACTTAGCAGCTGATCACCCTCTGCCAGCTTTTATTTTAGCTGCTTGTGTTGATAGAAAGGAAGCATTTACACATCCCCAGCGTTTACTATATTGGCACCTAAACTTCAGTCTCTGCAGCTGGAAACTGCATTTTTTTTTTCCTCACAACCCCTTTTTTTTATCATTCTATGCTCATAACCACTTTCTCCTTTAACAATTAGATGAAGAGCTCAGAATTAGCTGTTCTCCAGGGTGAAAAGGCTGAATGAGGGTAACACCCCAAGCTTTTTGACGGACACCAGTTGTGTTTCTTGCTCATTCATAGCATCAGAGAATGGTTTGGGAAGGGACATTAAAGCTCATCCAGTTCCACCTTCCCCCATCCCAGGTTGCTCCAAGCCCCGTCCTACTCAGTCTTGGACAATTCCAGGGATGGGGCAGCCACAGGTTCTCTGGAGAACATTATAATAGCAAAGACAAAATAAAATTAAAAAAAAAAATTAAAAAAATCTTGCAATTCTCTCCACCTGAATGACATGAGTATGATATAATAGTAATGAATAACTGATGTAACAAGGAATAGCTGTTGCATATTTGCTCCTTTTGCATCCCCAGGTAATTCAGCAGGTTCCCCTCAAGTTTTTGAAAAGGAAAATGTTTTCATGCCCATGCTTCCAGAAGCTTTAAAAACAGGGGATGAGTTGAATAGAGAGAGTTCAATTAAAGGAAGTAATTCCATAATATAATTGATAATTTTTAAGTAAATGTGGCCTTGTAACAGAATGCAGATGGCAAACCCACTCTGCAGCCAACCCCGGGCTGTGATGGAGAAACAAGCAGGAGGTGCAATACATTCTATTAATTATTTTCACTGCTACAGTTGTTTGCTATATAATACAGGTCAACAGGGGTTAGCCTGAAGCTTCTCCTAATATATTAGTAAATAAATTTGAACAGATTTTAATTTGCTAATGGAAAGGTCTGAGCCAGTTGCAAATAAGAGTGGAGCTACTTTGTCTTGCTCATTGCTATGCGCCGTGGCTGCAGCCGGCCATTCACACAAAATGTTACATTTCCATAAAGCACAATGTAATTTGTCACAGAGAAAAGGGGGGGAAACCCACAAAAAAATAACAACAACAGCAAAAACCCCAACTCTGTAAACTACGTTAAAGATAAATGTGTGTCGTGGAGCAATCATCTGTATGGAGAGCGTTGAACACCCTCAGGCTTGCCAAAACATCCAGCACGGAATCTTCGCAAAACTTACATGTTTCAGGTAGAAATAAAAATGTGATCTGCTGTTTCCGGGGGGTACAAACAAGAGTGAGCCTTTTCCCACTTCCCCTAATGATTTCTCAGGCCTGTTCCAACTCACACAGCTTCCAGTGCTGCACACCCGCACAAATGAACGCGGCACGGGATGCATCAACTGCTTGTTTCTCACCCTTTCTGCTCATAATAACAATCCCTAGCGTGGGAGGGGTTTTTGTCCTTTGTAAGTATTTATAAACATTCTCTTTTTGCAGGAACAGAGGCATCCAGGTCTGTGTCTTGCCCAGCTCTAGGCTGGAATTGGGAAGTGAGGCTGTTTCCAAGCCTTGTGTCACTGCTTGGTTTTCCTGCCCCCTTTTTTCACACTGCTTAGCGCAGGACTGCTGCAAGCAGAGATCACCAGCACCTTTAAGCTGATCCCCAGGGACACCCAGTGCACTGCTGGCAGGTGTTTTTAGCCCAGCAATGCCATTTTTAGCCCAGCAATGCCATTTTTAGCCCAGCAATGCCATCCCACTGCACCCTTCTGCTGATTGTGCACCGCCTTCAGTCTCACCATCCCTTAGGTTAGACCGTGGAGCTTCCCTCATGTGCATCAAGAATTTAATTACTCCAACACCTCCCTCTCTGCTAAAATTTCGAACTTGCGCTGCCCAATTCACTCTTTTCGTGGTAAACAATAAATATAAACGCTGGGGCGATGAGAGAAACTGCGGTCGCTGATGTATTCTTCAAACAGGCTTCTGCTGGGGAGGGTGGGTGCGAACAAGGATTTGTTCGTGCAAAAGAGCGTTCGCACTTTCAAATGTCTGCTCTCAAGCTGCATTTGCCTTATCTGCGCACAGAAAGCTCCTCACCATCAACACGTCTCCAGGTTTGAAATCTTTCCCGGTTTTCAGCCGTGCTTTTGATGCGGTTTGGTTTTGGTTTGGTTTTAATGACCTCCTGGTTTTAAGCGTTCTACCTGCTGGTGTTGCTCAGATGCATGAGGTGACAGGAAAGGCTGTTAATGTTTAAACCTCTGTCATTTTCACCTCTTCTTCTCTCTTTTGTGATGAAAGAAGTGGCACTCGATTTTAAAACGGACACAAATTAAGAAGCATCTAAGGATTAGTCCCTTAATTACAATAATCCTTAAAGGATTATTCAGAGATTGGCCCTTACTAAAGTTTTAAACTTTAGCCATGCATTTTCAATCAGGAGCAGACTGATCTGTGGCCCAGAAACAAAAGAGAGGGTTCAGCCTTGAGCATGTTTGCATAAATATATTTAGGCTGAGAAAATAGTCCACCATACAACTACTGATGCAGATCCCGTTTGTTACTGCTCAGCTGCTTGCCCAGCGAATCTCACGGCATTTTACAACTTCTCAGTAATTCGGTGTCCTGTTCCTGCAAAGAAACAACCAGAAAGGGGAGCTCCCTGACCGGTGTGAGTTTGCAGGTAAATTCCTGTCCACCATCCCTCAGCCTTGAGTGAGAGCAGCGGGTAAAATCCTCAGGTGATTCCTCCAGGATGCACCCGGAGGTTTCATCTGCTTCTTTCTGTAAACCAGAAGTTAAAATACCTCGAAAACCCTTCTAAATGGCAGCGATAATCTCGCTGGCTGTCCCTGCAAGCAACATGTGCAGAACTTTCATAAATAATGCACTTGATTAATTAAGATTCCAGAAGCTCAACTCACTAGGAATATTTTCATATTTTGGCCTGATATTGTAAACAGCTCTAATTTAACTGTTTCAGGGAGAGAGGGAGGGAGGAAGGGAAGAAGGTAAATTATCTTCTACTTTTTTCCTAAATCGTTGTGTAACACTCAAGCTTTACCTCGGCTCCTTCCAGAGGCACCCAGAACTAATGGCTGAGAGGATAAGTCAAATGAAGAATGTTTATGCATAATCCCACCCATTTTGGCCCAGCGAACGAATAGTCAAATAATTAACAGCAGAGAATTTTCCTGCGCTCCTTTCCACCCAGGAACGTCTTTTCCCCCAGAAGAAATTATGCTGTGCCTTTGTGGCTGCTGAATACAGCTCCTGTTCTTACAGAGCAGCTTAACCCCAGGGCTGTGTATCTACAATTTTAATAACTTCATTGTACAGCAGCAGTTTGTATTTTAGAGGACTCCCTATTTCCATTCCTCTGCCGCGTTTACGGGCAGAAGTTCCCAAAGTGTCACCGTCGTGGCTCGGCTCCTGTGAAAATTAAACACCAACAGGTATTTGAGGGGAGAAAAACTCATTTCAAAACTACGCGGAGTATCAGAAATCGCGGTGTTTAAAAAACGATCCTGTGAGCTGTATCTGCCATGGAAACAAATCATTGTATGATCAGAAGTTTTTAATCACAGGGCTCGTTAAGTTCTGAGCACTGTGCCCCTGCTCTCTGGTTCTGCTCCAATCTTGATTCGTTCCCGTCCGCTTTGATTTTCTCCTTTGGAAGCTCACGTGAAGAGGTCAGAAGCCACAGACAGCAATAAAAATTTAAACCACACAAAATCTACGCTGCCAAAACTCAAGAATTTAGGGTTTTAACTATGTTAATATTTTGTTGCCTCTGAGACAGTGACTATTTTGAGAATAGAAACAGTTCATTTCAATATGTCTAATGGCAAAGGCGACGCACTGAAAAGTTTTCCCTTTATTATTCCACAATAAATACTGACTAGAGATAAAGTGATAAAACAGTGGAGTAATTTTTGTGAATATATCAGGATTTACTCAGTTTTTTGGCTAGTGCACAGCATAATAAAGGATTTTATGCAGGGTGATAAACCTTTACTTATATTGCCCAAATCTACAGAATGAAAGCGGTTGCTTTGGTAATAAGCTTAAAGAAAGTTCTTTTGAAAATTAGTTACACATGTCAGCTCCTTATTTAGGATAAGATTCCAGTCATTGACACTTGAGATTAAGGAAAAATTATCCACACATCCACCAGGAAATCTGCATTCTAGGGAGCATTTCCCGTACATGCTGCAGGAATTTGGAGGAAGTCTGTGGGAAAGGCAATAAGCTTTCAATAGCAAAACTGATTTTAAATGTCTTTGAAAGCAAAACAATACGATTCCTGTGGCTTTTAATGCATTGCTGTACACGTGTAAAAATATTGTTGCATTTATCTTTTCCTTATATAATTAAAGGAAAACACAATCTTAAGGCAAACTCGCATTGTTTTCAAAATCAGGTCATGATAATGCTCTGCTTTCTAAAGGCATCACACAGGTATTCAAACCAAGTTAAAATATATTTACTATGATTATTTTCTGAAAAAAATATTATTTGAGAGGGGTTTTTTTTACATGTTTACCTAAAATATGTTATTGCATTTTAAGGAAAATGTATTGTGGGGGATCAATTTAAAACAATTAAAATTAGCAGGTTTGGGGGTGGGTTTGGGGTTTTTTTTGTGTGTGTGTGGGGGGAGGGTTTGTTTGTTTGGTTTTGGTTTTTTGTTTTGTTTTGTCTTTTTTTTTTTTTTTTTCCAAATCAAGTATTTTTATATACGGGGTGTTTTTGCACTAAAATATATATTTATGGGTATAATTCTGAGAGCTTTGATTCACCACCCAGTCATTGACAGCAGGTTTTGGGTTTGTCTGTCCATCCATTCCCTGCATAAAGGTTTGCAGAAGCAGAGCAGAGCCAGCAGTGCTCTGGGGACACATCCCTCCATGAATCATGTGGAAGGGCAGCAGTGATTTTTAGGATTTTTCCCAGCCCTCTGCATCAGCTTGGAAGAATATTGGAAACTGCAGCTGATTCTCCACAGCCATCTCCTCCTGGATTAAATGGAGGTTTGCATTTAAGGCTAATTTCTGAGCTGTAAATCAGCTGTTTCTGTGCACAGGTTACAATAATTATTATGAGTGAGGAGTTCCAGTAGAGGTGGAAAATAATCTGCTGACATTTCCAGGGTGAAAAGTGGGAAATCCTAGATGCCTGTGAAGGATGGAAGTGGTGGTGGGAGATGGAAATGATGGCTGGGCTCTTGGAGAAGAAGAAGGCTTTTCATGTGGGTTGTCCTCACCAATGAAAGCCTGAAAACGTGGAAAATCTGAGAATTCTGCCACTGTGTGAGATTTGTCTGAGCTTTGGGAGCAGGGAGTGAGCTGAGTGCTTTTCCCTGGCCCTCTCTGCCTCCGCAGGCAGCACAGAATCCCAGAACGGCTGGGGTGGGAAGGGACCGCTGGAGATGGTCCAGAGTGACCCCCAGCAGGGCAGGGTCACCCCGAGCAGGTGCCACAGGGACACATCCAGCTGGGCTTTGGGTAAATCCAGAGATGCCACAGCTCCCCGGGCGGCTGTTCCAGTGCTCATCCTCGAGCTGGGGTGGAACTTCTTGTGTTTTATTTATAACCTCACACCTCATCCTCTGCCGGGCACCACTGGAAGGAGTCTGGCACCATCCCCCGACGCTCCTCGGAGATGTTTACGTGTATTAACGAGATCCTTTCTCAATCTTCTCTCCTCTAGACTAAACAGCTCCACTTTATATTTATTTCTTCAGGAATGCACGCTAAACCCAAGACAGCAGGAAGTGGATGAAATCATGAACAACCAATTTCCGAACAACTAAAGAAGTGCCTGTTATCAGGCACTTTGACACATCAGGGGGGCAATATTTAGTGTACTATTTAGAGTAATATTGTAAATATTTAGAGTAATATTTAAGCACTGTTAAGTGCCTATATGTCTTTCCTGGGTGTGGCAGTGCTTTGGGAAAGGGAGAAAAGCTTTATTCCCTGCTTTGCCACATGGCTTTTCACAAACCACATCCCATCCTCCTGCCAATGCTCCTACTTTTTGTTTGTGTCCCACAGTCTTCACAACAGAAACTTCCTCCTACTGCTTGGTCGTGCAGCATTCATCACCACAGGATTTTGATTTCGGCAGGAAAATATTTTTTAAAATATAATGTAGTGCTAGCAATAAAAAGAAATAATATGGAATACATCACTCCCCAGGACTAGAATGAGAGGTTACTACAAATTCGCTGCATTCAGTTATGCATGTCCTTTGCAAATTGACAGAATACAAATAACGTTTTCCCTGCACTCCCTGACCTATTTTCTAATCTGCTCCTGCTTTCAGAAAAGACATAATAACTGTCTTATTTTTACTCACCTTTCTGACCTTGATTCATCTGTGCTGTTCCTTTTGTCCTCATCAAATCAGCTTCAGCATTGAGAATGACTCTTTAAAGAGAGGACATGTCCTCCCTGTGTTGCTTTTTCATTCCAGGCTCTGCGTGTGTGTGCCTCCATCACCTTATTTACTAAAACAATTAATTACTTTGTTTTTGTCAGCTGACAGCAGAAATATCCATGTCAGTGTTCACAGGATTGATATCCTTTAATGCCTCTCTTAATTTTCACTATGGCTCTTAATTGTCACCAGGCAACTCAGCTCTTTGTTGGAAGATCATTTACTCTGATGAGCACTTCATTATTTCTCGGCACCATCCTAAAAATTCCGTGTCAGTTTATTCTAAAATTTAACTCATGATCCAGGAATGTCCATAAAATGCCTAGGACATTAGTGGGGGGAAGTACCATGAGATGATGATCCCTAGGATGATGAAAATACTGATGATTCCTTGGCTTTCTGTCCCACCATTTGTTGGGATTTTTTCGATCTGGTTTGGGTGGATTTTTGGGGGTTTTTTTGGTGGTTATTTTTTTGGTTGGTTGGTTGGTTGGGTGGGTGGGTGGGGGTTTTGTTGTTGTTGTTGTTGTTGTTGTTTTATTTAAATATTTTAAAATCTGCCCAGTGAAAAGAAATAACCTGGAATGATGCCCGAGCATGACCTCAATGCAAAAGATTGAAGAGAAACAAGAGTTAACACTTATCCTTGTGGCATTCTATGCAGGCTGGGCATATTTTAAAGCATTTTTTATGGAGCTGTCACAGTTTTAAAGGGATTCCTAACTCACACCCATCTTTTGAAACCTCAGCTAAGAGAGCAAGAGGACCTAGTGCAGGATTTTCACTATTTGAATGTTCAGGTACAGGAGCAGTTGCGGACTGAAAACACCAGGGTGTAACCAAGAGGAGATTTCCCAGTTTTCAAAGGAGAGTTGAGAAAAATTGAAGAAATATCAGCAAACACCTTCCCCATCAGATGTGGTGCTGTACATCACACTTAGGTGAGGCACTTGAACGCAGGGGACACATGAAATTATTTCTGCCAGCAAAAATTTCGTGGTTTTGGCGCTGGCTCGCCTCTCTCTGCTCACTGCTGCCCGTGTTACCTTCAAGTGGAAAGTTAAAGGGGACTAATGCATAATCCACGAAACCTCTGCTCACCGTTTCAGAAGGTAGGACCGTCAAAAAGTTCATGCTGAGCAGACTGCTCCATTCAGCAACGAAGTGACGTAAAGCACCCACTCTTCATTCAATGGAGCACTCAAGACAGGGGGCAAAAGTGCTCCAGAAAAGCAGGTTTTGCTGCAAGCAGCTATAGACACAATTTTCATTTCATCTTTCACCCAAACCTTTATCACCGGGGCGAGTACTGTTCAGCTGGTAGAGGAGATTGGCTCTCTCCTGATAATGGTTTTTTTTTCAGCCTGTTTGCTGATGTCAAGAACACCGAGCTGCTGTATCTCTGTTGCACCTTTGCAGAGGTGAAAAAGGGTTGGAGTCAGCCCTTTCTGATTAAAAACCAAACAAACAACCCAAAACACGCACATTTAAGGAATCTTTTATTTCAAAGTGCTGTATTAGTCGGTGTGGATTCATCAACTAGGCTCTTCACTTATTTAAAGGGGGATATTTTTTTTTTTTTAAATTTACTTGCCTCTGCCAAATAAAGTAAAGGCAAGAACTTACAAAAGTCTCGGGGTTTCAGGAAGTTTTTGCTTCTGTGGTTGTCATCACCAGGGAACAGAAGCTGCATCAAAGAAGAATTGAAAGAAATTATCTGACATGTCATTGTGTGCATCCAATCATCCAAAATCTTAGGTGTTGTGAGTGGTTCTGGCAAAACCAGTATTGTAATCCCTGCCCTCAAGCAACCCATAAAACCAGCAGAAGGCAGCTTTGGTCCTTTGGAGCGTTTTATTCAGCAGCAGACCCTTCCCAGTGCTCACATGGACATGGATACCCTTTCTCCTTGGCAGAGGGAAGTGGGGCTGTGCCAACACTCTCATTCTCCGGGTTTACAGCAGCCTTAGACTGGGATGGTTATTGCCTTTCTCTGGTTTGGCCCCGAGCCTTCCGTGTTCTCTCGAGATGGAGCAACGGCCATGAAAGAATTCCCGTTTCAAAAAGCAGAAGTCAAGACGGGGAGTTCTGGAAAAGCAGCCCTCGAGGCAGTCGGATTTTTTTTAAAAAAAGTTATTTTTCCCATTTACTCCCTTAAAAAAAAAAAAAAAAAAATATATATATATATATACAGGGTGAGACCCAGTGCAACCCTCGAGCTGCCTCTGGAAAATCCCCCTCCCTCCGTTTCGAGGCCGGGAGAAAAAGCCGGTGTTCCCCTGCGCTGTTCCTAAAGGACAGGTGTCCGGGCACAAAACCCCGGCTGCCAATCGGCCCTAATTAGCACCTTCATCAGCAGCCTCCCGGCGAGGAGAGGGGCCGGGAGCGAGCCCCAGCCCGGCTCCTCGCTGGAGGTGAGCCCGGAGGGTCAAGGCTGAGGAGCAGCCTCGGGGAGCTTCGCCCGGGCTCCGTGAATAGGCGACTTCACTCCCCGGGATTGTCAATCTGGCACCTTTCAAAGGCACTAAATTCACTTTAATTAACAGGCAGCGGGAGGAAAAAAAAAAAAAAAAAAAAAAAAAAAAATAAAAAAAATAAAATAGCCCTTCCCTAGCAACTCTTGCATCAAATGGCACTTATGTTACCTTATATTCTGAGCACCTAACCCTATTAGCATGGCATTGTGTGCTCCTCTTGGAGTGCCTTTATGGGCGCACCAATCTTAACGCGCACGCTGATGTAGGACGGGGAGATTTCGCAGTGTTTTCAATTAAATTGATGTTACCGAGTAGAATGTATGGCTCTTAAAAAAAAAAAAAAAAAAAAAAAAAAAGTTATTTTCTGTTATACACCCTTAATTTCACAGAAGAGTGTTTTTCCCATATTAATATCCCTTTCTTTTCCTGTACAATTAAATCACTTTCTCCATTGAATTTGATGCTTTCCCTGGTCACTTTGTTCTTTCCCTTCTTTTTCCCTCTCACTTTCTTTTTTTTTTTTTTTTTTTTCCTGTTGGCACAAGGCAACACTTTGCATTGCTGTGTTCTCGTGAGGGATCAGTTTATTGTCTGCTGGGTCTACAACACAGCACAAAACCGTATGCTTCATTTTCCTTCCAAAGAGATGCAGGATATACTCCTTTGTACAATAACACAAGATGGAGAGGGTAATTACCCATTTCTTTTTGCCCTGTTCGGAGTGGGATTATTCACAGTTGTGTAATTCTTAGGGCTACGGGCACGAAGGAGTCCGCACTTCACAAATTTGGTTTAACAGCAGATAAATGGAGTTTTCACGGTATAAAACTCAGATTTCTCAGAAATCTCTCCATAGAGCAGCTTAATGCTGTTATAAATACCTGTATTTAGTCCAGCTGGTAATGTTTTCCAGTGCTAATGTGTTTACCTCTAGGTTGGAGTAGATGATTATGCTCTAAAGTAGCTATCAGTGAATAACCAAGTTATACTTGGCCACTTAGATTTTTTTTTGTTTGTTTCCGTCCTAAACCATCCTTTTGCATCTCCTTTTTTTCCCCTCTTCCTAGAGCTCTCTCTGTTCTGTGTCCCTTCCTGTAGATGAAAACCTGGAAAGGACGTTCTCAGCTCTGAAAGTTTGAGGCGAAAAGTATCCTGAATATAAAAGCAGTTATCAGACGGTGCAGGACTGACCCGTTCAGGGTCACACCCAGGTCCCCACCGCTGCCTTATCGGTTCTGTCGGGTCTGTTATCCTCCATCACGACATTTGCATTTGTGAGGGGACGGGCAGTGAACTCTGAGCAGATCTCCAGGATTCCCTGGGATCCGGGCACATTTCCAGGAGTGCCCCAGTCCTGCCCAGCACAAGGGAGGCATGCATGCCCTGGGGCGGGAGCAGATTTCCTGCCCACACCCTTCCAGGCACAGCAGGCTTGGAAAGTAAATATTTCTCTTCTAAGATCGGTCTTTTTTCGACAAGCCCTTTTTACCTTATCTTCAGTTTCCCCGAGAGTTTTCCTCTCAAACCTCCTTACTTCTGTTATTCATTGTCCGTGTTGTATTCAAAGCTGAGCTGATCCAAACCTCCACTCTTACTTCCAGTTACCTTCGGCATCCCTCTGCGTCCTTCTCTCTTCAGTTCATCCTACTGGATAAAAGCATCATGATTTAAGGAAATAAAATAAAGTGTTCAATCAAAAACATCACTACAAGCACCCTAAAGAATACAGGGATTTTAAACCAGAGCAAAATTCACTGAGCAACCGATGGAATGTCATCAAAAGTCTCAAAATGTGTAATTAGGCAAAGAATAGGGGGGAGGAGGGAAATAAAAAAGCAATTTGATGAGATGTATGAGGAAAGTTAATTAATAAAGCCAAGCAAAGTGGGTAGTGATGACATTTTATGTCCAAGAGCTGGACCAAAAGTGTGTTGGTAGAAAAACTGGGTGTTTTCTGGTAGGTATTTCAAAACACATCACCTACTGCCTAAGCATCTGTGAAAGACGAGGCATGAGGTGCAACTACATCAGAGATATTCTGTATCTCTTGTTTTAGGCAATTTTTAAATTGTGTTTCTGTGAGTCTGAGAGCAATCTGGACTCAATACCATCAACTCTTTTAAGCACTTTAATTTCGGTCAATATTTTCCTTTGTTAATTTTGAACTTAATTTGTGCTTGCTGTAATCCCAGGACTCCAAAAGGTAAATAATATCATAATTACACAAGGATGCACAGATAATTCTTTTATCCCTACACATGAAACTCATGTGACTGACATGATTTTAGGAGATTGATCTCTTGGATAAAACTGGATATTGTGGGAAAACTCTTCTAGGGGGGAATATTTCAGACCTGTTTTATCTTCCCTTAACTGCCAAGGACAGGCTTCCCCATTTCTCTCTCGGTCCATTCATTCCGCCGCTGCAGCTTGGAGTAAATCAGGATAAAACTGGATATGTGCATGTTAAATCACATCTCTGCACTGCAACTGGTGGAAAAGGGGGTCCTGATTTGTCTCAAAGAGAGGGATTAGCGGAACTCGACTTGTGCATGCGCCTTTCAAATGCGATTTTCTTTTCCTCTACGGCAGAGCACTAAGTGAACGCAGCATCCGAATTTTTCAACTCTGGAAATTATCAGAACTTTTCTTTAAAGCAGGGAAGTCTAAGGGCAGCCAATAAGAGATTTTGGGAAGGGTCTGATCACCTGAAATTGCAAACAACGTTGGTACTGTAGATTCGCAAGAAATGAGATTTTTATGGCTGCTCTGGGCTTCTCTCGGGCTGAAATTGGATGCATTCTTTGATAAATGGGCCCACAAAGAGGAAACATGTACACAGCTGTGATAAACCTGCTTATTTTTAAGTCAAATTTATTAATCTGAATCCACAGCTGAAAACAAGGCCATGCCATGGGAATGAAGACGAATATTTAGCACAAAATCAGAAATGGGTTTCTGAAAATAAGAGATTGTTAAAGTTATGGTGAACGTGTACAAATTGTAAAATATCAGCAAGTCTTCTCTGCTGCAAACTGATCTAAAGCAGCTTTCCTGTTTCCCCAGCAACCTTGAGCAATGCTAGCTTGTTTCTTTGGAAGTAAATTAAATGTGACTTTCAAGTAGTTCATTATTTCAGTGGCCACAATGCCTTTTGCAAGCAAGGACTTTCGATAAATCATATTAGGATTTGCTGCACTTCTGAAGGGAGGCAGATAAAGGACTTCTGCAGAAATAGTTTTCAAATCTAGTACAATTTGTTTTTTAAGAAATAACAAAAATTATGTTTCTATTGATACAGGGAAAAAAAAAAAAAAAACCTATTTGCGTAAAGAAAGGTTAAATACTGATTGGTGCTGCAGGTTGATGTGCACAGCTCTCAGGCGCAGCTCCACCTCAGCTGTGGGGCTGAATCCTCTGGAAATTCTGCCACTGGATGTCCACACTCAGCCCAGCCCCTCCAGTGCTCAGAACTTGGCGTCCTGAGAAATCTTCCAGCCTTTTCCACGACCCTGTGTGCGTGTACTCAAACTACGACACCTCCGGAGGGACTGCAGGATGCACAAAATGGGCTGTGCGAGGTTTTCGTGCTCATTTTTGGCTTGCTTTTGGTGGCAGCGCCAGAAGAAGAACGCTCAGGAAACAGGAGGTGTGCGGGTGGAGTTACCCCTCCGTGGTGCCTCCGCGCCAGGAGGGCATTTCCCTCTGTCCTGGTTTGGGACAAATTTGGGAGAAAACCCCTGTATAGGATCCCTCTAAGGAAGCAAACCCACATGGCCCCTCCCTCCAACCGGTCCGGAAAAAAAACCAAAACCCTCTTTGGAGAAAAGTGGAAAAAACTATTTTACTAAACAAATGAAGTGCATACAAGTATAAAGAATGAATAATATGAAACAATAAAACCTCTCGTTCTGAAGTGCGATGGCCATTGAGAAAGTTCTTGCCGTGGGTGTAGCTTGGCTCTCTCTCAGTCTCTCATCAGTCCCAGTCCCTCCGGCGCTGCTGGAAAATGCCGAGGTCCAGGCCCCGGTGGGCTGCAGGTGCAGCCCCCAGTGCTCCCCTGGGTTTTCAGTCCAGAGCAGGTTTAAACAGTTCCAAGAAAAAGGAAAAAAAACAGTCCAGGGAAATTCTCTGCCCTAGCTAGCTGAAACTAACTAAAAGCAAAGAAAAAAAAATCTCTGTCCTGCCGTCTCTCCAAGCCTCCGCCGAACACACCGTCTGCAGAAGAATGTGGAGGAGTCAGGCAGTTTTCTCAAAACAAACTCCGCGCTTCTCCTTGCTCTTAGAACCAGTCTTAAAGGCACAGGACTCAATATACAGCACAAACAGAACAGACGATTGGGGATACAGGCATCATAAAGTTACCCTAGGACACCCTCTCCGAGGAAAAGACGGAAACTTTTCAATTCCGTGACCATGCATTTTTAAAATTGGGTTTCAGCCTCACACTGTGAGAATCTGCTGCTCTGTGAGTTACCTCACGAATTTACGTCCATTTGTACCTGCCTGAACACGAATCCTTTCAGATTCGGTGGCGGCTGAGGTTGTTTTGATTAAGGTTGGAAGGAGCTCAACAGAGCTTTGGGTCAATCACTTCAGATTTAGTTTTATGTTGGGATGAAACCCTCTCAGCTTCGATACTTTCCAGGCTGGGGGAATGGCATTCAGTTTTGGTGCTTTATTTTAGTGGAACAGAATTAGAAAGGGAAGCGTTTTGGGGAGGTTAGTTTTCAGTTGTTTGGTTGGTTTGGGTTTTTTTTCCCCAAACACATGTGTTTGCTGGGATGGGTTTATGGTAAATATTTTTTTAATGAAAGCAAAAATCTGTCAAAGATTTTTTGTGTAGTAAGAAACCCATTTGTCACTTAAAAGCAGCGTCAAGGAAGTGAGATTATTGCCAAAGCAGTGTGGATCATGGCTGGTCCTGGCTGAGCTGATCACATTACACAAGTTACTTCAGTGCATAATATTTCCTTTCAAAAGGACTTTGAATGGAAAGAACCACAGCAGAGAATGGAGAGCCGTTAACCATGGAATACCACATCTCCCATCACCATAATTCACTATTATGAAAAGTTTGCTGGGCTGGAGTCTTGTTCTATGTGGTCAGAAGAGATGCTTTAGTAAGGATCGTGATCATTGGTTTCTTTTCCAAAGTCTGATTGGTCTAGGAAGACATTGATTTATAAAAAACAGAAAGTGAGGGTGCCTCACGTGTATGAACTTAGTGAAGAAATTTCACAGTTACCAACGTTTCATCTTCTTTTCATTGTAACTTGGTTTTCCTTCTTAAGAAATAAATTTAAAAAAATATTGAGAAATGCTAACCAAAAAAATTCAACAGCACGTCTCAAAATCCTCAGAACATTTGACTGGTAATTTTTTTTTTTTTTTTCCAGATTATTGGTGTGAGAAGATTTTAAAATGTCAAAATATCCATCCCATTTGGGCAGAAAATGTTGAAATAGAATGAAAAATGAGAGTAATGCCATTCCCCTCTTGAACACCTTGACCTAAAGATTCTCTGATTCTCTGACAAAAGTCAACCCTTCAGGTGTTGAGGGAATTCTTCTCCCAAAGAAAGCCACTGCAGTGCACCTGGACCTTCACAGGAGTCTGAGCTTTGCCTTGGTTGCACAGAGCTGGGGCTGTGTCTCCAGGCGGACATAAATCTCACCCTTATGGAGTTTTTTATCTTCTTCTGTTAGAGCCAGGATTAAATGCTTGAGAGTGTTGTTTGTGTTTGGACTCAGATGTTTATTAATTCTTATCTATAGCACAGTCTCACAAGTTGTGAGCTCAGGCTAACAAAGTGAAAAATGGCTCTGTCTCTATCCCTTTGTAAAGTTTTTTGAGCAAAAATTGTCCAATTATGAAATGGTCCCTAACTTATTTTTACTTTTACCCCAATCACCTGTGATCCACAATGTGGATTCTTCTACCCAGTTACAAAATCCCACCCAGACCCACGGAGAAGAAGGTGAAAAAGAAGGAGTGTCCTACACCCTAAAACCTCCATCTTGCTTTATATATATCGTTATATCCTAAAACCTTAAACTCTAAGTTTTGCACCCTGTGATGTCACACACTTCTATTTAACTAGACACACACAATCCCAGTGCTGTCACCCAATTTTGGAAGCTATCCCACGGCCTCAGGTCAATGCAGTGGTTTTTTGGGGGTCAGAAAGCCTGAAATCCTCAGTGCCCGGGGTTCCAGCACCCCCTGACACACGGCAGCTCAAACTGTGGTGGAATCATGGAGTGGTTTGGGTTCGGAGGGGACCTTAAAGATGCCCCAGTCCCTGCCCGGTGCTCAGGGCCACCTTCCACCAGGAGGACGCGGTGCCAAGCGCTCTGCACTGGTAAAACCCAACCCTGGGGCCAGCCCCTGTCCCCAGATGCCAGCCACGGCTCTGTCCTCTGTCAGCCTCACCCAGAACCCCCAAGCCTGGCTCAGTGTCCCCCCAGAGTGACTATCTCTTTGCTGGTGCTCTCATAAGTGATTGCTTGTGGCATCTTCTGTCCTTATCTCGGCCGGTGCAGCCCCCTCATGAATATTCTGCCCATATGGAGGACTTTTCTCTGTCATTGCCCATTAACAAGGGGGATAATCACTCATCCAGTTATCGGGAAGTCAGGGAAGGCCTTTCCTTGAGCCCTCAGTGCAGAGAATCCTGGGACACCAAGGGAGGTTAAATGTGCCTGACATTATCATCATTACTATTTTTTTTTCCTACTTTTTTCTTTTTTTTCCTCCCTGTGTAATTACTGTATTATAATAAAGTTGATCTGAGATAAAGAAACGAGGTATTAAAGTCTGTTGGGGCTAAAGGACCATATTAGTGACTCTTATACCTTTTTTTTAGTCGTGGGGCAAAATGTATTTTTGGGCTGATTACACAGAGATGAGCGTTCTGTCACCAAACCCCCAGGAGGTCACCACTACACAGAAATGATGTTTTATTACACAATTGCTTTGAGAAGTTGCTCCAGTGTAAATGCAAAAGGGGAGGGGAAGGTTGTAGTGATGCATCATTCCTAACAGCAGGAGTTTCCTGTTCAGGCTTAAAAGTGTTTCCCTCCAGAGAATTTAAGCAGTTTAATAAGATTAATGAGCTTTACCTGCCTTTTCCTCAGCTGCTGCATCGCAATTTAGGCAAGCTTTGAACAGCCAGGGCACTAAATGCATTCCTGTATGTTAATAGAACCCAGTATTTTTGCAGAAGTGACTCAGCCCATGCTGTTGTATAAATGTAACTCAAAACTGGCTCAGTTACTCTTCTCCTGGCTCTTCTGGATCTTGCCAACACTGCAGCAGAGCCAGTGAAGCCAGCTGACTGCTTCCACTTGGGGTTTTGTTTTAACACAAGATCAAGTTTTCTTTTAATTCCATTGCTCATTTCAAAAAAATAAAAAAAAAATTAAAAAAGACCCGAAACCCAAAAAACCAAACAAAAACTCAAAAAAACCCCAACAATGGCAAAAATCCCCCAACTAATGAAAACAAACAACAAAAAAAAACCCACGAAAAAAATCCCCCCCCCATAATATTCAGTTGCACAAACATCATTTTTGCTGTAGATTTTCCTGCTGGAAAATTGGGATAGGGCCATCCGAAAAATGAGAAACAAACTGTTTCTGACACAAGGCAGTGTTCTTTAGCTAAAATGGGAAATACCTCTTGCTCTGGAACCTGCAGTTTTCACTCTGGGGCCTTTCCAAGTTTTCCTGTTTTGTTATCTGCAGGAAAAGTTTCAGTCTTCTGCCTGTATTTCAGTTTTATTTCCTTGCAAGTGATTTGGGCAGAAACTCGTCGTTTGAAATACAAAGTTTGATCTCACTGTGCAACGTTTCCTTATTTCGCAGGATTTAAGAAACTGTCACAGGATTTTATTTCTTATTTGTCCATTACAACTGACATTTTTTCAGTTCATTTCAGGAAATAATAAGCTGCTGATTTCTGGAGTCACCTGATGCAGTTGTCCACTGCTCAGTTTTGCTGCCTTTAAGAGCATTTTCCAGGGCACAGAGGTGACACCTAATTACTGATGCACAGCTCCTGCCAGCAGCAATTTTCACCGCGTAAAATCTGTTCATAATTGAGGGAGAGAAATACGTGAGGTATTGTTAAAGTCATACTCGAGTAGGAAAGCTTTCAGGAGGAACGGAGTGAAAAAAAAGTGGATATAATTCCTGGTAAATATGATATTCTGTCTTAAGGTTCAATGGGATACGGGAACTCGGGTGCCATGGTGTCAGAAACAACACTGAATTTAAAGTCTGAGAAAATGACAGTGTGAGGCAAATGAGAGAAGACAGCGACAGCCTGAACTTGCCCAAGGTGACTTCTAGGTCTTTTCCAACCTGAACTGTTCTGTGGTTCTGTGATTTTACGACTGCTGAACTTGCAGTGACAATATCCATCTTACTTCACCCCACCTCGAGATGTAAAGAAGCCTCACGCAAGAGAGTTTATGCTATTTACAGGTTTTCTTCATCTGCAGGAAAAAAAAAACAACCCCAAAACTATGAAAATATTAATTATGTAACTATGAAGTGGTTAAGATTGCAGGCTGGAAAAACAAATACACTTGACCACCCAATTCCATTCAATGCCATCATGAATAATAACTTTCCTGACCAATATTACTGTAGTAACAACCGAAAAAAAAAAAATTCAGATGTTCACTTGGCCCTACAGGTTGTACAAGACCTCCATCACAGCACTCCCCTCCTCCAAGTGAAACACAGGAGCTGCATTAGTTTCCTTTCCGCATTCTTCCCTGCGTTTCTTCCTTTTTAAAATTCATTGCTGGGGATAAAACTCCATCTCCCAGGGAGCAGTGCAGGCTCCTCCCTGCCCAGAGAGGTGCAGGACAGCAATCACAGCTGAGACTTTTTCAGTTCGTCTTTTGCCAGCATCTGGAATTTGTCTCACAGACTCCTTTTTGGGGTTGGAAATGTATTTGCCGAATTCCCCCCTCTTCCGTGGATTTTCTGTAGAGTACCTGAGGCAGCCACACACGAACATCTCTTAAATTAGGTGAGCTGGGCAAGGAAACAAAATGATGTGTGGCTAATTAACTCTGCCTTAAGTGTTAACACTGAGACTGTTGGGGTGTTTTGTAGGAAGATGGGATGGGAGGCATCATGAAAAAATGGATCAAAGGCTTTCTGTGCGCTCGGGAGCTCTCCTTCCTTGTGAATCACGGTCAAACATGTCCTTGCCACACATTGAAAACTCAACACAGCTTCACACAATCAAGCAAAATTCTGATGCTAAGGCAGTCCCAGACGCTTGGGCAGCTGGAAAAGTTTAGCAATCCTTATTCCTGCAGATTTATACTTTATAATAATCTCTGGAAAACAAGAAAAGGAAATAAAGGTGTTGGTACTGTTCAGCCTGATGATTTCTTGAGAATCTCTTTAATTATTTCCATGAGCCCTTTCTGAAGCACCAACCCCTTGCACTGCTGAAGTACATTTGAATGTTTCTTGAAGCATTTATGCAAATAATCCCATTCAGGGGTGGGGTTTTGGTTTTTGGTTCGGTTTTTCACCCGTTTGTACTTCTGATGGAGACCTTTTGTCTCTGACTTTTCAACCTGCAAGCTGAGGAATACATCCAGCTTTGTCCTGCTCTTCATGCCTCAGCACACGTATTCACCCTCTGGAGCTGGCATTAACTTTGGGACAGTTCCACTTTTTAAAGTCAAAACTCCGTGGGACTGTACTCATAAGTATTCCACGGAGGCAAGACAAATCTGATGGAGTGGCCTTCAAATCCCACTTTTGAAATGCTGAAAGTTAAGAAATATAATTAAACTGCAAGTGCATTAACATTTTTATAAAATACAAACCAAATGCTTATCCCGAATCACCAAACAAATTACAGTTTGAACATTATTTAAAAAAAAAAAAAAAAATCCCAGCTACTTATCAACAGCACCATTTGAAATTATTGCCAGTACTACAACTCTAAATGCATTAGATGCCTTAAATACAAACCCTGAACATTTACATACTGATTCCATGAGCAAAGCAAAAGGTATTTGCCAGTAACAGTACAGGACTCAGCATTTTTATTGTCTGAGTAATCCTGGTTCGCTCTGATATGAAAATTCAATTATTTTAGAACGGGTTGTCTCATTAAATTTTGACAAGGAGCACAAGCTCAGTACCAGCTCCAGCTCTAAGAGGCTGTGGGAGCCTGACAGCTCCGCGGTGAATTTTAAAATGTAGTATTTTCACAGGACAAGATTATCTGACAATTTTATATTAAAAAAGAAAAAAATTAATCAAATACATTGTAATATCCAACACTGCTAACTTGGCCTTTTTGTAGATATTTTTATGAAAATTTATTGTTAAAAAAAAAAAAAAAAAAATGAGTCCAATGTTTATTGCATCTTTTCCCCCAAGCCCACCTCCATGTCTTGTGCTCCACGACAGTGCTAGGAAAGAAAAAATAGTGTCTTTATGTGAGCAGCAAGTATTTAACTACTCATTGTTAACACTTTTTCCCTTCCTCAATGGAAACGCGTGTTTGCAATCATTTTTATAAATATTATTTCCAGCAGAGGCAAATCTTTAATTTCACCCCCGTATTTACCATCGGTGCTATCAAGGGATGTTTAGACAAAGGGGATTTTTTTGTCAGAAAACGTCAGCTGATTGAAAAGAGAATTTTTTGACAGATTCAGAGCACTTTGGGAAGACTTTCAGTGGAAAAGGCATCTCAGGTTTAAGGTGGCTTTCCATGAACACCAGACTGTTGGAATATTTTGATTTACAGCCTGACCCTCTCGTAGCACTGGCCCATCACAACCTGGCCATGAAGCTGTCGCTGGCTGTGTCGTGAATTTCCTTTATCCAGCCCTGCTGAGGGTGTGGAACACTGTATAATCCACATAAATTAGACGGCTGTGGATGGACAACGTGAAAAGAACACAGCTGAGGATGAGATTTGGGAGACCACAAAGAGCTCCGTGGCCTCTTGCCATGCTTGGATCCTTCTCCTGAGCTGCAGCACACCTAGGTGTGTTTTAGTTCCTGTGGAAACAATATTTAATTAATTTGCAACCTAGAACAGCTCCAATAAAAAATAGGATTCCATCTCTTAAACTTCTTGGTTCTTACGGCAAAAAAAGGTGGGACAGAGAAGGAAAACAAAGTCTTGTGTTAGATCTTCTGTGCCACAGGTCAGAGCTTCTGCCATGGGATTCCAACTGAGGTTTGTTCCACCCCAACCCAGCAGGTGAAATCTGGGGCAGTCCTGGAAACTCTTTGTGGAGCAGAGAACATTATTCCCCTGTTCAGGTCTCACAAACCCTTGTATCACAGAGCTCTGGGCATTTCCAAGTAACTTATTGCAGCTGTTGAGCAGTCAGTGAGCAGCGAGTGCACCAAAAGAAATTTGTTTCAAATTTGAAAAGCCACTGCAAGCAAACGTTGATTTATTAAGCTTCTTCATGATCCAATATTGCCCAAATATTACTTGAAGGCACTCATTGAATTTTCAGACTGATGTTTCATCATGCAAATAAATTTTTTTATTCGTGTTACAGTAATTCTAACACTTTTTTCTTACTGCTGTAAAAGTATTCAGTAAATCAGGAAGCCTGTATATTCATCACTGCGGTGTACTTATTACTGCAAATTTAAGCTAATTATATTAAGGAAAGAAATCATTAGATAGTAACCACAATTAGACTCAATTACCTTAAAGGTCTTTTCCAACCTAAACATTTCTATGATTCTATTGCAAGGTCAACACGAATGCTCAATTTAAGGTCTACGCCAGGATTTCTTGAGGAGAGATTGAATGTTCAAAGCCTAAATGCCACATGTGGGCCAGCAAAAGAGGATTTCTGTTCCACGTGTAAATATCAGAGAGACAGAGGCACTCTCCCTGTGACAATCTCCAGAGGGAAGTTATTCAAGGGGACCTTGTATGGAAAATAGGAGATGTGCTGGACTAGCCCATATATTTCTTAGGGCCAGGGACATTTGAAATGCACACTTCCTTGGGGGGAAAAAAAGAGCGCAGTTTGATTTTTTTTTTTTCCTCCTCCATATTTTAATTAACTTCTGTGAAGGTCACATATATCTCTATCTCTGCAATGCTCAGCGTGTCAGTCATTTTAAAAATCTGGATATTTAGCATTATCTTGCCATTATAGTCCAACTTTTTTTTTTTTTTTTTTTTTTTTTTTTTTTTTTTTTTTAATCCGAAATTCCACTTTAGTGATCGAATTAAAGAGATGACAAGCTCCCTATCCTTACAAGCTAAGCATTTTATGTTTTATACTCAGATATACTCTGTGATATAAGATGAAGGTTCATAATGGGATTCAGTGCAGTTGAGTGCTAAATTATAGCAGGCTTATATCACAGAACATTGTAACAATGAGAGGAGAATTCATATCGTGGCTTTAGGGAGAGAGGAAAATTAAGACTTTCCAATTAAAGTAGTAACCTAAAACTTTAAAATAATTTAAACAGTTTCTGAATACACGTAATGTCCTATACTTATCTGGAAGCAGGATTGGCAGCTGTTTGAAAGGACCCAAGTGAAATGTGGACAAGGTGTATGTTATGTCCTCAGAACACAGATCTGTCATTTTCTGCATTGTTCAGGGATACATTGGTATTGAATATCTCTTTCCCACAAATTCACAGGCTCCATGCAAGGCTGGAGGGAAAACCAGTGTAATGTTATCGTTAAATTGACGTTGCATACAACTTTATGATGGTCCTGACAACTGCAGTTTGTGAATTTTGCCAAGGGCAGCCTAATAAGTGATTTTCAGAGATGAACACTGAGCTGTGTGGTAAAATAATCCTTTCCTTCAGAGGGACAGAGCTGCAATTTTCTTGTAGACATAATTTACGGAATTATTACTGACAATTTTAGAATTCCGCTGGGTGAAACACTGGGGGCTTGAGAACAGAATTTCTCATCCTTTTAAGAAGAGGCAAATTTTGAACAGACAGTGTGTCTATAGCATCTGTGTAATAACGCAGGAGGAGCCTGACCCAGAAAACCCGTGGTGGATTCCTCTCCTTATTTAAGTTTTCTGCCTGTTTGAATGCTGAGGTGCTCTGTGATTTCACACTTTAGGATAAGACGTTAAAAGAGCTCAGGTTCATGTTCTGATTTCTTCTCACGTAGCTTTGGAGTGCAGACAATAAATACATTTAGAACCAGGTTTTTCCTATGAGCACTGCTGCATAAAATGTTCTTGTGCAGCTGTTTGGGAGATTTCCTGATGAAACCCAGAAGTTTATGTAATTGTTTAGATTGCAAATCATAGTGAAAAGGATTCAGTCCAAGTGTCAAGAAGGAAGAAAAGACATAAAAAGGTATTGCAAATCACGCTGATGTCTGATGTTTAGATTTCTTGTGGAAAGTTGCTTCATAATCCCATAGGAACAAGAGGAAAGGGAAGAGTGTTCAATATAGATGTCATGTCTCTGGCTGGTTTAGATCCAATCCTCGGGCACAGGAAAATGTCTGCCGACATCAATGCACTAATTGAAAATCAATGTAATTAATTTCAGTGAAAGAGCTGGACATTTTACCAGTCAGACCCGAAGGCCACTTCAAAGTGAAATGCCCTGTGCTTGGCTGATTTCTTCCTGACATGAATGGAGGCATCAAACTTGCTTCTTTCTTAGCTTGAAAGATGTATTTCACAACGGGCTGGACAATTTACAGGGTGTGACTCTGGTGAGAGTCAGCTTTGCAGATATTAGTGCAATTCTACCTCTTCTGTGTAAATTCCAACACCCAAGGGTATGGATGAGCTGCTGTGAGACACTTCCAGCTGCAGTGATGGAAGGAAAAGTAGTTTTCCTTCCAACTCTCCTGATTGGAGTGATTTGGCCACTTCTTTTCACAGCTTCTGTTCCCAAGGTCAGAGAAAATCTGGTTTATGGTGATGCATCGTAATGGACCCTGGACTAAAGTGGCTTCAATTCAATCAATTTCCACTCTGCTGTCTGAGGGTGACTTCCAGCCAAAGTCAGGATTGGCAAACACGACTAAAACGGGGAATGCCACCTAGGACTGTCCTAGAGGGGCCTCTGAACATGGAAATGGAAATGGAAATGGAAATGGAAATGGAAATGGAAATGGAAATGGAAATGGAAATGGAAATGGAAATTGAGATGGAAGTGGAAGTGGAAGTGGAGATGGAGATGGAGATGGAGATGGAGATGGAGAGGGAGATGGAGATGGAGATGGAGATGGAGATGGAAGTGGAAATGGTTGCAGCCATTGTGCTTTGCAGCAGTGCAAAGGATCCTCAGCACGTTTCAATCCTTGCCTTTAGGGGAGATATCTTCAGGGGGACTCTGGTAACAGACATTTAGGAGGATGTAATCAAGGCCACACTTTCCTGTCCAGAATTCTTTTCCTGGCACTCTGCTTGGAGTCACCTGCTGATCAGTTCTTGCATTCATGACATCAGCAGCAAATCCAAATGTGTGTGCTTGGTGCCAAGTTTTGGACTCACCTGGACTTCCAGATATTTACTGGAAGAGCTGCACACACAGAGCAGAGACAAACCAAGCAATGTCCTTTCTTCAAGGAAGGCTAAAAAAGTGTAGGTCATGTCTAAATTCTAGTTACATACCTAAAGAGGACTGAAAATAAGAGGGGGAAATGCACTATGAAATGCAGTTACCTTCCACATTCTGAGCTCAGGAGCAGAATTAGCGGATAATACAACAGGGTTAACAAACAAACAAAAATCCTCCCATGCTAAATTACTCTACTAATATTCATCACAAACTGCTTGGTCTAGCTTGAAATAACCTGTTCTCCTATAAAAGAAATTAAAAATTAAAAATTCGGAGAAAGCAATACTGAATATATGCTGCATGGGCGAAGCAGCATACAATGAAAACCAAGGCAGAGCTGGAGAAATAACAGTTCTGAGTAAGAGTAAAGTAGAAAGTTTTGCTGCCTTATCTAAATTATCAAAAAATAAAATTGTTTAAACTTGTTTAAGCATGGTTTTAGGATAGTCTACATAAGGTGCTTCAGGTGTGCCAGTAGAAAAAATAAGATATGTTTGTGCTGATGCAGTTTTTCAGAGTTGGATGAGGTGGGATTTTCCCCTGTTGGCACTGAAATCTTGGGCAAAACAAACCAAATACAAGCAGTTGTTAAACTAAGCCATTATGTGCCATGTGCAAGATCTCTGAAATATTATGGACTCCTTCAAACGCTGGGTACAGTGCTCTGATACCTTTTTATTGCGGAAATCGGGAGCTCAGACACAATAACAGGAAATGTAAATGCTGGATTTTTCACAGTTTAATAAAGTGTTTCACAGGAATCCTTTTTTTGATGTAAGGACCGAAATGTATGATCTCTTCAGCCTGGGCAGGTGAGTCTGACAATTAGTGGGAGGATCTTTCAGTGATTTTGCAAAGTCCTTAATTGACATTAGTTGGTGGTGAATGTGAACCACAGGAACATTTGTCTCTCTCAGTGCCAGCATTTCAAATTGTACCTAGACTTAAAGAGATGAAATTAAAAAAAAAAAAAAAAATCATGGTTTATATTTTATTCTCCCTATAAAACTGGTGGAATTTCAGCACAGTAAAGATCAGTTAATCAACATATTCAGGGCAAAAATGAGACTCACATATTTATTGTCCATTTTTAATGCTTTTTTTTCCCTTTCTGAACCCAGACTCCGGGCCAGCCTCCTATCCAAGTTTTCCTTCATGCCTTATTGTCTATTCTGTTCAGCTATTTAAAAAATGTTGAATATCAACAATGGCTTTCACTAGTGTATTGTCAACTTTTGTATGAAGCAATCTTGGTTGAATGAGAAGATCCCAGAGCTTATAGTTCTATCTACTGTGCTGCACTGGGTTTCTGCTTGAATGTGTGTGACTGATAACAGGACAAATTTCTACCTTCGTTATTACATTTCAGCTACATAATTCATTTGCCAAAATCTTTTAGGAAATATCTTTATAACACATTGCACGAGACATCAGGTAAGTGCTTGTAACGTAAAAATAGGTACAGATCCAGCAGCTGCCTTGTCAAATGTTGTTTGCTAATTGTAGATCTGCTTCTGCCATGTTGTTTTGCTGACTTTCATGATTTCGTGGGGAGCTGTGTGCCATGGCACATCTCTAGCAGCATGTCTTTGCTCGCACAAAGGAATTTGTACTGGATCTGCGCTGCTGTTAAAGTCTGAAGGCAATATTTAGAAATAGCTTGGGCTGGGGGGGCAATGTTGCAAACGTGTGCAGAGCTTACGGGTTTTTCAAAAAAACAGATTTTGCCAATGTTATTGTAAATGTTCAAGCTTGTTTCTGTCTAGAATTTGGGGTACTAACACTGCTTAAAGCTTGTCTGTTTTTTAAACTGGCTCTCAGCCTTCACGGTCTGATGTCTTTTTATTTTACATCGAATGTAGTTGTAATTTAACTTATATAAATCAGTCACCAGTGTGTCTTTGAATGGGAGCTGATTTTCTGGACACTCTTCAGGAAATCCAGGGATTCCCCAGCAGTGGTCAGTTTGTTCATTCATTACAGTTAACAGGTGGCTGAGCAGGTAAAACAGAAGCAGCTGTTTTCCTTTCCTTCTCCACCTCTTTTGCCGACAGTTAATGTCAGTTTGGAAAGAATTCATTTGAGAGGTCATTTTTCTAAATTATTTCATTGCTACAGTGACATAAAGGGATCCTGCTGAACAGGACTCAATCCAGTTAAGTAAACGAAGCAGAATTTCCTCTGCAGTTTGTGTTTTGCTTAGGTTAGAAAAGCAGGATCCAGCTCATCATCTTGTATATAAAAAATTAATTAATGCCTTCACCGTGTATCATATTTAATAGTATTTACTTAGATCTTTTAGGTTTTTTACACTAAAGAAAAAGGAAAAGACAGATTCCCAAAGGCAACAAATATCAGTAAGGGCTCCACCAGTTCTGACTCTGACCGGTCATGAACAAATTGATGCTGCTGAATTTGAGAGAAGACCTAGAATATCTGCTTGCAGGGACTGTGTGCAGGGCTGGAGTTCTATCCCAAACCACCTAAAACTTGGCTGGGGAGTTCCCTGCTGGGTAGAATTTGTAGGTACTGAGCAGGGTCCTGTTTGACACGCTGTTATCAGTTTCCCATTAATTCATCTGCTTGTCCCTTTGTCCCGGAGCCCGGACCCCTTTCGGGGCTGGCTCTGCTTTGTCTGTGTCCTGTCTGCAGGCAGACAATGACTCTCCAATACCTTGCACCCTGTGTCTGTGTGCCTCATCAAAAAAAGCAGCGCAGAACACATTGTTTTAAATTGCAGCACACGTATAAAGTGCTCCTTATTTAAGGATGTTCGTTCGATTGTATCCATGTCAGACGCATGGAAGGGTTCTGTGTTTTGAAAAGTGCATCAAAAACAGCTTAAAAGGCAATTTATTTCAGTGGAAATTCAAGCTTTTGGGACAAAAAGCGCCATTTTTATACAGGTACTCTGATACTAAATAGTGGCAACAGATTATATGGGGACAGGACATTAATAATAAAGCTTTGCTTGTTTATTTGCTCATTGGTACCTCCTGTGTTCATAGTTTTACTAGTTTTGAAACATCATACACAAGCTAATTCATGCTGTTTTTACACTGATTACTGTAACAGTCCAAGTAAGGGGATTTAATGACAAATTTAATAATAAAATTTTGGTTTTGCCTGAAGGAGTTAAGGGTTTTTGTGTAGGCAGCATTACACAGATGGCACAAGGACTCAGGCAGGGTAAGATGTAGGACTATTTTATATCATAAGTTAGGAACTAATGTCATGCAGAGAAGAACAAAACTTTATCTGGTTTTGTCTTTGGAATTACTTGAAGAAGTCTTCCTTAACGAGCAAAATTCCATTACTCTTTAAAATCAGTCTTTCTTTATATTTCAGTCTTCATCTTTGATGAGAGGAGATTCACAACTGGAAAAGCCTGACAGAAAAGTTTCATGAGCCTCTGGAGGAAGATGGGAAAGCAGCAGCAAACTCAAAGGTACTTTGTGTTTTATATTTGTATATTTGTGCCCAGTGCATCTGGAATGTTTTACAAACCCAATATGGAACACATCCCATCTCCCCAGCATTGCCCAGCTGATCAGTCAGTTCTGATATTTATTGCAAAATCGTCTTTATGGATTTAATTAAGAGATTTTACCAGTTAATTCCTTTACATTTCCTTAGCCCGTTGGAATCATTCACATATCTCTCGTGAAATACAGGTATTTGTTAGATATCATAATGACAACTCTGGCTTGAAATCCCAGAGCATCCTGCACATGATAATTGTGGTGAACTTTTCTGGTTTTAAGAATTTATTCCTTTTCCATAGTAAAATAATAGGGTCTTCAATGATCTTTTTTTATATGAATGAATTCCTGAACTCATAGAGCTTTATCAAGAGGATGGAATGAGTGTTCCTTTGTGGAATCTGCTTTACTCTGTACAATACAAACTGTGGGAGGCTTCTAGTCTGTTTCTTTAATTTTTAAAAATCTTTTTGTCTGTGCAGCAACAAGTTAATTCTCTTTCAGAAACAGAAGGCTCTCTGTGGGCATGGATATTTAGGAGGCACTCAGATTTTAATTACAAATTGATTCTCCTGTTGTGTTCACCCAGAACCCTCCATGTGAGCAGTGCTAATTGTCCAGAGGATATCCCAGAACCTTTTCCCTAGTTAGGTGTAGGAGAAGGGAACATAGGAAACGTAACCCCTGATAAATTACAGCTGTGTTAATTACCCAATGCAGCCTCACCCCTGATGAGTAACAGCTATAGCCAATAAAGTGTGATAAAAGGGAGTGGGTTAGCTGCTGAGGGGAGGAGCCTTGAGGGAGAAGGAGGATCATGAAGAAGAAGGATCCTGAGGAGAATCCCGTCTGTGAGGTCAGTCTGGGTGTGCAGTTGGAGCGTGTTGTTGGAGCCTGCAGCCACAGTCTAGCCGGGTAAAAGCCTGCAGTCACAGTCTAGCTGGGTGAAAGCCTGCAGTCACAGTCCAGCTGGGTTAAAAGCCTGCAGAGTCTGTAAACGAATCCCTGCAGTCAGAGTTCAGCAGGAAATACCCAGCAGTCAGAGGCTGCAAGGGAAACCTCCAGCAGGAGCTTGCTGCAGCCAGAGTCAGTGAATGGTTGGAATCAGGATGGCTGAGGGGAATAAACCACGACCCTTTTTATGCTGTGTTTAACAAGAAGTCTGTGTCTTGGCTCACTTTTACCTTCTAATAAGAGGGCTCCAGCAGCAGTCAGGCACTGTCCATGTGTGGCAAGGGTGATGTTTGGGCTGCCTGTGTGACGCTTGCTGGTTGCTGATCTCAGGGAGGAGTGGCTCTCGCTGCAGCCATGAGGCTGCCCCTGCTTTGTACAACTCTCTGGTCAATATTTTGCATTTCAATAGCATTGTTTTGTAGAGTTATCCCTCACAGGCATCAGGCAGGACTCGTAATTATGAAGCACTAAAGATGTTCCTTCTATTTTTACGAGAGGAGAAACTGAAGTGTGAGGTTTGTTTGTCTGAGATCGGCCAGGCAGCTTGGGAGAGGAGAAAGATTAAAACTTGCCAGTGGAGGTGGGGTGTCAGAGTCCATCCCTGGAGTGCCACAAAGTCTGTGTTACTATTCATGGAATAGGCAAGAAAATGCTCTTTTCCCCTCAAAATTCCTTTACTGCTTCACTCCACATACAAATGCATATTTCTTACCTTTCCAATTATCTTTATTTTTTTTTTCCCCCCCTGGATAATCTCACATAAATACTGTGACAGTTTTAAGCAGGGGACGATGCTTCACTCCTGCAATATTTCCTTCATCCTGAAGGATCAGGGAAGCAGTTTGCCAGCCCTGCTCTTCCAGTCACACTTTCTTTATTGATCTACAACCCTGGAGCTGGCACAGCCTCCCTTATGCAGAGGAATTTTTAGCTGTTTACTCCATCATTGTCTCTTTGCAGAGGAGAAGAAGGGTTCGGAACTTTGAGGGGGTGTGTGGTGGACAATATAAACCCAGAATTTTGGTTGTGCTTCTGCCTGGTGCTGGAGAAGTCCATCTTGCTTGGTAAGGCAAAGACCTTCACCAAAATTTGAACTAAGATTTTGACCACCTCACGAGCTGTAACAGCTCACACAAATTGAGAATAAGAGCCCAAACCTTTCTCTTTCTGGATTCTTCACGCTCTGGAATACCCCAAACACATCCCAGGTGCCCCTGCCCACAAGGGGTGGGGAGCAGCACACCCTGCTCCCCAAAATGTCCTTCCCATGCAGCTGGTCAAGGTTACTGTTTGCTCCTCTGACACATTATCAATTACCCTGCCAACGGACTGATACTGGACCTGTAGTTTTCTTATAAAATAAAAAACTGGGTTTAATTAAATCATCAGTAACTTGGACCTAATTATTTCAGACAGTATTTAATTAATGTTTCATGGACACCTAATGTAATTAGGGTTCCTTTAATAAGACCTTCTGTGACATTAAAATAGATGACCTTTATCTTTCTTATCATCCCTGGTCTGACAACTCAGATTTGTCATTTTCACTATAGGTATAGTTTGATTAAATAGAACAGAACATAAAATTAATCTGCCAAATTATACTTGTTTGTTTCTCTCTTTTTTTGCTACTTAAAGACTAATAAGTTAAGTCTTTTAATTAGCAGCGTCGGTACGAATGTTCATGCTGGCATTTTACCTTTGTGGTTTTTCAGGCTGTTTCTTTTGTATATCATTTTTTATGACAAAAGTAGTTAACAACCGGACTTTATTAATCATTGTGAAGGGTTCAATCTTTTAGATATGAAAAATAAGGAGCTATTCTTTACAGTAACAATGACTGATAATTTTTTTTTTTTTTTAAATTTAAGACAATCTTGCAAAGCACTTCACTTTCCTGGTCACAAACTTTCCAAACATAAAACTGTAGTTTAAATATGAATGGGCATAAGTGAGATTATTAGGTTGGCCTATACTTGCTTTTCAGGAGCTACAGGTTCTCTCTTCCTCTTTCTTTTTGGGGGCAGTTATCAAGATCCAGTGAAAGAGCATTTGTCATATGCAAAATGTAGAGAAAAAGAGTGATTGAAGGGATTTTACAGCCTTCCTTGGAGCAACACTCAGCTGATCTTGTTTCCTCACTCACCACAGAGCTTTTCTATCTCACTTTCAGAAGTAGAACTGCTCCAGTGCCTTCACTCCTGTTCAAGTTCCGCTCACCGAGGTGAATTTGTATTTAGGAAAACAACACAAAGCTTAAAAAGTAGAAGTGAAGCATGGTGCACTTTTTTTAATTACAGTAAAGAAGAAATCGAGGAGTGATCCTCTAGAACAGGGAAATAATTTCTGTTGTTTTCTGTTCTCCCACTCAATAAAAACAAGCAGGACAAAGGAAACTCTTGGCTCAGAACCAGTGCAGGTGCTGAGGTGGAATATCTTTGCTTGGTTCCCAGTGGAGAATGAAGAGAAGGGAGCAGTTCACTGACTCATGCTTTTATTCTCTTCATAAGGGTTCTAACACCAGAGGTGTTGTCATGAGGAAGAACAAATTGTTGAACATGCCAGAGTAGATTTCAGTCACAGTCTTTGAGGAAGAGGGAAGTCCACTCTGCTCCCCTTCAGAAAAGAGCAAAAACTCATGAAATTTAAGCCTCTAAAGATATTCCCGCAGCTAAAATGAAACATGAGCTGAAGGGTTTTGTTCCACAGGCAGGGAACTGGCTTAGGGAACTAGAGGGTCTACACAGGATTCGTTGATGTAATAAGGAAAAATGAGCAAGGAGCTGAAGCTGTGTTAATTAAGGGTGGGAAAAGAGCAGCCTAAAGCAACAAAGTGCCAGGTAAGCCCTGAACACCTCATCCCCTTAGATTTATTCTAATATTCTGCCACAGCTACCTCAAGTAGTTGGCAGTTTTTTCTCTGTGTGACCCAAAATTTAACCTGAGGATTGTACAGCACAATCACCTGGCTGATATCAGTGGACTTTCCTTTCTTCCTGCAACCCTGAGCCTTTTCCTGCTGGCAGAACCAGGCAGTGTTTCAGACCTGATAAAGCTCTGGAGCTGAGATGTAACCTTCTGCTAAATCCTGTTCACTGTGGGTTTGTTGCGGGACTGTCGCACTGTGAAATACACGATGCCTAAAAGAGGAAAGAAAAAAATAAATCAAAACAAACAAACAAAAAAAAAAAAACCCCACAAAAAACCCCCACAACACCATTAGATACCAGAAAGAAACAGAGAAACTGTATCTGAAAAAGTGTCACCAGCATCTTGTAAAAAATGACAGAAATTGAAATTGTTGCCTGGAGCCCAAATTATTTTTTTTTTTTTTTTTTTTTTCATTAAAGCAGCCACATCCAGCACACAGCAACCCCTGACTTCATATATTGGATAAAATTGTCATTTTAACTTAATAAGTCTTAATTAGTAGCTCTATGTTGTTTGCTGATTGCAGACTGTGATTAGTGTTGAGAATGCAGCCACTCATCAGCACCGGCGGTATTCAATTAAGATTTCAAGATGTAATTAAGGCAGTGCCCAAGACTCATCCCACTTGCGCCAATTCCCAGTAGGGGAAGAGGATGTGAAGGGGTTAAGCCCAGGAAATTTATCACTGCACAAACAGGCAGCTGCACAGTTCCAGTCCTAGTGCTGCCCTGAGTCTGTGCTGAGCAAAGTCTGCCACTGAAGAAAAGGCTGGGGGTAGGATTGTTTCACATTTTACGTTTGGTGTCAGTGACCTGATCATTCTCTCCTTGCAGATAGTTTGAGTATTTCACATCACACTTCTTTATGGCCACCATAGTTAGATTTCATTGACATGGTGAAAACTGAATTATAGCGAGCCTCTATCTGACTAGAAAGCAACATATTTATCAATGGATAGTCAAGCAATATGATTAATATAGAGAAATCTATGGGATTAAAAAAAAAAATCTTGATCCAACCATATAAGAACAGATTAATCTGATTACACAGATTACCAAAAACTGGTCACCTTGGCTAGATTAGGAGCTTTAAAAGTGAACACAAATCAGTGAATCATTTTAATCAAATTTAATTTAGATTATACACTTTCACATAAAATCTAATTTAGTTGGAATGACTTGGTCATGACTTGTCTGCTCCCCACAGGACAAGGTTAAAGAGATTACATTTGGGTTCATGTCAGCAGCATCTGCTAGTTAGCTCCCTGAATGCTGATTTAATGAGAGAGGTTGTGCTTAGTCTCTTGGAAAGACTTCTGGTTTAGGCAGGTGCTTGAGAGATGTTATTAATTTAGTGTGATACAGAGAGTGATGTTATCATGCTTGGAAAGCCCTTGTATCATTATTTTCACGTTCCTAATAACCCTGGTGGGTTTGTTTACATCTGATGAGCAGCTTTTGAGGGTTTCCCTTTAATCTCTCCCTCTAGAGACAGAGGAGATTCCTGCTAAAGAAAGAACAGGGGTTTTTTGGTTTTTGTTTTTTTTAATAGAAACAGTTATCTTGGGGCTTGTCTAGGAGAGGCAGCAAGAGAGCATCAAGCTGCAATATGAATCTGGGAGGTACCAAATCCACAAGTAGGCGATGCCTCATTGTCTCACGGAAAATCTGCACCTCCAGCCAGCCCAGGGAGAGCACCTTGCTTCAGCCCACCTGCTCTGCAGGCAGACCCTTTAATTCTTTGTGCTCAGCTCTGCAGGGCCAGGTTCTGCCCCCCTCTGGGTCACGGCGCTGAGGTTTTGTGTTGAAGTGAATGGGATGCATTGCAGTTGGTTGCTAATTGATGGAAAAGAAGCTTCAGTGGGTTTGGCCTTTGGTGGTGAGTGCAGTGAGGGCAAGCTCTGTGCTGATGGAGCAAAGCCAGAGGCAGCAGTCGCTGTTTCCACTCCTTCAGCCCTGTGGCAGAAGATAGGAAAGTCAAAATAATGCTGCGAACCTGTTGCTCAGTGCCTCACTCTGAACCAGAAAATTCCCATTGGCTTTATGAATCCCCACTGACATAAAGCTCTGTCCACGATTCCCCAGGCAGGAGTCAGGGCTCAGGAACAGCATCCATCAGGTGCCTGCTGCCTCCCTGACCCGGTGCTGGGTGGGCAGAAATCAGAGATACAAATGCTGATCCCACAGATCCTCCCTGGGCAGGATTTCCACCAGGAGAGAAAGGGCAGACTGAGAAACTCTGCACATACCCAGACTTAACTGATTCCCTAACCCAGCAGGTAAACTTTAGGCTTAAATGGATTGAAGTGTCCTTGAAGGATGTCCCTGCCTATGGAGGAGCATCTCATCCAAGTTGCTCTCTCCCACATCTAGGAGAGATTAGCCAGGAATTCGTTCAGGGGAAGACACACCCATTTCACTGAAATCAATAGGAGCTGCATCAATTTTAGATATCCTGCATGTTTTCTGCTGGCTTTTTGAGTGCTGTTTATGGTTCTCCAGAAGGAAAAATATATATATATATATAGTGCAACTATTAATCCCAGAAGTTCTGATAAAGAATTTTAAATAACAGTTGAAGATCATTACAGAATTTTACTGTTTTGATGCAGAGTTTCCCTTGTGGAGGGGCTTCAGACTCTCTTAGTCATTACCATAACAGCGTAAGGGTTACATATATAATATATATACAATATATAAGCTTATAATAATAAGCCATTAAAATAATCTCTGGCAATTCTGTGCAATTTGTGCTATTTATGAACAATACTGCAGGCACAATGTTCTCTGCTACACTTTCTGTTTTCTCAGGGTCTTCTACCCTTTCTCCTCCCCTGTGTATAAATGATCAATCCTTACGTGTGTACATCTCCAAAATTAATGAATCCACCCTGAAGGAACACCATTTATATGTGACATCTGTAATAATATCAAAGAAAACTGGGCAAAATTGAGAAAAATGGGGACATACCTTATTACAATTACCTGCTCTCCTAGCATATTTTTCTTATTAGCAGAGCAGAGAAAAAGGCAGCCCTCCTATTTTATTTTAAATGAGCCTGGTGGAAGTATCTCATCCACTTCATTTTCATATGGAATTGCACTGTGGAGCCTGATCCTCCTTGCCTCTGCTCAGGCAAAATACTCATTGCTGTGCCTGGAAACAAAGTCTGTGCCAAGATTGCAGGGTTAGGACCTGGGCTGTGCACCTTTACCCTGGGTAATCACTGATATTTGTTCTGTGCTGCGTGTGGCACGCCCAGATCACCTTTTAAAGGGGGAAATACCCAAATATTGCACTCACCTTGGCCAGATTTTGGTGAAAATGAGCACTGGCCGCGTTAGGTTTTGTCTGGAAGTGGCAGAGTTCTGTACCCCTTGTGATGTGATTAAGCTTGTGTCAACGTATTTCCTAATATATTGGTGTTAGTGTTGAGATGCCAAGTAATTATCTGGCTTTACAGTTTTACTTTCACAAAATGTGGGAAGGGGGATATTCGGGTTTTTCTGCCAGTGTTATGTTTGTATAATCCTGATAGGGATTTACATAATTTCCAGCCTGTCCCTGCTGGCTCTGGAATGTCCCTCTATCCCCAGAACTCACCTGAGGGAAATTCATAGAGAGAAATAGAAACTGAAATAAAGGAAAAATAATCAAATTATACAGGATTGCACTCTAAATCTGAAATCTTAAGTATTGAGAAATAGATTCTGAATCTGAAATCTTAAGTACTGAGAAATAGATTATGACAAGTTCTGTATTTGACATAGAAATTTCAGTCTTGGAGTGGTCTGGAGAAAAGAAGGCCATAAAAAAGAAAACCAGAATGCTCTCCCTAACAGTGTGAAAAATTGGCAGAGTTCATCTTGAGTTTTGAACAGCCCTAATATGGAATTATCCCAGTAAACACAGTTTAATCTGATATTACAGTGTGGGCACCAAAACCCTCCTGCTGCTTCAGGCTCCTGAAGGAAAGATAAATAGCATTGTCACTCCTCAAAATTAAGATTTTTAGAAAACTGGGGAAAAGAGTGCTGAGCTTAATTACCCCTTTTAATTAGCTCACTCGACAGCCCTTTAGTTGCTGTGATTGCAGAGGAACAAGCAGAGCCTTTCACATACTGTCTCTGTCAGAAATCTCCAGATGCAGAAAAAGAGGGTTTTTTTCCTGCTCTTACAGTAATTTTTTATTTATGGGCCATTTCTAATGCAAATATTGGCCTAAAATCAAATGCTAAGGAAGCTGAGTGACTTGGCAATAGAGATAGAGTAGGAATGTAAAGGATTAGAGTGCTTAATGTACTGGAAAGAAGTTTATCAATACTGACAATTCTCACAGTGCTTAATCAAACATTTAAGACAAGTGGAGAAGCAGACAGTAAAGACTTAGGGGCTCTTGAACAATGAAAGCAAACAGACTGTCTTGTTAGAACATGTCAATTTATGGTGGAATAAAGAAACACCTACAATTTGGTTACTCTTTTCATATAGATAACAGTGGCTTTAGGGAGGGAGCTGACTTGGAAATTACTGTGAGTAGCTCCCGAGGAAAACAAAGTGTAACTTTCATTTTATAATCAAATTTTACCGTTTGCAGCTTGGTGTAAAAAGGATGAATGAGGATTTTTTTTTTTTTTTAATCAACTCATAACAACAGCTTTAAGTGTCTGATCCTTCAGTAACAAGTTTTGTATTTATATCACCAGAGCTTGAGTCTGGAGAGGAGCAGAGCTGGGAGCTCTCTCTGTCTCTGCAGGGTAAATTTGGGGAAGAGGCTCACACACCTGCATTGCCTGGGTGAGATTTTCTTAAACAACAAGTCTGAAAACTCCTGCTTGAAAATTTGCTATTGATTCTGACTCCTATCTAAAAGACCCTAACTCAAATCTCACAGTTTTGATAAATACTCTTAGTGAAAATCTGTGTCCAGTTTAAAGAGGAAAGAGATTCCGGTTTCTGGTTGGATATCAGGGATAACTGCAGGTTAACTCAGCATCAGTCCCGCTGTGGCATTGGATTTACACTCAGCTCAGAATGCTCTTAGTCTGCCACTTGGTGTCCTGCTACCAGAAATAAAGATCAGTAAATATTTTTAAGAAAACAGGTGCTGTAAGGCCAGGGATGTTAAATTCACACGTGACGGAGTAATAGGAATATACTGTAAGAAGAGAGAAGTCTCTTCCTTCAGAAAATCTCAGCAGCCGACTAAATAATAAAAATAAAGCTGGTAATATGAGACCTACAACAAAAACACAATTAGCATCCAGTTATTTAATGAAATTTAGCCCTCAGAACAGCAGTGCAGGACCCTGAGCTGGGTTAGGTGAAAAACAGAAAATGTAAGAACGATGTTCAGCTCAAGAGTGAAAGGAATTAGGAAGGAGTAGGCAGTTGGAAAACAGAAAGAATTTGACTCGCAATTTATTCTCTTTTTCAGAGCTGAGTGTGCATAATTTGTGCATAATTCCACCCATCCCGAGTTCTGCTGCTGCAATAAAATATCCTGAGCTTCCCACCTCCCCATGTTTCCTTGAGTTCCTGGAAGCTGGGTGTCAAATTCCCCCGAAACACTTCTGGCATTTTAACCTCCTCTGTATTTATTAGTTTTAACCACATAGCACATGCAAGCATTGCTGGATTTCAGGTCAGTTATTGTTTGTGACTTGATCTCAATTATTGCTCTAATATATATATATCTCAAGAGGCCTCTGTTCTATTCATGTTTTCCTACAAAGCTGGAAGATGCAGCACAATTGTTCCGATGCAATGGATTTTTGAGTGCATGGCGGATGTTCTAAATCAGAATATTTTCTCTTTGAGAAAATGCCAACAGAAAAAGATGGTTTATTTAAGAAGCAAGATTAAATCCTTCACTTGGCAGAAGGACTATTTGAGCTTGATATCAAACTTTGCAGATCCATCACGCCCTGCTTGTTCCTCAATAGCCTGGAAGGAGTCACTGAGTTGCAGCTCGATTTCAATATTAAAAAAAAAATCCCGTTTGCATTTTGGCAGCCTAGGCTGTGTTTACACCAACCCTCCCAGTTCCGAATTTCATACTGCTTCACCTTGTAGGTGCTTCAAACTTAAACCTGCCCTGGCCAGCTGCTGAATATGCAGGAAGGTGAATCCCAGTGTCTGTTTGTGTGTTTGCCGCTGTCTCTCATGCAAATGGAGCTGTCCTGGTGGCCATTCACACCTGCTCAGGGCCCATATGCACATACAGCTTCTCATGCGGATTATAAATTCTACCCCATGGCCTGGAGACTGAAAAATCCCGCTCAAAATCACCCCGGTGTTTTTTGCTAAAATGGTTTTGCCTCGTTCTGCGTCAGCAATCCGCGTTTTGTTTTGGGGTTCTTTTTTTTAGGTGATTTTCCTGGGGTTCTAGAAAGCACATCACTATTGGTGACATCCCTAAGCGCATTCCTGTGACCCGGAATTCGCACCAAACAAATAATATGCCAGGCACAACCTTTATTTATTAATGGTTTTAATGTTCATGGTTTGGGCTCCTGTTCCTCATAGGGAATATGCAGGTGGAGACATCCCCGAGTTTAACTAGTTTGCATCAGTCATTTGAAGCCACTTGTAAAATCATCCCAGCAATGTTACCCTCAGTGAATTGAATTATCATTTTTCCACCCATTTTCTAAAGATGGAGTGAAAGGACTGTTTGTCTGTTTCCTGAAAAAACAAACCCAAAATCAGTAGGATGTGTTTTAGTATGATGCAGGTGCATCAATAATCAATAATAACCGAAGTCAGCGGTATAACAACATCGTAAAATTGGCATCAATGGTGGTTTAGTGTGAATTCTATATGCTTTATCATCTATAATTTCATCACGTTGTCATTAACCACTCTTAAAGTGGGAAGACAGCAGGGATTAATTCAAAGCAGAGTCTTCTCAAACATGTCCTGTTCCTATGCCTCAAACTTCAGCAATGAGAGCACAAACTGCCTTGTGTGCAGAGCAAATTTCTGGGGAAGACTCATAATTGTGTGATATTACCTGACTGCTAAATAAATAGACCAAGTTGGGCTCTGTGATGTCTAATTCCTGCCTGCAACTCCGCTGCTGTTTAAGTGGAAATACTGATCCAGTCTCACACAACGACCGCAAAAACAAAACAGGGAGATTTTTTTTTTTTCCAGTTTCATCTCGTTCTCGCTTTAAATTGCCCGGTGATTGTGTCTGCCCCCGGGTGCGTGTACACACATGTGTTTGTCCTATCTGCAACATTTATATCAATCTGTAAAACACCAGAATTTGGGGAGCACCGCGTGAGAAGCTAAACAGTATTGATCCCTCTAAGAGTCAGTGTAATCAGAGCCCATGCTTGATCAATGTGTTGGAAGTATTTATCATCATCCTTTAGATGTTGTATCACCTGCAGCTCTCTGAGATGTAATTTTGTATTTTGTTCTTGCTGGACAAACGTGCATGATCTGCCTGATGCTGTGAGCATAGCAAGTAAAAATCGTCATTTAAAAATTCCTCTCCTTTTGCAAGCATGTGGCTGACAAGAAACGGGAGGTGTGTGATTATTGTAATGATTTTGGCTCTACTCGAGGCAATAAGCAACAAATCAGATATTTCTTCAAGTCTATAAAACTGTTGCTGGCTGTCTAATTAGCTCAGAGCAAAATGCGTCAAATGAGTAGTGGTAGCAGGGCCAGAAGCTGACAAACGACGAGGAAAATTCAAATGCTCCTTTAAATTGTAAAACCACTTTTTCTGATATAAATCTGAATGTGGAAAGGTTGCTTTTTTTTTTTTTTTTTTTTTTTTTTTTTTTTTTTTTTTTTTTTTTTAACTGTGCGTGATATGAACACAGGAATGAGGAGAAAGATCTGATCAGCAATTGTTTAAAATCAAGAAATGCTCTGTTTCATCTGGCGTGCACTGGGATGAGCTGAAACATGATCTGTTCTTTCACACTCTCTTGGCAGTTTAACTTGGAGAGTTCTGTGTGTGCAGGAGTTTCTCCTAGAACTCTCAGTTCACCACCACCGTGTCCAAATTGCAACTTATTAAAGAATTAATGACACACAAACGAGTACAGAGAACCAGGGGTTTCCAGCTCAGTGTACATAAGGCAGCAGCACCTAACAAACTGAGGCAATTTTCTTTTGTATCCAGCTGGGATCAGCCCCAAAAACCTGGGGGAAAAGGGATTTTTTTGGACCAATCCACATCCTCTGTGCCGCCTTTTCCTTCCTTGAGCAGAGAGCTCTCAGCAAGCAGTGCAGCTCTCCTTGCTCCTCATCTTCCAGCAAAGTAATTTGAGTAAAATTTAATGGCATAAATCCCGTGTCAGCCCAGCAGGTCTCACATCCCCCTTCAAACCTGGGAGTGTGCAGCTTTTGCAAACCTTAAAAACGTGCCGTTGGTTCAAGCTCAAGTCTTTGATTAATCTCCAGCCCTGTGATGTCTAATTGCTGGTGTAACAGCTATCGGTGGAAAGCGATCACCGTGGGAGGTTTGAGTGTCGCTTCATTCTTAATGTAAAAATGCATTTTCACACAACAGCACAGGCGCCTTCTCTCTGCAGCTCTCATTTCCTCGGGCGCTAATAACAAAAGGAAATCCAAAGGAGTAACAGCACGGTAAATTTGAATGTGTTCTGCGTCAGGGTTAGTTTTGAGCAGAGGAATAGTAACAGAGTTTTACTCTGGAACTGTGGCAGCACTGGAGAAGCACAGGGTGCCCTCTCCTGGGGTAGGGAATTATCCCGTTTATTTATGCAGGAGCTGTGGGACATTCCCTAAGGACATGGGATTATTTATTCCCATTTTAGCTGGCACACCAAAGTGTAGGCTTTCTGTTTTGGGACGCATCCTAGCTGTCTGTGTCTGTCTTAAGTGTCTTGCATGAGCTTGAAATAAATAATTCGGGGCTTTTTCAGACTAATTCCTAGGGTCTCATATTTTTAAAATCTCTTTAGAAAGTTGTGGGGGTTTTTTCTATAAATACTGCAGTAGAATATTTCCTATGTCGCCCCAGTCAGTGCCCAGCTCATTCAAACCATATTCTTTACGTATTCCTGAACCAAGTGACGAGGAAGCAGAGCTTAAGATGGCATTGCCAACAGTTTCTCCTCTTTCTGGGTTCTTTTGTCCTGGTGTCTGGTTTGGAGCGTTCCCAGGGAGTTGCAGAATGTAGATCTGGCTGTTCCCTACTAGTGCACGTTGGTTCTGAGCACTTTCCAGCTTGGGATATTTATGGGCGTGACCCATTACAGAAATGTGAGATGGTCAAGCCCTGTGCTAATCTGATTTAGTCCAAGGGATCTGCTCCCACATATCTCCTATCCATTTCAGAGACTCTTCCCACATTACTGTTTTGCCCATTTTCTGCATCTCCATAAAAAGACCCAGGGTTTCCTTCCCTCACATGGAATTCTGTTCAGGAAAACCTGCATTTATTGTAATATATTCAAATACCGTGATAGGAAGAGCCATAAAAGCATCAAAAGGAATTGGTGATTTTTATTTATTTTTTTTTTTAATGGAATCTGGAGAACAGAGGAGCAAGGTCCTCATTTTTATTTAAAGACTGCCTATGAATGTTACAGTGCTTGGAGTGGGTTTGCTGCCATTCTTTGTGCAGTTGAGCTTGACTCAAGCTGAAACGAGAAGCAGCAATACTGTTGATAAGGAGAGTTTGCTTTTTCATACAAACGTAAGGCAAAAGTGCCTCCCTCTAATTTTCCATCAGCTTTCCTGGGAGCCACTGGTGTGCAGACAGAGCAGGCTTGAGTCTTTATGGACTTTGTGTATGGAAATTGGAAAGCAGATACAGAGATCATCTGCATTTGTACCGATAAAAATTGCAAAATTATAATTGCCACCTATTTCCTTAGCAACCTGCAATGGTTTTAGAGCTCCAATCCAAATCAGTCTATGGATGAATCAAACTCTGTACAGTATATTTCTGCAAGCTCATCCCAACACTTCACTGGATGTGGTTTAGACATACCTTGTTTGTGAGGTCTGCGAATCAAGCTAAATCAAAGTGGAAGATGAGAGCTTTGTGAGGTTACACCATTTTCCAAGGGGTCGTGGAGTCCTTTTTTAAAAAGAAACCGAACTTGTTATTGATGGGCTGTTCTGCAAAAGTGGGAATGGGGTGAGCCAGGACAGAGGCAGCTGACAGCAGCAAAAGGGGAACGAGCCATAAGCTGTGTGGTGTTCCCTTCCTGGCTTCCCCTATCAGCCACTAAATGGTTCCTTTTGAAGCCCTTTCCCCCTGTAGGTCCTCCTGCATTCCCTTCCTCACTTCCTGACGGGATTCTTCAGGCAGGAGCCTCAGGACTGCATCCCAAAGCTCCTCTTCCCCTCCCTGAGCTGCCCCAGCGAGGCTGGGTTTGGGGGGGTTCCTTCCTCTTTTCTGTGCTTGTGATCATCCTGTGACCCCCCCACACACTGAGATCACACACCCAGCCCCCCTGGGAGCACCTCATTGCTGTCCCACGCTGGAGCAAGGGGCACCATCTCCCAAAATCACCCTGTGTGTGTTCCCGGTAGGAGCAGACAGGGGAGCCTGGGGCATTCAGAAATATTCCTTAACTTGGGAAAACTGGATTTTTCTTCACATGAAAAAATGTGTTGGGTACACCAGCAGCAAGAGCCGCTGTGTCCCTGTAAATACCCCTTGTGTAATTGGTCTACCCGTTTGAAAAGTGGCCTGGAAATACCTGTTTTCCAAATCCTGAATTCACGTATCATTGCAGAAGTTCTTCCCCTGCAAGTGCCTGGTGCTCTTGCCCTACAGGAGAGGAATTGTTGTCTACAGAGACAATTAGGAGCTGGACCACTGCAAGGCAGGAATTTGAGTAGTTCTTGGGATACCTTGAAAATCAGGCAATTGATTTGAGCTATCACAGAAATAAAGGATGAGTGATGAACACCAATTTAAATGGTGCAGGTATTTGTGGCTCGTGTTCAGGTCAGAAATGTGTTTGTCCCGTGGAAACAGCCCATATAATAATTGATTTTTTTTGTGAGTTCCATGCCTGTTGTTTTATATCTATTTTTTGCACAGATGCAGATGCATATATTTGCTTTGCAGAGGGCTGGGGAGCACATAGTGCCCTCATTTATCAGTGTGTGTTAGGGGGGAAAAAAGGAGCAGAAGGGATTTTCAGGGCTGGTGAAGTTCTCTCAGGACTGGCAACGTGCATGGTCAGAGGAGCTGAGTCCTGTCCGTGCTAACGGTGAGATGTGTTGATGTCTTGTCCATAAAACAGCTCCGAGCCCTTCAGCACAGCCCCGCTCACAAACTGCTCACTCTGCTTTGCGAAGCTCCGCAGGTTCCCATTTTCTCTATTTTTTTTCTGTAGAGCTCCGCTCAAGGATCTCGTTGCTCTGACACTGAAAGCAATTTCAGGTGAAATTTTCAGATTGTGTGTGTCGAGGTCAGTTTAAATTCACTTGTTCGTGCAGTTCCTTACCCTCAGCTCGTTTCCAGGGGTTGAAGACACGATCAGGAGGTTTTCCCAAGTTCTTAATCTCCTCAGGGATGCAGATCTTTATGTGGGTTTTGTATTGTAAATCACAGAGTCTCAACGACACTTGAGCCGCTCATTTGCATGGAGGGAAGTTTTTCCCACTAGTTAGTACGGGTAACTTTACTGAGACAAAAATCACTTCAGATCAAATGAGGTTGTAATTAAGACCTTACAGGAAAAAAAAAAAAAAAAAAAAAAAAAAAAAAAAAAAAAAAAAAAAAAGTTTGAGCCAGTAAAAACTGAGGCAGAAGTTTGCATTATTCATAATTTTCTAACTGCTCTCAAGCAGGGAGATTACTTCAAATACTGACATGAGTGACTCCACTTTGGGAGTTAGGAGCTCATTCTTTACCAGATTAAACTATTTCTTTTATTCTTCTCTATCTCAGGGCCAGGCAGGAGTGAAGGGAGACACAGACACCGAATAGAAAGCTGTCATTTCTATCCCATACTAAAATCACTTCTAGGTAGAAGACAGACATGAGTTAGGTTTTTGGACAGGGAAAAATAATTTTTCTTGAACACTCACTTGTTCAGAGATGGAAAGGATTAAAAGGCACCGTATCAGAGCAAAACCAATTCATATTTATTTGGTCAACCCTTTGAATTAAACATCTAACCTGAATTCTAAACAAATAATACAACAGGGAAGGAGAAAGAAAGAAAAATAGAGGCAGAGGAGTGGGGAGAGGGAAAGGAGAAAGTATGAAAGCCATAAATAGATTAACAGAAAGCATAAAAAAACAGTGTGTGTGTAATCTTTGTGATTTTATGTTTGTTTTTAAAGACATCTCTATGGTCCAGCTGAGTTAATATGAGAACAGAACTTGTTGACGATAAAGCTTTGTGGTTATTATGTTTAAATCATTATTGGAAGACTGTTTCAATTACAATATGTTGAATGGATAATAACAAATTATAATTTACTTGTTACACCTAATCATAAAAGTGTGGCTAGGGAGTAGTGGTAGAGGAAGAAAGGATTGATTCATTGATTGTATCTCAGATCCACGAGAAAACTCTTATTATTTTTACAAGCAGGAGGAATAATATTAAAAAATAGTGTTCAAATGAAGAAACTTGAAAGATAGCTCCTTTTTAAAGCTTATTACGTGGCAAGTTAATTTTATATTTTGAGAGTAGAAGTATTATTTCTAAAATACTAATGGGTTAAAAGTAATGTGGGGAGAACCAGCCTGAAATATTCTGTGGATCCTGAGTGTAATGAAAGAACACTCGATTTAGTTCAGAAGAACTGGGGTTAGTTCTTGACTGCAACCAAAAGGCAGAGGAGTGGTTTTCAGCACTTCATTTTGCTCAGGTTCTTCGGTCCTGTTTTGTCTTCTCTGCAGAATGCACACGAGTATGAGGTGCATGTGCAAAATGTAATTATTTGGTGTGCAGTGCAGATATCCAGCTACCTAAAGTGAAGTTTCTCAGGTTTTACCACTTCCTTTACTGAATATAATCCATCCTGACTGACCTGGAGAATGCTATGCTGGGCTGTCTGAGCATTACAAAATATGCAGTATTAGTTAACTGGTTATAATAAAAACAAAAGGAAAAGGGGAAGGCTGCCTGCTTGCCCTGTCTCGGGCTTTTTTTTCTTTCTTTTTTTTTTTTTTTTCCTTGGTGCAACAGAGTTTATATTCCCCTCTGTGTTTTTCCACTTTCCTTATTTGAAATGAACAGCTGTAATTGAAAAGCAAGAAGCTCCATGGTTTATAGAAAGAGGTGTTGTTAAGAGCCTTAGCCATCTAATTTTCTTCCTATTGCAGGGCAGGCTTCCCATTGTCTGTCCTTTAGAGCTAATTTCTTTTCTGATCAAAAGGCCCACATCATTGAAAAGGTAGTAATGACTATTCATTTGCTTGAAACCTCCATTCTGCAGCCTGCAAAGCTTTATTTAGAAACTGCTATTTCTTTCTAAAAGGAAAATCTCATTTGTGTCCTCTATAATGTCAATTAAAGTAGAATATATTTTAATTATATATCCTGGAGAGAAACCTTTCAGGGTCTCAATTTGCTGTGCCAGTGATACAGGCTGTGGTTTGAAACAATACGTGCCTTCAAAACTGCGTGTCAGGGAGTAGGAATAAGGTGTGTTTTGATTTTAATTTGCCGCTAATGAATAGTTTATTTGCAGCTAATTAGCAAGTTAGAGTTTTACAATTAATGCCCGATTTTTAATCCAGCTGCTAAAGAGGAGCACGGCCGTGGTTCGCAGTAAATAAAGCGGTTACCGCATCAGTATGGAAAACACCGCAGGGAAGATTCGCCAAGTTCTAAACGGGAAAAAAAAAAAAAACCAAAACCAGAGACGGCTTGAATTTGTGGGGTTGGTTTGGTTTTATTTTTGTACTTTAGAACGAGAGCAGCGACATCTCCGCTGAAGCACAGCAACAAGTCCCGGGGAGGGGGCGGATTCCGGCCGGGAGAGGTCCCGGGGGCGAGCGGCCCGGGGGAAGGGGCTGCTGTGCCCGGAGCCCCCCGGGGGCTCTCCCGCTCCGTCCCCGCGCTGTGCCCGTCCCGCAGAGGGGCTGTGGCCGCTGCCACGCCGGGGGCGCTCGGCTCGGGGCGGGGAGCACAAACCGAGCGGAGCTGTGAGAACGATTGAGAGCGATGGAATCGCTGAGGCTGGGAGGGATCCCTCCTCGAGCTCAGCGGGTGAAGCTGACACAAGCCCATCGCCGAGCCGCGTCCCCAAGCGCCGCATCTCCCCGGGGATGGGAGCCGCAGCAGCGCCCCGGGAGAGCAGCGCCAGGGCTGCAGGGTTCTTGCTGTGACAGCCGGGGGAAGTGGCAGAAAGTTCCCGTTACTGCCTCATCCACCGGGGAAGAGATTTCTGCCGGGCTCGGGGCAGCGGGGGTGGTCTCTTCAGCGTCTATTCTCGCCCTCGCCTTTCCCCTCGGTGGTTTCGCGTGAAAACACGTGAGCTAAATCTGTGGTTTCCTCGGCGCTGGGCAGAGAGCCCTGGCGAGTTATCCCGTGCTGGTGGTCCCCTCCACAACTCTGTTAATTGGTAACTCGGAGATGGAGAGAGTCCTTATTAGCCAACTGCCCCCTCCGCATCCCTCCCCTCCCGCCGGAGACAGCTCCGCGAGGCGATTGCCAGGAGGGGCTGTTTGTCAAAGGCTAATAAACAAATTCCTCGCGAACACCTGAATGAGCCAGGGCCAGGAACAACCCAATTAAAAAAAAAAAAAAAAAAAAAAAAAAAAAAAAAAAAAAAAAAAAAAAAAGGGAGCTACTGGTTGTTTTTTTGTGGCGGTGGAAACAATCCGGGCTCGAAAAGGGTCTATTCAGGGGGCGCACCGAGAGGTCTGTTTGCAGCCCGCTATTGTTGTCAGAAGCCAAATAAAAGTTCAGCTGGGGAGGGCGGGGGGAGGGAAGTGATTAAAAAAAAAAAAAATCCAAAAACCATTCGCCTCTGCCTCCTGAGCGCGCTGGGAGGCTCAGTTCAAAGGGATCGAGCTATGCCCAAACGACGCTGCCCGGGTTTACCCAGGCACTCCAGATTTTTGTTCCTAAATGTTGCGATTTTTAATGATGTCACGGCGAGTAACCCTTGCTTCCCCGGACGGGCGAGCAGCGGGGCCAGCTGGAGGCTCTGGTGCAGCCGCGGTCTCCACTCGGAAGGCGCTGGGGAAGCCACGGGAAGGAGCTGGGGCTCGTTTGTCGGAATTAATGGTTCTGCTGTCCCCCGCGCCGGGCTGGGAGGTCGCTGCAGCCGTGTCAGCCCCGCGGCGAGGGAGGCGGCAGCCTCGAAGGCAATCTCGAGCTGTGTTTTGGCGTGACGCTTAAACGGGGAACGAAACAGCAACAAAAAAAAATACCTCCTATAAAAAAAAATACCTCCTAACGACTTTCAGCTATAGAACCAGCCTTAAATGGCCCACTTAGCAACAACGTTACCGCCCCGAAAAGTTCCGGGAGAGGATGTGAATGCCAGCCTGAAACGGGGATCACGCGAACTTTTATCTTAAGCATCGCTAAAAGCTGGGCATTTTCGGAGGATCCACCTAGCAGGGTCCGCAGGCTCCAAACGAAAGGGGCGCCCAGCCCCCTTGTCTGGGCACGTTTCGGGGACGAACCCTCGCTGATCTCGGTCGGGAATTGGGCTGGCGAGCAAGGGCGATGTTTTAAGAACAGGATTAGACGGGGCTGGCTTCGTGCATAGAGTTATTCTCTAAAAGCCGGCGATCCTCCGTGACACAGTTCCGAGGTTCCCCCGAGCTCTTCTGCAATTAACGTGTATTGATGGCTCTTTCTTCTGAAGCCTTGGTCTCCCAGAAAGCCCGGGCAGACCCTTTCAAATGGCCCTTTTCAAGCGCCGGCTCTCTCTCGCGTTCAAGTTGGGCTGTGCTGTAAACTCCTTATCTCGCCTCACGCTCCTTTGTCACCCAAATAAATAAATAACAACAATAAAAGGCTCCTCAGCCTTTGACAACTGTATTTACACGACCTCAAGTGTTCTCCCACACCCCCACCAGACGCACGGGGCTTCCCTCGTAGTGAATTTAAGAAAACGGCTCCAGGCATCGGGTTTATTGAGCGGGGCTGGGTCCTCTCCTGCTTTCTGCCCCTTCCCTGCGCCCCGGCAGCTCCGGAGGCTCCGTCCCCGTTCCCGGGGAGCAGGAGGGGGTTGGAATTTGCTGCCGAGGGTGTGCTGGAGTGGGATCTCTTAAAGCGCACTGCAGGAAACTTTGGGGAGCAGGACGGGCTCGCCTCGCTCCTCCTGGAGCAGGGACGAGGAGGGACAGAACGACAGCGGGTCCCTCGGGGAAGGGGCTGCGGGCGGCCACAGCGCCGTGCCCGGGCGGGGGCTCAGCCGGGGAATCGCGGCTCCGGGCTCGCCTCTGCGCTCCCGAAATCCCAGCCCCGGAGGAGGGATCTGAAGTTTTCCTCAGAACGTGCGCGGAGTGGAGCGTTACACGTTTCCAGCGTGAAGCTTGGAAATCCAGCAGTCCGCACTTATATTTTTATTCAGGCAGGTTCGGTTCATTGACAAGATCGGCGATGTTTCAGGAGAAATGTTGCCTTGGTTTGAAATAATATGGAGCTTAAAAGTGATGAAGAGCTTGGCTTTTAGAGGTAACAAAAAATCTCTAATTTGATACTCAGGCGGTTCAAAGACGAATTGAAAGACAAAGTAAGAGTCCGAAACTTTTATATTTATTTAAACATTGACAGAAGCACTGTTCGGGGGGATTTCAGCATGTCCTCTAGTTCTCTGTACAGCCCAATTTTTCGTTGCGTGTCCAATCCCTCCAACAAACGCTCGTATAAAAATATATCAAAGTATTGTCAAGATATATATCAGCCCGATTTCCTGCCAGCCTGTAAGGTCCTAAACCTCGACTGTAAGTGCCAAAATATTTTGAGGGTTAGAAGTTAGTTACGACTGTCTGAAACTTTTCCAATACATGGCAAAAGTTACACGCGAACCACTCCAGCCTGGAACAACTTTTCCGCTGTCACCCTGTCCCCTCGGGCTGCCAAATTTTGACTTCGCTCAACACACCAGCAGCAAACCAAGCAAAAACCAAAGCGCTGACAACACCATAGCCGGTCGCTAGCGGGATTTATTTCCCCTTCGACTTTGTTCAGCGGATCATTTTGTCAGAAAAGAAATCCGTACACAAGCCGAGCGAGACCTTCCACTGCTAAACCCCAGCAGGGCTCAGGTCGAGCCCCTCCACGCCCCCGGGGCTGTTTCCAGAGTCCCTCCGCTCCCCGCTCCCGCAGGAAGCGCCGAGCAGTGCCGGGAGCTCCTCATCACCGCCCTGCCGAACCCCCCCGGCCCGGAACCCCCCCGGCCCGGAGCCCTGCCCTGGAGGTTTCCTCCTGCCCGCAGCGATTACCGTCAGTACACCCGCGGTCCTGTCTTTGGGCTGACACCGGCGCCTGCCAAACCGAGGAGCTGCGGCCGCCCAGGACGGGACGGGAGGCTCGGACACGTCCCCAGCTCAAAGCCCCTGACCCTCCCCGGCGCCCCACACGCCCCTGGGGCAGTTTGCTCGGAGCTACAGCGGCGATGCTGCCCGCATCCTCCGGCAGCGAGGCTGTCCCCGAGAGGACCGCGGCTCGCTTTGCCCCTCCTGTCCCAGCGCTCCCCTCCCGGACAGCCAGACCGAGCTGGAGCGGAGGATGAGGGAGCGCAGGGATGGGGCAGCCCAGCCCAGCCCAGCCCAGCCCCGGCGGAGAGCGCTGTGCCCGCGGTGCTTCCAGCGAGCTGCCGGCCCGGTCCGTGCAGGTGCGGTGTCCGTGCCTCTGGCGGAGGAAGGGAAGGAGGGGTAAAGGGAGGGGAGGGACGGACAGGGAAGCCGGTGATTGACAGCTCAAAGTGGGCGCCGCTCCGCTGGCACATCCGCCGCCAAAGTTTTCTTTCACACGGAGAGAACTTTCTGTTGCCATGAAACTCGGGGGATTGGCGAGCGCCGTGCCCTCTACGCACCCTCCCCTCTTTCGGGGCAGCCGAGGGAAAAGCTCAAGCCGGCGGCGCGGTGGGTGTAGGTGGGGATGGCCGGGAGTGCCCGGCCGGCAGCCACCCACCCATCCCGGCCCCGCTCCCACCGACGCCGTGCCCCATCCCGGCATGCCAATGTAGATTCTCCCCCAGGCGAACAGCTCGGGACTGGAAGAGTTCAACCCGTCCATCCTCTCCCCGCCCCTTTATCCGCTCCGGGGGTGCATCCGTGCACTGCGGGCTCCCTCGGGAGCCTCTCCGAGCTTGGCACGGGGCTGTTCATCCGCCCGGGAGCCCCGAACCTCTTTGTGCCCGGCAACCGCGCAGCTCCGCTGGCAGCACAGCACGGCACGGAACAGCACGGCACAGCGCTCCGCCCGCTCCTTCTCCCCGCAGGGCACCCCCGGCCCGGCCGCAGCTGCGGGAGCCGCTCAGCCCCGGGGCAGGTGCAGGGTCCGGGGGCTGCGGGAGGGGCCCGGCACCCCCGGCCGCGGCATCCCCGAGCCCGGCTCCCTCCGCCCGCCCCCCCGGCCGGTCAGTTCCCGGCGTGGGGCTGTCGGGAACCGCTCGCTGATTGGCCGCCGCCCCCTCATTTATAGCCCGTCAATCACGGACCCCCGCGATCCGTGCGCGCATCCATCGCCCGCCGCTGCCCGCGGGAGCCGCTCCGCTCCAGCTCCGCCACCGCCGGCACCTCGGGGAGCGGCGCTTGTGCCGGGCACGAAAACTTCCTCCTTCTCTCGCGGCAGCCGCCCAGACAGGTTTTTGTTTTTTCTTTCTTTTTTTTTTTTTTTTTTTTTTTTCTTTTTTTTTTCCCCCGTTCTGAACTTCCTCTCCCCGCACGGTGCCCGCCTGCCCGCCGCCCTGGCGCACCTTTTGCCGGCCCCGGCCATGTACAGCATGCTGGAGACGGAGATTAAGGCGCCGCAGCCCACGCCGGGCAGCACCGGGGGCAACCCCGCTCCGGGGAACACCGGCAAAGGCGGCGGAGGCGGCGGGGCCGGCAACGGGGCGGGAGCGGGCTCGGACCAGGACCGGGTGAAGCGCCCCATGAACGCCTTCATGGTGTGGTCCAGGGGGCAGCGGAGGAAGATGGCCCAGGAGAACCCCAAGATGCACAACTCGGAGATCAGCAAGCGCCTGGGCGCCGACTGGAAGCTGCTGAGCGACGCCGAGAAGCGGCCCTTCATCGACGAGGCCAAGCGGCTGCGGGCCGTGCACATGAAGGAGTATCCGGATTACAAATACCGGCCCCGGAGGAAGACCAAGACCTTGCTGAAGAAGGACAAATACTCGCTGCCCGGTAATCTGCTGGCCCCGGGCGGGGGCAACGCGGTGAGCAGCCCCGTCGGGGTGGGGCAGAGGATTGACACTTATGCCCACATGAACGGCTGGACCAACGGGGCTTACTCGCTGATGCAAGACCAGCTGGGCTACAGCCAGCACCCTGGCATGAACAGCCCGCAGCTGCAGCAGATGCACCGCTACGACATGACGGGCCTGCAGTACAGCCCCATGATGTCCACGGCGCAGACCTACATGAACGCCGCCTCCACCTACAGCATGTCCCCCGCCGCCTACGGCCAGCAGCCCTCCACGGCCATGAGCCTGGGCTCCATGGGCTCCGTGGTGAAATCCGAGCCCAGCTCGCCGCCTCCGGCCATCGCTTCCCACTCGCAGAGGGCCTGCCTGGGAGACCTGCGGGATATGATCAGCATGTACCTGCCCCCCGGGGGGGATGCCACAGACCCTTCGGCCCTGCAGGGCAGCAGGTTACACAGCGTCCACCAGCACTACCAGAGTGCCGGGACTGCCGTGAATGGTACCGTACCACTAACTCACATTTAAACTCGGCTGCTCCGGACGGCTGCTCCCCGTCTTTAATCCCTATAAATCCCAACCACCGTCCCCCCTGACTACACCGGGACGTACGGCAGTGTTGTTCGGCTTAGCAGACTTGATACTAACTCTGGAGAAATCTTAAAAAGGAAATCCGCTAGTTGTGTCCTTTTTTTTATTATTTTATTTTAATTTTTTTCTTTTTTTTTTTTTTTTTGGTAAAAGATATTTGAGCAAGTTGTTATTTTTATTAGAGCACAAACTCCTGCCTCCTAGAAGCCGCTGTGAAATTTTCGAACCAAGGCAACTCCTTTCCTGGTTTCGGCTGGGTTGGGCACTGTTTTATTCGCTTCAAAAACTTTTTTAAAAAAAATCTTGCATCTTCCAGTTTGATTTCTAGCGTTGCAATGGCATAAACAAAACCCGCGGGCTTTTGTTTTTAAGCTCGGTTGTTCGCATAATCACTGTGGTTTATTAACTGTTTTGTTACCGACCCTCGCTTGGTTTCTATCCACAATCTGTAGCTTTCACGACTTTTTAATTTTTGAGGTTTTATTCCTTGAAAAGGGGGAGGTGGGAGAGAGCAGAGCTGTGCGGGTCGCAAACGCGTTTCTTTTATTTATAGTAAGTTGTGTGTCTTGGTTTTTCTTAAGCTGTAAACTTATGTAAATGGGTTTGTGAATTTTACTGTGAACCATGTTTTGACATATCGGACGAAAAACGTTTTAGTTTTGTTACCGGATTCCTTCCAAAAAAAAAAAAAAAAAAAAAGTTACCGAAATAACTCCTTCCTTGTTCCTTAGTCCTCGTTCGCTTCTTTCTTCCATAACGAAGAGAGAGATGAATAAATTTTCTACCAGGCACGTGGGGCGGTGTCCGGGCGGTTTGTGCGGGGCAGGGCCGAGCCCATCCCGGGGCTCCCGCAGCATCGCGGCCCCTCCGCGCCCTGCCAGCGCTTTTCGGCCGCGTTCCTCTGGCTGCCCAGCCGGGCTGTGTTTTGGGGGGGCGGGAGAGGGAGAATGCGCTCCTTGGATTTGGTTTTCTTTTAAAGAGAAGCGGGATCCGGGCCGGGGAAGCGTCGCTGCTCTGCGAGCCGCGGCCACTTGTTGCCTCTCGGCCGACGGAGAGCGAAAGGGATCGAAGGGGATTACGTCTCCGCCTTGGCTTGTTGCGGTTTTTTATTTCTTCTTTTTTGTCAGGAGGATTTGCCTTGAAACGCCAGCTCGCCTGAAATATTTACAAAAGTAAAAACCCGTTGGGGAACTCTTAATTAGGCTCCATTAAAAATGAATGGTTACAGGAATCCCCAGAGGAAGAGGAAATAAATAATTCAATCTTTTCTGTGTGTTGGACGAGTGCTTTGAGTCTGGACAACTTGGTTGTTTGTTTGGGTTTTTTTTGTTTTTCTTTCCTCGCCCTTTTCCCTTTTTATATTTTTTTGGTTGTTTTTTTTTTTTTTAGGGATGTGCGTGACTCGTGGCTGCGCTGCGGAACGGCCCCGCGGAGTTGCGGGGGCTGCCGGCGGAGCTGAGCATCGCTTCCCCGTCCCTGCGAGCCCTGCTCCGGCCGGCTCCCCGCGTGTGTCCCCGGCCCCTCGGCAGGGCCCGGCCCGAGCTCCGGGCTCTCCGCTCCGCAGCGCATCCCCGCTTCGAGCTTCGCCTCTCGCCTGCTCCCGCTGCCGTTTGCCTCGGGACAGGAGCAGAGGGAACGCTGGGGTTTGGGGTCCTGCCCTGCCACCCCTCATCGGCAGCTCCTTCGGGGGTCCCTTGTGCCCTTTGTGTCCCTTGTGCCCTTTGTGTCCCTTGTGCCCTTTGTGTCCCTTGTGCCCTTTGTGTCCCTTGTGCCCCTTGCCTGCCCGGGGCATCCTCGTTCCTTCCCCGCAGCGGGGGTGCCCCGGCAGCTCTCCTTCTCTGCCGGGCAGCACGGCCGGGCTCGGGCAGGGCTCTTCCAAGGGATGAGGATGTGCAAACCTCCCCGAGAGCCCCGTCCTGCCGGGTGCCTGGCTCCTGCTCCCCCGGGGAAGGGGCAGCTCCCGGAGCGGGGTGAGCCCCGGGCCCCGCTCGCTGCCCGCTCCGTCCCTGCCGGGGCCGGCCACCCTCTGGTCAGTGCGGCAAAGCCGGGCACCGCCACGGGCTGGGGGTGATCACGGTGTGGATGAGATCCCGGCGTGTTTCATCCCCGCAGCTCGGTTCTTCCGTAAGATTTCTGGTGGAATCTGGCAAACCTGTGGCGCTGCTGTCCTTCGGGGAGGAGCAGGAGGCTCTAGTAGCTGTAACATGACTTTCTAGCCCCGGTGGAGAAGCAGATCCGTAAATAAGCTGGAGGTCTGAGCCATCAGTGGCGTTAGCAGAGTGCAGGGCATGGGCAGCAGGGCTGATTTCATCTCAGATGGTGTCAAATTGCTCCCCAGAACTGGCAGTGCCAGGGCAGCTCTCAGTGGGGAAGGGGGAAATTCCCATTCCCTGAAATAATTCTCCCTCCACTTCCCCAGGCAGGTGTGCAGGTGCAGGTCTGACAAAAGCCGGGGCACCTGAGCAGCTGCCAGCACTGGAATTATACTTGGTGTCTTCAGAGCCAAACTGCAGCTGCATCATTATAATTAGTTGTTCTTTACATCTGAGTTCTGTGGAAGTGGATTCTCTGCCATGAAAGGAGAGAAATGCTGTTTTTTCAGAGTCTGTAGTATTTTTAAGCTCAGCTTATCCTTGTTTGGCCTAAGTCAGGAGGGTCTGTGAGCGAGTTCCTGAGAGATCACAGAAAACTCTATAAATGTCCCTGCCTTGTTCTCTCTGGGAGCTCCTATCAGTGGTTTGTCTTGGGGCTGCTTTTCCTGATTTACTGGTTTTGAGATGTCCAGGTAAAATTGCCAATGCAGTTTTCAGCTTCCCGGGGCTAAACTTCATCCCAAAGTTCACAGGCTGTGGTCAGAGCTCGTGGGAAGGGTTGTGAACAGGTGCACACACTGGACCGGGGCCCGTGGACCCAGTGGAAGCCAGCCTTGTAATTAAGCACAAATACTGATCCAGCCTCTTCTTCCCTCAACAGGAGTGTGCTTAATTAGAGAGCCAACAGCACAGGGGGAGACAATGCCTGAAAGACAGCTTTTTTCCCCCAAACAGCACTGTTACATCCTTTGCTTGGGCCCAGGGATTTTTTCCTCCTGAACAAATGCAGAAATAAGTTATCTTTAGATCTGATGAAGGTATGTTTTACTCACGTGAACTCCACTTTTAAATTTCCAGAGTATCTAGCTCTTGACATCCCTCCTGCACGAATTAAATCTAAACGCCTTTTGAGCACTGCCCAGGCAGGATTTCCTTCTCCTGCTGGTGTGGGGGAGCTCAGAACGGAGCCATTAACATCCACAGGGAGACCAGGTAAAGTTCTGAACTCTGAAATGCTGGGTTGTTTCATGTGCACCATCATCAGCAACTCTCTGCACAGCTAAAACAACTCCAGCCTTGTTCCACAGCATCCAGAATAAATGCACCCTTTATCTTTAGAATGGCAGAGCGCTGGCTCTGAAGGGGTTAATGTGTAATGACATTAATTAAAGTGCAATGACAATATTTAGGCTTTTGTTTTAACATGTTTTGGAGTGGAAGATAACACTCGGTGCTGTTGGTTTGTCAAAACCCTGTGTACTGGGTTGCATTTTCATGGCTCCTTCCTGTGCCGAAGAGCTTCAGAATTAAACCTATTGCAATGAAAGTTGGTAAGTTAAAGTACTTCAAATTAAATTTTTTGAAACAGTGAGTAAAGTATAACAATTAGCAGAGGAAACTGATTGTGGGTATTTTAAGAATATGTGTTAAACGGCATGTTTTTCGTATTTCTACTATTTCTTTCCTGCAAGAAGAGATGAAGATTAAATTCAGGAGAAGCATTGGCATAGACACTCTGTAAAAACATCCATAAATTATCTTTTTAGCTGTCCCATATCAAACAGAGGACTAAGGATGATACTTCTCAGGAACATTGTTAGGAAGACAGGAACTTGTCCTCCAATGTTAAGGGGAAGGATGATTTCCCAGGAACGAGTACACCTGAAACCTGAAGCTGGGAGATGTTCAGGGCTGGAATGTTGCTGCTGTTCTCAGTGCCTGCGAAAGAGAAAAGCTTGATACAGTTTCTTTTCCACTTGCACAGACCTTGATCCTAGATTTCCTGTAGTCGTGTCCGGTTTATTCTCATGCTGCAGATTCAGGTTATTTCTGCGGTAAATTTCATCACTAAATTCTGACAGAACACTGAAATAACAAAGAGAAGATGTGAATCCATTTCTTTCATGGTTTCTCAAGGGAGTTGTGGCTAGCCATCCTTGCAGATGTGTTTGCATGGGGTAACTTAGTGGTTGATGCAGGTTTCCAGAATAGTTTTCCACATTCTTCCCTATCACAACTTTTAATTGATGCCACTGCAAGCGGCAATCAGTGCAACACTTCTTCCCAACAGAATGTCCTCAGAACGAGGAATTAATTATTCTTTGCTGCCGAAAAATACCATTCACAGCCAACTTCTTTGCTAGTCAAGCAAACAGGATTTTAGATTTGCTTCTTCCAAAGGCATCCTCAGAAGCTCAGTGTCCCTATTAAACCTCAGTTTTCCAGTTTCTGGCTCCTTAGTGCAGCAGGGGAGATTGCAAAGCACGTGAGCAAACGTGGGGGAGAGGCAGAGAACTGGGGGAGGTCACAGCACATCCATAAAAAGATTTATTTATACCTTCTCCATGACGAAAAAAAAAAAAAAAAATTCTCTGCCACACTGTTGTGCTCATGTTTATTGCTGCTGCCGAGTTCAACTGTAAAATATTTCTATTTATTCAGGAATACATCAAATTAAAACTAATCAATCTGAGCGTGGTTTGGCCTGGTTTGAAAACATCTGTGCCGCTATGGATGAAGTCTCAGATTCAGGTCCGCATCAGGAAGAAGTTGTGGGGTGGAAAAATCTGCATTTTTTCCACGCTTTGGCCATCCCATGCCGGGGGGGATTGGTGCAAACTCCCCTCGGCTGATGGGGTGAGGTGTGAAACACCAAACTCCTGCATAAACCGGGCTGCCTGCAAAGAAATGCAAAAGTGAGCCGGGCTCTGGGTCCCTGTGTGGAAATTCCACGTGCACCCAGGGCTGAGAGAGCCAGGCATCATCCTGGGGAACAGCTCAGGAATAAGAGGGAAATTAAGCAGTGTTAAAAACTTGCGAGCTGCTGTCATTTATCTCTTCTGGGGCTTCTGATTGAGACTTCTGGCCTCGGTGAGCTTTTCTCTTTGTCTCTGTGGAGAATATTATGCATCTTTTCTATGCAGGCCATAGGAAATAGTAGAGCAGTGATTGCGCCGAGCCTTCAGGATTTCCCCTTTGTACGGGGCTCGGCTTATTCATTTCATGCATCATTCACAGCTTGCTGCGCTGATTTCAAAAATTCTATCCATCCACTCGACACAAAGGGGAGAGACGGAGCAGAGCGGTGGACGTGCCTTAGGTGCAGGGAACGACTGTTCCCTGAATGCCATTTGCAGGGGAAGGAATCTTGAAAGTCAATGGGAACTTTGCCCATTCAGGGTTCAGGATAAGACACTTGGCATTGAATTCATTTTCATGAATGCTGCCAAGCCGGAGAAGCTTCTCTTCCACAAGGTTAAGGGAAGATATTTTAATCCAAGTAATTATTTTCTCTCTCTTTTATTTCCCCCCCTCCTCTCCCTTTCGATTCACTGGGCAGTTTTGCTTTTACAGCCTGTAAACAGCAAATGTCACTGTAGGAATTCCTTTTAAAAAAAAACAACAAGTTATGCTTTCATAATTAAGAGAAAACTTCCTTTCCTTTAAACCTGAGTCTGTTACAGGCGAACATTTGTGAAACAGGTGTGAATTTTTTATGAGCATACCAGAGCTGGGATAGTAACTGAATCAAGTGTCATGGCCCTAAAGTTAAAGGAAGTAAAGGAGCTGAATATACAGATTGGCAAACATTTGTATCGAGGTGATTCCGTGCAGTTTTCCAGGCATTCAGCAGGGCTGTGTGAGTGGCTGCAGGAAGGATTAGCCCTGCCTGCATTCTCTGTCCTAAGAACCACTGAAGTTTTCCTGACTTGGATGATTTTGTGCAGAGCATGGAATATTATAATTTTTTTATTATTATTATTATTATTTATTTTTTTTTTTAATTAACTATACCAAAGTAAGGAGATCAACTCCTTGAAAGTATTTTGCTTCCTTCTGCAATAACTCTTCGGCTCTTCTCTCTGGATTTCAGGTCTGACCCAGTATCAAATCTAGCCAAGAACAAATGCTTAGATCTGAAAGTCTTGTGTAAGCAGGCATGAATAACCTTGGATTAACTGCTAGAGGCAGTAAGGAATCTTTTGGGTGGATTTTTTTGTTGTTGTTGTTGTTTTGTTTAGACAGCAGCAGAACAAAAATATTATTGAAGAGTTTCAACTGTGGTGGCATTGACAGTTCTCCTGGAGGTTCTGGAGTAGGAAACACGATTTTTTTTGGCCTCTAGCACAGGGCTGTCCATCTGTGCCCTGCAGTTATTTTGTTTTCAGTGGCTGACAGGCCAGTTAATGACAGGACGAGGCTTGTGAGCTGCACAGAGAGGCACGGAGCAGCCAAAATCTGCCATATCCTTTGGGCTTCCTTTTACATGAAACTTCTCCCACAACCGTTTCCTTTTCAATTACTCAAGAGAGGACTAGAATTTAGGCCAGCCTAAACTGAACTGAACGAGTATTTGATGAGGATTTGCAGTCCTGTGCCTGGGCTCGGGTTCTGCTCGTCTGCTCCTCCCTCCTCCGTCCTGCCGAGGTTCAGAAAGTGGCTGTGAACGCAACCTCCACGCCCAGGCAGCTGGATATGGTCACTTCAGTCTTTTTTGGGGGGTGAAAAACATTTTCACTGGACTGTCAGAATGCCAGCCTGCTGAAAGAGCCCAGCCTATGTTTTGATACAACCTCGAGAAAGTTCATTTCTCCTCACTCTGAGGTTTCACCCCTTCTTTCCAAGCAGGACTACTGATCTCTATCTTCTATCCAAGCAGAGTTTCTAACAGCTCCACACCAGAATTTTGTTGTTGCTGACAAGATGTGAGGATATTGCCAGAGCTGGCTGCTGAGCATCTCTATACCTTGCTCAGGTGGGAAAGGAAGGAGGAACAAAGAGAAATGTGAAGGCAGAGATTGTGTATCAGGATGGGAACCAGAGGAAGGACAATGTGATGCTGAAATAGGGACATAAAAACTGTCCTTAAAGTGCTGAGTGGTCACAGCACCAAATTCTCTGATTTGGGACAAGGAAGTGGCTGGATGTGGTCCTTGGATGAGGAGCAGCCCACGGGGTCACCTCCTTGGGTGGTTTCCAAACTGTGGTGCCTGAGCTTGTTGTCAATCCATGGGAGAATTCCCTGGACAGCTCCTGATTAACAACCATCATCAGCCAGAGGTTTTGAGACTGCAGAAGCACTGGGGAGAGAAAAAGCAAGCACAACAGCCCTTTATTGTCAGGGAGATGAGAAAGTCATCAAAAAAGTCAGGGTTCCAAGCAGAGGCCTGAGCAGCTCAGGTGTGAGGGAGAGGATTCGGGTTTCCCTTGCCCTCCTAATGGGAAAAATCCCATTGCAAATGGGGAACAGGTGACTTCAATAACCTGCATCACAAAATTTGATGTAAAGGCAACCCTGGAGCTCATTTAATTTTGATATTCTCCAGGCTGGGAGCTTTTCAGGGGAGCAGGACTGGCTTTCCCCAGCTCCTGAAGTTTTAGGTGTGATTTTTGACGCTCGCATCCACACATCTGAGCAGGTTTAACCGCACAGTTTGTGCCCGCCTTAATTCCATCTCCAAAGGCTGGAGCAGCCCAAAGGGAAGTGTGGGAAAGCAAATAGTAACCCCCAGCATGGGAGGTAAGTGAAAGCTGTGGCTCTGGGAAATGCATTGTTCCAGCTAAACTGAGAGCCTCTGCTCCCCTTTGAAGCCTTAGAAGGCAGCTCGTGAGCTGCACTGGTGCATGTGGAAAGGGGGACTAGAGACAGAGCAATTTAAAGCCGGGCTTTTCTGATTTAGTCGCAAACATTCGCTCGCTGCAGGCGTGGGAATTGCAGGTCTGGAGAATGGCATCGTGACAAATAGGGGTTTCTCTGAGTCCGTTTGGTGAAGGGGGCAAGATGTAAAAAAAAAAAGAGAGTGAAACAACTAATGGGGGTGGAAGGGGACAGTCCAGAGGTAATGGGATGAAAGGAGTTTGTCACCTTGAAAAGTGTATGTTCTGCTTCTGAGATTGGCTTAAAACTGTGAAGGAAACAATGCAAAGTTATTTTGTATTTATAATAATCCCCGTTTTCCGTGTCTCGTAGTTACTTTTTCAACACGCACGATGTGGCCAGAATCTTATCCTTACCTTGAAGCGTGAGCACGACAGAAAAAGCAGTTGTAGCTAATGAGTGAGCAGGAACAATAGAGATCTACTGGCATTTGTCCCTAAAATCTCTGTGCGAAGGGGAGGATGGATGGGGGAGCTTTGAGAGGGAGCTAGCGCAGATCTGCTGAATTTCGATGAGGATTTTTCTAGTTTGTCTCCCATTCTGGTTGGCTGCATTATTATTTATCTCATCACTCAAATTGTGGTAGGTGCTGCTTGCTTGGAGTATGAATAACAAAGCTGTTGGGCTCGGTGGAGTTCACTTATGCAGTAGGAGAGAATAATTCTCTCCTCTCCAGGAACTGCTGGGTAAAATGTAATAGTCTTGGCTGTGCCTCGAGGGTTTAGGGTAAAGGATCATAACGGTGCCTTCTGACCTTAAAGTACAGAAGTATTTAAAATAAATCCAGGTGTATATCAGGATTGTATCCAATGTGCAGTCAATGAATTCCCCCTACTTTCCTTTGTATCCCTGCAACAACTTTTCCTGAAGTATAGGGCACAAAAACGAGTTTAATAATTGTTGGATCAAGTGATAGAGGAAAAAACAATGTAAACCATCAGGAATGCATTCTATCCCACAAATGGTGCTGCCATAGCCTCACTGTTCACCAGCATTGCTCATATCCATTGTTAAACTTAGTTTGAAGAGGGAGTTTAGTAATTGCTTTCAGGTAAAATTGGACTAATCCTAAAATTACAACATTTTCACCTGAGACACCTGTCTGAGCAAATTCTCCTTCCCTGGGCCCACTGAAGTCATCTTCAGGCTGGAGTGTTTGTGGGTAGGATCAGCTGTTAAACAATTGAAAACATTTCTATTTCCATGGCCTGAAGTACCCTCAGCATTTAGAGTCTCCTGAGGAAAGAGGGGAAGAGAAAACTCCCTGGTGCTGAGGATTCTGTATTGCAGGGCTAGCTGAGGTCACTGTAGAGCCAGCAGGCGGGAAAAGCTTTTTTTTTAATCATGAAATTTTAGACCATCTACAAATGTCCATGCACATCTCAGATCATTGGGACCCGTGGATTTCTGTCCTTGCTGGCAGGTAGAGAAGGTGGGCGGGTTTCACAGCCCATGAATGGTTTGTCATTTGCTCTCAAAGAATCTCCCGAACGTCCTGGCTGTGGCAGAGGCACTGCACAGATGTGCAGGATGGGGCTGTGCTTTTTAATGAGGGGAAATGCATCAGGAAGGTGAGCAGGATGTTGATGCAGTCTTCCAGGTGTGCGTCTGGACCCACAGAGAGCAGGTGGAGAAAACTGAGACCTCAGCTAAAAAAAAACACTTAAGGGGTCTAAAAGACATCCTCAAGAAACTTAAAAAGAGGTGGGTACAGAGGTGGATGTATGGAGACTGTGGGATGACCACTGAAGGGAGTAAGAAATCTGCATAACACCTGAGGGATGCAAAAAGAAAAGCTCTGCTGGGTGGTGGCCTGTGACACAACCAGGAAAAATGGGAGGATTTAATGGCAGTGAAGGAAAAGGCTGATGTGCAGTGTTCTCTCCAGAGGTTTCCAGATGTGGACTGGATAAAACATCTGTGAGCTGTAGAGAAGACTCTTTTGTCAGAGATCTGTGTTTCATGGCTGTCCTCCGCATTCACTTATAAAAGAATTTATTTTCTCTGATTGGAACATCCCTGATCAGGTGTGTTCCTCAATGTCTTGGAAGCCTGGCAGTGCTGTACTAGGAGAGAACTTGTGGTTTGGGGATGATTCTTAACTTTGGGTGGTGGTTTCTTTTTTCCCGTCAGATTTAAGGAATCAGTGCAACTCTGTTAGCAAAGGAAAAGGGTCCAGGGGCCCCAGTGAGGCAGGGGCAGAGCCAGCAGTGATCCCTGGCCTGAGTGATGCTCTGCCCGCAGTTTGGAATGGAATTTTCCAAATGGGCCCTGTCTGCAGCATTTCCTTGTGCTGATGGTGGAGCTCCAGCAGCCCTGGAGGGAATTCCTCCCAATTTTCTCCTTACACCTCTGCTAAGGGTTCCTGGCCTTAGCAAGGGAAGAGTTTCTACGTCACTGCATCCTGGCTAGAAGTCATCACGGTTTCAGATACTCTGGGCTGCTTCTGCTCGAGGGCTGGCAATCTTCCTGTCTCATGTGGCTTTGTCATGCTGGCACAGGGACAGTAAACAGTCATGGACTTGTTTTCCATTTTGCCCCAGTGCAGGCTGTCACAGCTTATCCAGGGAGAGTCAAACTTAATTTAAAGACGCTTTTCCTGCTCCCGGTAAACAACCACACCTAAGATGTTTGGCTCAATTTCATTAAAAATAGAACTTCTGTGGAATTTTAAACACTTTTCATTAAACAGAAGGGGCAGTTCATGTGTTTTGTAAAGCATGCTGAAGACAAGGAAGGATAGTGGGATTTAAAGCCTATCAGTGTTCCCTCAAAAAGTTTGGCATGATGGGGTTTTGCTCTAAGTTCGTTTTGTTTCGGATCAGTTCTGTGGTGGGGTAACTCGTAGCTGAGCCTGCTGCTGGGTTTGACGCTTCCGTTGAATCTACTAGCAGCTGCAAAATTCCAGGAGCCCGGCCTTTTCATGATTCAGTGACCATGTAATTGGCCATGGGATTTATTCAGCCTTTTCATTCCGTGTGACCCTTCCCTACAGCATCCTACCAAAAACCTCCTGCTCAAAGTCTGTGCCTTTCTGTTGTGCGCTCCCGGCGAGCGCCTCACGGCTTCCAACCCGTTTTCCTTGCGTATAAAACAAGGTGAAACATCATTTTAATGGCTGCCCGCTTGTCGGCATGGTTGTAGAAGCTGAGAGTGACTTTAAAACGCAGCCAACCGGGGCTTGGTGAGCGCAGGGATTTGTTCTCTGCGCCCGCTTTGGTTATTTCTGCAAGCGGTTCCTGAACGGACCATCAGGAGCAGACACGGGCACAGAGGGACAAACAGCCGAGCACCACCTCAACCTCCATCCCGGAAAAAAAAACCCTGAAACGCCGTGATTGAATCAGCCAGCAGCAGTATTTGGGGAGTTTCATGACTCCTGGGAGGCAGCTGCCTCCTCTTTATCCGCCCTCTGGCTGGGAGCCGTGGGTGTGGGAGGAATGCAGGATTGGGCGCTTATCTCTCCATCCTGCCCCGGCCGTGTTTGGAGCCGCTTTGGAGTGGGGATTTGCCTGGAAAAGGTTGCCAGGGTTTGCACTTTTAGGGGTCTTTTTTTTGTGTTGTTTGGATTTCTCCTAACCCCGCAATGCAGTATTTTCACGTGAGTGATGTTGTAGTAAGGCAGATTTACCTGGGAGCCTACCCGGAGGTGATCACTGCTGAAAGAGTTGCTGCTTCTGGCACTGATGGTGGAGATTTTGATCTCTGTTATATATTTTGGCACGGAAAAACTAGTTTTACAAAGGTGTGGCTGAAATCAAAATTCACCGGAGGTTTGGCTTCCAAGGGCCGCCGGTGTGGCAGGATTAGAGCTGCAGTGTCACCCAGGATAACTCCGCAAAATCACCAAAAGTGCCTTTTACATCTGAGAATTACAGCTGTAGGTTGTTTCAGGAAGAAAGAAAGGGGGAAAGGGTGCTTTAAAATATGCTGCTAGTAAAAAATTAAATTAAAGAAAGAAAAATCTTACTGAAGTGACGGTTTTTCCCTTAAATTGATTTTTTTCCCCCCCAGAACAGTAAAGGTTGTGCTATACCAGTTGTTGACTGATATTTGGAGGGGGTAAAAAGTGTTTTTGCCAGTTATTCAGATGCAGAAGCCTTGCCAGTGTCACAATGAGCAACGAGAGCTATGTGGTAGGGGAATGAAGAGCGGCAAGAGCTTTGCTTTGTGTTGTTGGAGAAAATTGAGACCTCAGCTTTTTTTGGTGTTTTTTTTTTGTTTTCCTTTCTTCTCAAAGAGTTTTTTTTTCAATCCTATAATAGCTTCTGGACATCCTGGTTCGTGGCATGGGGAAGCTCAGCTGCAGTATGGGGTAGGCTCATGACAGAACTCATGGCCTCGCTGGATTTCACCCCCTTTGCTGAACGTTCTGCGGTTTTTTGGTTTTTGTTTTTGTTTTTTTTTTTTTTTTTTTTTTGAGGTAAAAGGGCAATTCCCAGGAGGGGCAGCAAACGATGCTGTGATTATCACCGCATCGAGCTCGGGGATGCCCCATCAGTGGCCGGGCAGGGGGTGGCATCCTGCATCTGCATTCAGATCTAACAGGCTCTGCTCTCCCACGCGGCATTCCAGCCGGGGGGCGACCCCAAAGCGCCCGGGGGGCGACCCCAAAGCGCCGGGCACACCCCTGAGCCCCTGGTGCCCAGCGTCCCTGCAGCCCCGCAGCATACCTGGGCAGCGATAAGAGATCCCCGGCGATGAGAAATGGGTGATTTTTGCATAGAATTTCAGATCCTGCAGACAAAATATCAGAGCCCGACTGCACAGAGAGAGAGTGGCTTCGTGCACAGATGGTGACTTAGTTTAGGACTTTACTGAACAACTTCTGATAAAATTCCTTCTATTAATCTTCTGTGACAGATTTTTTTTCCCTCCCCACTGAAAACAGTAATTAAATTACTTTCTCTTTCTACATTTTTTGTTTGTTTGTTTGGGTGTTGATGTTGTTGTTTGTTTGGGTTTTTGTTTGTTTGGGGTTTTTTTTCTCCCTTGAGAGCTGGGCCACTGATTGAGGCACCCCTGAGCTGACTTATGTAATTTAAAAGTTCATCTTTAAAAATCTGTACCTTGAACCACAAGGCTGAACTGCAGCAGCGTTGTTTATTATGTTGGACAATATATTAACCCTGCTCGGCTTCGTAAAAATGTGAAAGTTTGGCTTGTATTTCCTTTTTGCCCATTCTTATGTCCTCCAAACAACGACATTTCTGCACAAAGTGAAATTTAGATGTTTTAATGAAAATTGTGAAGGCCGTTATTATGCTGGGACAGTTTAAGCGAGGAATAATTGCGATTAATTTATGACCGCTGCCTACTCGCGCTGATTCTGTGATGCCAGGCGATGGACTGGCAGCTCACTCGGTGCAGTTTGGGCTCCTCCTGGGCAGCTTGAACACACGCTGGACAATCCTGCTGCTTTTCCTGCCCCTCAGCCCGAGACTCCCTGTGTCCCAAAGCTGAAGTGAGGCGGAGATGCGCTCCCGAGCGGCAGCAATTCACAGCCTGGCTCATTAACATAACCCATCATTAGAGCTGCTTTATTGCTCCCAGCCCGGGGTATTTACACAGCGCTTGAGGAAGCGTCCCTGGAGCTTCCACGGCCGCATCCAGGGGGGATTGTGCACCGGGAATTCGCAGCATCTTCTCCGGGTCCTAAACGAGCAGCACAGAATGTCAATTTTTAGAACCTGGAGCAACAGAGCGCGTGAACGTTCGCGCTGGGAAAAAAAAAAAAAAAAAAGAGTTGGGTGCAGATCTGATCTCATTCCTGCTCTTGTTGCAAAGTCCTAGGAGCACAAAATTGTCACCTTGAGTGCCACAGGACACAACCTTTGAGCTCTCAAACTCTGGGTTTTGTGGAGCGCTTTTCAAGGAGGCAGTTAGTTTGGTAATTCCAATTTTAAGGGCCGGAGGAGCCCGAGGTACTTCTGGTAATTCCCGAGGGCAGTGAGGAGCAGCAGGGTCGGTGCCTTGTCCCCCCTCATCCTATTGTTATAAATACGTATTATATTGTTGGCTTTCCGTATTTTATAATATTATTATTTTATAGTATTAAAATAGATGCTATATGTATAGTGTTAAAAATGGCTTTGCCATATGAATATAGTTTTTATTTCTGCTATTAGCAAAAATTAGGCAGAGTGGTAATAGTTAATAGAGTACGCTTAAGCTGTCTGCTTGGCCGGGATAACATCCAGTGAACACGAGGACCCTGCTGCTGACAGGCCGACCATCAAACACCCACCATCTATATAAAATATGGACCAAGGCCCAAACTGGAAGGGATAAAATGAACAGATTTAAAGCCACGGCCAAAAAAGCACCCGTGCTCTATAAAGGACCGGCCATGCCGAACTGTTCCTAGAATACAGAAATTTGTTTGCGAAAAAGTATAAATATGCATAACCAGTCTATGAATATGCAACAGGCTGATGTAATTTTAATACGTGTGTAAGGGATGTCTCCAAAAGTAATGGGTGTGCTCTTAGCTAAATGCCAAGCACCCGGCCGTTTAACCCTTTACTTTATCTCCTATTGCCTTTTAAACAAACATTCTAAATTTTACCAAAAAAGGCAAAGCTCCTTTTTCACACTGTCACCAGCGCAGCCCCCGGGGCAGCCAGAGCAGAGGATTTTTTTTTTTGCGGCCGGATTTTTCACTCCTGTGCCTGTGCCCGGCGATGGCCGAGAGGGAAGGTGCGAAAATCTCCCCCTCCCTGATATTCGCGAGTGCAAATCGGTGACGATCTGGACCCGAACGTCCCCGCTCGGAGGGATTTGGGATGGGATGAACGGGGCAGGGCGGTGATGGCTGTTCCAGGACAGGGATAATTGATCCATGGCTGCAGGGCACCGCTCCCAGCGCTCCTCACACCCACCCTGCCCGCTCCCTGCTGCGGCACCCGGCCAAAACCTGCCGTAAAAAGTTTAACCCTCGCGGCTGGGCTTCCCATTTCCCACCCAAAGGGTTCCAGCGGGTTGCTAATGAGCAAGCAGAATAGTTAATTACTGCCCAGCAGAGAAGTGGCTGGCAAAACTCAGGTTTTGGGAACGATTTCGTACCCACGGCACTTTTTTGAGCCGCCCCGGCTGAACGATGCCCGCAGGAGCCAAACCCACGGGGGGAAAAGCAATCCGCGGCGTGTCAAACCCGTGAGCATCAGGTGTGAAAAAGCCATCACCGAGCCCCTAAAGCCATCCTGGGCTGTGCTTGGCCCCGATGCTCTCGGCGGTCCCCGGAGCTGCAGGGAGGGGACCGCATTCCTCCGCTCCTTCCACCCTGGGGTGGAGCACGGGCTGCTCGCTCTCACCCGCCCCGGTGATGGGCAGCAGCATCCAGCCAAGCCTCCGACAGCTGTCCCCTCTGCAAAAGCGGCCTTCGTACCCAGGATGAGTAAATATACCTAGGCGGACAGAAAAAGGAGATGCTGAGGGTTGTGTTTGTGGGTTCGTTTGGCCCCGAACAGCTGCATCAGGAAATCTCTTCATGGCAGCCTGAATTTCTGCTCAGCCACAGTTCCCTTCCCTGGAGTGGGGGCAGAGATGCCTGCTGATGCGGCAGTTTGAAAGTGAAATTTTTAAATTTCAGGAGAAAAACAAAACAGAACCGCTCAAAAAAAATCCGATTTTTTTTTTTTTTTTTTTTTTTTGTTGTTGTTTTTTCCCCCCAAACCAGTCAAGCTGTAAGACTGATGCAAACAGTGAAAAATAAGGAGCGAAAAATCTAAAAGCGATGTGGAAAAGGACGATGGGGTTGTGTGGAAGCAAAGGCTCTGGTTTGTAGCATGGCACTAGAAAGCTGAGCAAAGGGCTCTGTGTGTGCAAATAAAAATACAATTAAAATAATAAAAAATGCAAATAAAGGTGGAAAGGAGCCCATTTTTTAAGACCAACTGAAAGTTCTGACCTGTTAAAACGTGGGGTCAGCTTTTTGATCAGTGTTGTTGTCCTGCCTGATATCCAGCAGTGCGTTTAGGGCTTTTCACGAGTACTTAAAGCCATTTCTTGAGGATCAGTTATATCTGACTCAAGCAGCATTTGGCTTCCCTCCCCACACTCCCCCAATTTTCCCCTCAGTTTCTTATCTTTGGCCTTCTGTGACAACGCTGGCCTTTTAAAAAGCGTTTATGGGCGGAAATCAGGGCGTAGACATTATTTTAGCAAAGCTAAATCACCGTCAGGAGGTGAGGGTCCAGCCCATCACTTTTAGCAGGTATTTTGCCTCTGACTTCCACTCAAACCGTATCATCAGTACTTTTCGCTCCCAATTAGATGTTTAAATTAACCCTTCATTAAGGTGACAGGAGGTGATAGAGATACTTTTCACTGTAATGAACACAGATTTAGGGTATATTCTGCACCTCCCATCGTTCTGGAGACAGCTGCTCCGGAGGCTTTGAGAACTGAGATTTTTCAAAGGATCTGGAATCGTACTTAAAATCCGTTTTTTTCCCAGCCATCCACAAACACTTAATGACTGTTCGGAGAGTAACAATTTGGGTTGCGGGAAGAAGAGCATATGGGCAAAATTGAAATATTCTGCAGAGTATTTAGCACTAGCTGAATAATAGGTATTTGCACATACCTAGTATTTGTGCTTTAGAGGTATTTGTGGCACCTCGTTTTTCTTGGTGACTCGGCACAGTTTTTACCTATCTTTGCCGAGGATGAAGAATTTCCTTTGTATTTGGTTTGGCACACACTGAATTGGCATTTTTGCAATGCATTTAATTCTTTCCTTCTTTTATTTATTTATTTTTTCTTTCTTTCAGGTGATAGTAAATTCAAAGAAGTCTGATTTATTTCTATTTATTTCTATTTTTTTTTTTTTTTTAAGGTCCTGTGCAATGATGTGTGTAAATTGACCCAAAACACACGGCAGCTCCTTAACTTGGAGATCATTGCACATGTATGAGCCCAAGCATGAAGGAATGAGATCTCCCTGCCAAGTGCTTGGCTGGCATTTTGTTAATTATATATGCTATTTTATAGCCTTAATGCTCACGCCATGGCAGTGCCCAGAGACCTTGGGGTACAGTTTCCTGCTAAATCTGCAGCCAAAGGTACTGCCTTCTGTTTTGGACCAGGGCTGAAGCTCTTTTGGTCACCTGGATTATGAATCTAATGAAGATTTTCCTTCCAGAATTTTTTATATATATATATATATATATATATATATATATATATATATATATATATATATATATATATATATATATATATATATATATATATATATATCTATATATATATATATATATATATATATATCTATATATATATATATATATATATATATATATATATATATAAATTTTTTTTTTTTTTTCCCCAGCTGGGTTAGCTCTTGCAAGTTGCCAGTGCAAGAGGAGAGTGGTGTCACCGAGACACACAAAGCAGTCACATGCAGACAAGAGATTTTCGCAGAGGTCCTTCCGATTCCAGCTCACAGCTGAGAGCTGAGAGAAGGAAGAGACCCCTTTGTTTATTTTTTACCTTTTATACATTTGTGGGTCTAGCAGAAGATGGCTTTTTGGGGTTTCCACCCCTCAGCCTCAATGGCCAGACCAATTGTCAGTTACAATTGTTTTCAGGTTAGAAATATGCAAACAGAGGACAGAGAATGAAAAACAAAGGATTTGTTTATGTTACATCTGTGGGAAAAGGTAGAAAACGGCTCTTAATATTGTACAATAACTAAAAAGATCTGACTCCATTTAAGAAAATCAAAAGGCTCAGAAAAACCAGGGTAACAGAGTGGTTGTGAGTGAGCGAGGAATGTGGCGTGAAGTGTTTTGGTGCAGCAGAGATTTAAAGCAGTGAAATGCTGTCTGTAGGTGTGGCTGGGAATTTGCGATACTCTGCTTCAGGGGCACTCGTAAGAGAAAGAAAGGGATTTAAATAAGAATATATCAATGTGAGTGAGCGTTGGCCAGTTTTTTCCAGATAAGCAGAGGGGTAGCTTTCATCCACCTGTTTATTTTCTGTGCCTTTTAATGCTGTTTTGGGATATGAGTACAGTAAAGAGAGGAATATGCATAAAGGTTTTCAGTATTGGGGTTAAGCACAGCCCTTGCTGCAAACAGGTTTGTCTTGGCTATGTGAGTTAACATTTTTTAAACTTTTTCAGGATATTAAATAGCTTTTAGCAGACTGGTCTGTTTTCAAAGTCTCTCAGGGTCTAAATAGCTTTCAAAGAAATAAATTCTATTTATTTGTTTTGTCAATCTTTTTCTCATAGTAAAATGTGCTATTTTCCTCAAATAAAAAGCTTCCTCCCCCCCCTTAAATAATTTGAAAAATAGGCTTGTATTCATTGCTGCTGTATTCAGAAGAGCAAAGTTTTAAATTCTTCACCAAAACCAACGTTAATGTCTGTTGGCAATACAGGACTCTGCTCTTGTCATTGTTTTTCATCCATCTGGGTGAACTTCCATGAAAAGGATGGGCTGATTCCCACAAGGAAATACAGTGATGGGCAGCTCTGAATTCCTGTGAGAGCTGAAAACTTTGTTCTTTTTAATTCCAGAGGCTGGAGGTGATGGCTGCAATCTCCAAAGGAGGAGAACAGCCTGGCTGGGGACAAATCAGAGACAGCTTCCTCTAACTCCTTGGAAATAATGAATGGTGCGAGTTACATGAGTTCTCAGTTCCATTTTTCAGGACCGTTTGGGTTGGAAGAGACATTAAAACCATCCAGTCCCAGCCCTGAGCAGGGACACCTCCACCACACCAGGTTTCTCAGAGCCCAGTCCAGCCTGGCCCTTGCGCCTTGAAAACCTGGTTTATCTGTGCCTCTGATCTGCTCTGTTGGACATTGTCACTGGGCTGCTCGATTTTTGCAAGCTGCTTTTTAAAACCATGGAAGGAATTCATTTGGGAGCCCTCTGGTTTCTGCCACCCCTCTGGAGTTGGTTCAGCACCTCTCCAGAAAAGAGAACGGCCAAAGCACCTTTCCCTCAGTGTGTGATGGACAGGGCTGATTTGAGCTCCTTGTATCCAGATTTGCTCTGAATTTTACCAGAAAATAGCAGGAAGGGGACACCTGAATATAATTTCTCTGCTGTGATGAACTCAGCTTGCTCTGTGATAATTTCAAAATCATAAACCAGAATTTCTTTGGGATTTTTTAAAGAATTGGGTTTGGTGTTTTTTGATTTTTTTTTTTTTTTTTTTGTGCAAACCACATCATGGGAAATGCCAGCCTGCAGAAGTCAGATAAGTCACCAAGGCTACTTGTAAGAATAAAAGTAAATAATTTCAGACCCTACAATATTACAGTAAAATAACGCTTGGCTGCAACGGCAGAAAATTTATCTGGGACATAGTTAAATCTCAAAATATTTTGAGAGTTCTTCCAGGAGTGACAGTGCTGTGGTGGTATTTTTCTAGACGAAGAGGGGAAGTGATGAAGTTCCTCTAGCAAAGACAAACTGGTTTGTCTCTCTGTTTCCTGGTTTTTACTCAGTGCAGTGGTGATATTCCAGCTGGGAACTTCCTCTGAAGCACACTGTGTTGTGTCAAAGGGTGTCTCAAGGCAACAGCGTTGAGGAAACCACTTATTCATGGCTGATTTAGGGTTAAAAGCAGCCAGGTTCTGAAATTTGTGCGTTGCTGATCATTTTGGGGCTATAATCTATATAATTACAGACAAATTTATTATTGGTTGGGGGAAATCTAGCTGGAAACGAGACATCATCCAGCGCACGTTTAGCTCTGGTAATTTATTTTATGAAATGAGGGAATTGTGAGGTTGCATTATCAGCTTCATGGGTTCCATATTGTGTCATTTATTGATTAGGTGCCATTGCTAATTTGTCATTTTTTTCATAATTTTGTCCTAAAGCGTTACCGTTAGCCAAATTTGTCAACTGGACTCATGTGACCAGACATGCTGTCAGTTCAGACATTTAGAAACAGAGTTGATGCACAGAATAAAGGTGTAATAATTGTTAGAATACACATTGCATTTTTCCACAGGGGCGAAAAGGAGTCTCACTGAAATGAATCTGATCCAGATTTGAAAAGCTGCATTTTAAAAGACAATCGTATATTTACCAATACCATAAAAATGATACAACTCAAAATCTATTCCGGGGGCAAGGATCATCTCTAAGTACTTGAACTGCTTTTTCTGTGGGAAATATTGTGTGTGTGGAGGGCAGAACTGCCCAGAAGGTGCTGTTTATATTTGTTTGTTTGGTGGTCCTGTTGGGTTTTCTACAATCACTCTGTCGTTTAACCTGGCTCCTGAAAAACGCAGTCCTGGGGGTGTGGGTTAACCCCAGCTGAGCACTCGGCCCCACTGCTCAGTCACTGTGCCCTGGTGGGATGGGGAGAGGATTGGAAGGGTGATGGTGAAACAGTTCCTGGGCTGGGATAAAGACAGTTCAATAACTAAAGCAAAAGTCGTGTGTGCAAGCAAAGCTAAACAGGGAATTCATCCACTGCCCCCCATGGCAGGCAGGTCCCAGGAAGGGAGGGCTCCAGGACATGTCACAGTGACTTGGGAAGGCAAACCCAGAACGTGCCCCCTCCCTCCTTCTCCCCCAGCTTTCTGTGCTGAGGGTGCTGCTGTGTGCTCTGGGGTGTCCCTGTGCTCAGCTGGGGTCAGCTCTCCTGGCTGTGTCCCCCCAGCTCCTCAGTGGTGAGGGTGAGGAGCAGGAAAGGCCCTGGCTGTGTAATCCCTGCTCGGTGAGAGCTCCAACATCCCTGTGTTATCAGCCCTGTTTCCTGCACAGAGCCAAAACCCAGCCCCACAGCAGCTGCTCTGAAGGAAATTATCTCTACTCCAACCAAAATCAGCGCTCCCAGAGGATGAATCAGCTCCAAACCTTGTTTTTCAACCTCAGATCTGTGCTGGACCACCAGGACCATCTTGCCTGTGCAGGGATCCCTTGGAGGGGTTGCTGGTCTTGTTGAGGGCTCCAGCAGTGCAGCACAAGCAGGTAATTACAGAGAGGGAGGGCTTCTTCCACTAACTCCAAGAGAATGTTCAACAGAAGGCTTTTACAAATCTCTCTCACCGTCTTCTCTACGCTGTAGCCAGGGCAATGCTGATGTTTCACAACACACAAATAATGGACAGTCAGGAGGCTGGCAGAGCATTTTCAGAGCCCTGTTTCCTGCCGTGTGCAGAAGATGTGAAGGTCTGTGTGCTGTCTGCTCATCCTTCCCCAGAGCTGTCCTTGATTTCTGTCTATTTGCCTACTGAAAGAAGGAGGACAAGTCAAGGCCTCCCTTGGGCACTAAACCCAAGACTATTTTGCATAGTTGGAGCTGTGCTGGTCATTTTACAGTTGGTTAACAACCGATGGCTTCATGGAGCCAAAGTGTAACAAATCTAAGAGGAAGGTTTTTTCCTGGGAGTAACGCTGCAGAGAGCTCTCCTTGGATGGCTGAGAAGCTGCAATAGTGGACAGGAAATAAGTAGAGGTTCTCAGATGTTCGAGGTCTTGGTCCACTGCCACAAATTGTCTCTGAGGGGTCGTGTTGTGAGGTAGGGTAGAGAGACATTGCCTCACTTGGTGCTGCTTTTCCTCTTAGTCTTCCCCAGCATTTGCTGCTGTTTGGTTCTAATAATCAAAATCCAAAAATTTAGAGCATTTTTCAGCCCGCGGTGATTTCAGGTGACAGCAAGGATGAGCTCTGACCCACAGGAAAACCCCGCTGTTCTCCTGCAGAAAATGGTCAGCATGCTAATAAAATATTCCAGAGAGCAAAGAGCTCCAGCTGACTCTTGGAGGGGGGGAGTATCCATGTAAAAACTTCACTTGGTGGGGGGAATGCTGAATCTGAATTGGGATAGCAGAAAATTCTGCAGGGCAGGCACCACACTGTGGGAGAACAGAGAGATGATGCTGAAGGCACTCTTGCCCCTGATACACTGCAGCAGTGTTAATTATCCAAGAGTGGGAGCAGCCTTGCCCTCACAGCCACGGGTGATAAAAGAGTGAGTGAGCTGGTGCAGTGGTCAGTTGGAGTTTGTTGGTTGTGCTGTGAGGAAGAAGGGACAGGAAGCAGCGAGCTAGAAATGCAGAAAGGAGAGAGAAGTAGGAGCCAGAGCTGTGTGGGGTTGTTCATGGGACTGCACCTTAGCAAAGGCATGGAAGACTATTTAAATAACATGAGACTGCAGTGTAGAGAAGGTATTTTAGATAACGAGGCACTGATACTTGAAGCCCCCTGAAGTTTTTAAAGAAGCACTCTGGAGTGCTGTGGCCATCATGACAACCACAACACCACACCAGCCACGCAGGCTGGAGCTGACAAAGTAGATCCTTATTTCTGAAGAACTGCATGGGCAGATTCGCAGTCCCAAAGTGACCTCAAGCCAGAAGTGTTTGCGCTATCAGCCCAGACGTGGCGCTGGAATCATTATCGTGCATTTAGCTCCCAGACCTTCCAGAGCAACCTCCCCATGGCCGTTTATTAACCAGCGGCAAGGAAAATGCGTTTGCTGGGGTTGGAGCCGGGGTCAGGCTCCGGGCAGAGCTGCTCCAGGCTGAGCTGTGCTGGTCACACAGGATGCTCTGCTGTGAGCCTGTGCTCCCCTCTGCTCTGCCCACGGGGTGTGTGCAAGCTGGCTGAGCCCGCTCTACCCAGCCTTCTGGCTGCCTGGTCACCTGGCTGGGAGTTTGTAGGGCTCGTGCCCAGCTGGGCATCGGGGCTGGGTGGGAGTGACCCCACAACCTCGGCCACCAGGACAGAGCTGATCAGATCTTGTTGGTTTTTTTGTCATCTTTTCTGCTAGAGTTGGGATTGAATGCTGGAGAGATGGTGTGCTCTGTTCGGACTCAGGTGTTTATTAGTTCTTATCTATGTTACAGTCTCACAAGATGTGAGTTCTAGCTAACAAAGTGAAAAACGGCCTCTATTTCTTTCTCTGTGAGGCCTTTTTAGGAAAAAAACCTGTCCAATTATGGAATTACACCTAAATTATTTTTGCTTTTAACCCAATAACCAACCACCTGTGGCCCGCAATGCAGATTTTTCTACCCAGTTACAAAATCTCACCTAGACCCATGAAGAGGAAGGTGAAAAAGAAGGATTGGCCTATGCCCTAAACCTCTATTTTGCTTTATATATATTTTACTATATTCTAAACCCTTAGAATCTAAGTTTTGCACCCTGTGATATCACACACTTCTATTCAAACTCCACACCCACCATCCCGGTGCTGTAATTCAATTTTGGAAGCTGTCCCACGGCCTCAGGTCAGATGCAACGTTTGCTTGGGGGTCAGAGCCTATGGGCACAGAAAGTCTGAAATTCTCAATGCCCAGGGTTCCAACAAGCTGGAAATCCATCCTTATCTGTGGGTGGGCTGGAGGGAAGGAGATCATCCAGGGGTTTGTGTGGATGTGAGGCAGGACAGATGTCCAGCCCTTGTGTCCTCTGCTCCTGCCATGCCTGAGGAATTGGCTTCTGCCTGGCAGCATCACCCACCGCTGCTGTTCCTCCCCTCCCCGATGGCTCATTGTTACCTCGCGTAACTCCGGCTCCTGAGGAAGGCTGGGAAGCTGACACAGTGAATAGATCATTACCTGTAATAATCAGCAATTTAGAAATTTGCCTCTAAGGAAAGTGTTTGGCTGTCTTGTTTGTTGGGGGGAGAAAAAGAAAAAAAACCACGAAGCGATAATTTCTGTAATTGGAAAGTTCTTTTCACTCGGGGTAAGGGTATTTTCATGCTGAAATCACTGTCATTTAATTCTCACAGCATCTTTGTAATTTGTTATGGGTTTAATTGTTGTTTAGAGGAAACACTGCAGAGCAGAAAAATAGAGTTCAGTTTTTTTTTTTTCCCCCCTTTCTTTTTCTTCTTAGATTACTCACTGTAAAATGCAAATAGGAAATATGTAATGAATAGGAAACTTCGAAGCAAACCCGCTGAGATTATGTGGAACTTAATGCAAGGCAGCAAAGAATCAACAGTAATAAATGATTATGTAAGGATTATTAAATCTTAATTTAGTATTCATACAACCCGCATCCGCAATTTTTTTTTTTAATCTAATTGGACAGTGTTCTATGACTGTGAGGCAAAAATGATGATCCCAAACTCATAGCTGGTCTGATAAATGGAGATATCATTAGCAATATGAAGTAGGTGATCATGACTTCTCTCTTTTTCATAAATTACACTAAATAACCATAATGCCGCAATTTAGCGGTCCAAAGTTCATCCTATTCAGCAGGCCATCCATAGTCAACAGTTTAAAGAAAGGGGACCTGCTGAGAAAATGGTGGTCTAATCAGATGCCATAAAATCTGGCTGATCAGATGAGCCCCATTTTCTTTTTTTGTAAGGAGATCCTAATGAAGCAGAGCATTGAGGGGATTCACAACTTTTGTTCCTCCATTTGATTATTCAGGTTGGCTGCACCAAGTTCCAAACTAAGCAAGCGGGGTCTAATCCTCTGGGCTGTTTGCATACACGCTGTGTTTTACAGGAGACTTATTAAATCCCACTTTGCCAGCCCCCAAATTGTGTGCGACTTATCTCCAGTCCAAATGATCAAAACACCGAGAGATGCAGCAAATCAAACCGGGCAATCGAGGAGGAATCTGCTATTATTGTCTGCTCCCTGCCTGCTGGCTAATTCACCAAGCATGGCAAAAATGAAAAGTACTTCACACCGCGGGCTTCATGAATATCTAAAGTGGCGCAGAGGAGAGGGGATGCTGGCTGCCTGCTCAGCCAAAGGTTAAACTTCCAAAGTTTGGGCCTCTCCTTGGTTATAGCCAAACCCTGCGACGACATTTGAAGCTATAAAAGTTCAGCAGCGCGCCCGTTCCTGTCCCGTTGTGGGCACGGCAGCTTCAATTTGGCTGCCTAAAACACACACTTTCTTTAGAAAAATAGGTGGTGCTTTCCCTTTTGCTTGCATTTAAGTGGGGAAACACTTTAATTTCTTCCCTTCCCTGTAGCTGCCGTGTATTCTCGGTGTCTTTGTGTTGCCCACGGCTGGGAATTGCTCCCTCACAGGGAATGTGGGGCTGGATGGCAGCAGCCCCAGGGAAAGCTCAGTGCAGTCAATTTTTTTGTTGAAGCCTGAGCCTGCCAAGGGCTGCTTTGAGAAGTGCTGAGCTCCTGCCCTCCCCAGCAATGGAACCGAACCACGGAGCCCCCGCTTGCTGTCACAGGGAGTCGGAAAATTGCCAGAAAATTTTGCAGCAATTTTCCCCGCAAGAAACCTCCCAAGGATACAGACCTGTGGCTCCTCGTCCTCTTTTCAGAGGCTTTGGCAGGGCTGTTTGTCAGAAGTGCTGAACACAAACAAGCGCTGGTTTTGTTGCGCGAGCGGTGAAATCGGTGCGAAGGTGTAATGAGCCAAACACGCTCCTGGGAGGGATGGCCTCTGCCCAGGGTATTTTATTTTTATTTTTATTTTCCTGATTACAGATGCAGCAGGATCCCTTTGCAGCCTTAGACAAGAAGGGAAATTCCTGCAGGAATCCCAGCTCCAGCGCTGTGCTAAACAAAAGGAGAGCCTGCTGCCTGCCATGCTGCTGCTCCAAATAAATCCCCGGCGGCGACAATTGTCCAAAGAAAGCTGAAGCAGCTGTTTGAGTTGGGACCATTTTCCCTGTGCCTTGCTTTGGTTTGTCCCATGGAGGAAGTTTCTGGTATCAAATATCTCCATGTTTATTGCTGCCTCCTGACACCTGTAAGCACTTTTGCACGTGAGCACATTAATTCGCGCCGAGTCCTCTGCCAAACTGAGCTCACTGAGTTGGACACTGTACGTCCTTCAGAGTAGTCATTGGGTTTTTTTTCTTTGTCTTCAGTATTTCTTCCTATTTCAGACCTTTGGAGGGCGGTTTCTATTCATGCTTTCACCCCGTAACACGCTTCGCTTTAATTTTCTGCACTGATTGTTGGGAAGCCAAAATTCCTGTCGCAGCTTTATCTCCTTTAACCACTGCTCTGACGACTTCCACCAGAGCCTTTTCCTCATCCTCCCCCGTGAGCAGCTGACCCCTGCCTTTTCTCAGCCCCTGCAAGCCCAGGTTCTCCCACAGCTGTGCTGTTCTTCCAGGCAGCTCCTGGGTGTGCAGTGCCCTCCCCACACCGGGCTGCAGAACCATCTCCGTGCTCACCTGCACTCACGGCTCCAGAACTGCCAGAAGAAAACGGTCCCAGAGGGAAACAATGGGAATGGCTGATGTTTGCCTGCCTTGGCTCTCCCACAGCCTCACCTGGCTCTGCAGGTATCTGTGTTTTACCCACATCTCCCCAGCTTTAACTGGCATTCAGTGAGTGTGTCTCCAGTAGCAGATGCTCCCAGGCATTATAACTTTGCAGAGATCACCACTGCCCTGATTCACCAGCAGAGCTGTCCACAGGAGCACCTCCAGGGCAGCTTTGGGTTAACCAAGCCTGGGAGTGTTCACACCCTTCCAGAGAACCTGGTTAGTTCTGGCTGGAGCATCTTTGGAGGTAAACGTGCTGAGTGGTGCTGCTGGAGCTGAGGGGAGGTGACCTTTGGCAGATGGTGTTGCAGAGATGCTCGGGGGCAGGCTGCAGAGCAGGAACCTTTTCCATGAAATTGTCATGTAGGGCATGATTTTCCTGCCTGGATATGCTTACGCCACAAAAAGTTTTTTTTTTTTTTTTTTTTTTTTTTTTTTTTTTTTTTTTTTTTTTTTTTTTTAATTTTCCAGTTTGCGATTGCTGCATAAGCGATTGCGTCGTCACCACATAAATCAGTATAATTTGTATGGCAAAATTCTACTTTTAAAATTCCCCCCTGCACAGGAAAGCACAGATTGCCACTCTCTTGAGGCAGAAGCTGTTTTCTATACACGTTGTTTAGAACTGTAAACTTTGAGGGCTGTAGATATTGAGGTCATAAAAATAATTAATAACATTGAATAATCTACTCTCTACCTGCACAGGAGAAGAAAATATTCAATCAATAATATTCTTGAAAATCACTCAAGAGCTAGGCTGTGTGTATATAACAGAAAGAGAATCACTTTTCTAATTCTCAGTAATGTGACTTTTTTTGTGGGGAAGGAGGAGAGCTAAGCGAAAGGGAAATGATCAACAACTGCGTTTTGAGGGCAAGAGATTGCTCTGATCTGCACTACTCATTTGTTAGAGCTCTAGCATAGCAGGGATTTGTTGGCTCACACAGACTTTGGCCGAAACGTGCTCAGCTAAAGTACTTTGTGCGTGCCTGATTGCCAAAGCCCTGAGTTTTGTAGCCTGCTAATCCCAGTGACACTATCCCTACACCAGAGCCAAGCGTTTTGGGAGAAATCACATCCTTTGCCACCCTTTGTCATCCCAAAAATCGTGGAATGGACTAGTTGTGAGCAGGTGAGTTGCTGCCCTTTCTCCTCTCCGTTATATTCACAGAGGGAATTCTCATCACGTTTCTCTGCAATGGTTGTGGTCACCTGAAATAGTTTCAAGCACTGGGATATCATAGATTTTGTAATTACCAGGATCTCCAGGGCAGTGAGATTTGTTCAGATTTATGTTACTCAAACACAGCTGTTTAAAGGTATTGAAATATTCCTAATTTTTGTCGAGTCGCATTACACGTGCTGGGATGGAAAGGCTTGTACCATCCTCTGTTTGCTCAGCACCTCTCCCCTTGGATAAACACAATATCCTGACAGTTCCCAGTGTCAAAGGAACGGTTGATTAATGACTTCCAGGCTGTGGTTGTATCAGAGTGCTGGATTGCCTGATCTCCCTCCCACTCCTGCTCTGTGAGTGTTCAGCCCTTTAAAATATGAGTGTTCCATCTCTAATTTGAACAAACCAAAGCCAGAGCTGCCAGAGGGGGATCAGGGGCTCCCCACCTGGAAGCTCCACATCAGGTGGCCTGAGTCTGTCCCAGTGTTAAACATTCCCCAGGCTCCCAATTCCCCTTTTGTCAGACCCAAAGTGTTTTAACCCCAGCATCTGGGCTGGCCTGTGACTGCCTGCCTGCCGTGCATGCCAACTTCACTAGAGAAGATAAGGATTTTTAAATTTTTTATTTTTTTTCTTTGTAGGTCAGGTGCTGCTGTGCTGCTTGAGCGTCCAGGCATAGCCAGGAAAAGTTTGTAAGGCTGCTTTAACGAGCTCTACACGAGATTGTGCTGCTGACAAGCTGGAAAGAATGGCCTTAAGATTATACTTCCAAGGTAAAATATTTTCCCTCCTGCGATGTTTCGTACTCGGGGTTTTATTTCATTTTTTTTCTCTTAAAAACCAAACCAAGACAACAAAATCAGCAACTCAACACCACAAAAGAGACCCACACATGTTCAGGCTTCGGCAGGTTTAGGCTGATGCTTTACTTGAAATAACACTTTATTGATGTTCGGGATTCCCCAATTTCCAAGGAGAAAAGCTGATTATCTTCGGAGGCAGCCTTATAGAGAAGAGCAGACCCCCACCAGCCTTCCGCTCCAGACTGGATCAATGCAGAGAAGTGCTCTTTGATGGACTTTCAGGCCCTGTGATCTCCCAGCCCTGGGGGTTTAAAGGATGAGCATATCAATCCAGGACCACTGAACTGCATTTCCATTGCATGAGGGCTCCTCCTCCTGGCTTTGTCCCGACAAACCCGGCTCCTCCTACTTTTGTCACTATTCTTTCATGCTTTGTTTAGCAAACACAAAAAAAGCTTTGTTTGTTGCTGGGTCTTTTTTTTTAAGCCTGGCATAAAACAGTTTAAAGCGCCGTAATGCTGTGTACCTGTGATCACCTTCAGGGTCAAAATCAGTTTACAACAGATTAACCTATTTATCTTCCCCCCACACCTCACCCCTGGCTTATGATTTGCACAAATACAAATTCTTGTTCTGATGGGCACAGTCTTCCTGCTTTATTCTGAACTCTGACTTTGTAAGAATCTCGGACTCCGAGGATTTCCCTGGGAACAGCCTTCTAGAAGACAGCACATGTGCGCCCTCCTTTCTTTCCTGCTGTTGTCCCGCTGTGTTTCAGCATTCTGAGCAAGAAGAAAACTGGTCACATGTAATTTGCAGAAGTTTGGGTAGCACTGGTGCGATTATTTTGCTTGCCTTAATAGTTAGCATTAAAAATGTGTGTACTTAGGTTTATTTTATTTTATTTTATTTTAGCTGTAAGGCTTATTACAGATACTTTGTTATAGATTCTATTTCTGGCATCATCTCCCTCTAAAACAAACCAAACAAACTCTATTCTCTGTGATATTTCCCCATCTGCCCGCTGCTTTGGAGCAGATCACACCTAAGTCTTGAAGTGAGAAATGCTCACCAAGCGCTGTACTTCTCTCATCAATGAAATAACTCAGTAGCAGAACAGATTCTTCGTTACCTGCATTCTTTAAAGCTGCTGCCCCTGGAAAAGGGCACCGTCCGTGGGAGAACAAACCTGTATTTATTCGTGTTAACCTGGAAGCAGCAGTGCAGGCGATGCGGTTCACACCCTGCCCCCCAAGGAGTGTGAGCACACACTTAACAAACCCAGGAATGAAACAGCTCCCCAAAACTGCGCTGAGGGAAAGGCTGGCTGATGCTGTCTGGCCACATCTCACCCCAAGCCACCGGAGATGCTCCCGAGAGTGCCATTAGATGAAATTGTGGAGTAATGCATCGCCCGGGAGAATCTGGTGTTTGGGCAGGGGATGACTTCCTGCAGGGCTCCTTTCTGAATTATTCATAGGTTTTCCATAAAGGAGCCTTCAAAATCCTAATGGGATCGAGCAGATCGTACCTGGAGTCCTCAGGTGTTGAACTCAAACTGGTTCTTCTCCAGTTTCCCCCCCAAAAAGAAGTTGTTGCCTCCTCTACTCCAGGAACCCCCTACACAATTCCTGTGCTAAAAAGGACAGAACTACAGTCCTGTGCCGACTTTCTAGTATTTTTGGGCTATATTTCCAGTGTTTTGAAATCACCTGATCTATATTTTGGTTAGTATGGTGTTCTCAGTCACCTTCTCTTCCAACACTTTTTTTTCATGAGTGAACTAAATCTGCTCAAACCACGAGTCCGTGCTCTGCCAGACCCCAGCCCCAGCACACTGCTGCTTCCTGTGCTCTGCTGGAGGACACTGACCCTAAAGCAGTGCGAGATCCCAGCAGCAAGGGCTGAAAGCTCGTGCTGTGCAGTGTGTTGGCCTTGGAAACTTGTGCCAAGAGCTGCCTTTTCTGAGCAGGCCAGGCAGGGGCTGGGGTGGTGCCACGTTCTGCCTCAGCCAAGCCCCAGGCTACTGCCAGGCGTGGAGAGAGCTCTTGGAGCCCTGATGGATGGGCTGATCCTAATGGACTCACTGGAGCACTTGGCTTTTATTGATCCCTGTGCTTGTCCTATTTCCCAGAGCTGCGCCAGCGTGAGGGAAACGTCCTGAAGTGGGTCAGTCCTCTCTGAAGCTGAGCAGGGCCAGCCCTTCCCAGCTCAGACTGATGCTCAGAATTGAGCATTTTCTGAGGGTACAAGCGCCGTTTAAGCTCCCAGCCTCTATGTAAGAGGAGATTTTTATTCTGTGCTTGCAGCTCTGCAGTCCTGGCACCTACTGACCCAGAGGGGGCTGCCTTGGGGACAAAAGTCATGCACCAAAAGGCAGGGGGTTACTGAATTAACGGTTTTCTGAACATGAGAATAATAATGAGCACAATAATGAGCACAGAATGATGGGGGCTGGCTGTGAGAGAGGATAGGAGCAGGGATTTTGGGGTACAGGACCAGCAGGTCTCAGGTTGGCTCAGCCATCTTTGGCTGTCTTCTGCAAAATCACATTTCTCTCAAGTGTGAAGAGAGAGGGAGAATTGGTGAAGCAAATAAAGACAAAGAGCCAGCAACTCACGAGCTGCATGAATTCACTGCCTTCACCGTGTCACCCATTCGCAGCAGGACTTCTTGGCTGCCCTTGTGCTAAATCGAATTTGGCAAGGCTGAGGCTGGGGTAAGCCAGGCCATGGGAAGGCTGAGCTGGAACAGAGACTGGACAGAGCCAGAGAATAAAGCAGATATTTATTGAAAGGCCTTTAGGGTACACCTTGGGCAGGAAAGGAGCTTGGCCAGGGCTACACCCAAGGTGGAACCAAAATGGTCACAAAATGGACAAATGGTCACGAGGTCTGACACTTTTATAAGTTTTGGTCCATTTGCACATTGAGGTTGAATTGTCCAATTCCAGCTCCAGGTTGTGAGGTCCCATCCTTCTTGTTCCTCCCTCCAGCCACCCTTGTTTGTGCTTTTGGGGCTGAAAGTTGTCCTTGGTGTGCAGCAGGAAAAGGATTTGTTTTGTGTCGCTGCTGTGCTCAGAGAGCTGAGTGACCCTGAGTGTGAGCTCAGAGCTGCACCCTGGGCAGCACAGAATGTGAAATACACGAAAGATGAAACTTAAGGCATCAGCTCTGCTGAAGACTTTAGAGAGGTAAATGTGAGGTTGAGGTGAGGAAGCGTGGGCCCAGGGCAGGGCCCTGTGCTCTGCTTGACCCCCTGGCTGCTGCAGATGCTGCAGATCTCCCCTCCCCATCCGCTCCAGAGGCGCCCATTCACTCGGGCCGGCTCTGCCCGGGGTGACCTGTGCATTCCTGACCTCCCGGCCATTCAGCCAGGCCACACATCCCGAAAAGTCCAGCACAAAAGGCAGCCATCAGCTCCCCTCGCTTAGCAACCGCCGGCACGTCAGCCTCACGTCCTGCTCCGAGCACCAGCGCTGAATGCAAAGCGCAGTTCAAGGTCTCTGCCTCAACCAAGCCCTTGGCTGGGCCATTCCTCCAGGACAGCTCTGCTGATAAAATGAGGTGAGAGGGAATCCTCGGTGGGGATTTCAAGGTTGAGGAAGCAAGGCAGGTGGGGCTCTGTTGGAGTCCCAGAAACTTAGAGTTTGGCGTTTTGGTGTATAGTAGTGCATATGAGTCAAGATGGAGGATTTGGGGCGTTGTCTTTGACCTTCTTCTTCACCTTCGTCTTCCTTCTTCTTCATGAACCTGGGTAGTTTTCTGAAATTGGGTGAAAGAAGTCCGCATTGCGGGTTTCGGGTGATCATAATTGGATTAGAAGCATAAATATAGATGTCAACTGTTTATTGGCTAATTGTGACACTTAAATAGACTTGAATAGACACCATTTTAACTCACTTTCTCCACTTGGAGAGAGCTCACATGTCGAGAGTTTGTAACAGATAAGGACAATAAATTTCAGAGTGAGGCTTTAAAAACAACGTCTTCTAAGTTTTATTTGCCCTGACCTTGGAGCAGGAAAGAGCCAGGCAATCCCACATATGGTGCCCCATGCAGCCAGGCAATCCCACAGGGCTCCTGTTGTGTGTAAATGGATTTTCCTTTTGCTCATATACATATAGACATGGTGGGGAAAAAAAAATAAAAATTCTGCCACAGATATTCCTAATATCAAAGAAAAAACGGTGCCTTTGTTTCATTTTATAACTGTTTCTAAAGCATTTGAGTACAATAGGAAAGGAGCAATAAAAGTACCCAGGGAGATCTCAAGAAGCCCAAAGTTTAAGTGCTGAATCTGAGTCTGGGAATGAAGCTACATCCATAAATTGAAATGCTCCAACCAGCTCTTCTGGAAAATACTTACCCTGTAAAGCAAAATTCAAATCTACAGGCCATGACAAAGCGATAAAAAATTACCCCAAATCCCACGTGACTAAGCAAGAGATCTTCTGAGATCAAAGCTTGGCTTTCAACTGGTCTGAATCCTGTCTTTATTTGGGAATTAATTCCTCATTCAAACATTACTATAGACCAATTCTAGGGGGTCAAAAAAAAAATTTAAGACCAAAACATAGAACATAGGAAGAGTTCTGGGAATTCTTTCAGCAGGAAAAGTAACATAACCACAACAGTGATTTTAGCTGCGTGGTGTCATCTTCTAGGAAAGAAGTTTGGTGCCTAGCATTACTTGTTTGAATTTTGTTGGATGAAATGGAAGAGGATATTTCCTAATGATCTAAAATTACCAGAGAGTATAAGATACTGATTGGAGAATCGCACTGGTAATTTCTGTGTTTATGCAAAGAGCTGTAATAATTAAATATCACGTGTCATTCACAGACACCATGTTTGAAGTCCTTCAGCCTCATCCTGGTGTCAGCTGTTAACTGTGGCCCACACTTCAGTGGCTTTTTGCGCTGCAGAGAGGAAAAATGAGAGAAATTCACCATCATCTGTGATGAGCTGTGAGAACAGAGCTAAGTAAGTTTTAACTATCGAAATCAGGGAAAAATGTGGTAGAGAGTGACACTCCTCTCTTTCTTTCAGAAGTCTGGTGTAAAATATGATCAATCTCTGCAGCCTTGGAGGGAATGAATTTACCTTACGTAATTTCACTACATTTCACCATTTATGGACCATGTCTGATGTGGAACAATCACCTAAATTTTGGGGAATTCTCTGGCACTTTTTCCCAATTAATTTCTTCCTTAACGTTGTGTTTCAGACTGACCAATTATGGTCCTCTAGAAATGAAACAAGGTCATGCAGACATGGGTCAAAGAACTGCGCTTTCTCCATTCCAAGAAATTGTTTGAAAGCCACGTCATCCTCTCCCTGTGTTGCTGTAACAATTTTGGCAACGCCGAAGAGCTGCTCCATTATATTTGTGTTAATTTAGCTTTGAATTATTATCAGCAGCTTCCTCAAACACCTGACAGTGGTGATTCGTAGGGCTCCAGAAGTTTGTGTGTGCAATGTGGGCATGAGCAATATTTTTATCTGGGATTTTGGGTAATTTAGGAAATTTGCCTGAACAGGAAAGCCAGATTAAAATTTTAACATCAATACAATGTTTCTTGCTATGTTTTAGGCTGTAATAACGTTCTCAGCCTTTCACTTTGGTAGAAGCAAACACTTTGTTCCTGAATAGGTGGGTAGGTCTTGTGTATGTCCAGACTGTGATTTGATTACAAAATTGGGACTGTGGATTAAGGCTTGCCATTAATTAGGATTTTTTCCTCCCCATTTTTGCACTGAGGGTGTCCTGAAGATCTGTGTTCCCTCTTTGAGTGCCGTGAATTCTCCCCCATTTATTTTTCATTCACACTCCTCTGTCCTGTGCTGGAAAACAGAAATTAAGTTAAGTTCCTACAGTGTGAACTTTTTATTCTATTTTAGGAGCTTTGAGTCTTGTCCAAAAGAAAGTTGTGACCAACAGGCTGAGGACAGCTTCCGGAATATTGGATACTGCTTGTGGGAATGCAACAGGGAGGAAAAGTTTGGGGACAGAGTGAATTTTCCCAAAGGGGAAGGAAGAAGCAGCCGCCATTGCCATCATTATTATTGTTTCTGAAAACATTAAAAACGCTGAATCTGATAGTCAAGGCCCCAGTTCAGCTGCTGCAATTCAGTGTCCCAAAATTCAGCTTTTCTCTTTGGCTTCCTCAGCTGTGTTCCTGCACAGCCACTGCAGCTCTGAAAGAGGGCTTTCTAAAACTAAGGTGGCATCCTAAAGATCTCCTTACCTCTGCAGAAAACCAACTTTCACATGGTTATTGCAGCTTGGGTTGGGATTTTCTACCCCACCACGTGCACAAAGCGCTGCTGGTTCTGTCTGCTTTAAAAGTAACTCATTTCTGGCAAAATATTTGCAGAGAGCAGCTGTTTGCTTCAGCCTCCTAAGCGGAATTTTTCATTCATTTTGTCTCACAGAAATTTTACAGGAGGTTATGTCTGTTAAGATTATTTTCTCTTCTCAAGCTGTCGTTGCCCCTTTCCTTCAAAGCCTTATTATCTTGTGAAATACAAGTTTCCATGGAGATTTTATTTAAATAGCTCCTAGCTCCTATTTAATTCATAAAACCAGAAATCTATAAACTGTACTTCTTTCTTTTTTAAATGTACAAGGACATTTTTTTTTTTGAAAGAGGATGTTGGCTTGTCAGTCAAACGTGTATTTGCTAACACTGGGGGTTGGGTCTGGCAGAGCACTGGACTCATGGTTTGAACACATTTAGTTTATTCATTAAAAAAAAGTTGGAAGAGAAGGTGACTGACAGCACCATACTAAGCAAAATGTAGATCAGGTGATTTCAAAACACCAGAAATGCTTTGTTTTTTCCCCCCAAAAAACCCTTTTCCACAGTTAGTTTGTGTGATATATTGTATTTCAAGAAGAAAATCTTATATTTTAATCTAAATGAATGGAGGTCTCGGGCAGATTTGAATACCTTGGAGGTGGTAGACAATCTCCTGCATATTCCTAATATGATGAGAATATTTCTATATAACGGGTGAGAATCAGCAGGAGAAACCTTTGCTAAATTAATGTCTCTATTAAATGCAGGCACAGGTAGAAGCCAATTTTATTGAATTATATTTGGCAGTTTTATGGCATTCTTGCCCATAGTTCTACATCTGCTCAGGGAGGAAAGGGAAGCAATGCTGTATCCAGGTTTTTGACCCTTTGGATCAGCTGTTGTCATCTCTCTGCCCCAGCTCACTCCAGTTTTTCTGCACACCTTCCCAGCTTGCCTACATCGAGAAAACAGGACCAGATAATTTATCCAAAGCACCCCAGACTTCCAGCAAAGAAAGTGGGCAGGGAAGTGAAGGAATTTATGGCAGAAAGGAAAATTTGACCTTAGTGGGGGCAGCAGAAGAGCCAGACCCATGGGAGCACTCACACAGCGAGGCTTGGGTGAGAAATAAAATTCCATTTACTTGGGCAGTAAATAAAGTATCTGGTCCATTTTCAGCTGCCGTATTCTGGTGAAAGAAGGAACTAAAGACAAAGAGAGAGAGGATGATGAGGGATTCCTGTGATCACTGCAGCGACCTGAGGCCAGGGGTGGGTGGCAGCACCAGGGGTGGGTTGCCGTGTCCAGCAGGGAAAAGGCAGCCAGCATCCTCTGGAGAGCTGGGAATATTTCACACAGGCAGCACAGCACTGGGGCCGGGTTTGGCAGCTCTTCAGGAACCCCCAGAGAAATCCTGCCACTAAAATGGTATTCCTGGGCAGCACTGTGCCTTTTGGAGGGGAACATCCTCTCTGAGCATTGTTGGTGCATCCCGAGCCACAAACTCCTCTTCGAGACCGCCCTGATGCCAGCACTGCTCACCAGACTATTCAATATCCTCCTCCAACAGCATTAAATAAGTCTCTGCATGAAGTTTTTCTCTCATTCTTCAGAGAAGGGATGAGAGAGGAGAAATAAACCTGCATTTCAGTTGCAGTGAGAGGTGACTCTGAGCAGAAGTGTGCTGGGGAGGTAGGAAATGCCAGCTCAGGGCAGTCGTTTGCTCCCCCAGTTGAAGAGTTGTCCCCAGTGATGGCTAATCAGAGATAAAGCAGGCACCAGCAGTGCGGTTTCAGTAGTGCAGCTCCTGCGGATTTGCAAGGGAAATTCGCATCGACAGGTGGTCCTTACCTCGGGAAGAAGGTCAAAAGAACATCACAACTTCCTTTTCTCCCTGTTTTATCTGCCGAAGGTGGGGGGAACTGGGGGAAAATATGGGAGGTTTTGTAACCTTTAACATGCACACAGAGCCACACCGTTGCAGGGAATGAATGATGTTTTCAAGATTTTAAGGGTGACAAAACTGAACTTTTTTTTTTTTTTTTTTTTTTTTTTTTTTTTTTTTTTTTTTTTTTTTTTTTTTCCCTACAGTACAGAGCTGCAGTTTAGAAGCTTGTTCTCTCCATGGAAAAGCCGTGAATCCTGATATTCAGCTCCATGAATATCTGTTTAAAACTTAGTGTGGCATTATTTTTGGACAGTGGTGGTGGTTTTTTGGGGGTTTCTTTTTTGGTTTTGTGTTGTTATTGTTGTTTCCTTTTCAGAAGGAAAAGGGGTTTAAAACTATAAATTTTGCTGATTCTCATCTTCTGTATGATTTTTCCCTTCTTCAAGCCCCACAAAACTCCTTGTTACGCTGAATTTCCCCAGTAGTTCAGGTGAGACGATGTCTGAGCCACACAACCCTCGTGCCAGGTCGTTGCTGGATGCCAGGGTCAGGACTCAGAGCTGGATTTCTGACACTCCTGCTCCAAAGGGTGGAGGTTTGGAGCACCAAAGCGGCTCCTCAGCAAGATCCCTGATCAGATCAACTGGAGATTCTCCCAGTCTGAGCTGTCTTTGGTATATTGCAATATCCAGGTGTCATTCCTGGGGGATCTGTGAGGATCTGGGATGTTTTGACCTGGAGTCAAAGTATTTTTGTGTATTTTTTTCCAGCAAACCACATCCACTCAGGTGGATTTCTGGGCTGGGGCTGTCTCTGAAGCAGGTTGGCAGTGGGTACAGAAATCTCCAGCTGTGGGTCTGCCACCTTCTGACCCAGCTGGAGCTGTGTGGGTGATAAAGTGGCTGCAAGGCCTCCTAAAGATAATATTTGAAATGTAATTGAAGCAAAATTAATTAGATAACTCTCAGCTGGACAGCCAGAAACCGCTTTGTGAAGAATGATTTTTTTGTGTTCAATGACGAGCCACATACCAGGACCAAATAAAAATTATGACTGTTCCTTTTATTTCTCCAAGAATAAAAAGTTCTGGCTCATTCATAGCATTGTGCACAGATGGACGAGGGGGCCACAAAGTAAAGGTGATTAATTAAAAGAAGAGGAAGAAATAGAGGGTCAGGAGAGGCAAACTGATGTGAAAGACAAGATAATTTGTACTCTCTGTGCTGTATAATTGTAATAAGTGTTACAGCTGAATTTGTTGTTTGAAATGCCACAATTGGTTACCCAATGGCACAGATACCTTCAGCTGTGAGCTGGATTTCTGATTCTGCGATGAAAACTTGTGTTTGGTCTTCCTAAATGCTGGACATCCCCTGTTCCTGTGACCTTCAGAGACCCAGCAGCCTCTGCGTTGTCTGCCTCCTCTTTTGGCTGAGTTTTAGAACGATTTTAAATTTTTCCCTCAGATTATTCTGCTGTTTCTTCCTTGGGAAATTGTTGAATACCTCTAGATGTCTTTACATCTACTCCTACGGACAATTCTTTGAAGAGAAATATTACTTTCAAAGCGCTGGTTAAAATAATAGGAAAATTCACTTAAAGTGTTTGATTTCCTAGTGGAGAGAATCAGCTTTGTTTGAGTTCCAGCTAACCAAGTTGGAGCAGAGCAGGTAAATCTTTGTTTCACGTCTCTCACCCTCTTTTGCCCTTTTTTTTTTTGTGGGTTTTTTTTTTTTTTTGGAATTATTTTTTTTTAGGAAACCTAATCAAGGTAATTGACGTTTGGCAATCAGGTTTTAGGATCTTGACAGTTCTGCAATGTGGTTTCTGTCACTGCTCTGGGAAAGCAGCGCTGAGGAGGAAATGGGAGCTATCATGTCATGTGGATGAGTAACTGGCTCAGACAGAGCTTCCTTTGTGTCAGTGCTTGAAGTCACACTGCTGGCTTATTACAGCCTGTGGCTATTGCAATAAAAAGCAGGTGCAGAGGAGAAATAGGAGGAATGGGAAGGTTTTTAAAAATTCCACTTTTTTTTGTATAGTAACACTAATTTTTTAAAAACTAACTGTAAGACTTTGGGTATGCTTGAATTCTTCAAATCTCTGTACAAAACTGACAAAATAGATTTTGTCTGCAGCGTAATTTACTTTATCAGCAATCTCAGCATGAAGCAGGTTTTTAGCAGCTGCTCTTGGGTGTTTGCATCACTCTTTATCCCACACAGGTAAATGTTTGGCTCTTAGGAAAATGACTCACCTGCCTTAGGTGCTTGTAGCTAAATATTTATGTTCCTTTAACCAAATGACCAGAAAAAATACCCAATTTAAACACTTGCCATGTTCTAAATCATAAATTGCTTTTGAAGAACAGCATTGAAACGAAGTACAGCACTGAACATGGAAATGCATTCACCGATTCTCCCTGCTATCGATTTGGCAAAGTAAAAATCCTTCAGATGCTTGGCTTTATGTGTTTAGCTTCTTGTTCAATTCCTGTTTGCTGTTTGTTTTATTTAAGCTCCTTTATTTCCTTGCTGGGAAGAACTCAGCAGAACAGCACTGGGAATTAATTACAGGCTCAGGAGTGGTGCCCCTCAGATGTCTGCACAGCTTTTCAGGCACCAGAGAAGCACAAAAGATTCCTTTGCAGCATCTGTCCTGTGTTGCAGCACAAAATTTCAGAGAGTTGTGTAAGTTGCTGTCGAGAGTCTGTAATTGCATTTTGACTGATTTTATTTTATTTTATTTTATTCTATTTAGGAGCAGCAGTCTGTGTATCCTCGCAGAGGGCAATCCCAACTCCAGACCTGTGAGCAGGCTTGGGTGGGTTTGTTGTGACTGCTTAATTCCTGTAGACGTGCTTTAGGGAGCTGATCACCACAGCCACGCCTGTGCTCCCTGGGGCAGCACCTGGCTGCAGCAGGGGAATCCTTTAAGAATAATCCCTGACACTGGTGAAGATAATTCAGCTTCCCATCGGCAGCCCTAGGAAAGACTAAAATGCTTCCATATGCCAGCTCTCCAGGGTTATTCTGGTGTGGGTTATTCTCCCGAGGTTGTGGGCGGTTGGAGGCTGAGTTACCTCGAGCTGGGCAAAAAAAAATCAACTTGAGCTTTCCAAAACCCCCTGCTGTATTTCCATGTCTGTGTTTCTGTTGTGAAACTGGGCTTTGGAAACAATCTGCAGGTGCAGCAGCATTTCTTTCACCTCTGAGTGCTCAGGTTGACCTCAGCTCGAGCATTCTCCTGGAAGTGTCCTAGGCCAGGTTTGGAGCAACCTGAGACAGTGGAACCTGTCCCATGGCAGAGGATGGAATGGGATGAGATTTAGGGTCTCTTCCAACCCAAATCATTCTGGGATTCTATGTCAGGATGTCAGACCTCAGCTGGCAACAGCTCTGGGCAGAGAAACCAATGCATTTCTTAAATTCTTGAGCGTCCCTGTGGTAACGTATGAACAAGCCTAAAATTAGTTAAATAATTGTGAAAAAAACCTAAATTGCCAGTGGCTTTAAATCATCTCAGCTGAGCTTAAGTGAAAAAAAAAAAAACCAACCCAAAAAAAATGTCTCTGGTGCTAACCCCATAAACTGAAAAATCAGGAGTTCCCTTCCCTGTGGGGTATTTCAACCTGTCTCATGCTGGGGAATACAGATGAGAAAGGCAGATATCAGCATATTTGAAATGACTGCACTTACACCATCCCTGGTAGCACTTCTGTGCTTTCTATACAAGTAAAAACCTTGGGTCTTTTTATAAAACATTGTAGTTCCTACTATTATTATTATTATTATTATTATTATTATTATTAATTATTATTATTATTTCATGACAACTCTAGAAAGCGTTTTGAATTGCAGGAAGTTTTTCAGGGAAATAATTTTTCACCTTGTTTGCCTCTGGCGCAGTTTTGAAAAGGAGTACTAACAGAAGTTTATTGCTTAAGGTGTTAGTTATTTGTACTTTGTTTCCAATCTATATGAAAATGGTTTCAAGCTCCCAGGTTTTCCCTCTCTGGTACCACTTCTAAGATTTGTTTGTCTCTTATATCAATGCCATCTCATTTATGTGTCTGGCATTCTGGAACTAATAGAAAGATCACCGTTAAGGTAAAAAACCCAAAGAAACAACAAAAAAATCAAAGTAAGCCCTGTTTCCTTGTGCTTAAACATGTCCCACAGTCTTGACAGGTGTGAAAATTAGAGGTGTGCTGCCAATAGGTTAAATCATGGGATGGGGTGAAGATCACTGATTTTAATGTTTAAATAGTCTCCAGCACTGCTTGGGAATAGCTGCTATATATCAATTACACACGGAGTAGGAAGTTGGAGGACAACTGGCACTGCTAGAAATTCTGCCTGTCGAATTTGTCATAGTTTATTTAATTACAAGTATGAAGAAGAAACAACCTGGTAGCTTTTCCCAGTCTCTCCCCCCCCAACAAGGGCAGATGGGTATTCAAGCCAATTCAGTCTGTTTCCTGATTGCTTCAGGCTACAGAAAATTGTTCCCCAGGGAGGAGAAGTAAATCAGTTATGATCTTTAGTCTCTCAGAGGGAGATTAGAGCCACCACACTGGTGAAACAGCAGTAGGCTTCCTCTGTGTAACTGATTTCACCTTTAATCCTGCCATTGATTGAATATTGCTAAGAACACTGCCATGCATTTTAAGGTCAAACCGATGATGAACACCCCAGGGAAAGGAAGTTATTTACACAGAAAGGTAAAGACGAGCCTACAGCTTTACCGTTTCAAAAAAGCAGTAAAACATCTCCTTCGGGGGAAAAAAAAGAGAAATTATTCCAATTTCAGCCATCAACCTTTCCCAAGTTTTTGTAAGGCTGCTTATCACAGTGGTATCCGATCATCTTCCAAGTAATATGGAATAGTGAAGGCTTTTGTGGGCTTCATTGCATCTCTCTCTCTTCTTTCTTTTCCAGGGAAGGGTTGTCCTTAATGTGAGGCCTTTATTCTTTATCTGTTGGGGTTAATTTTCTTCTAGGATTAAGTAGAGTTAGGGCAAAAAGTGACGCTGAAGTTGCAAGAGTGATTTTATGGCAAAAGGTGCTTTTACAGGAAAGGGGAAAAAAAAGGTTTTCTAAAAATCCCTAAATTTTTTCAGCCACTGCTGAACCTCCTCTCTTAGTCTGTCATTTTGTTTCTCATATCACAGCATGTTTGTCTTTTTTGTTTGTTTTTTTGTTTTCCTTCAGAGGAAAAAAAAAGCTATTATTTGTTTTAAATCAGCAGAAGAAGATTCTTCTGTCACTGTTTGACTGGGAAGCACAAAATGCTCCTCACAGGAAAGCTTTGTATGGTTACATGCAAAACCTGCGTGCACAGAGCTGTGAGAATTACAGAGTACAGGCCATGAAAAATGGGCACAATGTCGTGACAGGGTGCAGGTGAGGTCTGGCACGGAGAGGTTCTCTCTTGATTTTGTATCGCTGCTTGGAAACACTGATTGTTGAGAGAGTCATTTGCCTTTTAATAAGGATGCACCTACCCCTGGAAGGACAGTGAGGGTAATTCCTTCTGCCCTGGGTGTTTGGGTAAGGTTTGTAGAGCTGTTTATTTGACACGATACTTGATTAGCTCAGCAGATGTTAGTCTGCTGAGGAGCTATATAGAAATATCCCTTTTTTTCCCCTTCTGATTCTTTTCTGATTTCATATATCCAGCTGTAGCATGATTTGTTTCCAGTCCTTTACATTGAAATGAGCCTCCCTGGTTTTCCATCATAGGGGTTTTCCTCTAGAGTGAGAACTTGTATTTACATCTCATAATTATGGGTTCCTGTCTCTGGATGATCTTGGACTCCTGTTTTCCTTTCCAAGTGTGCTTCTTACTTATACTGAACATTGTTGGGGGCAGAAACTTGGAGCCAGCTCTTAAAAGAACTTCCAAGCTTTCGGGAATTCTGCTAATGACATATTTAAGATAATACAAACCAGAGTGAGACCTAGAAATACATGCAGGATAGGTACTTGGAGATAAATGACTGGACTGAACCAAAATTGAGAAAACACATTAAATGAGAGGCAGCCCTTCTTAAAAACTGCTTTGTTTATTGCTTAATGTTCAGGACAAATCCTGCCTTCTTCAGGTGATCACAGAACTTCTGAGAAAACCCTTGGCTGGCTTAGGGACCCTCTGTGTCTGTGGTTTGCTGCTCCCTACCCAGGACCCCTCTCACGTGATGACGCTTGGTGCCAAATGCCCTTTACCTGCAGGTTGGGTCCGTGCCCTTTGCTGCCTCTGAGTCCCAGCACTGTGGGGATCCTGTCAGGGTTCTCTGAGTGTGGGGACATGATTTCATCAGTGCCCACAGAGCCAGTGCTGGGCCATGCTGAGTTGTGGCTGTGCCTCCCTGGTGGCTGTCCTGGGCAAGGAGGTGACCTGGCACCTCCCCGCAGTGACACCATGCCAAGGCCTGGCCACCACTGCAAACCAGCAGGTGCCTGGCAAGGCTGGGGCCATTTAGGACCTGCCACCCACACTTGGACTCCTAGAGGAGTGTCGGAGAAGGGAATACAGGAGATCTCAGCCCTGATGAGTAGCAGCTGTGTTAATTACCCAATACAGCCTCACCCCCGATGAGTCACAGCTACAGCCAATAAGGATGAGTGAGATAAAAGAGGGGGTTGGCTGGGGAGGGGAGGGTCATCATGGAGGAGGAACCTTGAGGAGCATGAAGCAGAGAATCATGAAGCAGGATCCTGGGATGAGATAATCACTGCTGTGAGGTCAGTCTGGGTCTGCAGTTAGAGCCTGTTGTTGGAACCTGCAGTCACAGTCTAGCTGGGTAAAAGCCTGCAGTCAGAGTTCAGCAGGAAATACCCAGCAGTCAGGGGCTGCAAGGGAAACCTCCAGCAGGAGCTTGCTGCAGCAGAGTCAGTGAATGGTTGGAGTAAAGGATAGTTGAGCTGTAAAGAGGAATAAACCAGGGCCCTTTTCATGCTGTGAGAAACAAGAAGTCTGTGCCTCGGGTCATTTTTACCCTCTTATAAGAGCTCTGCTGCAACAGGGGAGAGCATGCAGTTACCCCAGCACGCCCCCAGGAGCAGTGGGCAGCAGCCATTTGGGGTGTCCCCAGCACCATCAGCTCTGCAGAGCAGGCTCATCCCAGCCTGTGACAGCAGGGCCTGGAGGGCTCTACAAAGGGCTGCAGAGGAGCTCAGTGCTTTGACTGACCAGTGCAGAGCTGAGCCTGACCCCTGGGCTCAGGCTGTCCTTCTCCTCTGTGCACAGGGACAACACCCAGCAAAAGTGGGTCATCCTTAGGGGCTCTTGGCAGCGGGTCAAGCCTGGCTCCTTGCTGCCCCTCACACAGGGGATTAGATGGATTTGCTGCCCCATCCCCTTCTCCTGCCTCCTGCTGGGAGGAGGTTTAGGGCCGGAGCTCCTGTTTGCAATCCCAGACACGCTGCGGGGCAGCAGGCAGAGGTTGTGCCCTGCTTGGCAAACAGGTGTCTGCAGAGCTCTGCTGTTTTTTGCAGCCCTCACTGTGGCAGGAGGGATTTGCTCTCCTTCTCTTGATGTTTTCCTGGCTGACTTAATGCTCGTTCCTATTCCCAAGCACTTCTCTGGGTTAGCCACAAGGTGCCATCAGTATACACTTCTACACCAGTATTCCAGGGGCTGGAGACAGAGAAAGCCGGTTAAAAACACCCCGATGCTATGGAGAGGGAAAAGCTAATTAATAAAAACCACAAGCAGGAGGAGATGAAAACACACCAAGGACAGGCAGCCGGACCTCTGCGTCCTTTGCAGGTTTTTTGCTGCTGCACTGACAATCTCACCACTTCAGATTTTGGGGTTTTTTTGTTAAACTGGCTTTAATCCTTCTGGCCCCTAATGACAGTGGCATCGAGCAGTGTCCACGCAGCCCTGTGTCCCATTGTGCCGGCTGCTGTGAGAGCACAAATCAGAAGGAGTGGCCCCTGCCTCCGAGGCTTCCCGTCGGATCCAAGGCAGGAAACACGTCAGGGGGAAATAATTGGAAAAGGGAGAGCCAGAATAAAAGTTACTGGGAGAGCATCTTCCTGAATGTGAGGGAGTATTTCCTGGCGAGGTCTTGCTGTGCCCCTCTCAGGTGCCAGCTCCACACAGGCAGAGGTCTGGCAGGGCAGGCGACGGTGAATTTACAGAGCAGCTCTGGCAGGAGCCGTGCTTGGGGAACAGCAAACAGGAAGGGAAACCCAGGGCCCACTTGAAATGCCAGCAGCAGATCTGGTGCAGACAGGTGTTGTTTACAGAGCAGGGCGAATTGATGTCAAGTGTGTGATGCCTCTGCAGATTGAGCAGTTGTCTTCTTACAGGCTGGATCTTGGAAGTTGGGATGTAGGTCCTGGAAAAGCAGGTCTTACTCCCTGAGGAAGGAGAGGACACAAAGGTTTTCTTGACGGGAATTATTATATTTTTTGCTGTGCAGCAAACATTGGGTGGTAGGGGCTGATTGCCACTAGTCTGGAAAGGAACAGCTGGGATAGAAGTAGGTGGCAGTGGAAGAAGTGAGGAGGATAAGGATGATTGTGGAGGAGCTGCCATGCACAGAAGCACAACGCCAGGGCCAGGGGGTGAATGGGAAAGCTCGGGAGGAATGTGGGGCAATGCCTGCAGGTGAGGCATGTGTTGCCTTCTTGCATGTGAACTTCTTCCTAATTTCATTTCTGGGTGCCTCTGGCACAGCCTGGTTTGTTTCCTTTTCGGTGAGTTTCCTTTTCGGCTCCTTACAAATTGACCCATTTGCTTCACTTTGTGTGTTTTTAATTTTTCCTTTGCAAAATAGCCGCACTTTGGGCTCATTTGGTAAATTAATATTAGTGTTTCCATAAGGCTGCTATCAGTCCTTATTTTACACTAAATCTTTCCCGCAAGTTTTTTCTTTCTCCCTCCTCCTCTCTATGACTAATAGATATAATTTCAACAGTTTGACTAACTGCCGTGTTATAGAAAAGGCAGTAATTTATACTGATGTAATGGCTGTGATAAAAATCATTTGTGTGCTGATTTTATAAATTAGGTAGGAAATGTGAGTGCCTCTGAAAAATGAAGTGCTACCACATGAATTCCAGTGTTGTTAATGCCTCATACCTTTCTGCTTCATTAAACCAATTTCACGGGGAGATGAGTTAGAGGAGGAAGCTGTGCTGCTTAAGAGACGCAACAATGGTTTATTGAAAGAAATGGGGATAAGATTAAATTAAGTGCTACTTGAGAAATATGGAAATACAAAAATATTCAAGCTTAGAGATGGCGAATTCAAAAAATATGATAAGTTGGCTCTTTCATACCCAAAGAACTGTCTCATCATAATTGCATAGGCTGAATTCACAGGCTACTAATTAATATTGAAGAGTTTCTTGAACCACTCTTATAAATGAATCAGAGTGCCCGAGAACTAATTTATAACTACTTCCTTTTGGAAGTCAAGACAACTTAAAATGCTGCTTTCTGTGCATTCCTATCTTAGCTGCTAAATTCTTTGAAATTATTTCTGTCGTATATCTTATATTTATTTATTATTTCATGTATTCCATTTATCAGCTGAATTTAAAGGGAGGACTGAAAAAAAGGTGTGAGATTAAGAAGGCTTCAGGTCTGGTAAGACCCTTCTAATTTAGGATAATGATCTGGAGCAGCCTAAAATAACTTTTCTGACCATTTTTTGATCTGAATTCAACTGCGTTGAAACCAACACCTTTCAGTTAGATTTGTATCGGAATTTTTCTCTGATTGAAGCTGTGAAATATGTAACTTTAAAAAGAACATGTAACTTCAGAAAGAATATGTTTATGTCCACAGAACACCTTGGAGATAAGAGCTACAACTAAGAGGCTAATTGATTTTTTTTTTCCCCCAACCACTTCCATAAAATAGCTGCAGCTATTTTTCCCCCCCACCTCCCTTGAGGACGAGAAGTTTTCATTCTCAGACCACTAAACCCTATTTGTCCTGTGGATGGTGGAACATGTAAATACAAAGGGAGTCATTCATTAAATAAGAGGCTTATGCATACACAAGTTTTAAAAAATGCATAGTTTCAGAGCCCAACTGCGAGGCTGCCATTTTCCCCCGGGCTCACAATGAGAACCCTGTGTACAAGTGACCCAAGCGCTGGGATTTGGGCCAGCTCCCAGATTAGCACAGAAAACACATCCAGACTCCATCCCCCCGTGGCCCTGACGATAATGGGGGCTCACACTGTGCCCGTGGGGGCCGTGGGTGGGATGGCAGGGACGGCAGCTCTGCCCTCTTTTCTCTCTGCCCCTCTTCTGGGGGTGCAGCCCCCCACAGCAGCACTGACCTGCTCTGAAATAACTCGCCCCGCAAAACGGGGATCGTGCGCCAGGCAGCTTTGGGGCTGCATCCTGCCCAGGGCTCTGGGTTCCCCAGGAGAAGGAATCAGCCCTGAGGATGCTCAGCCCTTCTCTGGGGCAGCCCTGGGGTCTCACAGCACAGCTTGTGTCGCTCCTGCCAAGGATCTTCCCAACAAAGTGCTGGGCACCGTCCAGCCCTGGTGCTGCTGGATGATTCCAGTGGGATTTGGCACCTCCCAGGACTGGCCTGTGAGATGTAATTAACCATTCAGCTCATCTGCAGGCACAGTGCATAGCAGGGTTTATTTCTCTTCCTCTCTTTCTTCAAAAATCTGCTTAAGGAAGGAGGGAGGGGAATGGGATAGCGATAAAAATGGATTTCCTGCTAGTGCAGAAATTCTGGGAGTCCAAAGCCTTTGTCGCTGCGCATAACAAAAGTTACAGTCTTGGCATTTGGAATGGTGGGATTTTATAAAAATAATGTATTTGCTTCTACCTAATAGAAATAGCAGGTTTTGACAATCTTATCAGAAAAACAAAAGGAACCTGTACATCCCCGTTAGGATTTTTAGTACAGACATCAATTTCCAAGGAAAGCCATGTGCTTGGAGGCAGCCATAATTGCACAGGACCCTTATGGCTTATCTTTGAATTACTCATTCTGTGAGGTTTTCCCTCCTTACTGTACCAGAATAATGTTTTTCATTATCCTGTGGAGATATCAGGACATTTTCTCTGCCATTTGGTGAGTTTTCAGAGGCTCGAGTGCGACATTTCTTCCTCTGTGTAAGTTTGTTCCTGCCCATTCGGAGACAATCCTTCCTTACTCCTGCCTGGATGCTCAGGATGGAGCTGAGGCTCGTGCTGGCTTTGGTGAATTCCTTCCTGCTGGCACTGCTGGTGGTGGTTGTTGTCGCCCAAGCTGGCAGAGGTCAGATCTTGCTGCCACTGAGCTCCTCTGAGCAGTCACGGGGAGCTCTGCTTGCTCCTGGGAGCCTGTCACAAGTCTGGGTTTATTTTTACAAATTAGATTTCTTTCTCTCTTTGATCATGCATTTGATTTTTATTCTTCTTTCTCTTTTAAATATATTTTTTCCATAGTTTTTTCTTTTTCTTTGTCTCTTATTTTTTTCCTTACTCTTTCCCTTCCCCTTTACTTTTCCATCTCTGTACTCTGCCTTTTATCCTGCACTAAGTGAATGCAGCTTGTTTTGAGTCCAGGAATAGAAATGCTTGCCACTTTCCCTTTGCTCTGCTCCAGGCACGTGTAAAGCAGCAGATAAATGTTGACAGCATTTTGTCTTTGTACAAGTTGGGCTTACTGCAGGCATTGAGTGCAAATTGCAGGATAAATTCCCGTGCTGAATGCTGCAGAAGAATTACTTCAAAGATCTAATAATGAGGAACTGAAGCTGCCCACAGTTGCTAAAGCATTTAGCTTAGTGAGACACTTATAAAAGGTAAACATAAGCACAAAAAAAGAACTCTGTTGTTTGCCTGTATAGATTCTTGAACTCCATTCTTTTTTTGTATCAATGTGCATTTTGAATCAGTTCATTAGAGGAGAATGGAAGATGGAGTTCGTTTTACAGTGGCCACAAGATTTTGGCACGTTAGGAGATGTCTCACTCTTTTAGACACTGAGTTGTACAAGAAACTCTCACTTCCTAACTTTTTTTTTTTTTTTTTTTTTTTTTTTCCTACTCCCAATTATACTATTACCCTGCTTGGTTTAATTTGGAGGTTTTCTAGCCTGCAAACTCAGTATGGAAGAGTTGCATGCTTGCTTTCATTAGAAACTGCTTGTGCATCTTGGGACCAGCTGTGCTGTTTATGTTAGAAATGCTTGGGGTTGCTGCTATATTTTAGATAATCAGAATTAATTTTAGAGATTTCATGGTAATGAAATGGTGACCATGTCCAGAAGTAGAGCTTTGTAATAAGAGTGTGAAGCTCCCAGGATTGAAGCTCTTGAGCTGCACAGTTTGGGTCAGTTTGCCACAAGTCATGCTGCTGCTGCTTCCAAATTTTCCTTCTCATTGAAACACCATGGCCTGGCAAGAGAAAGGACTGAAATATTCTTTATCCTGTCCTAAACTCATTCTTCTCTGTCCTCCTGAGCTGCTCTCAGCTCTACCCAGTGAATAGTTTGTGCAAAGGTGTGAGATTTAGGTTCTTATTCCCCACTTTAAATTCTCTTGCTCCCCACGGTCACATCGATGGTTTCCTGCCCTCCGAACTGCTGGTGCCAGCAGCAGGGATTGATTTGTTTTGCACAGTGGAAATGGGAGGGCTCTCTGTGCTCAGCCCATGGAAAATCTGGACACAATGAAACGCCGTACTGGCTCATCTCTAGGTGAGTCTGATGCACATCTCTTGCAGGGTTATGAAACCAAACTCCCCGGAGTGCAAAACAAAAGTCTGAATAGTTCTGTGGCGCTGCTCATCGCCTGGCAAAAAATCATCGGCTCGCTGAGGCTGGCTGCCTCGTGCTGTACATGGCACTTTCTGGAATGTTTTATTCACTCACTGAGCATTTTGAGCCGTGGAAGTGACTCATGAGCACAAATCCCAGTACATTTAGCCTTTTTCACTTTGGGTTGTGTTTCCAGCAGCAAACATTTGTTGGATTTTCCCATCAGAATATCAACCTCTAAATGTGTAGATTTGGTGCCAGCATCAGAAGAGACTGGTAGAAAATCCCCTGTCTGATATCAGAATGGGGCAAATAGCTTTCTTTTCTACCCCTCACTGAGATGCAAGTCCAGACTTTTGAAAACAGCATCTAAACTTCTATATTTTTTGATTTCACAGCCAAGATGTGGGGCAGAAAATTTTGGGGGCTTTTAGTGCAGCTTTTCCCCTTTAATGGAGTTAAGCAGAGCTTGTTCACCACCAGCTTTAATTAGTTACTTACCAGGCTGATGATGCTACTGGTAAAACAGATATAGAATTCACTCACCAAAGATTTTTTACTCACTCAAGTCTAATCATCAATCACTGTTAAACAACAGTGACAATCCTTGGTTAGCAGAAATGTCAAAGCGTGGGTGGAACGTTCATGACAAGGAGCTATCGTGATATCTCGAATAGAAGAGGAGGGGAAAACACAGAAGGGACCAATGATCATCATCATTTTTAGGCAGGAAGAGTCCTCCCATTAACTCCCCCAGCCACGGGCCTGGGGTTTTCAGACTTTACCTGTTGATATCAGTGTTCCTTTGACGTTGGTGACCTGTAGGACGGCAAGCGCCAGGAAATCAGAAGTGCTGTTGGCAATAATGTGCACGACTCCAGGAATGTGGGAGGAAAATTAAACTGGGAGCTCAGCAGTGCAGCAGGAAGAGGTGAGGGAGCAGAGCTGGCCCTGACAAATAGACCAAATCAATAGCATGAGAAGCAGTGCCTCTGTCTCAGGGTTTTTTGCAGGAGGTTGCTGCTCTTTGGCTGTGGAAGTGACACATTTGCCTTTTTCTGAAGCCGGTGGTTTTATTTTCCCTGAATGTGCCACAGTAAATAAAAACCCCGTGACATGAAACAGTGATGACTTGCCCTGCCCTTATCCCTGTGTTCCCTTTCTGGTAGGAGAAATGCTGCACCTGAAAGTCTTGTGGTCGATGACTTAACGGAGTTGGGCATCCTCTGGCACAGCCAAATCTGTTCTAACGCCAGGAAAACATTTCACAGGGCAATGGGCCTTCGACCCTCTGTTGGAACATTAAAGAAAAGTGTTCTAAGTTATTTTTAACATCCATCTTCTCTGTCTGTTGTGGAAATATGAATCCCCTTCCCTCCTTAAGAATTTCTTAATTGGAAATGGATAAATGGAAATAGTGCTGAAATACACAGTCAGGAAAGTGCTGCCATAACTAATGCTCTTGCAGAGAAAGAGAGGAAAATATTCTGAGGTTTCTTCTTCCTTCTATGGATAAGAAATATTATTATATATTGCCTGATGATAGCATGATTCCCATGCAAATGGCAGGGGCTGGTGGCTTATTTAACAGGCCTGGCCTGTAGCAAGGCTCCCTTCCCCGCTTCAGTTCGAAATTGATTATTTTAATACAGAATTCCTCAATGAAAGAGGTTCTTGGCCTTTTCCTGGGCTGTTGAATAATGTATGTGGGAGAAAGCAAATAGAAGCAGAGGGTCTCAGCTGCTGGAACAATGGGCTGAGCACAGAGCTGAGGGGGCACATTAGTTTATCATTGCCTTGTCAATCCCCATAGGCTGGGAATCGTGGGATAGCCTGGAAAGAAGCAGCTGCTGAACGTGTGGTAAACTGACCGGGGCACTTTGGAGAGACGACTGCATTTACACATCTGAAAACAAGATATTGATTTTCCCCCCACAAAGCTGGGGAGAAATAGCCATCCTTGGAAAAAAAGAAAAAAATAAATGTATCTGGATCGTGGCTCGTTTGCAAAGCCCCGGTGCTTTCCTGGCTGTGCCCAGGGCTGGGAGCTGCCTCGTGATGGGGCTTGCAAATCTAAAAATAGTCCCTGCATAAACTTTGCTTTTCCTCCTCGCTGATTGACTGCCCTCCTAATCCTTTTAGTGATTCAGTACAAGTAAAATGTAAATGCAAGCGAGCTTTGTGAACAAAAATATTTTCCCTCGATTAGTAGGTTCCTCTTTTTTAAAATTATTTTTATTTTTATTTTTTTTTACAGTTACATATTCCGTTTTGTGGAAATATTTGTTTGATCTTGAAGATAGATTTGTGTGGTATCCCGGCTCTGCCCTTTCTAATGGAAGTGGGATTCACTTCTGAGCCCCAGTTTTGGTTTAGGGCACATCCTCAGGCAGGAGGGTTTCTTTCAGAAGTGACAAAAATAAGGAGGTGAAGCAATGCTTGACACGGGCAGAGTTGGAAGAGTAATTGTTTTAAACCAGGAGAGGTTTGAGGCAGAGATGAGCCCATGTTTCCTGGTGTTTAATACCCAGTAAGATGCTGATGCCTTGCCCTAGGCCCAGTTATTAGGGTGATTTTTATGTGCCTTTATTGCCACGTGTTTATGATCATTGTTTTAGCTATCAGAAATCCTATTTGTGACACAGGATTTTCTCTGCTGGGTGCGTGCAAGAACGTGTTCACAATGCGAATCACGGTATGTTAAGAAGTTTCAAATGAAAAAAAAGTGGCCTGTCAGAAAGGACACTTTATTTTTTGGTCTGTGTAGGTCTGATTGTGGATCCAGATTCACCACAGGAGTACTGAGCTGGTTTGTCCTTATCTCTGCAGCCTGAATGACACTGCAAACATGACAAAACTCTTGGCATTATCAGCTACTCTCGCAATTTTTTCTGTCAAAAATCAGCTCCCTCAGCACTTGCTGGTGCAAGCATTGCATTTTAGCAGTTGCAGTATGTGTTGTAAAATGAAAGAATATTTTGATTTCGGATATCATCATCCATATAGTCAAAAGCGCTTCCAAAAGCAGGACAAAAAGGAAGGCATTAATTTGTCCAGGGAATTTCCAGATTATTACAAGGTTCTCTATCTGCATAGATAATAGGAAATCAGGCTCCTCGCTTCCTTCCAGTCTGATATTGTGATAAGAGCAACAGAAGAACTAGAACAGGATAAAAAGATTTTTCTGCACTTTTTAAAAGTCAAGGAATGTTTAACACCTTAAGTGAGGTTGGGTTCCTTTATCAATGAGCTGTACCACAAGGTGTATTACAAAATATAATCACTTCAAATCGGGGCTCTATGTCTGCATCAGATAAATGAATAAATGCTCAGGTTTTTTGATGTTCAGAGAAAACAGATCCTCCTGCTGATTGGAGAGAGAATTCAGTGATTTTAAGAACAGTTTCATTCACTCAGATTCGGACTCAGCGCTCTGGGTATGGGCAAATATTGTCTTAATTAATTACTTCTGGGTAGGGGATCAAGGCAGATTTTGCTCTCGAATGTGATCAAGGTTAACCTCTTAGGAATTCACAGACTGTGCTGTGTGATTTCCTGACATCTCTGGGCTCTGGTTGGAGCTGGGCCCTGTGAATACTCTCCTCAGGAATAACCACATCCACAAAATGTGAGGGGAGACGCTTAAATCCTGTGGTGAGATACTCCTGACTAAGCAGCAAGGAGAAAAGGCTGAATCATCACCCCAAGACCAAAGTTATCACTTACTGGAACTTCACATTATATTTGCTTCAGAGATATTTTTTTTTCCAACAATAACAAGCTCGAAGTGCCCAATCTTTCATTCCCTTCCCTGTGACTTTAATTTTGCACTGGGTGAGCCAGAAAGGATCCTCTTAAACTGTGAAACAGAGGAAGGGTTGCTCCTCCTCTACGTTAATATAATCCTACAAAATTTACTTGAATTAATTGCGTGGGCAGAAAGCAGAGACAGAATGAGGTGAAGTTCTTGACCAAAAAGATGCTGCTTCAGTGTCTTTCCTTTGTGAGATAAATGCCAATAGTTTATAAGCAAAGGAAATGCTGGTGGAGTTTTACTGAGCACTTTCAAGGCCAGCCACAGACTCTAGATTCATTAAAATCCATTAAAATTCATCATTTATAGAGTGATGTGCCTGTCACCTCGGCTCAGTTTCCATTCTGGTGGCACAATCGTGTCACCTGTCCATGGGATAATCTTCTAAGCAGCGTGTCCCAGGTTATATAGATTCAGATTCCTTAAATTCAAAGCAAGAACTATCCCAGATGTGACCATAATGAGGGAATAGACAAATACAGGCAAGCGTGGCTGTAGATCCCAGCCACCCCTAAAAAACCCCAGTGGAACTGATGAGTTACAACACCCTCAAATAACACAGAATTCCTTGTAGCTGCCACCTCTCTCTTCTCCCAGCTGGACAAACGCTTTGTTCCTTTCCTGCCCTTCCTCCCTGACTACTGCCACAGAATCTCCTTTCCACTCTTCCAGGGAATTTTGTGCCTCTTTTCCCCCTCCAGGTTACCCCTGGATCACCAAGCTCCTGCAGCATCCTGGTGGCTGTTCCCATCACACCCCAGCACCTTTCCCTGTGACCAGTAGCTCCCTTTCCTTGCCTTGGTTCGCCTTTCCCTCCTCCCGGAGTTTACAAATCATTCTGCCAAGTTAAACATCACCCTCAGCTCCCAGCCCCAGGAAAGGAGCCACCCTGCTCTGAGCCCTGCCTTGGTAACAAGGCCTCTCTTACGAGAAGAATAGCAATATTAAAGTAATTTTCTCAAAACATTTCCTTCTGTGCCTGTGTGGCGTGGGGGAGGAGCAAGGAGGAATACCTGCATTTCCTTCCAGAGTAAATGCTTTTCAAATGACTCGTTCTGCAGAGCAGCTAAATGCCTTTCATGTTCCCCCTAAAATTTCCTGTTAAAATAGAGGCTGAGAGGTATTCTCACTGTTTCAAAAGATTTTTGGAATGTATGGGAAGTTTTAATGCAGAATAATTAGTCTTGCTGCTTCCACTGACGTTACAAAAACATTTAGCTATTTTCCCAGCCTAAGGATGCTTCATAAAGTTTTAGAAAATGTAATCCATGTGCCTTGTTTCAGATGACAGAAATAGGATTAATCAGAGCTATCTCTGGAGCGTAAAAAGTTGCTAAATTTAACTTTAAACAGCAAGGGGATACAAAAAGGCTTTTCATGTGCTCATTCCTTCTTGCCCACAGTGTTTTGCACTGGATGCAGTCTTTTACCTCATCTTTTTTTAAATACAACTGGCACAAATTGTTTTTTTTAAAACACCTTGTCTTTGAAACTGGTGGTGAAAGTGCAGGGAGTGAAGCATTTGATTGAGAATCTGTGTAGAGTTAAATCTTTTTACTTTTAGTAAAATCTTGCTAAAGTGTTGTCACCGAGACACACAAAGCAGTCACATGCAGACAAGAGATTTTGCAAGGCAGAGGTCCTTCTGAACCAGCTCCCAGCTGAGAGAGCCGAGAGAAGAGACCCCTTTGTTTATTTCTTACTTTTTATACATTTGTGGGTCTAGCAGAAGATTGGCTTTTTGGGGTTTCCACCCCTCAGCCTCAGTGGCCAGGCCAATTGTCAGTTACAATTGTTTTCAGGTTAGAAATATGCAAACAAAGGACAGAGAATGAAAAACAAAGGATTTGTTTATGCTACATCTGTGGGAAAAGGTAGAAAACTGCTCTTAATATTGTACAGTAGCTATAAGGTCTGACTCCATTTAAGGAAATCAAAAGGCTCAGAAAAACCAGGGTAACAAAGTACTAAAATCTTCTTCTTATAGTTAAAAGTTTTGTGTCGATTTTTTTGTTTCTATGCCTTTCCTGCTGCGTTCACCTCGAGGAAGAGGAAACCTGGCATCTTTTGCTCCTGCCCTCCCTGAGTCCTGTCTCTAAAGTCAGTGATCTCCTTAATCTGGGTCCCCCTTATCTGAGCTCCCAGATAAGGCTCAGTGGCTTGGGCAGAAGTTAAACTCTTCTTCTCCCACAGGCTCCCTGTGATTTCTCCCCTTTTATTGTTCAGAGATGTCCCAGGCAGGTGCAATGTCACAAAGCAGCCCTTTGCTATCAGGGTCTGTTGGGCTGGTTGTTTTCAGTACACTGCATTTTCCTACTCTTCCACTATGAGTTCATTTACCAGCTGGGGGATTTTGCTCCACCTCTCTTTCCTGGAGAAATTTCTTTCCCTTGCTAGCCAGTTGCAGGATGCTGGATGTAGAAACAGGACTGGCTTCCACTTTTGGAAAAGTTACCTCACACTGAGAGGGTGAGGGGGAGACTCTGCATTCAGAGTAGTAAATGTGCTACTTTTCCCCTGGACTTAAAATAAAGCTGGTGAAATATAAATCCAATTTAACGTCATCTGGTGGAGCAGGATCTATATTTCTGTGGGATATCTGCCAGTGCATCTTGTTGCCACACCTGAGGGCTTCCAGGTCTCATCTCAGCAAAGCATTCATCAAATTCACCAATTCTTTTCATGCAGGATCGAGTATCTCCAGCTGTGGCCCAGCAGCGGCTGCAGCTCCTCTCTGCACTCAGACTGGCCCACGGGGAAGTGGCTTCTTGACCTCACCTGTGGGGTGGGAATTAAGAACTACAAACCATTTGCAGGTAATCTGTAGATACCTCTGTCACATTATGCGCTTTTTGCTAATTATTTCCCGGTAGGAGTCAGACTGAAATCAAAGGCAGCTGCAGTTGAGGGCAATCAGGGGTAACTTTCTGTCAAACCTTGCTGACACTGCTGCAGTATGTGCAGAAATCACCCTGCTCTCCTAAACCCCAGCACGGCCACACTGGTGCTGTCAGGGACCAAACAAGTCACTGGAAGCACTCACTGCAGCTTTTCCTTTTTAGGAAAGGCCAAAAACTGGTGTGATGGGTGAGATCTTCATACAGGTGCCTGTACAAAGGTTCACACCAGCTTATCTCTTCAGTGAGATGACACTCCCCGCCAAAATAATGCACAGTGCTGCAGAGGCTGTGTGTGGAAGAGGTCTCTGTGGTAATTTGGCCACTGAAAATGTATTTCTGTGCTTGGCATGTATTTAATGTCATCTGTCTTCAGATAGGTCTGAACGTCAGTAAGATGAGATCCGTGTGGGAACATTGCCTTCATCCCTTCTCCAGAGAGCTTAGGAGGTTTTTAAGGTCTGTTTGACTTTGCTTAGTTTAATGCTGCAGTGAAAAGTGACTTTTTCTGCCTCCACAGCATCAGGAAACTCGTGTCCCTTCTGCTGAACAGATCAGAAAGCCTGATGTAGGAAATCTGATTCTGAAAATCTGGGTGCTCAGCCTCGGCTTCAGGCAGCGCTGGGCTGGTGCTGGTGGCACTCACAGGTGAGAACCAACTGCAGGAGAGCAGAACTTCCCAGGCAGCCTTTTCAGAACTTTATTTTGCACAATCCAGGGACTGCACAAGCATTTCTGATGTCCTTGGGGACAATCAGCCTCCTGCTCTGCTAAACGCCGCACGTGGGAAGCCCAGGATGGGACCGTGTGCTCTGGCTTAGAAGAGGATTTATTGATGCGTTAATGTGTGTTAAAGTATGAATGCACCTCAGCTTTTCCTGGTCAAAAAGTGCAGTGTGATATGGCAGTGTAAGAGGAGAGGTGGAAGGAAAGCTCAGTCCCCACGAGGGAAGGAATTTGTACATTGACGAAGCAAAGAGAATCTCAAAAATACGAACGTTTCACCTTGCTTATTGCTTCACTGGTTGCTAAACTGTGGAAAGAAAATTCCTGACTGTTTTCTTAGACATCACTCCAGTTTCCCCAGTTAACCTTTAGATTACCTGACATTTTCAATTTAATCCATGAAATAAATACAAAGTGAAAATATTCAATTAATGGGAAAAAAAAAAAAAAAAGGAGTTTAAAGATAATTGTGGGCAACTTCTATGCAAGCTCATCTTCTGAAGGATCTCTTTATCCCAAATCTCCTTACATTTTTTTTAAAACTCACAGCCTAAAGCATATTTTCTTTTCCCAGCACTGCTAGATTTCAAGCCCCATCCTTAACTGGTTTAATGGAGCCACAAGGCATCACATTAGACAGCTTTTTCCTAGTTCACAGAGGTCATATTGACATGCAACTCGTGGCATTTCCTTGTTTCCAAGATAAGATAACACAGAGGGGAAGCGTTCAGTTCCAGGTGAGTGGGAGAGGGCACAAGAAATGGGGAGAAGATAAGAGTGTTTGATGCAGGTGGGAATTTATCGTGCAGGCTCTTTTTCCTCTCGGGTTGCAGTTGCAGAGCCTGCCCACAGCACCTCAGTCCTGGCTGAGGAATGCAGGCAAATAAGGGAATGATCCAGTGCAGGAGTGAACTGTCGGTCAGTCAATGTCTCCTTTCAAATCTCATAAGGCTGCAGCAGGTTTTACTTCGGCTGGCTCAGTGCTGGGGTAACTCCCGGGCTCCTCTCATGTCAGAACAGCAAAATAAATGCAAGTAAAGGCTTTTAGTGGGTGGTTTTCAATCCTGTCCTCTCAGCAGAGCCAAATAAATCCCACAGCTGTAAAACACTGGGCTGGATTTTAACAACGGAATGCGACTTCTTTTCAGCAAAGAGATTTATAAACCTTCTCCTCTTCCCAGTGAAGTGTCTTCTGTTCTCTCCTGCTGCTGTGCCACCTTGGCTGGGAGCAGTCCCTCAGCGTTTGCTGCTGTCCTTGCTGAGTGCAGCCCATCAATAGCACAAGGCTGCCAGATTCCCTTGCTCCAGGATTCCCCTTCCCACTGGGAACAACTTCCCTGAGCCTTTTGCGCAGCTCTTGGAGGGGTGAGGATGCCCTCTCAGTCTTTTTCTTAGGATTTTCGTAGCATTTCTTGGACACCAGGAGGAATTTCTTCCCAGAAATGCTGTTAAACTCTGGGGGTTTTGGGATGTTCATCCCTGGAGGTGTCCCAGGAACTCCTGGGTGTGTGGCACTCAGTGCTCTGCGCTGGGTGACAAAGGTGGGGACTTGGTGATCCTGAGGGCCTTTGCCAACTCAAATTATTCTCTTATTCTGTGACTTTTTGCCAGCTCGCGGCTGTAAGGGATGAACTGAATCACGATCAATAGCATTGCACACAGATTGTTCCAAGAGTGGGAGGTTTTGTCCAGTTATCTTGGATATGAGCATTATTTTTTATTCCAGGCTTGAGGCCCCCTCTTCAGTGGATGCCGTGGATATGAAATAGTTTGAAACTGGGGATGATTGTGGGCATCTAACTTAACTCCCTGAATTTCCTGAGCAGTGCACTCCCCTATGGACTGTTACTGTGAGGTCAGTGTGTCAGTAGAATATCATCTTTAAAAGTGCCTTTTACTCATTCACGTGCCTTTTCTCTTCACCCTTGCATTCCCTGGTATTGGTTTTGTACCATAAATGTCAGATTTCAGGAACAGTAGCACCGGTTCTGCTAGAAGGGTAAAACAAACCCCTGCTGTCCCAGTAGATTCTGCTGCTTGTGTGCCCCAAGATGACGCTGGCCCCTTGCTCCTTTATTATGCAGGACACTAATTTTCATCCACAAGCCCACAGATTTTTTTCGAAGCCTCCAGTCCCCCAGACAGATTCCTCAGCCCGCTATTGTGGCCTGCATACTTCATTTCCAGGAGTGTGATTTCACACTTGGCTCTGATGAGATGTGGTTTTTTGCTCATATTTGTGCACAATTTACCAAACCATCCAACTTACTTTGTGTTGCTGGTCCAGCCTTTTTTAGCTAACATTCCCCTGCTCTCTGTTCTTTATCAGGGATGGTTTTATATTCGCTTTTTTCCCTGAGTCATTGATAGAAATGTGAAGCAGCAGAGAACAAACCCTTAGGGACTGCACTTGAGCCAGCTGCTAAACATGATTTCTATTTAGTTGCATGTGGAAATGTATTATTTAAGCAGCATTTATTCCATCCAGTGACACAACTTTAGCATTTGCTGGTCTGGTTTATTAATCAAGGTGTCACCTATAAACATCACAGACATACAAACACTTTACATCAACAGCCGGCCATAAAATTGTTGATTTTGAGTTGATCTGACAGTGCAAGTTGTAGACAAACCTTTGGGCTGATCCTTTCTTGTTCTTCTGGCTGTCTTTAGTTGGGGATGTGTTGTCTGACTCTTCTGAGAGTATTTCCTACCAGTTTTTTTACACACCTCCTGATTTCATATTTCCCCACATGGCTAATGAAACTCCAAAAATAATACCATTGCAACCAAGAGAATATCCATTTCCTTTTACTGATGGATTATTTTTAAATAGGTAAAATAGCTAAAATGAAGATTGCACAGATAAAGAGTGTGTGCTTCGGGGTCTTTTTGAGCTCTAATCATCATGCAAAGCAAGAAAATAATATCACTTTATGATATGGTTACAGCTAATGTTGAAATGTGTTAATGACTACGGGTGAAACTCTTGCGTTAGTGCAATGCAGCACAATTATTTCTGTGTTGTTGGGTTGTATCTAAATAGGTACCCAGAGTTCAAGAAAGCAGAAATCTGTGAGGAATAATACCCTGTGTATATTGCCTGAGTGTAATAAGCAGTGAATTACTTTCAAAACCTGATGGGAGAAGTTTCTCCTCGAAAAGTACACCTCAGTGTATTTGAATAAAAGGGGGAAATAACCCTGATGTGGCCAGCTCACAAATTTTGCATCATCCAATTAATGTTTTACTAAAACATCATTTTTAGGCAGAAAAGAAAAAAAAAAAAGTTTTGTTAAAACCATGGTGAGTTGTTTTTCCATGAACTTCCTGCTGCTGTTTCAGTTGTAGAGCCTCAGTAGCTGCAGATGAGCATTGCCAATGACTCCTCAACAGAAAGTGCAATGTATCACCTGTATCCTCAATTTTGCCTGCTGGAAAACTGGATAAATGCTACAAATAAGGAACCTCCCCTCTCTGTTCCATGGGAATTTCGAGCAGAATGTTCTAGATTTATAGAAAAAATGAAGAATTTACTGGAAACTCTTTTAATGACGGGTGCTGAGCCGCTGCCTGGTGCTTTACTACCAAGTCAAGCACTCATTTCCAGAAAGCCAATGCTGCTTTTTTCCCCCCTTTGGAGTGAGTGGTGACCCTGTGGTGGCACATGAGGGTGCAGCTGGCTCTGAGCAGGAAGGGTTAAGCTTTTTGGGAAGTGCATTGTTTGGAGTTTCCCAGCGGGAGGCTCATCTGGCAGCAGTCACAGTCACCTCATCAGCTGTGACTGACACTATTTGACGTGACAAGTCACCCAGGAAAGTGCAGCGGAACAAAAACCATATTTTTTTTTTTTTTTTCTGAAAATTTCTGGTCAAAGCTGCTGCTTTTCCCCAGGTTCTGTCTTACGCCGTGTGTCTGATAATGGGCAGGGGGAGGGAAAACACATGAAAAGGTTTCCTGGCGTAGAAGAAACACACGCTATTGTCATGTGGGCACAATAAAACTTGGGCAGAGAGTGGTTTTGGCAGTGCTTTCACGGGGGAAGCCCTTGGGAAGATTATTTCTGTTTGGGCGTGAGGAGCTGAAGGGACAGCAGGGATGAATTTGTGATGTAGGAACAAACATGGCACACAGGAGGGCTGCAGACAGGAGCCACAAAAGAGATCACACACCTGTGTAAGTTTCTGTCATGCATGCTGGAGGTTTCTGCCGTTTGAAAGTACAGTTCTGGAAAAAAAAATAATGCTGAAAAACACAAACCTCTGGGTTTCAGACACCTGAAGGGAAAGACTCCTCTTGCAGCTGAGCTGCTCTCTTTACTTCTGGCTCAGTGCCACGCTCAGGACATGAGACACAGAAATTTCAAATTCCAGACTTATTCTCAGGATGAACCCCAGCCTTTTCTCCACTGCTGCTTTGCCTGAGCATTCACACAGAAGGACTGCAGCTGAAAAACCCCTGTAAATCCTGATACACCCGCTTAGAGTAGGGATGTTTTCCATTTCCTTGGAGTGCTGTATAACTAGAAACATCCAACAAGTTTATGCAAAGAAAAGTTCAGCTGCAGCTTGGTTTTGCAATGCTGTTTTCTCTTCTCTTTTTTTTTTAATTTAAATAATTGATGACTTTATTTAAAAATTGATTTATATATGTGGTTTGGACATTATGACAGTCCTGTAGGAGAAATGATTGAAAGAGGCCTGTGGGAATTCAAACAAGGTAAGACAGAATAGTAAAAAATAACTGAAGTATGTTCAGGTCCTAAGAAAATGATCCCATAATTAAGTTCTCTAGGCTTTTCTATTTAGCCATCTTATTCTTTGTCACCTTTTCTCATTCTTTCTCAGACGGGGTTAAGCAGGCAACAACTTATATGCAGGAAAATATGAAGGTGTAATATATATACACATTTAATGGTGTAAAGTTCAGGTTTCTACAGCCAGGCAGTGAGAAATCAACATTAAAAAAAAAATTAAGGCATTTGCAATTTTTGTTGTTGTTGCTGTTTTTTGGGGTTTTTGGAGGTTTTGTTGTTGTTGTTGCTGGTTTTGTTTTTGTTTTTCTGGGTGGTGGGGTTTTTTTTTTTTTTTTTTTTTTTGGTTTGTTTTTTGTTGTTGTTGCTTGAATGTGGATTTAGGAGTTTAATTGTTAGTCCGTGAGTTGGCGTTTTGTGCCATGCAACAGCCAGATCCATGCTGCGATAAAGTGGCTTCTCAAGAAGCAAGAAACGGAGGTATCAGCTTTCAAGAAGCTGCCTTTTATTTCCCTTCTGCAGTATTTATCCCCTAAGACTCCTGCCAAGCACAGGAGGAGAAGCAGCTGCTCAAAATTAGAACAGCACACGTGTTAACAAGTGCCTGTGCATCCCCTAGCAGAGGCATGGGGGCACACGGGAAAATAACAGGCTTTTAAAGCTGCTTTAGCTGCGCTGAAAACTGCTGGCGTCTGAGAGCTTCGGGTTTCTGGGTGTGACCTGTTTTCCAGGCAGGGCTCCTCAGCTGCCTGCTCGTTTTCTGTAACCTGCCAGGGAGCTGGGCAAACAAGGGATTGGAAAAATTGGCAGAACATCCCTAATTTTGGGTAGGTGTTGGCACAGAGAATTCTGCTCTAGCGGAGTTTCTGTGCTGGAAGCGTTGTTCCCATGAAGAATGTGGCATTGGGAGCCTCCAATTTCCTATAAAGAGGGGGTTTTATATTCAGCCAAGCATAAATGAGCGTGCTGAGCTGGTGCCTGTGAGTGTCACTCTCTTCTCGCTGGTAATGAGTGATAGAGCTGGAGGAAACGGCCTCAAGTTGTGCCAGGGGAGGTTTAAGTTGAAAGTCAGGAATAATTTCTCTGTGGAAAGGGTTGTGAAGCATTGAACAGGGAGTTCAGTGGAGTCACCATCCCTGGAAGTGTTCAAGGAACGTGTGGATGTGGCACCTGAGGATGTGGTTTAGTGGTGAGCACGGTGCTGATGGTTGGACTTGGGGACCTCAGAAATCTTTTCCAGCCTGAGCAATTCCAGCATCCCACACCTGTGATTAGGAGCTTGGTGAGGGGTAACCTGGCCCAGGTGGGACTGGTGATCTTTAGTTCTGGAACAGTTTTGCTCACTGAGAGCAGGGAGAGCATCACTCACCCTTGCCCTTGCCCTGCCCTGGATGTGTTTGGACAGCTCCACGCCTGCCTCTGCTGCCCCTTCCCCGCTCCCAGGGCTGCCTTGTCCTCAGCAAAGCCCTCTCAGCCTCCTCTCCCCCGGGGGACTGGAAACCTGAGCCCTGAGCCTGCTGCTCCCAGGAAGAGAGCACCACATTAGCCTGGAATGATGACCTGGCCACTGGTGTTTCCTCAGGGGTCTCTCACAGGATATTATTTCAGACCTGGGATCGCCTTCCCAGAGCCTCAGGACTGAGTGTCAGCAGCATCCCCTCTGTGTTTCCAGACCTCTTCCACTCTAATCCTTCTGTTCTCCTTTTCTTTTCCCCCTGCTGCCCTTTTCCCCTCGCAGCAGCTCCGTGCCGAGGCGAATCTCTGTGTTCTTGGGCTAAGTTTGTTACTGGTTGTATTCTGTAAACCCCTGATGCCTTGGGAAGGGTGACCAGGAACAGAGACTGGACAGAGCCAGAGAATAAAGTAGATATTTATTGAAAGGCCTTTAGGACACACCTTGGGCAGGACAAGAGCCTGGCCAGGGCTACACCCAAGGTGGACACAAAATGGGCACAAAATGGTCACAAAATGGACAAACAGTCACAAAGTCTCACATTTTTATAAGTTTTGGTCCATTTGCACATTGGGGTTTAATTGTCCCATTCCAGCTCCAGGCTGTGAGGTCTCATCTTTCTTGTTCCTCCCTCCAGCCACCCTTGTTCGTGCTTTTGGGTCTGAAAGTTGTCCTTCGTCTTCAGGGAAAAAAGGATTTGTTTTATGTCCCTGCCCTGTGCAGAGCTGAGTGACCCTGAATGTGGACTCAGAGCTGCACCCTGGGCAGCACAGAATGTGAAATACATTAAATCTTCACCCCACTCTTCCAAAAACATGGATTACTGAGGTTCTTAAATTTAGGTACATTACACTTCCCAAATGATTGTTAGGGGGTGATTTTGCATGTTTAAAAACATATTCCTGGAGTTTTCCAAGTCCACTTAAATAAAAATCAAACAAGGTAGAAGTAATAGAGTTTTTGAAGGGGACAGTTCAAACCCACCTGTGAGAATGAATCTGTTTTACTTTTGGTTAAATCACATGGAGATTAAGGTTTTATTTTAGACAAATCCTTGGCTACTCCTAAGAAGCACTGTAGCAGCAAAAAGAGTCTCTCCAATGTGCTTTGGTTATGTTGCCTCTGACAAGAGGTTAGAGAAAAAAATTAAGTTTAAACTTCATGTTGCTCTCCCAGTTTCCTTAAAATTCTGCTTCTCATGTGTGATACAGCCATTAACGTCTGGATGAACAAAGCTGTCTTGCAGAAGCACTTCTGAATATTTGAATCCCAGCTTAATAGATTGAAGGAGGAAACTTAATTATTCTGTAAAGTAGGCAAAAAGAATAATTTCTCTTCTCAAAAAAATAATTAGACCTTTCTGAATTAATTTGTATATATCCCATTTTTTCAGAGGAGATTGTTTAATTCCTGTTTACAAGTGTTTGGCTCTTGTAACTATGGTTTTGCTGTAAGTTTCCCCCCTTATTTCCCCCCCTCTTTTTCTCATTAGAAAGCCACGCTGCAACCTATTTGTTCAAACAAAGATGTTTCCTCTCAATAAATCATCAGATGAGCTATTGGCTTCATAATCTTTACTTAAACCCAAAAATATCCACATGGGTGCACAGCACTTGGCTAATTAATTTCTGATAATTTGCAATGTTCGCAGCCAGCTGCCAGGGGCTGCTGTGAGCGTTAATCTGTTAGCCACGGTGAAATGATTGGAGATCTGCTCCTGCTGGTTGCCAGATAAATTCTTCCTATGACAATGTCACTAGGTTAATTAATTCAATTAATGACTCCCAGTGCAATGTTTTTCTTTGTCTTTTTCATTTGCCACAGGCTGCTGAACAGGTACTCCCAGGGATGTATTCTGAAGTTGTGTCACAGATAAGGAATTATGTACCATTTGCTCGTCTAGTTCTGAAGTGTCTTATTATTATTTTTTTTTAATGAAGTTTAATAGTGGTTAATTCCATCATAAATTAGTTTGTTTTCTGTTTTCTCTTAAATGTAAGCAGTCAATTGCCCATCACCTTATTATTTTCAGGTACAGTCATGAGTTGAGGTAACTTTACTCTTAGATAATTTTTACTCACTGCGTAACTTCCCTCTACAGATGCCACAAACTGCAAATTTGCTTTCACCCTTGAAAAGAAGAACTTGCAAGATGGATCAGCCCTCAGGCTGCCTTATCACCCCAGATCCAATAACAGAACTGTGCCCTGTTTTGAAGTTTAAGAAGTAGAAAAATGCATCTTACATACAGCTGGTGTTTTATCATTTTATTAAGGAACGAGTGAAAGGAAAGATGCTTCCAAAAAGAAAGAATCTCAGAGGCAGCCTCAGAGACTATCAAGACTCTCTGTCTTGAATGCCACCTCATTTTGCTGGGCAAAACTAGGAGGGTTTGGAGAGAGCAGCCTTCACTTTCTAAATTAACTCATCTAAAAACCTGAGTAAAGCACAGAAATGAGAATGAAAGTCAATTTTTCTTCTCGAGCTTCGGCTGAGGAGCAAAGCAGGGGCATCATGGCCCCCATCCCACTCGTGGTCTCTGTTGATCTGGTTGTGCACCACCACTCCACAGGCTTCCTGCAGATCCCTGGGGATTTGCATTATAAACTGATATTTGTACGGAGGTCACCCTGCGTTCCCTCTACTGTGTTTCCTATTCATGGCTTTATTCTTATTCCTTTTCTTGAATATGAGGTGAAAACACGTTTGAATGTGAATTCTGGGTTTGGAAATGAACTGAAGCTGTAAATCCAGATTCCACCACCAGTGAAGTTCTGCCCCAGCAGCTGTTTTGGGTTATTCTCCACTTGCTACGTGCCTAAATCAGACTTAGGGTCATTTTAATCATCTGGATGACTGATTTAAACCCAGTGAAGGCTCCAAAAGGCTTCCACCAAAAGCTGTGTCTTGCCCTGGAACATCACAGCAACCTGGAGGAAAAATGCAGCAAGGAGCACGTTGAGCTGTTACCAGGAGATCCATGCTGGCTCTCAGCGTCCCCCAAAAGCTGGAGAACAGCTCACAGCTGATGTTACCTCTGCAATAAAGGTGTGAAGGTGGAAAACCCCCTTTCTGAAGGATCAAATGGAGTTGCCCCACAGAGGAATTTCTGGAATTTGGGACTGTATCTTCAGAGACTCTCAGCTGACTCCTGGTGTTTTTCTCCTCTGCCACGTTCACCTCTCTGAATTGTGGATTCCAGCGCCAGCCTCCCCTTCCCAGGTGAGCTGAGGGTGAGGAGCTCCCCATTGGTTTTGTATTTTAGTTTGGAAAGACAGGTGTCTGCCAGGGATAGCCAGAGCTTCCCTTGGAACAGAGAAGGTAAACCCCCTCCCTCTGAATTATTATAATTGTGAAATTGAGGGGCTCTCAGGCAAAGATATGGGAATAGGAATAATGGTTCTTTACTAGGAATATTCAAAACAAAACAAAAAAATCCCAAGCAAACAAAAAACTCCTAGAAACAATGACAGAGTCAGAATACAACCTGACACCCTGTTGGTCAGGGTGTTGGGAACAGTCCAAAATAAATCCTCCTGCAGTGCCAGGTGTGGTTCTGTTGGAGCAGAGATGATCCTGTAGAAGCTCCAGTGGTGCTGAGATGGCTCCGGTGTTCCTCTGGCAATCCAGTGCACACAGCCTGTGCTGCTGTTCCCAATGCCAGCTGTGATCCAGCTGGGAATGCCGGGCTCCTTCCCTGGGTGCAGCATCTCCCCATGGATGATGGAATTGTCTCAGCCCTGCAGTGAGCCTGGATGGGCCAGGAGCAGCAGAGATCCCTGCAGGGAGGATGGGCCTGGAAGGGATAAAGAGCAGTGACACAGCTGGATTAACAGCTGGCAATAGAACACACACTGCAATACTTGCACTGCAGCCCAAGACAGTTTGTGAGCTGTCTGCTCTCCCCAAACCAGGTGCACACCCTTGACCAACCCATGCAGGGAAGGAAGCACACCTCAGGTTCACTGCTGAGCTCTGTGAGCCTTGAACAAAGCCTGCCCTGAAGTTTATGGCATCTTCTGACACTTGTCATCTAAGCAAAAGCCTATTATCCCCCTGAGGGGGAAATCACCACGTGCTTCTCTTTAAATCCAACCCAAACATACCCTTTTTAAATAGAAACACTCCGGTGGCTGGTGTCAGGGCCCTTTAGCAGAAGCAGCTGCCCAGGAGCAGCATTTCATTTAAGCTGCTATTTCCCTGCTGTAAATACTGTCCTTTGTCTCCGGGAGCTGAGTGATAGAAATCAGGATGTGCAAATCTGGGCAATGGATCTTCATTGTGAGCAGCAGGTGTCTGTGCAAGAGAGCTCAGGTGAGGGGGCAGCCCTGTGCCTTGCCCGTTGTTGTACAAAGGGAGGGCTGCAAAGTTCCAATTAATTATCCACGTTAATGAGCTCGGCGACCCAAGTGAAAGGAGAGGGTCTTGTCTGCTGCTCCAATTTAGTTTTCTCCACAAACAGTAGTTTAAAAAGCAGTGCTGCAGCTCAGCCTGTGAAGAGCAGCAAGAGGCAGCAGCCAGGATGAAATTACCATGATAAACCCCAAGAAATCAATTTGTGGTAGTGCAGACGATGATGGATCATCCTGCTGGAGAAATTAATTGTCTGAGGAACGTCTCTGCAGGATGTCTTGACCAGAGGAGCATCTTCCCAGAGTGCTGGTAAACATGACCCTCTTTGGGGGGGATAATGCTGTTTACCTTTTAGTGATTTGAAAATGGGTGATTATTATGGTTAGCTTTTAATTTTTGTCAGCACACCACTAGTGACGCTGTGAGCATTGAGGTCAGGCAGGGTTGGGGTGTAATTCATGGCTAAAATAACGTAGATTAGTCTCTGCCTCGTGTCTGAGGCACAGGTGAGGGAGGACACACAGGGTTGGTGCCTCCAGACCAGGTAAAATCCAACTTTGTCCAGTCTGAACCCTCATCCAAGTGGATAATTCAGTTTTTATGTCCATCCAATGATGATTTTTGTACCGAGGGTGTAAATATTGTACCATTTATTGAAAAAAAACTAACCGATATTTTTCCTTTTTGTGCAAGTTACCAATCTGTTTTGTAATGAAATGAATAAAAGCCAAGCTAGACCCTGTGGTTTCAGCTGATTTAAGGTCTCACTGCTGTGTGTGTGAGAGAATCTCCGTCGCTGGTTCTGTGATGCTGCCCTGGTCCTGGCTTTGACACACGTGAGGCTCTGTACTGAGTCCATTCAGCTTGCTGACCAACAGAAAAGTAACCCAGGAAAAAGAGTGGCTGAGAGCTTCCTTCTTCCTCCTTGGTGTGAAACCATCCCTTTTCCTCCCACCAGAGACATCCTAATTCTCTTATAAGCAGGGAAGTTTAAATAGTAACAGACAGGAGCCCCACATGTGGACAGCAGGGAATAGTCTGGAAAATACATTTTAATCGAGTGTGGTGCTTTTGGGTGGAGACCTTGGGCCACTTCTGGCATAACCCTTTTTTTTTTTTTTTTTTTTTTTTATCACCCAGCTCCTCGATTGGAGCAGGTTCTGTTTGCAGCCTTTCAGTCAGTCGTCTTCCCAAAACCTTTTTTTTGTTTTGTTTTGTTTTGTTTTGTTTTGTTTTGTTTTGTTTTGTTTTGTTTTGTTTTGTTTCTTCTTTCTGCCTCCTCCAGCTGTGGCAATATGTAAGCAGACATCTGGGCCCTGATTATGCACACCTTGTGTGGCCACCGGGGCTGGTGTAGAGTGGGTGTTAAGCAGCATCATCATTCTTCTGTGGCAGTGTTTTACACCCCCTGGGTAAATGATTACCTGAGGTCCGGAGAAATGAGCTGTCAGAGCACCACAGTGCAGTTCTGCCACAAATTTGGAGCCCCGAAGTTTGAAGGGATCAAATCCTTTCCTCCTTTGGAAAATAAAATCAAACCCAGAAGAAATTAAAAAAAAAAAATAAAAATCTATCTATCTATCTATCTATCTATCTATCTATCTATCTATCTACTCACTGTCACTCTTTGAAAGTAGCATTTGGCTGGCTTACATCAGAATGACTGAACGGGTGACCTCACGTGAGAAACACTCTGTACAAACAAATAATTATTAAACAAAACCACTTTGCTTCTCTAGCCCTGCTTCTTCTTGCAAAACAATAACCCCAGATTCATTTTTCAGCAGGGAACTTTGGGATACGGGTGCAAGCTTAAAATTGCGACATCCTTATCCATTTGTAATTCTTTCCATTGCCAGGAATATTCCTGAGCGAGGACCGAAGCATCTCTGCCTGTTTGGAGGAAATGCTGCTACACAATGCGGGACAAAACCGTTCAAGCCACTTTAAACGGGATGAGCGGGTGAAGGCTTCAAGGTAGGATCATCTGTTTATTTACACCCATTGTCTCCTTGTTTCCCACACAAATATATTCTGTGTTTAAAATTTATAAAGCTGGGCAAGCCCTTCTCACGCTGTTCCCGGTAAAATATTGCTGGCTGCATCTCTCCGAGGGGCTGCTGACAAATAGGCTCTTGTTGTCCAACTTTCCCTCTGCTGAGGTTAATGATTAAGTGGTTCAGGAGGTTAATTCCTGGAGATAGTGTTGTCTTTGGCTCGAACAGATGTTGGTAGTGCTTTAATGTGGTTATCAAACTCTGCTGCCCTTCATCCTTTGCTCCGTGCAGCCCTGGGCATTGTTCCCGGCGCATTCCAGGCCCCCTCTATGGAGATCCAGCAGAGCTGAACATACCATTGCCTCGGGGCTGCCTCCCCCGGGGTCACGCTGGGTGATGCCCAGATCTGCCGCACAGACCGATAACGGCGAGATCTGTAAATATTTGGCGGTGCAGAAAGGCGCAGAGTACCTGTTGGGGCTCATCTGTAAAGGCACTCACAGGTTTTACATCATCCCAAGCCCCCACAGGGCAGAGCTTCAGCCCCAAATCTGCCCCTCCTGTCTTGCCAAGATAGGAATGTCAAGGGTGCCTGAAGTGTTCTGTGGGGTAACCAGCACCTTTAGCAGCCTGGTAGAACCCTGAGGGTTGCATCAATATTGGCAGCCTGAAGCTGCATCATTCCAGGAGCTGCTGGAGGTGTGCAGGAATCCTTTATTCCCACATCCTCTGCCTCATAACCAGGCAGCAGCAGCTAAAAAAAAAGAATAATTTAAAAAAAAAAGAGTTATGATTTCTATAAACAGACATTAAAAAACCCCAGACGTATAAATTTTAGGCTGCTCTCATGCTGGGATTTCTTACATTTGAATGGCAGTACTGCCAGTGCCATAAATGAAACATCATCTTGGATTTCACATGTTCGTCATTATTTGTGAAATTTCCTTCTGTCTTCTCCCTACACAGATCGTGTTGGAGTTAAAAGTATCTAACTTCTCTCAGTCTGAATATGACACTACCTTTTTAATTATTGCACTGGTTTTCTTATTATGTGCATTTTGACATCACTAACTGACAAGTTGTATCCAGATCAAATGCAATATAAAGGACTGAATTTTAATTTGGGGAGGAACACTGTTAATTTGAAGGAGTTAACTGGCTTATAGAATCCCAAGAACCTTGCGATTCTATAATATAGAGATTTTTAAAAAGCGATTCACAGCTTCAGAGAGAAGCAGGATCCTGTGACCGAAATACACATTGGTATTTTAAATAAGAAGATGCAAAAAATAATACAAACTTTATGATTTCTACAAATACGCCTTGAAATGGTTAATTTTAGGCTGCTCTCATGCTGGGATTGGTTATGTTTGAATGTCAATCCTGCCAATGTTTAAGTGAAACATCATCTTGGACTTTACTTGTTTGTCATTACTTGTGAAACTGTAAATGGAGAGGAATTGTGGCTTTTTGCTTTGGTTTCCTTACAAGCTGGGATGAAACTCTTTGTTGGCGTGTCATTGATTAGAAACTCTCTCCCAGCCCCTTTCCCTTTCTCCCTCTTCCATCTGAGGATCTTGCCCTCTCTGCCTTTGCTCCCTCCTTAGTTGGAACTGTGATTCCCAGAGGTTTCCACAACAATGTAGTTACAGAGTTCTTTTCCCCATGGATAATTTAGGTTTAGCCAAGGGTCTGGGTTAGGGTAAAGCTCTCTGTGATGCTTGTGTCAAACCAGGGACTTAGAGAATCATGGAATGGTTTGGGTTGGAAGGGACCTTAAAAGCCATCTCATCCTCCCTGCTATGTCCAGGGACACCTCCCACTGTCCCAGGCTGCTCCAAGCCCCAGTGTCCAACCTGGCCTTGGGCACTGCCAGGGATCCAGGGGCAGCCACAGCTGCTCTGGGCACCCTGTGCCAGGGCTGCCCACCCTCACAGGAAAGGATTTCCTCCTAACATCTACTCTAAACCTTCTCTCTTTTACTTTAAATCCATTCCTATTCGTTACTCCAGGCTCTTCTAAAGAGTCCCTCTCCTTCTTTCTTGTGGGCTCCCTTCAGGCCCTGGAAGGCCACCATGAGGTCACCCCAAAACCTTTTTTTTTCTGGTTCTCTCAGCCTTTCCTTGCTCAAGAGCTGCTCCATCCCTTTGACCATCTCAGTGCCCTCCTCTGGACTCATCTGTGCCTGATGTGAGATGAAAATTGTAGTGATTTTATAAAACCACAGAGGAATAGCCCCTTGAATATTTCTGTGGAGAGGCACAGGCACAGAAAGATGGGATAGCAGGGAATGGAAGGGGCAGGGCTGGGGACAGGAGTGGGAGCAGGTACAGGAGCGGGGCGGGATTGGGAACAGGATCAGTGACAGGAGCAGGACAGGAGCAGGACTGGGGACAGGAGCAGGGACAGGAGCAGCGACAGGAGTAGGATTGGGAGACAGGAGAAGGATCAGGGACAGGATAGGGGACAGGAAAAGTGACAGGAGCAGGAGCAGGACTGGGGACAGTATTGGGGGACAGGAGCGGGACTGGGGGACAGGAGCAGGATTGGGGACAGGATCAGTGACAGGAGCAGGATTGGGGACAGGATCAGTGACAGGAGCAGGACTGGGGGACAGAAGCAGGACTGGGGACAGGATTGGGGACAGGATTGGGGACAGGATCAGTGACAGGAGCAGGACTGGGGGACAGAAGCAGGACTGGGGACAGGATTGGGGACAGGATCAGTGACAGGAGCAGGATTGGGGACAGGATTGGGGGACAGGAGCAGGACTGGGGACAGGAGCGGGGACAGGAACAATGATAGGATCAGTGACAGGAGCAGGACTGGGGAACAGGATTGGGGACAGGATCAGTGACTGGAGCAGGACTGGGGAACAGGATTGGGGACAGGATTGGGGACAGGATCAGTGACAGGAGCAGGATTGGGGACAGGATTGGGGACAGGATCAGTGACAGGAGCAGGATTGGGGACAGGACTGGGGACAGGAGCAGTGACAGGAGCAGGACTGGGGACAGGACTGGGGACAGGATCAGTGACTGGAGCAGGACTGGGGACAGGACTGGGGACAGGAGCAGTGACAGGAGCAGGATTGGGGACAGGACTGGGGACAGGACTGGGGACAGGAGCAGGACTGGGGACAGGATCAGTGACAGGAGCAGGACTGGGGACAGAATTGGGGACAGGAGCAGTGACAGGAGCAGTTGCGGGGACAGGAGCGGGAACGGGCTGTGCAATTCCCGCTCCCGACCAGCAGAGGGCGCAGGAGGGCCCGGCCCGCCGGCGGCTCGGGGAGAGGAAAAATGATGGAAAAAGGATGGAAAATTGGCAAAATCAGGAAATTAAAGCTTTAATGCGCTTTATACAATGCCTGGCGCATAGGGAGAAACGCAGGTAAGCACACAGAGCTGGCTGCAGTACGGTAAATACAGCGGTTGTGTTTCAAACCCACAGAAAATCGCTGTACCCCAGAACCCAATCCCCTGCCTGTTTGGGTCCGTTGTCACTGGGAATGAATTGGAAATCATTGGAAATCCATCCCGAGAAGAAGCAGGGGTACGCCACACTGAGTGGGTTTGCATTTCCCCGGGGCTGTATTTCTCCTGGTGAGGGGTTCTGCACCCCTGTGCGTCCCTTTTCCCGGGATATTAATTCCCATTTCTGCATCTCCGCATGGAACTGCAGCGACTCCAGAGGATGGGGAGTTGGATCTGCACGTGGATGAGCTCGTTAGCGGCGCTCCTGTGATGTGTCTGAGGATTCCTGGCTGTCCCTGATCCTTCAGGAAGCGTCTCTGCCAGGATTCAGGGCTGATTCCTGCAGAAGAGCAGCCCCTCGTTCCTGCTGCTGATTTCCAGCTCTTCTCCGGCTGTGGTGCCTGCAGAACATCATCAACCATCACTGGCGGAAAAGTTTAAGAGCACTGCTGGCACAAACCAGAATCCTACCATCAGAGAGCAGGAATGTGTTCCCACTCACTTTTCAGTGGCTTACAGGTTGCATTAATTAAAAACTCTCTCAGAAGTTCCTGCAGCATGAATCCATCGGGTGCACCTGTGAGACACTGATTAAAAATTCAGAATATATCCTAACTGTCCAAATAAACTAACTTAAAATTGGCATTTAGAAGAGAAGGAAATGTTCCTCTTTCAGCTGGAGCAATTTCCCAGCTTGGCTCATCACAGAACTGCTCACTTGCCTGTGCTGTTGTGGCACAGGAGGAACAGGAAAACCAGGATGGAGAAAGGGATGTGACTCTTAGCCCTGAGCCAAAAAATGCCTTTTACCAAGCTGGTGCTGAGCAAAGCTTGTTCTGAATTAGATTTTATCCTAAAAAAAAAAAAAAAAATTGGTTGTCGTCCCTGGAAGTATAAAATATGTGTTCAGCACTTTTCCACAGTGTGGGGAGAAATGTAGTTCAGAAAGAACTGGTTTTGTTTTGAAATTTTCCAAGGGAAATTGAGCCCAGACCTCCACCTCAGGGGCCTGGGGGATGTGAGTGCTTAGCCAGAGCTGCAGGGCTGAGCCCTCTCACACCACAGGAGCCTGGAAAACCTGGGATGAGGGTTAATTAACCATCCAGCACAGAGGAATGATCTCGGTGCTGGAAAAAGAAAGCTACTAAATAAAAGGGAGCCGGAGCAGAGGAATGAGGGAATTAGGCTGGTCAGTGGAGCAGAGCAGGCAGTTCTGCAGCAGAAAAAGCACCACGGGCTGCAAGGGGCAGGAAGAGTTTTCCCAAGGTCCTTGTGAAGGGTTTGGTGGAGGTGCTCCAGCATTTGGGACTTGTCACCGAGGTTCTGCCGGGTGCCAGTGGCGATGGGCAGCAGTGACACCGAGTTGAGGCCACGCCATGGATCAGTCACAGGATGGTTTGGGTGGGAAGGGACCTGAAAGATCATCTCATTCCAACCCCTTGCCATGGGCAGGAACACCTTCCACAAGGCCACAGTGGAGAAATTGGAGTGGTGTTCTAAAAGAGTTGTACAAACCTCGGTGAAAAGGAGGAAAGTGAGCTACAAGTGAGCAATCTGGTGGAGTTTAGAATGGGAACAGTAATTTCTCTTTAGCTGAAGTGTTATAATGGAGCAGAAAGTCTGCAAGTTATTTTTTCTTCGTGACTGTCAAGGCATGAGAAAAAATCCAGGTTCATTTTCCCCCCCTTGATTACAGGTGTGAGTTTTCAAAGTCAGCTAAGACACTGGGGTACAAAGATTACAGTAAGATTAAAAACCAGCTAAATACTTACAGGCATCATCAGGTCCCTTTGGAAAGCCTTGCTGGCTGACAAATGTATGTTTTATGTGTATCTTTTTGGAAAAAAATGAGGAGTTATTTCCTGCAGCAGGACATGGGAGGTCTCAGGCTCTGTGAAAATCCTTTTCAGATCAATGTTCACTTGTGATGCCCCTGTTATTTAAAAGTCTGCTGCACTCTAGAGGATGAAAATATTTGTGGGGCAAAGACGTGCCTTGGATCCTCTTTTCTTTGCCCGCGTCCCTGGGTGAGGCATTTTTGCACTTTGAAACAGCGAAAGTTCACAACAGAAATGTTCAATTAACTGTTAAACGCTCTCATCAATTCAGGGATCATTTCCAAATCTGATGGATGAGTTCAAAATCTCCAATTCATTCTAACCATCAGGCGGAAAAACAGTTGAACTCCTGAGGAGAAAAGAGCAGATAAACGCTGGAATGAACTTGCGTATCTTTGAGAGGTGCAGTGCTGTGCAGACAGTGAGTTATGAACAGGAAAACTTCCCAAGTGCACACTGTAAGCAGAATAATAATGGGCAATGGCTCAAGTTAAGGGTTTTCTTCCCTCTGGCTTCATTTAGATCCCAGTTTAAAAGGCATGGAGTTTGTTTTTGTGTACACACAGGGAGTGCCTCACACCATGGGCAATTAAATTATTTCCCGTGACAGTTAAAAAAAAGAAAAAAAAGAAAAAAAAAAAGGAAAATTCTATTAAAACCGAGAATCTAAAACGTATGCGAATATTCAAGTGGATGAGGAGAAGCTGAAAGAGGACTTAATGAATTCTTGGCTAAGTGAGTTATTTCTTGAACTCTCGAAATAAATGCCAATTTTAAGTTAGTTTATTTGGACAGTTAGGATATAGTCTGAATTTTTAATCAGCTCTCTTTCTCACAGGTGCTTCCGATGGATTCACGCTGCAGGAACTTCTGAGAGAGTTTTTAATTAATGCAGCCTGTAAGCCACTGAAAAGTGAGTGGAAACAAATGCAATTCCCTGCTCCCTAATGGTAGGATTCTGTTTTGTGTCAGCAGTGCTCTTAAACACACACATTCTATATTTTATTAAAAATAGGTTATGTAACATGAAAAAAAAACCATCGTGGGGTGTATTTTTCTGAATCCCATCACAGTTTGCTGTAACTCTGCATTATGCATGAACAGACTCAATTATATTTCTGTGAGTTTTTTTAGACTCTGCCTCCACCGGCTTCCATTCAAACCTGCATTTTGAATGTGCTGAGCTGTGAATTAAAAACCCAAGCCCAAACAAAGCCAGCAGTAGGTGCACTGATAGCAGTGGAAAGTCTTTTTTTGCCCGGTAATATCCATCCTGTTACTTTTCAGGATATCCAGATTCCAGCTGTTCCTGCTCTTATGGAGTGATGTGACCTGCCATAAGTGAGCTATTCAACACAGAACAGAGGTCAGTGTGTTTGCTTAAACAATCATTTAAATAGCAATAATTTTAATGCAAAAATGTATCCTGGCTGCTCAATGGATTCCCAGGAGCAGGGTGTTCATTCTGTGCTTGGGGTTGTATGGAAAAGGCCAGGAGGCTGGAAAAGAAGGAAGAGTTCTGCCTCCCACTTTGCAGGCAGAAAATTCTGTCACTGAGGGACCAAGAGACAAATCCAGGCTGATTCAGGGAGTTGGTAAAGATTGGTAAAATTAGTGAGTTTCAGGGTGCTGTTCCATGGTGCAGCTGAGCTGCTAAAGCTGCAGGTCCTGCTGGAAAAGGAGAGTCACTGAGTGAGGGCCCAAGGAGCCAAAATCCCAACTCACCCCTATTCCTGGAAGTGGGAGAAAGGAAAAGGCCACAGAGTTCCTCTCACTTTCTCCTGCTGTGTCTTTCTGAGTGGCTGCAGAGCTCTGAGGATGTTTTGTGAGCCTGTCCCAGCACCACAATCCCGGGGCAGCAGAGGTTGGAGAATGGAAAGGGATCCTGCCCTGCTTCTGCTCTGTCAGCCCCTGGCACCCCTCAAGCACAGCTGCTTGGATTTCACTCTTAGATCTGTGTGATACGCCAACAGTGAGGTGAATTTCACAGGGAAATAAATAAACTGCGGGCACATGGAAATAAGTTCAGAAAATGGCATTCATGGTACGTGTGTATCCCTTCCTGCCGCTTGTCAACTCTTTGAAATAATAAACTTCACTAGCTGACCCAAATGTAAGTACTAAAAATAAACAGATCAGCACCACTTTGCTTGGTTTTTACAGAAGAAAAGGCTCCTGTTGTTTTCAGAGCCCGATTTTTCCATTTCCTTTAATGCCCTGACCTCTCTTTACTGGCCCACTTATTAGTAACACTTTTGGGAGATTGTAACGTCGCTGAAAGCACGGAAAATACAATTCCTCCAGCCATTAATCCTCGTCTTGATGCTACCTCCACAGCACAATGCCTCTCTCTTTTACTCCTGGCTTTTTTCCTCCCTCTTTTTCTTCCCCTTTTTTTATCCCCTCTGTTTACCCCAGTGTAGCCACTCCACGAGGTAATTCCCTTTGTGACCAGCTTGCTGCAAACTATCTCCTATTTACACTGGCTGCAATTTTCAATTAAAGACGAGAACTTAACTTCAGTGGAGGGTCCTGTAGAGTCCAGCGTTTGGGAATTTAAGATTTGCTTTCCCAGCTTGAGACTTTGAAGTTGGGAAGCTGGAGAGAGAGAGAGAGAGAGAGAGAGAGAGAGCCTGGATGAGGTGGTAAAGTGTCTTTCACAGAAGGGCTTTAAAGCAGAAAACATGTTAACCCCCAACCTCTGGGGCTGGGTGAAAGACAAAAGGTAGGGAAACAAATCTCATGCAGAAATGAGGTGCAGGTCTGGTACCCAGAAACATGATTTAAGTGGCTGAGTTACCCTTTGTACAGTACAATAATGTCAGCGACAGGAAAACCGGGCTGCTTCTAAAGAATGTCTTAAAGACTGTGAAATGCTTTTAACATGCTGTTTTAAGGTTCTAAAAACCAGCTGTAGGCAGAAGGAACTGTGAGCTTTCTGCTTGCTAAATAAGCAGGACACACGAGAAATTGTCATCAGACCCCGAGAAGTATTTCAACGTACAAAATTCCCCTTACAGTTTCTCATTGAACTCTGTGTATATTGGGATAGCTTAGGACACTGCAAATCAACGCTTTTTGCTTAAAAGATGGCAGATGCCATTTATTTTGTCTGTGCCTACCACAGAGCAGGTCATATAAACGGAGAGATTTTCTGGCTACATTAAGTTATAGATTATATCTATATCATCTATATATCTATGTCATCTATATATATCTATATCATCTATCTATATCTGTATCTATATATATATATATCATCTATATCTAATAATCTATATCTATGTATATCTCTTGTACTAGACAGGAAAAAATCCTGACTATTTTTGATCCTCTCAGCCCCCAGCTGAAGAAAAACCATATCTAAGACAACCTTTTTTTTTCTTTTTCTTCAATTTCTGTCAGCTCATCAAGCTTTAAACCCCCTAGATGCTGTCTGCTAATAAGAATTAAATCATGTAATAGCCAGTGGATAAATTAGCTGAGCACAAACACAATGCTTTATTTAACAAATTTTTTATCATTATTTCGAAGCATCCAAGAAGAACGGGGTCTGAAAAGTTTTAAATCTGAATTAGCTTAACTACTTGTGACAAGTTTACACATGAGAGACATCGAGACTGTGTGTTCTACTTGCTACTTTGAGTTTCGTCCTGGCTTTCTGTTTGAAAGATCCCAGCCAAAGTTAAATCAAGCCACCCTTTGCTGATTTCCAACATCAGACGTGTCCCCAGCTCTTTTTTTTTTTTTTTTTTAACCTTGCTTTCAGGCTGACTTTCTCCCAATTGAAATTCAGTTCCTGAATGGTCGGTTTTTCCCTGGCTTCTAAACGTTGATAAAAAAGGGTTTTCTTCACTCCCTCAATTTGATGTGACAGGGCCCTGACATGAATAATGGACGTGTTTCTTTCACAGGCAAATCAACTTAATTTAGCATGCTTTTATACCTTCAATAGCAAAGCCACAAGCCTGTAAATTCCATGAGATCCTTTGGGTTTGCAGAAATCTTTAGAATTAGCAGAAAATGTATAAAGTAAACAGCACTTATTTTGTCAAAATACTTGAATAACTTTTATACAGGAGCTAGAGATGAATATATCACTGCCTAATCAGATTGTGATTTACATGCAGTTGAGGATGGGCTGCCCGGGTTCAGCCTGCCCTTTTGCTGAGGGAGAAAAGAGGGGTAAGGAGGGCTAAATAATCTCAAATACTAAATAGAATTAAAATCCCGAACTCTCTTCTGAAGGTGAAGGAGAAAAGTGGAATTCGAAGAGGAGGTTTGTGCAGTGGAGGCTCTGTCAGGAGAACTCCCATTCTCTGCCCACCTCCCTGGAGAAGTTGCTGCACTGCAGCTCCAGAAATGAGGAAAGAAAAAAAGATTTTATTTATTATCGACTGAAACAATGCACCAGCTTTAGAAAATAACCTGCCTGCATGCACTGACAGGTATTGTCACAGTTTTACGTGTGCCAGCTCCATCTCTGCCTCACTTTCCTGGTCAAGGTGAGTTGAAGCAGCGCTGGAAGATTTTCCTTTATGCTGAACTACAGCAAAACTCCTCTTTGAAGCTTCAGAAAGCAACTTTGGGCTCCTCCTCGGCCATGTGGTTTCAGGATGTACCAGAGCTCGCTGGTACCTCCCTCCTGACCTGCCATAAATCGTGTGAAGCCAACAAATGCGAGGGCGAGCTCTGCTCTCTCCCCCCACAGAAAGCCAAGGGGTGGAAATGAGGGGAACTCTCTCAGCTTGCCCTTTTCACCTTTAGGACTCATCTCCCAGCACTGCTGCTGGTAGCCAGCAGCCTGGTGACACTATCAAAGGAAAATAGAGGTTAATTCTATTGTCATTACTTATTATTGTAACATCAGGCAGCTGTAACAGCTCATTCATTCAAATATCCTGATAGCGCTGGTAGCGGATCAGGGGATAGGAAACAGGCTGGTTTGGGGTGTACAAACTTTGCTGCTAAAAATCGTTCTGTTTGCATAACAGAGTGTTAAAAAAAAAAAATATGAAACCCTTTCTTTGTGCTATTACATAAATAAAAGAGAAAGTCGTTTAGAAAAGGGTGTTCTCAAACGAAATGCTGCTTGACTCGAAGCCATCAGGCTGGGGAGGGAAAAGCCAGCCAACCCCAGAGATGCCCTGCTGCATTCAGCCTTGCCTCCCCTGATGCAATCAACTGGCTGAGGGGATCCCACATACCTCCAGGTCTGTCTGTAATAAGTAGTTAATCAGCCAATTAGGGGAACCAACAATTACAAATTGGGAAGGGGAGAACAAGGGAAGAAGAAAGGGAGTGAGTCAAGGTAGGCTGCAATCGCTTTGAAAAGGTTTCTAACGTTAACTCCCAAAGAATTACGTTCTACCGTACCTTGACTGATTTGTTTCCCCCCCCTTCCTCCCCCTTCCCCTTTTCCTACTCGTTTGGTCAGTTAATTGGCTGATTAACTAGCAATTACCTCTGGGACCAGCTCTATATAGGGTCTCTTTTAATCGAGAATTTTATTGACAAAGGCACCAGAGCAAATTCATCTCTGGTGTAAGCTCGCTGGAGTGAATGGCCTGACACCCAGCACAGAGCTGATCCATTGTACCACAGGCACTGTGTTTTTAAAGCATTTGATTAACTCGGAACTTTTAAAATTGCATTCCTTTTCTGCAGGGTCTGTTCATTTTGGGTAGGGGAGGGAGGTTGGTCAGGTGGGAGATGTCTGGAGGGGCAATATCCTGCAGCCCCGGCTCTGGGTGATGACAGAACGGCGACACAGGGTGACACAGGGTGGCACCTCCCTTTTTTTCTCAGGCTGGCACTGCTGCAGGTTTGCTGGCATGGTTTTTTTCCTCAGCATGTGCCCAGTGATTAATTGGCAGCCCCGGAGGGTGGAGGACATCACTTGTCATCGGCCTGGTGTGCACAGCTGAGCTCCCCAGCCAGGGGAGAGTGTCCCTAACACTGTCTGGGGGCTCAGCATAGAGAGTGGAACAGCTCAGCTGTCCCTGGCCCCTTTTCAGGCCCTGTTTGGACCATTTTTTTACATCACTTTCCTTCTCCTCACTCCTGGCACTCTGCTGGATTCCTGCAGCCCTGTGTTTTGTGCTGCAGGACTCAAACTCTGCGCATTTATCGCACCAGAAAGCTTAAACGGGACAGTGCAACTAGAAATCCTCCTTTCCTGCCTATGCCCGCGTTGCCTGGAGCTGCTGCTCCCTCAGGCTGCTCTGCTGGGAAGGGAATGCTAAACTGGGCTGGAGCCTGCACACGGTTACCAGGCAGTGGGGAAAGCACGATGCAGGAGGGGACGGAGATCCTGTCCTGGGAGAACTCGGACCAAAGAGCCAGCTCTGAGCACTGCGGCCAAAAGGCAGAGGATCAGATTATTGAGGGATCTGGCAAATTCCCTAGAACACTGGGGTCTGGCAGGAACACATCCCTCCCCTGCATGAAAGGGGCTCTGTGTTTTCTAGTTTCAAACAGCTCACGGGTTAAAGATGAGGAATATGGGATATCTGCGGGGAGGGAAGTGGCAGAAAGAACGGCTTTTTCCCTTGCTATGCAAGGATAAGAAAAAAAAAAAACCCTGCTGCAGATGAGGCAGTGGCAGGTTTAGCAGCAGATCTGTGTCTGCCATCCTGATTGTGGAGCCACAGACCCTGCAAGGAGCAGTATAGGTGAGGCAAAGAGGTTTTGCAAGTTTGGACACAAAAGGCAGAGGTATAACTCATAAAAGTGGGTATTTTATAGAGGAGGAGGGACAGAGGTGAGGCATAGAATCGCATCTTGTCCCTCTGCAGCTGTCCAGAATTAGTGATGGCACCTCCTGAAGCCAGCAATGCCAGCTGGAAGTGTCCCTGTTTCTACCTGGACATCACCTCTGCATGGCTGCTCACCCTCAGTCCTGTGGTGAGGCCATCATGTAAATGCTTTCTCGCTACACACCAAATTTTCCTGGCTAATCCAAGCTGTCTTGTTAAAAATGTCTATGATACAGGTCCCTATATAACAAAGAATGCTGGTATTTTTGATAAAGCCTAGTTAGTCCTTTCTCTTCCAAACTTCTGCACTTGCAATGAAAGGAGATTTGGGCTGGAAAAAGCAGAGAAAAAGAGGGAGAAATCACTTTTTTTTTTTTTTCCTAATGAAAACATGCTATCTCGTTCAGGGAGCAGCTGAAAAAAATCAGGGGAAGAAAAGCCTTATCATAATTGGTCTTCTTACAAAAGACACTTGCTTTGCTGAAAAAACTCTGTTATCCTCATAGTGATAAGGAACTTGTAATAGAATTCATTCCCAGGATCTGAGGGATGTGGTTATTAGAGGGAGAGAGTAGCTTTGCCTATCTTTGAAGTAAATTCAATCCCACGAGGTATTTTGAGTCTGAGATCACCTGATACCCAGTTTACATGGGACTAGAGAACAATGCATTTGAATTATCAGTCATAAAAGTGATAAAACGTGTTCCTTGGATCCAGACAAAGCTTGTCACTTTGGTGGTCATGGCTCTGGATTTCCCTGGAACACAGCTCATCTTAAAGCTGGATATTTATCAGTGTTGTGGGGGGACTTAATGGAGAGCTCACCCAGAAACATTGTGGATTACAAATAAAACATTCCTGCTGTAATGCTAAAGGGTTTAGAAGCTCAGATTAAGGACAGGTATTCCTCAGATGCCAAATGGGCTGCGTGGAGGCAGGCAGCCAGACAAAATTCTGTTTGGAACCTTTTAAAATCAATGCGTATTTGCCTTATAAATTAAGATCCAAATTTACAGGCAGAAGCAACAAATCTGTTCCTGGCCATGGAGGGAGGAAGGAAGTGCAGGCAGTCAGGGAGCCAGGAGTGCAGCAGCGCCTCTGATCCCTCTCAGTGTAGGAGCTGGTGCCTCTTCATTCCTCCTTCCTTCACCTCTGCTCTTTCCACAAACCATTAGGAGAGGTTTTCAGCCACGGCGGAGTATGAAGGGAATGGGTGACAGACCCAGGAACATATTCCTGCAAAAATCAGGATTTCCTGCAGGCTAGAAAAGTTCTTTCCATCCTGAGCCAGTGGAGGTCTGTAAGCCAAGAGGTGGATGCTGTGCTGAGCACTCAAACATTCCATATCTTCTGTCCTCGCAAAGGGAATGAGGGAAAAGGGAGTTTGTGTAAATCACTTAGTAGAAGATTATCTGGAGGAGGCACAGTTAGTCCTCTGCGGCAAAGGACACCAGTCAGGGACTTTATCTAGGAAAATGCACAACCTGTTAGAAGTGATAAACAAAAATGAAGTGATAAATAAAAATGATTTCTCACAGCTTTGGAAACTCTGCTTGTCCTGAGCTGGGCAATTGCCAGAGCGAGGTGGTTAGTGTGGTTTGGGGCTTGCTAGAGAAACAAGGACCTGGATGCGCTGTGTAGAAACCAAAGGAGTATTTTGTGTATCTTATTCCCTACTCATTTGATGTCTCTTAATGTGCTGCCTGCCATATTCTGATGGGTTGGAGGGAGAGGGGCTCTTTAGTGGGTGCTGGTTTAGCCCTCCGTGGTGTTACCAACTCACTAGGAGTGACAGTGGCCCCTTTTCAAAGGTGTGGGATGGCAGATCCTCTCCCAGCTGTGGACTGGGATTCAGGCAGCTTTCACTCCCTGCTAAACATGGATTAGACATGTAAGGAGCGACAGCTTAGGCAGCCCATCATAACAACAGTAAAGAGCAGGACAAGAGGAAAGAACTGGCTGCTTTTCTCCCCTTGGGAAGTGCAGTGCCTGTGCTCTGCACCCCTCCTGGCCAGGAGGCTGCTCCCTCCCACCGCTGCCAGCAGTGACCAGGGGAACACAAGCTGGGAGCAGTGATATGTGCTGTCACCTTTATAAAAAATGAAAAATGCAGGACTCCAGTGCTCCTGTTTCCCTTCTCCTGCCCCCGTGCATCGCTGCAGAGGCTCTGAACAGACGAGCCCACTTGTTACAATGTTGTCAGGGCCCTGCTAGTTTTCTAGTTCATATCCTTGTTCATGCTGTTTGCTAAGTACTTGTTCACTGTGACAGCTTTCAGCAAAACAGAACACACTGAATGCTTCTTTCCAAACAGCTCTGTCCTGCTGGGCTTCAAGTGAAACAAGCCCTTCAGACTCCATCATGTGAACTTTTCATAAGGAACAATCTCCTTTAGACAATTCCTTTCAGAGATACTATCCGTGAAACTGGGACTTGGGGATGAGGTGACATCACAGCCTTCTTCCTCTGGCCAGGGTCATGGCCACCAAAGTTGTATTTGTTAGGAGGCCTCCACATGGCATGGTGCATGATTTCCTTAATTACCTAATGTTTCCCCATTTAGCAAAAAAAAATCTGCAACCACTTGAAAGTGTATTTTAGTATGTTTTCTGTTGAAAGAAAAGCAAAGGCTTTTGCGCCGACAGTCAGATCCTGGCTTGTGAAAATCAGAAGTGATTAATGAAAACATAATAACCTGCAGTTAAATCTTAAAGGCAGATGTGCCAGAGCTGGTGGATCAGGACAGGCAGATCTTTGCTATTTCCCTGGTTGGTGTCTGTTCCTTGTGCCATCCCCTGTGGGCTCACCTGTGTCCTTGCTGGTCACAGCCAAGCGTAGAAAAAAGCAGGAGGTTTGAAGAGCAAGGCAAGGTGTGCACGTGCTCGCCACTGAATTAGCACAGAAATGGGGCAGAAAAGGCTGGGCTAGAGAGTTTGGGAGCGTGCAAAACCTTCATGTGCACTTCAGCACAAAGAACTTGGCCCTGTGTGTCTCCTCTTGCCACACTGCTGAGACCTTAAAGAAGTTCCACCACTTTTCCTGGAGGTGGAATTGGAATAGCTGAAGGTGTCCCAATCCGAATAACACCCAAAATATCTGCCTTGCATGGGCAGGGGAGGAAAAGTAATGTGGTAAAAGCAGCAGAGAAGCAGTTACATGAAGGAAACTGAGGGGAGAGAAAAGTTTCAGGTCTAGGATGTAGAGAATGGTCCTTTGGGTGGTGATGTGTCCCATTGATAGGAATGGAGATTTAAGTGGCTTTGTTCTTTTAACTATTCCTGATTCTTTAAGTTAAATATGAAAAAAGATATCTCATAAGTGGCTTGATATTTTATTCTGGTATTTCTCTTTTATGCTCCATTAAAGAATTGTTCTTCTGCCCTGCATTACAAAAAAAGAAAACCCCAAAGAGCATTAATAAGGTATCGCCCTTAAATAACTCAAAATGCCATTTGGAAAACAAATCTAAGAAAAATGTCCTTCAACCCAAAAGGTATTTGGTCCTTCATGAGAACGTGTTAATAGCGTGTCAGCTGCCTAGTGGTGACATCTGTAGCTGAAAGCTCTTTGTTTATCCAACTTCCTTGGTTAAATGTATAAGAATTATGAGCTCCAGAATGTGTATTTCCCTTAACTCTGTTGTATAAGATGTTGTTCTTTAACTCAGATGGTGGGGGTTTTTTCCCCTCTGTGCTTCTCTAAATGTTATTTTCTGAACAAGGTTTGATTTATGTGGCTGAGTCAATCTATTGGCCAAATTTAAAGGGCAAATGATTTATATGAAAATTTTGTCTATAATATTTGTACTCTTTAAGATACTTTCTGTACCATCTTTGGATGAAATTAATTATACAAACTGAAAAAAAATACTTTGTTATGTCCATAAGTAGCAATTTAGTTTTTCTGATTTCCTATAAATCTTCATTCACTTTCAGTCAGACCAGGGAATTCCATCACCCTTTTTTTTTGTCTGGCCAATAATTCAGGACTAAGAATGTGCAACACCAATGCAGTCAGTCTCTCTTTCTATTCCACATGCTTCTAATGAGATATGTTAATTTATAACTGCAAAAAGTTATGTATTTTGCCTGTGGGGTTCTAGATGAAGTCAGTAAAATTGGGGCAAGCTTGGGGCACGAGTTTCTCATGATCCTGTGGATATTTGTGCATGCATGGAGTTGTCCTATTGCTGCTGTTGTGGATCTTCTTCCCAGCTGCATCCCATCCCAATGAGAAACCACTTCCATGTGCAATTTCACAGGTATTTCTGTGCCCAAATAAAGAAGGAAAGTTTGAGGGCAAATTTTAAAGTTATTGAACAGACAATAGCTCAGCTGGAGTTTGGTTAGAGCATTTACAAATGCTCTGCTCTCATGATTCCCTCACTGATATGGAAAAGGGAGACCATCCTCAAACTCAAGTGTTTATGTCTGTTTCTTTCCCTTTTCACAGCTCAGTGCTGTGCAATTCCCACTGAGAGCAATGAGGAATTTTTAACGCCACAATCTAAGATCCTGAAATGATTTTAGCAACAATTAGTAACTAATAATTAGAACAACAGAAGGAAAAGGCCTCTGAAGAGTCTCCGAATATTTACAAATCAATTTGCCTTCATGTCTGTTCCAAATGTAACCATAATGAAATCATACTTGGCATTAATACCATTGCTTTGGAGTGGTTTGCCTTAAGATGTTCATCGTACCTTAAGCTGTCCAGTTCACGTTCAGCAGGGACAGGCTGTGATATCCGACAGATTTCAGGGTCAGCCAGGGGTGGGAGCTGGTCATAGAGCCTGGGCTGTGTTGTACAGGACCTCATAAATAACAATTTGCTTCTACCTGTTCTGTGTCTTTTATACTTGGAATGAGGAGAGGAGAGGAGAGGAGAGGAGAGGAGAGGAGAGGAGAGGAGAGGAGAGGAGAGGAGAGGAGAGGAGAGGAGAGGAGAGGAGAGGAGAGGAGAGGAGAGGAGAGGAGAGGAGAGGAGAGGAGAGGAGAGGAGAGGAGAGGAGAGGAGAGGAGAGGAATGTCTGCATGTGGGAGAACTCGAACACAGAGTTATCTGCAATCATGTGCTGCGTTTGTTTACGCTGCGCACAGGAGAGCAACAACCTGTGCTCGACCATTTCCCTTTAAAAGCGCCCGTCCCGGGTTTCAAGTGCAGGCTGGAATAAACACAAACAAACGTCGTATTCATTCGGCTGGGGGCTTCTCCCCTTCACCCCTCCGCACTCTCTCACCCCTCTCAAAACTGAGAAACGCACGTTTCCAAGCGGGGGGGATGAGGAGGCGCTGGGATTGAGCTTTTTCTAAGCTACCCTTGCTTTTTCACGATTCATTAAACCCTTTCTCCCTCGCGTGTAATTGGACCCCTCTCATTTACATGCATGAGGGATGCATAACTCTGGGAGAGGGTGCTGCGGTCGGGGTGAGGGGGGAAAATAAAATAGAAAAGAGAAGAGCCGGCCCTTGGGCGGCCAGGGTGAAGGAGACACGGGAAAACTTGGCGAGGGAGAGCCGTGCAGAGGGGTTTGTGTCTCTGGAAGGAGCCGGGGCTGTGCCAGGGGAAGGGAAGGGAAGGATGCTGAGCGAGCTCCGCGCTGCCTCGCCTGACCCCAAAGCCGCCCGTGCAGCCAGCTCGGCTCCCAGGAGAAGGGCTGCTCCGTGGCTGCCCGCACAGGGGCACCCGATTCATTAATTAATCAATGAATTGTGGCTGGAAGGGCGTCCAAGGCTCACACCCCACCTGCCGAAAGTGTTTGGGGATGGTGGAAGGGAAGAGACCCTGTTCCTCCCTTCCTTTGCAACATGGAAAATAACTCTTCACACCCAACTGGTTTTTTTTTTTTTTTTTTTTTTTTTTTTTTTTTTTTTTTTTTTTTTTTATTACTCTTGCAAGACAATGTCAGGATTTTAGTAAGCTTGTTCACGGTAGGGAAAAGCCTCCAGCCAGGAGGGTGAAATATTTAGCTGGTGTTTTATATTGCTAAATTTCTACTTAGGGAACTGCGCCTTGCTCTTAGTAGAAACTGATCCTCTCTTTCTCTGCACAGGCTCTGTGCTGCTCATCTTCACCTAGCTCTCAAAGTTGCTGTGGCAATGGTGAGCTGTGTTTAAAAAAAGCTCTAACATCATGTCTCCCACTGGCAGCTCCTGATTTATCAGTAAGGTGGAGATATAATCAAGCTTGTTAAGGTTTAGATAGTGAATAGCAAAGCTTATCTTTTAAGCTGTGTTTTTGGCTATGTAATGCATGGACAGACCGCCTGGATGTGTCAGACAAGAAAGGAGGCTCTGGGATCTGCCCTGCAGGAGAAGGACCTGTTCCTCTCCAGGAATACCTGCTCTTCCTGCCTGGGGCTGCACTTTCCAGCCCTCCCTCAGGGGAACGAGCAGGAATGATACTTTTCCTGCCAAAAAAGAACACAAGAAGCTGATGCTGGTGCTGTGGGCAAAGTGTAAATAACTTTACATTCCTGAGGAATTTGTGGGAAGGGACTCCTCATGGCATGGAGCCTTGGTAATTCACTTCTAGAGACAGCAGTGGGCTTTACGTGTCTTAAGAGATGCCGCTTTATGGTGGTAATAATTTGGTAATTTTTAAACCCTTAACAGAAAACAAGGAATGTGATATGACCCCGTGGTGTAGCAATTAGAGCTGTGTCTTTTGTTAAGATTTTTTTTGTGTTGTTTTTATTTTTCTAATGATTTTTTATAAACAAGTTGAATGCTTTTGATGGAAGAAAATATCAAAACACTACCAGGGCCAACATTTGTTTGTGTGTTGTCGATGGGAAAAGTTTTTAGGGGATGAAATAAAAGGAGTACATAGATATATTAATGAGCGTTTCTTCTAAGCTCTTACTTTATATGCTCAAGCCCATCTTTTAGCTTAACTTCTATTTAAAGAGTTGAAAGAAATGAGGAAATCCCTGCAGAGAACAGCCAGCCACACTTCTGAATTTCAATGTGTCCTTCTAGACGAGCGCCTTTTATTTTAAATGGTAAAATTGTTGCTTTAATCAGGAGACAATCCTTATATATTAGTTGTGCTGGCTAATAATTGTAAGAGCTAAATGATACTCAAAACTGGATACACGTCTTTGCAGGCCGATCAATGGGGAGGGCTGAAAGCAAAAGTAAACACTAACCTTGCAAAATAAAAGAAGTTAAAACATAAGTGTTAAGGACCTTTCCCTTTTTTCCTTTCTCTCTCTCTCTCTCTCTTTTTTTTTTTTTTTTTTTTTTTTTTTTTTTTTTTTTTTTTTTGAGAATAAAACAAGATTTAGTAGCTTTCCACTTAATTTAAATGAAAAGAATCGCTACCTTACATATTGCACTGATAATGTGGGGGAGAGCGAAAACAAAACCGCCTTTGTGGCACTGACACCTCCTTTGGTTGTTGTGACGAAACTTTTCCCCTTGGTATCTGCTAACCAATTCTAATTAATGCCGCACATTCCTCCACTGGAATCATTTAATGCATAACTAGGGGGTGGAAAAGGGAAAAAAAAAAAAAAAGAGAGAGAGAAAGAGAGAGAGAGAGAGAGAGAGGAAAGAGATTCTCAATGCTGATGATTGCCCCGTTCGAATTATGGGAGTGAAAGCCCGGGCCCCCCTAACCTACTGTCTATAAAGCAGAGCTTTGAAAGAGAGCTGCGCCCTACAAAAGCTGTCAATCTCCGCTGCCCCCAAAGGCTGGGTTCACATGGATTCCAGTGACAGCCCTCCTCCCCCACACACAATACATCAATCTGTCTCTCCCCCGAGCACCCAGAGCCCATTGTGCGGCCCGCAGGTGCCTCACACAGCACCCACGGCCGCCCTGGGAACGGCCGCACAAAGGGCCCGGCCTGGCGAACGGCGCAGCCCGCGGGCCTCGGCTCCTCCGGGGCTGGGCCTGCCCGGGATCGGCCTCTTCCAGCCCCCTCGGCAAAGCTGGCAGCCCAGCAGGGAGCAGGGTTTGGGGTTTGGCCACTGGCGTGGGGAATAGCCGGCCTGCTGAGGATTGGCCTCTTCCAGCCCCCTTGGCAAAACTGGCCGCCCAGCAGGGAGAGGGGTTTGGGGTTTGGCCACTGGCATGGGGAATAGCGGTCCTGCTGAGGATCGGCATCTTCCAGCCCCCTCTGCAAAGCTGGCCGCCCAGCAGGGAATGGGGTTTGGGGTTTGGCTGCTGGCATGGGGAATAGAGGTCCTGCTGAGGATCGGCCTCTTCCATCCCCTTTGGCAAAGCTGACAGCCCAGCAGGGAGAGGGGTTTGGGGTTTGGCCGCTGGAGTAGGGAATAGTGGTCCTGCCCAGGATTGGCCTCTTCCATCCCCTTCGGCAAAGGTGACCGCCCAGCAGGGAGTAGGGTTTGGGGTTTGGCCGCTGGCGTGGGGAATAGCGGGCCTGCTGAGGATCGGCCTCTTCCATCCCCTTTGGCAAACCTGGCCGCCCAGCAGGGAATGGGGTTTGGGGTTTGGCTGCTGGCATGGGGAATAGCGGTCCTGCTGAGGATCAGCCTCTTCCATCCTCCTCAGCCAACCTGGCTGCCCAGCAGGGAATGGGGTTTGGGGTTTGGCCGCTGGCGTTTCTGAGGGGTCAGGGAGTGCAGCGGCTGCTCCTGCCCAGGGAGATGGCAAGGAGCTCAAACCTTCATGTCTTAATGGGCGAACAAGCCTTGGGGACCTGTGTGCTCTGAATTACCCGTGTCTGTCTGGCACAAGGGCAAGTGGGCACCCAGCTGTGCAGTCCTGGTGGCCCTGAGAGGAGCTGGCTGCTCGCTTGGTCTTGGTGGAGGTCTGGTCTAGAAGAGCATCCCAGGATTTCTGCTTTGTCACTTGGGGTCTCAGCTGGCCTCCATGTGAAATGGAGCGAAGGGTTTTTTCTCTTCTTTCCTTTTTGGTAGGAACTATAAATTTTGGGAGATGGGGACGTGTCTGTGTGCTCGTACAGGAGGAAGTTCCTGCCTTAAATCAGTGGCAGCAGGAACGTGAGTGACACAGAAGAGCTGCTGAGGCATAAAGTAATGTCACCATGATAAAGGTGACACTGATCCTGCTGCTTCTGTCCATCTCTGAGCTGTGAACGTGCTGTGTTTCCCTTTAGATCTGCAGGTCTGGGTCAGGTTTGGAGAATCCAGAGGACAACCTTGGAGCCTGGTGTGACAGGGAACTGCTCAAGGAGGCTGAACATGGAGAAGAGGGAGCTCATCCCTCATGTGCTGCTACAAGAGGTGTGCAAATGGCTGTCACTGCTGGGTTTTCCCAAGTCTTTAGAGCACATGACTTCTAATCTCTTCCACTGGAAATACACCACCTTCTCAAGAAGAATTGCAACTCTAGATTTGCTTAATACCCTTGCCTTTACTGATGTTCAAATTTGCAAGAAACAAGCCGCTTTCAATTCCCCTTTACATATATCAAAATAAGCAAGCAGAAAAAAAAAAAAAACAAAAACAAAAACAAAAAACCCACAAAAACAGCACAAGCTCTAATTCTTAAAGCTCCTTCCCAGATTATTTTGTTCTAGGGTGTCCCAGGGAGCCTCCCTTTCTCGTGTTCCAGAGCTTTGCCCTCAGCTGCAGGTCTGGCTGGGTGCTGAGGACATCCCAGAGCTCCGTGGCGTGGCTCCTGCAGCCCTGAGCCGAGTGCAGGCTAATTGCTCGTGTATTTCCTCTGCAGCTTGGTGAGGTTCTGCTTCAGCGGCTGCAAATTAAAGTGACACTGCAATTCAAGCCAGCACAATGCAATGATGCTCCTGCTGCTTTGATGTTGGTCCTTAGATAGATAACTCCTTGAAAATAAGAAAAAAAGAGGAACTGCTGACTAATTTGGTACTAAGAACCAGCCAGAGAACAAAAATGACCACGTGCAGAGCCTGCTTGTAGGAGTGGTGATAACATCTGGAGGTGAAGACAGGCAAAAATCATCTGCTTCACCTGCAGCTGTTAAGAGTGTTCCACTTTTCTGGCTCAACAGCTACATTTCAGCTTTCATTTCATTTGGGTGTTTTATAAACACCAGCCAGAGCTGGGGCTGAGAGGAACAGCCAGCACAGTCCAGGTGAGCCTGTGGACAAAACTGTTTGCTTTGAGCTAATTTAAGGAAAATATCCCAGATGTGGGATGCTCTGCTGCAGTGAAGCAAGGAGCTGAGTGTCTGAACAGAAACAGTTTCATGGTTGTTGACATTTTCTCAGTTTGGACTGACAGACCATCTTCAGGCAGGTTTTGAGCCTCCTGCCAAAATACATGGCAAGAGTAAATCACGCCGGTGTTGACTAGTTTCAACAATTTCTTACAGTGTGGGAACAAATGATCCCGTTGCCTGATGCTTCTGGTTTCCTTACCTCTCCTTCAAGACTAGTTGAGTGTATTCTTCAGTGTATCCCAGTTGAGGGATCCCAGCTGATCTTAGTTGATCCCAGCTGAGCTTTATTTACAACAGGTTCCTACTGATGTCAACAGTAACTTTGCTCTGGCTTCAAGTGTAGGACCGAGTCTTGTATTGGAGGCTTACAGCAATCCTCATCCTTATTCTGTGAATGTTGCTGTCAAATTGCATCTTTTGTTTCCTTTTTAGGACTGGGTTGGCTCCAAAACCCCTCAAAAATTCATTGTTCAATACAGTTCACTAGAGACAGGTGTGTTCAGCCTCTGCTGGGACAGGGCAACAGTGCAAAATAAAAATTGGCTGGGTAGCATCATACTTTGCCTTTCTTCTGGACCTCAGCTTTTAAATTGTTGTGGTGTCCTGGGGTGACTTTATGGTGCTGAATCCCCATTGGTCTGGTCAGCCCAGAGATAAGTTTTGTGCCTTTAGAACTAAATCTGGGAGTGAAGGGAAGGGGAGAAGGAAAACCAGTGGAATGTTTTTGCGGCTGTATTCAAAACATAGAGATAAGAGTTTCAGTTTTCTCTCAGTGCCTGTTGTCTGCAGTGGATAGCAGGAGAGAGCTCTTCTTTGCTTTTTAGTTAGTTTATTTTAGCTAGCTGAGGCAGAGAAGTTCCCCGGACTGTGGCACTTTTTTTCCTGGAACTGATCAGCCTGCTCTGGACTGAAAAGCCAGAAGAACACCAGAAGCTCCCACCTGTGGCCCAGGACACGGCATTCCAGCACTGGAGGAACTGATGGACATTCAGTGAGCAGAGAAACACCCATGAGAAGGGCTCTCTCTGAATTTGCCATCTCTTCAGAACAGCGAGAGGCTCCATTGTTTAATATTATTCATTTTCCCACGTTTGTGAGTACTTTGCTTGTTAAACAGTTTTTCCAGTTTTCTCAAAGGAGGTTTGTCTCCCAAACAGGTTGGGGGAATGGCTGCTGAATTTTGCCCTTTAGGGAATCATCCCTTTGGAATTTCCCTTCCAGATTTGTCCCAAACTGGGACGTGTGGCCACCAGTGACATGTAAACGTTTCCCCAAAGGCAGCAGTCCACCAAAGGATTTTGAGACACTCTTGCCTTGAGCAGGCAAAAACCCTCCTTGATGTTCCTGACCACTTTGTTGTGATTATCTGCACAAGAAGTCAGGCTCTGGCAGTCCTGGCTACACAGTGAATGGAGATTTATTCTCCCAGAATTAAACACTTGAGAAGTTTAAATCTACAGGTACAGGAATAAAGTAGTAAATACAACACCTCTCTTTAGAGGTAGCTGCTATCACTCAATAGTAAATAAAACCCACAAGGCTGGATCTTCAAAAGACCTATCTTCTCTTTTCTTACATAAGCAACCTCTTGCAAACACACAAGTTAAAAATAAAGGCACTGGACACTAAGATGAGCTCAGTAAGATCTGATTTGCAGTGAGGAAAGTGGAGCTGAGCTATGGAAGTGATTCATTACCCCTGCATTCAGCTCCAGCACAGTGTTGCAGACAGTTATTCTGGGCCTTAATTGCTTCTGTTAACATCATATTCTAGAGCTCATTAGTGATAAACAATGTGTATTAATATCATTCAGACAAGAACTAAAGATTAAGGTGGAAAGCCATTTGCTGTGATGGCCATTAGTCAATTCAGAGCTGTTGAATGATGCTTGAGAATCTAATATGAATTGGGAGAGTCAATATTTCATCAGGCAGATCCTCTCATTGCCCTGTGAAAAGTTCTTTGTCTAAAAAAAGTAACTTAATGGAAAATGCGTGCTTGAAAAGGACACACACAAAGTACTGCCCTGCTGGTCTCCAGCAGTTTCAGGCCTGTTTTGGGTCTGTTTTGGGAAGCATGCCATAATGATTCTCCCAGTGGAAGCCTGGCCCAGTGTTGCCAAATTAATTATTTTCAAATGTAGAGACTTCGCAGCTTCAGCTCTATTTTCTGGCCCAGGCAGGTCACTTTTTGTAAGTGAATACATGCTGGGATTTCTCCAGGTGTGACTGATTGAGGGCATAATTTATCTCTTAGTTTGCTCTTAATTAATACTGGGGAGACCCCACAAATGGCTCAGCACCAGGGGGATGAACACGAACAGCACCAGCGGCATAAAAAATCTCTTCACGCTCAGAAGTGTTGCTTGCTCCTTCCCACACACCATTTCTTCTCCCCTTCCTCCTCAGGGCCAAAAAATGTCCATTTCTCTTTGTAACTTTGCTTTGAGTGTCTTTTTCTTTATGGTGTAGAAGACCCACGGTGCTGGAACCTGTGTGAGCTGAGGAACAAACGTGGTGTGGGTGATGGAAAGGCAAAGCAGCAGCTTCAGTCCTGCAGTGGGCCAGCTGTAGATTTTTGTAGTAAGATGTGGAGTATCTTCAGAGAATTCAAAGAAAACCAAAAACTTTAAGATGAAATTTTAAAAACTGGTGGGTTTTTTGTTTTTGTTTTTTTTTTTAATAGTAGAGAGGTAGCAAGACTGCTGAGTTATTTACATATAAATCAGGAAGTCTGGAAAGGAGTTTATAAACACGCATAACCCAGGTTCGAGCAGGAATTTCCTACCTCCAGTGAAGGTGTGAGTTCTTATTAATAAGAGGATTGTGCACTGAAAGGCCTTGCTTGGGTGAGCTCATAAAGTATTCTTGCATGGGATATGTCTCCAAGATAAGATTTGCTCAACTCTGTTGTAACCTGTTTATGCAGGAGGTCAGACAAGATGATCCTAATGCTGCCCATCTTAGCCCTCAGAACACAAACTGTGAAAGTTGGGAAAGTGCTAAAAAGTTAGCTGGATGTATTTGAATTAAATGATATGTGATTTCTCTTGGGAAGTTTCACGTGTGAATTGCCTGTCCCTCACCAAAGGAACACAAATTTCTGCTGCTATTTTTATTTTTCCTTTGTCTTGTTTGTTTGTTATCTGGGAAGAGATGCAGCTGAAGAAATTACTCCACGCCACACCTAAGGAAGTCAGCTAAAGGCTTCTGCTATCAGAGATCACCTTTTCCCCGTGCTGAGTGTCTGCAGGGGTGTTTGGGGTGATAATTGCTAATGTCAGCACGATGATCTCATGTTTAGCCTCGGTTTTTATTTATTCTCCGCAATCATTATTTTCTCTTTTCAGCAGCATTAAGAGGGCATTTCAGTTTACAGCAGGCTGCACAGCTGAGTGAGTGGCTGCCTTTGCCAAACCTCCGGGCTTTTCAGAGCACAAATGCCTCGAGTTACCCTTCTCACTTGGCTCAGCGAGAGGCTCTAGGTGTCCAGTGCCCACGGCTAATCCTGCCTTTATTCCTCCCAGCTGCGAGCTGGATGGGCTTTGCGGCTCCCGAGGGAACAGGAGAACAGTGCCGGGTTCTGTCCTGAGGGGTGGAGGAACATGTGCCCGGAGCGGGGACAGGGACAGGGAGTGCCACCTGCTGCGAGTGCCACCCGAGCAGGATGCTTTGGGAGCAGCACCGAACCGAGCTGGGTGGTGTAGAGCAGGATCCACACTGAGCTGGATGATTTAGGAGCAGGTTCCATACAGAGCTGGGTGTTTTAGTGCAGGTTTCACACTGAGCTGGGTGTTTTAGTGCAAGTTCCACACTCAGCTGGATGCTTTAGGAGCAGGTTCCATACAGAGCTGGGTGTTTTAGTGCAGGTTTCACACTGAGCTGGGTGTTTTAGTGCATGTTCCACACTCAGCTGGATGCTTTAGGAGCAGGTTCCATACAGAGCTGGGTGTTTTAGTGCATGTTCCACATTGAGCTGAGTGTTTTAGTGCAGGTTCCACACTCAGCTGGATGCTTTAGGAGCAGGTTCCATACAGAGCTGGGTGTTTTAGTGCATGTTCCACATTGAGCTGAGTGTTTTAGTGCAGGTTCCACACTCAGCTGGATGCTTTAGGAGCAGGTTCCATACAGAGCTGGGTGTTTTAGTGCATGTTCCACATTGAGCTGAGTGTTTTAGTGCATGTTCCACACTCAGCTGGATGCTTTAGGAGCAGGTTCCATACAGAGCTGGGTGTTTTAGTGCATGTTCCACATTGAGCTGAGTGTTTTAGTGCATGTTCCACACTCAGCTGGATGCTTTAGGAGCAGGTTCCATACAGAGCTGGGTGTTTTAGTGCAGGTTTCACACTGAGCTGGGTGTTTTAGTGCAGGTTCCACGCTCAGCTGGATGCTTTAGGAGCAGGTTCCGCACGGAGTTGGGTGCTTTAGGAAAAAGTTTCACACTGAGCTGGGTGTTTTAGTGCAGGTTCCAATCCGAGTTGGGTATTTTTAGGGCAAGCTCCACATTCAGCTGGGTATTTTTAAGAGCAGGTTCCACACAGAGCAGGATGCTTTAGGAGCAGGTTCCACACGGAGCTGGGTGTTTTAGAGCAGGTTCCACAGCAAGCTGGATGGCTTAGACCAGGTTCCAATCTGAGCTGGGGGTTTTAGACCAGGTTCCACACGGAGCTGGGTGGTTTAGGGGCAGGTTGCTCACTGAGCTGGGTGCTTTAGGAGTTGGCAGTAACCACCTGTAATACTTTAATTCACCCCAATATCCAGATTTTTCCAGGCTAGAGCTCAGGTAATGCCCTCCTCAGCTGCCACTGGTGTTCAGGGTGCTACAGGAGGAGAAGCACAGGTGGGATTGCTACAATTTGCCTAGAAATTGCATGTGAGCCCTCTCCTGTTTTGATTTTTCAAGCTTAAAGGAAATTTTATTTAGGGTTTTTTTGTTGTTGTTTTTGTTTTGTTTTTAGAAGCAGCACACTTTCAGCAGTGCACACAACCAGCTCTGTGTGGAACCTGCTCTAAAACCACCTAGCTGAATGTGGAACCTGCTCCCAAAGCATCCAGCTCAGTGTGAAACCTACTCCCAAAGCATCCAGCTCGGGGTGGAACCTGCTCCCAAAGCATCCAGCTCGGGGTGGAACCTGCTCTAAAACACCCAGCTCCGTGTGGAACCTGCTCCTGAATCCCTGGCTGTATTCCTGCTGGGCTCTGTGTTAGCCCGTGGAAGAGGCAGCACACCCAGGCACAGGTGCCTGGCGCTTTTCCTGCTTGCAGCGGGGATTTTTAGAAGCTGTGCAGTGCTCCTTGGTTCTCCTGCCATCGTGTGGCTGCCGGAGGGATGCTGGGCTGTGTCCCCTCAACAGTGGCAGCTTGATGAACTCAAGGTCTGCTAAGGAGGATTTGGCTTCCCCGCCTCAGTCCTCCAGCAGGAAAAGGAATTTACGGGACTGGGGCTGCTCCTGCTCCTCTCCAGCACAGAGGAACACTGGAAAGGACCCCTCAGCTTGGGGTGGAGGGGTTTGGGAGCCTGCAGGGCACAGACAGCCTCCAGGTGCTGGTGGAGAAAAGCAGGTGCTGTTTTCAGCCGCCCCAACCTCTGTCCAGCTCTGGGGTCCTCCAGCAGAAGGAGGACACGGACCTGCTGGTGCAAATCCAAAGGAGGCCATGGAGATGGGAGCACAGGGAGCACCTCTCCTGTGGGGAACATCTGAGGGAGTTGGGGCTGTTCATCCTGGAGGAAAGAAGGCTCTAGGATGACCTTGTTACAGCTTTCTGGCTCCTAAAGGGGTTTCAGGAGAGCCAGAGAGGGACTTCTGACAAGAGCCTGGAGTGACAGGACAAGGGGAATGGCCTTAAACTGAGAGGCAGCTTTAGATTGGATATTGAGAGTAAATCCTTCCCTGTGAGGGTGTTGAGGCCCTGGCACAGGGTGCCCAGAGCAGCTGTGGCTGCCCCTGGATCCCTGGCAGCGCCCAAGGCCAGCCTGGACAGGGCTTGGAGCAGCCTGGGACAGTGGAAGGTGTCCCTGCCATGGCAGAGGGTGGCACTGGATCATGTTTAAGTTCTGTTCCAACCGAAATCATTCTGTGATTCAGCTGTGCCCTGCCTAACAAAGCTGAGTCCCCACTGGGACTGTTACTGAGCATTTATTAGAGGCTGAGGAAAGTGACTGGGAGGTGCAGAGCAAAACAGGCAAAGCTGTTCCCAGTCTTCTGGTTCCTTTCAGCAATATTAGGGTGGGAATGACTGGAGTGTGAACAGGAGTATGTGTGAAAGCACTGGGGGCAAACCCTTGGGTGTGTGATGGGGTATAAGTGGGTGAAATCTGTCTAAGAATGCACCCAAGTAGGTTAAATCACATTATCCAGAGATATTGTGAATAAACACAAGTCCTGCAAATCCCCTCTATCCTACAAAGGAGCAGAAAGCAGGGAGCCTTAAATTTTCAATATTTATTTACATTAAAGCAGTGCAACTCATTAATTTATGACTGATTTATGGTCTTGCAAATAAAATGTATGCCTGCAAGGAGCTGAAGTTACCCTTTGTCACTTTTGTGAAAAGAAGGAGAGAGCAGGGTGGTCCAAGAAGACCATTTGTAAAGAGGGAGGGAGGAAAGGAAGGAAAAGGCAGGAGGACATTTCCTTTCCCAGCTGTGATGCACTGAGAGGAGGAGTGATGCAGGTGAGAGATGAATGTGACAGACACTGCTCCCTCTGAGCCCTGACAGCACTGCAGTGGGATCTTCCCAACAAGGACCTGAGTGAAAAGCAGCACCTCTCTACCTTCTCACCATCATTGTGTGGGGTGGTCTTGCGCTTCTCACCAAGGCTTAAAGTCCTTTCTCTCTTTATTGACACAGCAGCTGTCGTTCTAGGGGTTGGTCTCTCTCTTCAGACAGCACTGACAGAAGGAGAGGACACAGCCTCAGGCTGTGCCAAGGGAAATATAAGTTGCATATTAGGAAAAAATTTTTTACAGAAAGGATGATAGAGTATTGGAATGATCTGCCCGGGAAGGTGGTGGAGTCACCATCCCCGGATGTGTTGAAGGAAAGCCTGGATGTGGCACTGGGTGCTGTGGTTTAGTTGAGGTTTCAGGGCTGGGTTGGACTCGATGATCTTGGAGGTCTCTTCCAGCCTGGTGATCCTGTGTTGGTCGCTTGTGAGGAACTCAGAACTGTGCCAGAAGAACAAAACCCTTGAGCCAGATCTCCCAAAGACAGGTTCCTTGCCCATCCACAGGTATTTATTGCTCACAGCACCAGACCCAGTTTCCTCCAGGACAGCAGCATTTGAGAAACCTGGTAAGTCTTTAAACAGACAGCATCCACCATTCCCTGATCAACCCTTCAGACAGAGCCTGACCTGGAGCAGTGTTTTGGCCCTTTCTACACCCTGCAATGTGTGTTTGCACCCAGGACACAGGGCAGCCCTACAGAAAGCTTCCCAGTGTCTCCCTGGCAGTGCCCAGCCAGTCTGCAGCACTAAACTCCTGAGCTGGATGCCATCAGCAGCTTCCTTCACCCATCAGAACTGAGGTGCAGCGTAAGAAAGGCAAGCATTTATAGCTCGTGGCTCAATGGCAGCTGAAGAGGTTCAGTGCCATCACTCCACATGACTTTTTTATCCTGTCAGTCTCAATGCCACCTTTCCTCCCTTCTGCATGGCCCTGTTGATGTCTTTTGGGACTACCTAAAAACAGAAGCCAGGCAAAATTAAGGGAATTAAAAGCAGTTCTATTTATTGAAGGGCTTCAGGTACATTCAGGGCAGACAAACCCCCCCAGGGACTTCACCCAAAAATGGATGATGGATCACAGGTTTTCACAGTTTTATAAGTTCGGTTCATTTGCATATTGGGGGTAAATCTCCCAATTACATTTTCAGATAATGAAGTCATTTATCCCAGGTTTGTTCCCCTAACTCACTTCTGTTCCCATCTCTCAGGCCTGAGGCAGTGAGGTGTCCTTGATCGCCTGGAGAGGAATTGTTGTGTGTGACCAAAATGAGGAAGCAGCAGCTCCCACTGTGTGTGGAGTTTGGAGTTCTACACTAAAGAACTGCAGGGTTACAAATAGATGAGAAATAGAAAAGCTAAAATCCCAAGGCATCACTGTGTCCCCAGAATGCCCATGGGCTCTAATGGGAAGCCAAGCAGACACACACCTGTGGAATTTCCTCACCTCCCACCCCAGGTGACCCTAGTAAGTGCTTTGCTTCTGAATACCTGCCTCTGCCATGGCCAGGAGGAGCCCTTGCCCTGCAACAGCACATCTGGTGCCTTGTGCTGCTGCGTTAGACTTTGTGACACAGGTTTTGAGAGCAGCCCAAGGTTCTCAGCTGTAAAAACAGCCAATATGACAGTGGAGGTTTATTCAGGCATTGCTCCCAGCCCTGAGACTGGCAGCTCGTCAATAGGGAAGAGACACAGATCAAACAGCACATCCTCAGAGAGGGTGATAAAAACAGCAGAGCAAACCTGCTCTTTCCAAGATGCACAGCTGCCTCAGGGCGTGCTCGGCAGCGCTGTCCCCAAAGCCACTCAACAGATGGGTGTCTGCTCCAAAAGCAAACACAGAGGGGTGTGTGCCTCTCCCCTGCTTCCTGAGCAGCCACTCAGCAGTGGTTTTATCAGAGAAAATACCCTGGACCAAAGAAAACCTTTCCAGAGGCTCCCAAGCTCCTCCTGGGAACCAATGTTCCAAAATAAAATGTTACTGAGCCTCAGCAGCATTGGTAAGGCACGGGCAGGGGAGCGGAGAGCACAGAAAGCAGGAGGGTGTTTCTCAGGGCACTGCCATTCCTGACAATCCCCTTCCTTCCAGAGGATGTAGATTCAAGTGGAACGGAGAACCAAAGCTCAGTTTTGCTCTGGACTCACTGAGCTCAAAAGTACAAGCCAGGCGTGTCTGAAAACCTCAACAAACCATTCCCACGTGCCCTTTGCTGCTGATCTTTCCTTCTTCCGAAGATTTTCCTCGTCTCCTCTTTTCCTTGCTGCTCCTGCCTAAACCTGGCTTTAGGAACAGCTCACTGCTGCCCACAGACCTGGGGAGGCTGAGCAGCACCTGCAGTGCCACAAACCTGGGTGTCCACAGGGCTCCCACCTGCCCCAGAGGACGCATCTGCAAAACCACGCTACAGCTGTGATGCACAGGCCCACAGTGAATGAGAGAGAACAATTAACGGGTACAACCCTTCACGTTGTTTTTCAGCTGAAAAGGAGGTCTGGGAATTTGGAAGGCTGTTTTCTTTCTTTTTGTCTCTCTCTCTTTTTTTTTTTTTTTTTTTTTTTTTAAAGCTGCCTGGTAAGTCGGGGGGGGGGGAAAAAAAAAGTAAAAAAGAAAAAGAGAATCAGCCTTTGCATGTGATTCGTGTCTAAAAACACCCACACAGCTCGTTGCACTGACCTCAAAAGACAGAAATGCTGCAGCAAGATGCTTCCAGAGAGAGAATCCATGGGCACTAAACCACGGTGAACAAAGAGCTCATGAATTATCAGCTCCTCAGAGCTAATCTGCCAGGCAAATATTAATACAAACACTGTTGATCCCCAGGTCTCATTGTTTCCGAGTTATACCGAATTTTTTGAAGGATGGGAACTTGTCACTGCCTTCAGCAGGTCTGAGCTGGGAGAGAAAAGAAATAAAAGAGAAAAACCTAACAAACCAAGGAAACACCTTTTTTTCCCTACTGTGCAAGCAAACAGAAGCTGGGCATGGCCAGAATGGCAGAAATTTCTGAGTTACTTCCACCAGGCTCTTCAGGAGCTCCAGCTCTCCAAAGGTGGCACTGCCAGAACTGCCTGCTGTGCTGTCCCAGCCTGTCACACATCAGTCTGCTCCCACGCACTGAGGAGGGAAGGGCTGAAGGGGCTGGCACTGCCCTGTGCTTGTGCCCTGGCTGCCAGCAGGGTGAAACCTCCTTCCTGAGGGATTTCACAGCTCAGCCCAGCGCAGGCAGGAGGTTGCTGCTGCTCTGGAAGCGAAGAGGATCTTTATCAAGGCATGACCCAGGCATTGGCTCATCCCTGTGACCAATCCAAGCAAAGTAAAATCCATCCTTTCCTCATCCCAAGTGAAACAGTAAAGGAGGGGCTCACTGCATGGGTATCTCCAGGGGAACCTGCACAAACTCATCTTCTGTTGCCCTCAGATCCCAAAACTTGGTTTCCAACCTCTTTTCCCACTGCTTCATGTGTTCTGCAGCCGGTTTCTGACTTCTCCGTGAATTTTTGGACTCCTGGCAAAGCAAACCTCTCCATGGAGATGGAATCCCCGGGGGGTTTGCACAGAGACCCTCGTTTGTTCAGTGCACATCCACATTCAGAGCTGTAGCCCTCAATGTTCACCCCAGCCAACTCTTCCTCAGAAAGAAGGAGCAGGCTGCAGCTCTCCGTGGGGTTGAGCACCTCTGTCCAGAGACAACGAAAAAGCTGGAACTCTTTTTCCAGGTGAAATCCACAGCAAGAACATCCAAACATCAGCCATGGATTCAGCCCTTTGAAGATGGGGAAGCCTCCACAGCCTCAGGCTACCAGAGTCACAAGATATTCATCACTAAAAAGAGAAATCCCTCCTATGACAGTCTGAGCACTGAGCCTCCTGGTCCAGACCCCTCTGAAAAATCCCCTTCCTGGAGTTATTTTGGAATAAGATGACCTGGACATCAGAATAACAAGCTCTTACAATTCATTAAGGCCTTACCTGGATCCAGGCCAGTTTTTCACATTGCTAAACATTTTTCTGGGAAATTCATGAGCTAAAGTTGATTGTGCTTCAAAAATGATGTATGCCCGAGGGCAGAACATCTTGTGAAAATACAGAGCAATCTCAACATGCAAACCTGACATTTTAGCCTAAGAGATGAATGAAAAAAACCAGCTACTAATGCTCTAACATACAGTTTAAGAATTTTACAAGAATTTGCTGTTCATTTTCCAAACAGAAATAGTTTTTACAGTGGGGGAAAAAAAAAAAAAAAGAGCTTGTATGGAATAAAAAAAAAAAAAGTAGGAGGGCGTAAAATTCTGCGTTTGAGAGATCATGAATCACACGTTTGTCCATCAGTTCCTGTGTCACTTCTAACAGAAGCTTAAAGCAAAGGCGAGGAAGGTAAAGAGCAAGACAAAAATGAGATACTGATTGTCTCTAACACCTCAGAACCCTTTCAGCTCCTGGGATTGAGCAGGTGCAATCCCTCTGTCTCTAGCAGCACTTTAGGGGTGTCTTTCACACACTGACCATTTCCCCCTGGATCCCAAAGAAACCTTTGATACCCACGATGTTCCTTTGCAGGAAGATCTCCAGTTCAGCCACTGAGTGAACAGCCAGAGCCTTTTCCTTGCCTCCAAACTGCCCCTGTCAGTTTTATTGGGTGGCTCCGAGATGTTTGTGGTGGGAAAGAGGCCGGCAGTGAGCGCCCAGCCTCTGCCTCCGCTCTGCCCATGCTCTGTGTACATGATGTGGGCAGGGAGATGAGGTTCTGGAGATGCTGAATGGTGCAGACACTGGAATTGAGTACAGCAATATAAAACCCTTTGAGAGACTGATAGGTTCCCTCCCAAGTTGTCACGAGGCGAAAAAAAAAATAAATTCAAAGGCTTCATTGTCAACCTTTCTGCATGAATAAACAACTCAAAAATAGCAGAATTCCCTTTGATACAAAAAAACCTGGCTTCTGCTAAGCGGTGCTGTTGAACAAGCAGCTTCTGTGGCACTTCTCCTCTATTGTTTCTTCCCAGAGACAGGCTCTGTGCTGTCCCCATTGCAGGTGACGCCTGGGAGCCGTGAGAGGGTGAGACAGGCACTTCAGAAGTTTCCTTTTTCACCTGTTCAGGGAAGCAGGGCTCTGAAGCTCGCAGCCGTGAAGTGATTTCTTGCCATTTCCTCTCTTTGTGCTTCGCTGCGGGTTTCCACCTCTGGTCTGCAGCACCCCAGGGAAAATACATACTGCTTGTAAGCTGTCAAGGCAAGGTAGCTCACTGGAGGAAGTCATAATCAGGAGGCTAAAATTAGCTCTAGAGCAGGCTGCATCTTCACTGGGAAATACTTGGATGCTGCATACTGATCGGGGTGGAAAACAGGGAGGGCTGCCCTGGATGCAGTGGTTAGCAGAGAAATGACAGAAGCAGCGTTTCCCTTCTCCCCTCTCTGCCCTGAAATATTGCCTCTCTTTTAATTTCTCTACAGTCCTGCTCTCTATCCATTTTAACCACGGCAGCGCAGAGGCTTTCCTCTCCCCTATGCTTTGCATTGTTTGTTTTTGTTCGGATTTTTCTTTTTCCCTCCTTTTCCCTCTCCTCATTTGCCCCTTCTCCTTCTCTCCAAAGAGCTTTCTCGAATGGGAAACAGCAGCCACCTGCTCCTATTGTGAAGCTGCGGCAAATGGGAGCAGCCACTTTAGTGAGCACAACCGCCTTTGGGGCAGGAGCGGGCCCAGCTGGGACCAAGAGCTACAAGTGGACAATTAGCAGCCAAGTAGTGGACTGAAGCTGGTTATTTTTATTGCTGCCCCGAGGAGATAGGTCAGGCAAGGCAAAACAGGAGGATAACCAGCAAACTGTGAGCATCTGAAGCTCCTGCAAGCCCCGAAACGCCTCATTTCTGCTCAGCGCCGGGGGTTTTTTGTCATCGCCGCGTCTGTAGCAGGCGAGCTGTTGAAAGAGGGGCTCGACGATCGTTTTTCCTTTTTAAAAGCCACTTCTGCCTGGTTTTTGTCTCTGCCCACCACATCACGATCCGTCATTGCTGGCTGCCACTGGACACTGGTGGGGCCAGAGCGGCATTTTGCACTCGGGTGGGCGCGAGGCGAGGTCCTGTGTGCCAAACCAGCCCAGAGACACAGCACAGCCTCCAGTGCGCCCATTTGTCCAGCCCTGCTGCCAAAGGAAGCGGAGAAGAGCAGGCCACAGTTTCGTGGTGATTATTTGTGCATCTCTACCTTCCACCAGCACTGCTCTGAGAGGCCGGGATGTGGGGATTAGGTGGATCAGAAGTGGAGATTAGGAACAAATTTCTCCGTGGGAAGGGTTGTAAAGCTCTGGCACAGAGAAATGGTGGAGTCACCACCCCTGGGAATGCTCAGAACCCGTGTGGATGTGGCACCTGAGGACATGCTGGTGGCGCTGGGTTGATGGCTGGGCTTGCTGACCTCGGAAGTCTCTTCCAACCTGGGTAATTCCATGATGGACAAGTTGCCTCAAGCTATGGGGTGTGTGTGCCAGCCCAAAACTGCGAAGCCTGCCAGGAATGACCTCCCTCATCACAGACATTTGGCTGGACTTTGCTTCTTTCCTATTTTCAGGTGTGTTTTATTGCAGGAAAAGCAGAGACAGGACTGAAACCTGCTTGTCTGAATCCTCCACGTGCTGTTACGGCTGCTTTTCGAGCCGCAGTGACACCCCGTGTAGTGCCAACCTGGCAGCTGAGTTCCCAGAATAGCTGCACAGGACTTTTTTTAAATCTGATGTGATGTCAGAAATCTTCCCTTTTTAGCTTTTGCCTCATCTATCAGCTATAACTCGCTCATGGTTGCTGAGCCATAAATAGAAGCAAGCAGTTAATGTAGGCTAAGGTTCACAAAATCATTTCAAGGAGTTAAAGATCATTAGCAGAGAGCCAAAATCTCCCACAGGGTATTTATTGCCTTAACCTCATGGCAGGATGAGAGGCATGAAAATGGGATGAAAATGTGCAATGCTTTATTGTAATGCAGGAAAGCTTTTTCAACGTATTTTGTATCTATCATCATGGAAGACTTTAAGGCACCAGGCTGATAAAAGGCTTTGTCTGACCTAAAAAAGTCAAAGGTTGAGAAGGGGGGGAGACAGACAGAGGGACTTGTGCTCAGCTTCCAGAGCTCAGTTCACCTCTCCCTGCAGTGACTGAAGGAATTGTCTCCTACAAATGGACTCTGAATGCAGCTTTGGGTGAAAACTTTACGTGAGACATCTGAGCACACATCAGAAGTGAAGCAAGGAACCAGAGCCTGCCCCCGTGTGTGTGCCTGCAGCTCCCCAGCAGCTGGGACCCCAAGCACAAGCTGAAAACTGGTGGGGACCCAGCAGGGTGAATCCAGACTTCCCTGCCCTCCCTCCTAAACCCCTCTGGGACCTTCTGAAGGCATTCCAATTGGCAGAGCAATGATGATTATCCATCCCAGGCACACCAAACCCCACCTCAGCTCTGACAGCTCTTCAGTCAAAGCATTGAGCACCTCTGCCACAGCCAGAGAACCAGAAACATCACAGAGTCCAAACAGCATCAGGACTGTAGTTAAAACCCCACAAGAGATGGAGTTTTAACCCAGAAACGTTTGCTGTCCTTGGTTCCTGGTTGTTTAACACAAAGCAGGAACGTGCAATGACACGACTCACATGCATCCACATCCTTCAGGATGAGCACACCCAGGGATCACCCATTGCTCTGGCATCTGGTAAAACTTTGCTTTGCAGTGTCAGATCCTGGGGAAGAGAAAGACCAAAACTTCAGGGGAGGAGTGAAACGTGCCAAAAACTTCTCCCCTCCAAACCAACAGCGAAGCACCCTGTTTTCCACGTCTCCATTCACTTCCTCCTATTCCCTCAGTTCAGAGAGTACAGCTGTGCTTAAACACTTGGAAAGAAAACAATAACTGGTGAATTTGGGGAAGAGGGGAGACTGCTTCTTCAGGGAACACAGTCTGCTTCATAAATCTCAAACGATGCAGGACAGAAGGCTTCCTCCATTTCCTTTACTGAATTCTTCTCCTTGAACAGAGGTGCCAGGACTCTGCCACCCCCCACTGCTCCACTGCAGCCTCAGCCACGCTTCATTCATCTCCTTCCTTTCCCTGAAATCCGAGTTATGCAATCCCAGATCATTCATTACACCCCGGCAACCCTGAGCCAAGTGGAGCGTGACAGAAACACGGAAAAAAACGGAGCCAAGGAGCAAACCTTGATACAGCCCACGGGAAAACTCCTGCACGTGGCACACACATCATCCCTCCAGCACGGAGCAACGGAGCCGTGCTGCAGCACAAGGAGCAGCAAAGGTCACAGGCAGAAGGGGCTGGTATCTAAGAGAGGATTTATATTTTCTTTTAGAAAACAGTTTGTCAACAGCTGAGATAATTTCCAGTTCCTTTTTTTTCCTGTTTGAGTTGGAACCTTCGCCCTTTTGTGTCTCTGGTTAAGGACAGATTTACTATTCTGCCACTGCATCTTTAACTATCTGATCATATTCCTTCCTCCTCCTGGTGAGTTGTTTGGGGTTTTTTTGTTTTTTTGTTTTGTTTTGTTTTGTTTTGTTACTGTTTGTTTCTTTCTTCCCATTTTTTTACTCACTGGGGTTGCCAAGGCATCACTTGGAGCCTTTTGTAAGAGCCCATGCCATGGCCCAGCCACCTCAGGTACCTGCATCTACTTGTCAGCAAAGTATTAACCATCAACAAAACCCTCTAACAGATAAATCAGTCTGCATTGCACCGATCAGCACTTTTTTGGTGGACAACTGAGTCAGCCACAGGAGAAGAGTGTTCAGCCCCAGAATGTCCTTTGCATGAAAACCGGGACCCCCCAAACAATATCTGCAATCATGAGAAAAAGATCGCCGGTCTTTGATCCCAAACCATGAAAGAATGGGTGTGTAATTATTTTGAGAATACAGCCATCACCACTCTTCTCCATTACTGTGGGACAAGCAGCAGGAACACAGCCCTTCTGCCTCGAATAATTTCTCCAAGAGAACTGCAGTGGCATGCAGAAGATCGTGCAGAGTTTAGTACAGTACTTTTACAAAAGTACAACTCTAGGATTATTTATCTCCGTGGTAGAAGTTCAGGTCTCTGCCTGGTGACTTTCATGTTGTTTCAGATAGGGATTCTCGGAAGATTTCAATTTCAGATTAAAGATTTATGAACTTCATGTTAGTGACAGCATAGCAAGCCTGCAGGTGATTTGTCCAAAGGCATCTGGCATTTGAGGACAGCTCTATTTTAATCCAAAAGGGGTTCTTTTGGGGTTTAACTAGTCTTAGGAAAACAGAGAAGACTTACACCTCAGAGATGCTTAGATACCTACCCCAACTGGCAATCAAGTTACAAACAAAGTTCAGTACGGTTAGTTATCTGTTACACCTCATCACTGGCTTTCCTGATTACGGATTCAACGTGCTTTTCACTCAAACCAGCACAGAGCCTTGGGTAGGGACAAAGAAGGGACATTGCTGTGCCCTGTGCAGCTGCTGTCACTGCCAGGAATTTGCTGCCTCGAAGCTACACTTTGCAGGGGACTGAAACACTGATGGAGACACGTGAAACGTGTATATTCTCACATGGAGATTCAGGGCTGCCTTTGTGGGAAGGCACCAACTAATTTGAAATATAATCCCAACTGAAAGACAAAAGCGGTGGGGGCGAAGCAGAAAAGGGAGAGCGAGGAGCTCTGAGCTTGCATAATGCAACCTTTGGGGCAGCGCTCACTTGGATTGAGACGTTCAGTTCCCAAGGCCTGCCACTAGATGGGAATAAAAACCAAAATAAGGGTTAAGAGAGGTTTGGCTTTGGCATCGCTGCCAAGCACAGCCGCAGGGGTTCCCCAGCTCCACGTGAGACCAGAAGAAAGGTGATTCCTCTTGGAGCTACAGAAAAACAGAGGCCAGGCAAAATAAAGGGAATTAAAAGCAGTTGTATTTATTGAAGGTCCTTCAGGTACATTCAGGGCAGGCAAAGCCCCCCAGGGGCTACACCCAAAAATGGATGATGGGTCACAGGTTTTCGCACTTTTATCAATTTAGTTCATTTGCATATTGGGGGTCAATCTTCCAATTACAGCTTCAGGTAATGAAGTCATTTATCTCAGGTTTGTTCCCCTAACTCACTTTTGTTTCCATCTCCCAGGCCTGAGGCAGTGAGGTGTCCTTGATTGCCTGGAGAGGAATTGTTGTGTGTGACCAAAATGAGGAAGCAGCAGCTCCCGCTGTGTGTGGAGTTTGGAGTTCTACACCAAAGAACTGCAGGGTTACAAACAGATGAGAAATAGAAAAGCTAAAATCCCAATGCATCAAAGGCACTTGTGCCTTGAGAGCCCAGCAAGATGCCAGGATGTCACCACAGCACCCAGCAGCAGCTGAGCCCCCGGCTGTGCCGGAAAATCCCAGCTCACCGTGGCCCCTGATGGCAGCTTGGGCACAGCCAGCCTGATGCACAGTCCCCTCAGAGCTGTGAGCCAGGCTGGAGCTTTGGGTGGCTCTGCTCCGCGTTCTTGCAGGCATCCACCTTCCCAGGAGCTACCTCTGCTCTGCACCGTGCTCCCAACAGAGCTGGGCTTCCCTGAGTGCAGTTCAGAGAGAAAAATGAGCTTTTTCCTGGACCTGTCACAGAAAAGCTTTGTGTCACATTAGTCCCTTACAAGCTTGGATCAGATATCCCACCCCTCCACTGCCTTTAGGATAAAGGGAGATGAGCCATCTTCACTTTCTGATCTCAATTTATCTCAGATTGCTCAAATTTGCTGAAAAATATTCAATAAATAGGGGAATAATTGTATCCTTCAGCTTGTCTGGAGCAGACATGATATCAGACATCGAGGCAGGTCTGGTTGGCATCGTTTTGGGGTCCAGGGTCACCTGGGATAGCCTGGGTTTGGCCAGAGAGGCTCACTGCCAAGCTTAGGGATGCCTATGGATGGCAAGGGTGTTCTAACAAAACAGTCTCCTCCTAAACAGATTTTAAAAACACCAGGTACTCATGGATTTGGGCTAAATAAAAACCAGCGTGAGCTCAAAGCCAGCTCAGAGCTCTTCTTTCATCATCTAGCCCCCACTAAATCCCGTGCTTTAGCAGAGCCAACCAAGTGGATGAGCCAAGTGCTTCATCACCTTCCCCCAAAGATCATCTTTCCACCAGGTTAATTACCCCGTGTTACCCAAATTAGCTCAGCCTCATCTCATGTGGTCACTCCTGGTGAGGAGAGTGAATTCCAACCTTCCAACCTTGCCTGCTCGCTCTAGGAGAAGGCACCCGTGGTCTGTGTTGTGTGAGGTGGTCACACAGCTCCAGGAGCTCAGCTTCTCCTCAGGGGATTGATATTTAGATGAGGTATTGGGAAAACTTCCTCCATGGAAACCTTGGAACAGGCTGCCCAGGGAAGCGGTGGAGCCAGCACCCCTGAGAGTGCGCAAAGAAGGTGCTGGAGGATGTGGTTTAGAGGTGAGTGTGGGGTGGTGCTGGGTTGATAATGGAATAGTTCCGGCTGGAAAAGACCTCTGTGACAGACGTAAGGAATGGAGGAGTTTCTCTGTGGCCAATCAAGGTCATTAACAGCATTTCCTGCAGCGAGGCAAAGCCAGGGTAGGCTGGTGCCAGCTGCAGAGGGCTCCCAGGAGGGGACAGTCACCTTTCCTCTCCCCTCCCGTGGCCAGGCCTGGTCCACCCCTGCCACTTCCACAGGGATTGCCATCTCCCTCCAGCAAGGCCTATGTGGCCTGCAAGGAGAACCCGAAGCAGAACATTTAAACCTCTGGAAGAAACGGGACTGCTGGAAGCACCACAGCTCTCCAAAGGTGTCAGGAGCTAAATGATTCCAGAAGCAGCCAAGCATGTGCCGTCAGGGGCGATGCTCCTTTGGCAGAGAGGATGGACAAAACAGCCTGATGGAGCCCTTCTTTCCATCCTGGCATCCCTAATTTCTCTGTTAATGACTTGTAATTGCATCCTACGCGTCAGGACGCATTTTGGTTCCTTGCTTGATAAAGCGCTGGGGCCAGCAAGATCATTCAATTAACTGCACGGTCCAATACCTCCCTGAGCACCAAACCCTTCCATCCCAGGTCAGCTGGGATCATCTTCCTGTGCCTCTGCAAGGGCCCAAGGGAGCAGAGCAGGGAGAAACGTTCATTCCCCCTCCTTTTAAAATGTAAAGCACATGCAGGACTGCGTGTAATAGTGTTGTAAATCTTATTTCCATAAAGTACCTCCAGGGCTAATTCACGAGACATTAATCATATTCCAGCTTCTCCCAGCTGTTAGCTCATCTGCAGGGGTTTTTAATAAAAGATTTTGTGTGCGTTTTCAAGGGGCAAAATCGTACAAATGAGGGATGCTCTACTCCGAGCTGAGATTTCCATGGTCTGGAACTAAAGCCACCTCAGAGGCTCCCAAGCCTCTGCCCAGAAGGTTTTGCTCCCCAGCTCCAACCAGGGTGACCTGACGCTCCCTTCAGTGACACCCCATGGTGAGCAGGTCTGGCTAAGGGACAGGCAATAATCTATTTCCAGGTCACTTCCTTCAGGTGAAATCTGATTTATTCCCAGCCAGATCATCGGCGTTGCTCAGTGGCAGAACCCTTAACTGCCCCTTTAAATCTCATTTTAATTTCCAAACGCTGCCTCCTTCCGGCCTCCTGGAATTATAATCAGAGTTATGGATGAACACACTTTTCCCTTCCATCGCAGCATCACAGATGCCTCCCCAGCCAAGCCCCGTGCTCTCCCTCCAGGTGAGGCTGGGGCAGCAGGGGAGGGATGCTGGTGAGAGAGCAGCTCTGCCCTCGGCCCCTTCCTCCTCAAGCTCCTTTTCCATATGCAAAGCCACGTTTGGGAAAATTGCATTGTCTGACTCCTTCCCCTAAATCAGCCTCTTGGCTAATCCTGTTTTAAGTGCACTCCACGTTTGAGGGAGCATCACCACTCGCAGAAGCCCCTCTTGCTCCACTTAATTACACAGAATAACCTTAAACCCAGCCTCAAACTACAGGAGCCTCGTTGCCACAGAGCAGATGAGTTCCAAAAGCGCTTTCCTCTCCACCGTGAAGTCCATAAAAATTAAAAGCAGGAGACACCTGCATTCATCACAAAAGGAGAAAGCTGGGCAGCTTCCCATTATCAGAATGAGTAATTTGCAATATCAGCACTCACTCAGGGTAGTATTCCTACCTGATAACTCAATTTTTCTCTGAGTTTCTTAACCATTAAAAAAAAAAAAAAAAAAAAAAAAAAAAAAAAAAAGCCAATTTAAAAATAATCAAAAAGCCACTTCCCACTGAAGTGTGCAGGTGTTCACATCTGCTGCTGTCCAACGGAAACCTTTCAAACCTTTCAACATTTTCTTTCCTATCCTCAGCTGAAGTTTATCAGCAAATTTGCATCAATCCCTCAAGCTGCGTCTTTAGGCAAAGAAACCACTGATGCTACTAAATTTAGGTATTTCTTTCCTTTTAAAAAACTACATGGGTAATAAAAAGCCAAATTAAGCATAGTTGGGACCACATTAGATTTAGACAGAGCCGCAGTGAAAGGAGAGATGTGTCTTAGTTTTCACTGGAGGAAAAAGTTTTGTAAGCTCTGGAGTAATTATTGGTGAGCAAATAAAGCCTCCACATTTCAGCTTGTGCAGCTTTCCCTGGGTTTTTTTCCTTGAAGACAACACCAACCTCCTCCTCTGGCCATAATCACCCGTGGGGTCAGTGTCCTCCAGCCATCCCAGATGTGGAATGGGACCAGCAGATATTTCCAGCTGTTTTTCCAGCTGTTTTCCCAGCTTGATGGCTGGGTTAAGGCTGGCAGGGGCCCACAAAGTGCTCACAAAAAATGAGCGTACCCCAGCACGGGGTGGACTTTCAGCCAGCTGCATCACAAGCAGCGCAGAGGCAGCCAACATCTGGAGAGCCCATCCAGCCAGGAGGCTGCACCTGCACATCTGGCCAAGCTGCTCCCCGTTTGAGGCTGCTGCTGTGCAGCAGGGATGGGCACCCAGCATTTCCTGCGAGCGGGGACCTGGCTCTGAGCCCGCGCTGAGCACACACACCAGGGGAGCTACAGCCTCACCTAAAGTCATGCAAGTATTTGTAAAGATAAAGGAAAAAAAAAACGAAAAAAAAAAAAAAAAAAGAAAAAAACCCCACAAACCAAACACTCCCCCCCCAAAAAATAAAAAAAAAAACCAAAAAACCCCAAACCCCCACAAAACCAAAAAACAATAAAACAAACAAACAAGCAAGAAAAAACAAACAAACAAACAAACAACCCAACAACCCCTCCAATGAGCAAACAAAAAAAAAAAAATCCCTCACAAAACAAAATGACACACACACAAAAAAAACCCCAAAAAATAAACCAAACCAAACCAAACCGAACAAACAACAACAACAAAAAAACCAAAACCAAAACCAAACAAACAAAAAAACCCACAAAAAAACCAAAACCAACAAACGAACAAAAAAGCCCTGAGCAAATCGAAGCCAAAATGCTGATTGCTGACCGTTTTGGGTAGAAAGCACAGTCCGTGCTGCTGGATTTTGTCTGTTGACATCTACAAAACTCCTCTCCCCAGGCTCAGCACAAAGGATCCCCGTGGGACTGCACCCTCGCTTCTCGCTCTGCCTGCAGCTCTCTGCTCAGAACATTTATTTGTGCTGCCCCTCTCCTCCCTGCTCTTTACCTTTGCTTCTTCCTTCCCTGGAGCCTTCCTGCAGAGGTGACAGTCCAATACCGCAGCTATGCCAGATATGTCACTCTCCAAAGAAAAGGGGACATTTTTTTCTGGGATTAGGATCCTCTCTCCTGCTAATCCACTGCCCACCGTGCTGCATGCAGCCTCCTGCTGCATCTCAGCTGGGTCTTTAACACCATAAACCAGAAATACCTCATTAAGGGCAGAAATATTTAGGAAAATCCTATCGGCACCCTGACTGTGTCATGGCTACAACCAGGGACGCAGCCAGCAAAAAAAAAAAACCCCAAACAACAAAAACAACCCCACCACCACAACTCTGATGCTTTTCCTCACCTTTCCTTTGTTTTCCTTTCAAAAGGATGTTGGGTTGTTTTTTTCTAGTTTTCTGTAGGTTCCCCACTGCCCCACACAGCCAGAGAAAAGAGACTCTGCACATTCACCAACTCGTTCACAAACTGAATTTGCTTTTCCTCTTCCCGAGGTGAAATGCAGATTCCCATCACTGCTATTTTCTATGTGCTTATTTTGACTAGGAGGAAAAAAAAAAAAAAAAAAGCCAATACCAAATGTCATTAAACCTATGGGATACCAGCAGTTAAATTCATGTTTTCCATCCTGTAGGGTGTTTGCACTTCCCTTCTCACAGCCCCCACTGAAACCCCAACTCTCCCCCCCACAAAAAACCCAACCCCTCGCACGTTTGGCTGCTGGCAATAATTATTTTGGAGTCCCACGGCTGCAACTGAGCGCAGCCACCATGAGTTCTGTGAGCGGCTTAATTTGATCATCTGGATAATCTATTTGTTTTCTTAGTGTTAGGTAGTTTAGATTGATTTTGCTATTATTTTCAGCTCCACGGGAAAGAAAATTGGTAAATAACTTCTTTTTTTTTTTTTTTTTTAAACTAAAATTGTAACGATCATTAACTGTCCACAGAGCATCAGACAAATCAAGCGGAGGCAGAGATCACTCCGTGGGAGGGAAAAGACCACGAGCTCCACGGGCACTGCCAGGTCAGGTTTGGGCAGGGCTGGTGCTCCATGAGCACAGCAAATGTCAGGCAGCCCTCCCACTTCTGGCCCCACGCAGCCATGGAAATCCAATTTTTCCTCTGAGGAAAGAGGCGCTGTGGGCAGCAGCACGACCTTGGGAGGGTGCAAGACACAGCTCTGAGCCTGAGCTTCCCCTGCAGAGCTCCAAACCTGCGCCCAGGCACGCAGCAAACGCTCTGCCACTCGCCCTGCTGGGCACCTGTCCTAGGCTGGCAGTGGGGGAAATTCCACGGGAAACTAAGAGAGACTCCTCTCCTAAAGAACTGATGAAAGATAATTTTTAAACGGTGAAACTGTCTGAAAGTCACAGGTTTTGTTTCTTGGTGTTGTTTGTGGGAAAGTGAAGAGTTTGTGGGTGAGGGAGGGTGTTTTGAGAGTTTCATTTTTGATTCTTATTTTCTTCTTTTAGTGTGTTATATATCTGTCTACCTAATAAATCTATCTGCCTGCCTTTTTTTTCTCCTAATCCTAGCTCACAGGAGAAAAAGATATTTAAACCACCCACTAAATTTGTCCAGCAGAGACAGGAGAACATGAAACCACTACAACATCGCTGCTGTGCTACCCTGTGTCCCCTCAGCAACACATCCTGAACACCAGAGGGGAAAATTAAACCATCCCAGCCTTGGAGCTCCAGACCTAAGATACATCCAAAGCCAGCTTTCCTGTTTCAGAAGTCCCTCGTTATTCTGGCTTTTCTTACCCCGTTTTTTCTTGCTCCTCCTCTTCCTCACCCAAGCCTCAGGCAAATCTTCAGCAGCAGATCCGCGTCTCCAGAGCCTTCACACCAAATTCTGCTCCGCCCAGCCTCTAACCAGCAACACCACGCAAAGCATACAACCAAAAACTTCTCCCCCAACTCCACCACCAGCCTAAAATCCTCCTCCCCACGCAGCCCTCTCCAGCTGGGCTCTGCCCCTTTCAGCTCTCACCGCACACAGCCGTGGCAGGCAGGGCTGGATGGGCTGGCGGTGTGTGAGCACCAACCCTTCTGAGGGAAGGCACCCCATGGGAATGGAGGGTAAGCAATCAAATATCACCTCTTTTCCCCCTCCAAATTTAAGGATTCAGGAAGTCAGGGAGAAGTTACTGCCTGTTTAGAAAGTATTGTTCATATAGCAGCACTACAGGACCTGATGCTCCTCTAGAGTGTTCTGGGACTGAGAAAATGGCCTCAAGTTATGTCAGGGGAGGACTGGATTGAATATCAGGAAAAATTTCTTCTTGGGAAGGATTGTCAAACACCAGAACAGTGAAGTGGTGGAGCCACCATCCCTGCAAATGTTCAAAGGACATGTGGATGTGGCACTTGGGGACATGGTTTAGTGGTGAGCACGGTGGTGGTGCCGAGCTGAACTTGATCTTAAAGACCTTCTCCATCCTTAATGACTCCATGATTATTCTGTGAGCTGCAGGTGACATAAACCAAAGCTCCTCCTGCTGCTTTCTCCCAGGATTGAAATCATGCAGGGTCTGGGACACAGTCCTAGCAACAACAGTTCCTAATTTGTGAGATGTCAAAGCTCTCTGCCATCCTATCCTTAGGGATAAATCCACCCTCCATTTCGCCCGCCCAATCTGAGATCCTGCAGCTCAGAAAAATCACACATCCCTCCACAAACAGCACAGCTGCACCAAGGGCAACACTCTTCATTTCCACAGCCATCATAGGAAGTCTTTAGCCAGGCCAAAGGCTTTAAATAAACACTTGGAGACACATTCACATTCTGGGAATTCTTCAGCGTTAACAGATGGATTGGTAGATGCAGTGGGTTAATCTGGGTGCAACACAATCCAGGGTGGTGCCCAAGGGATTCAAGCAAAGGGAACCACATGCAATGCCCTGCCTGAAGGAAACTAATGTTTTTTCTTGCCAAGGGCATCAAGATGTCCTGACCCTCCTCCTGCATACACTTCCCATAAAAATATGCCCTTCTAGCCTCCGTGGCCAGATGGCCACAGGGTTCTCTAAGTGAGCAGCATAATCCCCACTCACCCTGGATTACAATGACTCCAGGGAAGACTCCAGTGGAGAATTTCCAGTCAGGCCAGTTCAGGACAGGCTGCACAACCAGTTTTGTCCAAGCAGAGATTTGGACACCTGGCAGGGAGGAGAAGCTGCAAACACTGAGGCTTAATTTTATGCCCAGTCAGGCCTTCACACCCTCTCAACTCAGCTCCATAAATTAGGCAGCTCTTTTCCCTAAATATTTGCTTGGAACAGCTCCTGACTTTATCCTGGAAGCTGAAAGATAAACTCTGAGGTTCCTGTATCAGGCCAGGCTGCCTGTGCCGCACCAGCCCAGCTGTCTGAAGGAATCCTCCCTCTCCCCAGGCAGACCTCTGCAGAGCTGGCTGTCCTTGGATGGAGCCTGCCACCCTTTGTACAGTGTTCCATTTCCCTGGCAGAGCAAGGAAAGTGCTGCAGGAACTGCAGGGCTGGGGCTGCCCCAAGCCCCCTGCAGTGGTGGCAGCCAGGTGACCACTGGCGACTTTGGCCCCCTTCTTCCTTGGCGTGTTCTGTCTCAGGGCTGACCCTGACACCTCAGTCCCAGATTTTCTCCAAGCTTTCCCCTTACTGAGTGGTTCCTGGAGTGTTTTGTGCCTGGGGGTGGGGCTTGCTTCGCCCAAATACCTGGGCGGTTTTTCCACCTGGGGCACTGTCAGCATCCTTGCTTTTCCCTTGGTACCGTGTCTGTTTTCGTGGCGTTTATCTCTCCTGGGAGGACAGCTAATGTGTGTGATGATCAGACAGCCTGATAAAGGAAAAATAAGATGTACTACACCAGAAACGGGAATGAAAGGGCTTTTTTCATTCCTTTGTTAATAGGCTTTAGCTGCCTGGATCAGCCTCATCTGGGACCCCACCATGTCAACCATCAGTTTAAGAGCTACACTTCAGCTCTGACATGGCTTCTCGCCTTGTCCTCAGCCATTCCTGACTTAACTGGCAGCACCTTCCTTTTCCTGGTGGTGACACAGGCTCACCTTCCTCAATGTGGTGAGATTGCACCCTGGCTGCTCAGGGTAGCCCTGCCACTGTGGTCACTCTCTGTTCCCAGCTTGGTTTTCCTTTCCTTGGCTTTCCTCCCCTGCTAGATTTCCCGGGTAGACAAGATGGGAAAGGGACTGTGGAAGGAGAAAAACCTGCCCCCCGTGCTCAGACTGTCACTGGATAAACAGCAAAGGCTGTTGGTAGCTGGCAGCAGGCAAATCTAGAAATTAAAGGAATAAGTCACCTTTGCAGGCAAATCTAAAAATTAAAGGAATAAGTCACCTTTTCAGGAGGGGAACACAACGAACCACTGTTCCTACCAAGCCTTGCAGAGCCCTTTAGAAGGAAGGAGACCCCCCAGCTCCTGTGCTTGGCTGTGAGCAGAGGATGCTCTTGTGCAGAGCTGCATTTCCAAGGTGCAGCTCAGCTCTGGTGAAAGCCTCTGGCAAACTCCTACGGCTTTGCAGAGCGTGGAGAGATCCAGAAACACCAGGCTCTGTGCTGATGTAACTCCATGGATTTGCCAAACACATTTCTGCAATTTTACCACGTTTCTACGTGGTGCAGAACCATGAACTCTTCCTGGGTTTGGGACAGCTTAAATGCCTTGAATTGCTTGGAACGGAAAGCTGGCCTGTGCTGTGCTGCTGCTGCCCACGTCACACTGAGGCAGGAGCTGTGCAAGGTTGGGAAGGGAGCAGTTGGTCATGGTGGGGCTGTGCTGGGAGTCCTGACTCAGGGAAGTGTGGGACACGCTCTCCTGGGGGGCACTGCCAGCCCTGGGAGGGTGGGAGCACCTCTGGGGTTTGCAGGTTGGCACAGGAAAGGCGTGGGATCCTCAGCTTGACTCGGGGTCAGGTCCCTCTTGCAGGGAATTTCTTGTGCTGTTTCCCTTTGCATCATTCAGGGGCTCCCTGGTTTGAAGATTTGGTTTCAGAAATTTTCCTTCTTTCAGCCCATCTTCAGAAGAGTCCCTCTCGGTGCAATTTAAACCTTTTTCCCCAGTTTAAACCTTTCACTGACAGCTGCTGCTCCGCTGTCAGTGGTGACAAGGCAAGGAGCATGGGGCCCGACGTGAAGGAGGAGCAGAAGGAGCAGCAATGGAGAGCAGCAGCATTGCAGTGGCTTGTAAGCTTCAGCATCAGCCAAACTGGAAATGGGGACATGTGAAAAGCAGGGTCAGGGGAAAGTCAAGAGCAGAGAAGCTGCTGAATAACTCAGCTCTGTCTGGTTGCTCAGCACTTGAGCTGCTGGTGCTGGTGTGAGGATTTTTCAAGCTGTTATTAGTCCCTGACCCTTGTAAGTCTGGCTGCAGCAGTGGAAATGGGGTGGGAGCAGTGTTTTCCAGGATGTGGGGCACAGATTGTGACTGCTGCCTTCAGGAGCTGGAGGTGCTGGGATCTCCTGTGCCCGTGGCTGAGGTCAGAGCCTGACCAAGCTCCTCTCCAGGCCAGCACTCAGAACCCGTGCTGTTGTGCATCTCTCATTCTCACAGATGTGACAGGGATGCAAGGGCTGAGCACGGACTCGGGGTCTCAGCCGTGCCTCGAGCCCAGCTGGGACTGAAGAGTGTCTGTTTGCTGGTCAGGGAGCACAGCAGGGCTCTGCTGGACACCCCTGCTCCATCCCACACCAGCAGAGCCTGTGAACTGCAGAGGGACATTCCCCTTGTTCCCACGGACAGGAACTGTTCACTCAGGAAGATGAAGTGCCTTTATTCTGGCTGCTCCTTTCCCATCTCCTCCTTCAGGCTGTGACCAGCCAGAGCTCATCTGACGCTTTGCCAGCGCTGGGTGGGAGAGGGAGGAGCTGGAGCAGGCGTGGGTGCTCCCTGGATGGCAGCACAGCCCCGGGGGCTGTGGGAGCCCCCTCCTGCTCCTGCCCGAGGCCAATCCTGCCCCTTGGGCTGGGTGCAGAGAGCCTCAGCCACCAGGTACGGTAACAAGTGGGCTGTAATGGTCCCCAGCAGGCAGCGCTGGCCCTGCCAGGCTTCCCACAGCAGGGCTGGGAAGATCAAAGCTGTCCTGTGAGAGCGCCAGCCTGACTGATGGGGACACGGGGAACAAATTCAGGAGGGATGAGGCGCTGCCCAGGACCTTCCCTGGCAGCAGCAGGAGTTTCTGATGTCCTGTCCTGGGTCGGGGATGGTGAGGAGGAGCTGAACCCCTGCCCAGTTTCACACAGCGCCGTGCTGGAGTATCTCAGCTCCTGGCTCTGCTGTTCCCAGCCCTTCCCTGGGCTCTGGGGGCACAGGGACAGGGTCTCTGCTGCCCCCAGACCCTCCCTGGGTGATGTGGGAGGCACCTGGGCTCACACCGCGCTCAGGTGCCATCGACCCTCTCCTCAGGAGCCCCAGAGGGGGACGGGGACCTCCCCACCGCTGGTGCTGACTTTGTGACACGCACTTGTTGTGAGTTAATCGGGCATTATTAGCGTCCATCGTTCATTCCTACGGTGTGTACACACATTTGTGGGGTTGGATAATGAGGGAACTGTGCCAGACAATTAAATGTTCCTCCACAGAGGAGCAGCCTGGAGAGAAGGGGCTGTGTCACAAAACAAGGGGGGATTTAGTGGGGGATGCCCCCAAAATGGGTGGGGAAAGGAGGCAACAGACTCTGCAGGAGGAAGGACAGGGCAGAAGGTGAGAAATCAGCAGAGATGTGGCTGAACAGATTATTTTTCATGTGAGTGGCCAAACTTGAAGAAAGCAGAGGGAATTTGGGTCAACCACTTTGGCAAAACGAAGCCAGGCCTAAGGGGCTCCTTCAACAGGAAGAGAAAAATGCCCTCTATCATCTACTCTGGTTTTTTTAATGTTAGGCTAAACAAAGTTTGCTCCAGTGTTGAAAGTTTAAAAAAGACCGTTTCAAAACATTTCAGCTTGATGACAAACAAGTCCTGCATACATTTGGCTGAAGCTGTTTTTGAAATCAGACACGAACTTGCACGTAAGTTGGGTCAGCTTGAAAAAGGAAAATTTTCATCAGTTGGGCACATTTGGGTTTTTTTATATATGGCACAGCGAGGAGGGGAGAGGAGGGAATCTCCCAGAACTCAGGGGAGAGAAGCAGATCAGCCAGCACAGCTCAGAGCTGCAGGGTGTGTGAAAGATCAGAGCAGCAGCAAAGCCGGAGAGGGGGAGCTCAGGTTTTCAGAATCCATCTCAATTGACAGAGATAATTACAGGTGCCATGTTCCCAATTTCTTCTTCTGAGCGCTCTCTTCTTTAATAAACTCATTCTAACAAATTGATCACAGCCTCTTGGGTACTCAGCACATATCAAAGCCATTTTTAAGATTGAAGAGAACACTTTGGGTGAAAAATAGGAGCCAGTGCCAGACTTTGTAGAGATCTAAATCTGCCTCAGCTGTAATACAACCGAGTTAACTTGCTGTCTTCACATGCCCACCGCTTAATACGTCCGTGGATGTCTGAGGTTCTGAGGTTTGGTCAGTGCTGGAGCCAGGATCCAAACAGATCCCTGGAACTTGATCATGGTGTTCTCTGGGGGCTGCAGCCCAGCTGGGGAGACCAGGGGAGGATCACACCACAGCTTCCCAACGCAGCCTGGGCACCCCTGTGCTGTTTTGGGCTGACTCCAGAGAACCAGACAACCACAGAAAGTTTTGGGTTGGAAAGGACCTTGTTCCACTCCATGTAAGGGGCAGGGACACCTTCCACTCCCCCAGGTTTCTCCAAGCCCTGTCCAGCCTGGTCTTGGGCACTTCCAGGGATCCAGGGGAGCCACAGCTGCTCTGGGCACCCTGTGCCTCCCCACCCTTGCCCAGCACGACCAGCACATTCATATAAAAAATATAAATAATATAAAGACAAATCATAAAAACAGATGCATAAATTCTGGTGGAGTTTGAGTAGATGACTGCTTGATTGTGTCTAGGCTACTTCCCTTGGTAGCTTCCTGTTCTTTTCTCCTGTATTCTCAGTGGAATGTTTGTACCAACATAATTCCAGGGAAATAACCAGGGAAATAACCAGACAAAGAGTAGCTTTTTCACAGGAGCACCCAACACGCTGAAGAGCTTGTTTTCTAAACCAAAATAATTAAAACAACGCCGCCCCCCCAAAAAAAAAAAAAAAAAAAAAAATCAACAAGTGATTTAAACCCAGGCTTTTAAGTGCATTTAATCAGACGGAGGCAAATACCATGAGGATACCGTAATTCCCTTTAATCTGGGGAAAACGTCACAATTACCTCTCGTAACTCCAAAATAAATACTTCTTCACCCAATCTGAGAGCACCCACACTGGCATTGCCCACGTGAATAAGCTGCAAGCTCAGCTTCAGGTGCAGCCCCGTGGAGCAGCTTTGCTCCCCACAGTGACCCATCCAGCTGTTTCACCTGGCCCAAAGTCTTCCACAATCCTGGCTATCCGCTGTGGGAACTGACGGCGGTCAGAAATTAGATTTTAGGCTCCAGGCAGTAGCTTGAAGCCTGTGGGAAAAGCCAAGAACATAACTCTCTCACTTGGGCCCGGGAAATCATAAGGAGGAACCTAAAAAACAATCCCTGCAGGTATCTTCTTCCTAGAACCTGGTGTTTTCCCAAGTTGTTTGTGGTAAAGATGTTTACTGAGAGGCGTTGGTTTGAAATAACCAATAACATCCATTGTGCTGAAACACTGGGTAAAAGAGCTCGTCTTTCAATAAACTTTTGCTGTAATGCCCTCTGAAGGAACCAGAGTTCTACATATTGTAATTTGAGCTGTCCTGAATGGTAACGATAATCAGCTGTTAATTAAAATTATCTCCGGTTAATCAGGAGGCAGAAATCCAGGGACAGGCTTATCCAGGCATGCCTCCCTGGTGTCCAGCTAAGGGGGGCTTCGCCTTCTGCTCTGTAAGGAAAGCAGGGGGCGAGAAAATGCTCTGCTTTCCTCGAGGAGGATGGGGAGGAGCAGCTGAGGCTGGGATTGGAGAGGGATGTCCAGAGCTCAGAACAGCACATTTGCTGCAGCTGGGAATAGTGGCTGTGGGGAGTTACAAGTCACAGCTCCACAAGATGCAGGAGCTTTCTGCAGCTGCTGAAATTCCCAGAGTGACGAGGGCTGAATCAGAGATCCCCACCCTCCCCTCCCAAACCTACATCTCTCATCTCCCCTTTCTAGCCAGGAAATCTTTGTCTGCACAGAAAACTGCATCGCTTTTATGTAACACGGAGTCACAGCCAAGACAGACACCTGCACAGAGCCTCTTCTGGTGCCCCCCTTGTGCCAACTCTCAGCATCTGAAGCACCTCCTCCTGCTCCTGAGGGATGGCACTGGCAGTCACCGGGCTCCACAGGCAGCCCCAGGGCAGGGAAGGGCTGCTCTGTGTCTCTGCTTCACTCTCTTTGCTCAGCAGGACACAGGACACAGAATCTTCTTCCTTTCAGACTCAGGGCAAGCGCCCCAGGAGCTTCCCCTGGTGTGCTCTGCTGGGTGGCCACAGCGATGCTGCAGCCCCTCAGTGTCTTTCCTGTGAGGGGCCAGAGCTGGACACAGGATTTGAGCAGTGGCCTCACAGCGCCCAGCCAGGGGGACGTCACTGTCCTGCTCCTGCTGGGCACCCGTGGCTGGGACAGGCCAGGTGCCATCGGCCTCCTGCCCACCTGGGCACACCTGGCTCGTGTCCAGCTGCTGCTGCCCAGCACCCCCAGGGCCTTTCCCACCAGGCACTTTCCAGCCCCTCTGCCCAGCCTGGAGCTGCAGGGGGTTGTTGGGACCCAGGACAGGACCTGGCTGACCCTCAGCCCATGGAGCCAGCCCGTCCAGATCCCTCTGCAGAGCCTTCAACCCTCCAGCCAGCAGTGCCTTATCAGCTAGGAGCTTCTTGGGGCTCCCCACTGTGAGATCAGGCCTTGGTGGGAACGGCAGCAGCATTTTGCAGGGCTGGGAATGCAGAAATGAGCTGCTGGCAGACTGCTCGTGCCCAAAGGGACTTTGCAAAGAGCTGGGTGGGTGGCTGGCAGCCTGGGAAAGGAGCCATTCAAAAGCAGAGGGAAATATTTTCCCAGTTCAGGTGTGTTTCACATGCCTTTTTTTTTTTTTTTTTAGACCAAAAGAGGAAGAAAATTTCAGCTGGAAAAATAAGTCCTGAAATGGGCCAAAGAACATTTGAGCTGCTGAAACCTTGCCCTGCTCAATTTTGTGTTTTGTTTCACTGTTGATCCTTTAAATGCTGTGTATTTTGAGCTAGAAGTGGACAAAAATTTATGGGAATAAAAAGGTTGACCAAGATTGACTGACTGCTGCCAGTGTCCCCCTCGTCCCCTGCTCCCCTTCCTTCCCCACCCCTGAGGGACAGCACTGGGCAGACTGGGGAGGAAACTCCTTGAGGGACAGCCAGCTCATGGCTCTGCTGAAGGCAGGCAGGACCAGCTGGGCCATCTCCCCTCCAACCTCGCTGCGCTTTTCATTTTTGCCTGGGGGGAGCTTAATTTTGCTGCCTTAAACCCATGCAGGCTGCTGTGCTCTGAGGACATCGCTGTGGTCACTAAAAGCTGCCACAGAGCTGGGTCCCAGCTTCAGCACGGTGCAGAGGGACAAGGGGACAGCTGGCAGCTCTCCAGGGAGCCCTGGACTCGCCTGAAGTGGGGACAATTGGCCTGCTTGGGTCAAAGACCTCAGACCAGACTCCAGGTAAGGAGCCCAGCATACTCTGGAGACAAGGGAAAGATCAAACCATCAATCCCTGAAACGTAAACAATCAGTGCAAGACCCTCAGCTGGAGGAAAAGCACATTACTGCTCTCCAGAATTCCCCAAAAGGAGGTTGTAGGGAGAGGGGTGTCAGTCTCTTCTCACAGGTAGCAAAAGACAGGATAAGAGAAAGCGGCCTCAAGCTGTGCCAGGGCAGGTTTAGATCGGATACTAAGGAAAATTCTTGAACTGAAAGGCTTGTAAAGCACTGGAACAGGACGCCCAGGGCAGCCACCACCCTTGGAAGCATTCAGAAAATACGTGGATGTGGCACTTGAGGACATGGTGAATATGGTGGTGGTGCTGGGTTGACAGCTGACAGCAAGAAAGGTCAAAGCTGTTACATCAACTTCTATTTTGGCTGAAAAAGTATTTGCTTTCAGCACTGAAAAAAAAAAAGAAAAAAAGGAAAAAAGTTTCTCCTGGGGTTACTATTTCTGTGGCATTTGTGGCTAAAGCAGACCCCTGCTGTCTTGCTTTTCAGGAATATTTTTGGATTTGTTGGCGCTCCTGGGGTCTTCAACGCTAAAAATACTGTTTGAGTTTTTGTTGTTCCTGCTTCCAGAAATAAACCAAACCCAAATCCCCAAACGGAATCTCCTTAGGGGTTGTTTAAAGGTCAGTTTAAAGAGTTTTTTTCGAGGTGGATTATTGCGTTAAGGACACCTGGCCTGGAGCTTGGCGTGGGTTTGGAGAGGCACGAGTGCCCAGCAGAGCAGAGAGCGCAGCAGCAGCAGCAGCAGGAGGAAATAAAATCATTAAAAAACCCCAGTGCCCCCAGAGTGTCCCTCTGGGGTGCTGTCAGCAGCGGCATTTGGGACGGGGATGAGCACACGGGGAGGGAGCTGGGGGCAGGGAGGGGAGGGAGGAAACGCCGCAGCTGAGCCGCAGAAACCGTGCTGGGACACGGCGAGTTCCCCCGAACAGTCTGTGCACAGAAACTCGCTGGGATGAATCCCCAGCTCCAGATCCACAGCTTTGAAACCAGCACCGTAAGGGAACAGGTTTGATTTTTTTTGTTGTTGTTTGTTTGTTTGTTTGCTCGTTTTCTGAAGTGGCAGCTCGGATTAGAGCCGACACCAGGAGGATAAGCGCTGAATCCCGGGCTAAATATTTCATTTCCACAGATGCTGACATCAATTTGGTTATAAAGACACTGTTTTGCCTTCTTGCTTTGTTTTGTGTCACTTGCAGGCTTTCATTTAGGGCTGTTTGTTTATTCTTTCATACAACCTTCAGGGTGGACAAGGGAAAATACAATTGAGCTCAAAAAAAATCAACTTGGAAGCAGAACGAGGTACATTAGAAGGGGAAAAAAGAAAGCTGAAGAAGCAAAACCACATTGCCTCATCTTTCACTATTTTCATGTGCTTCATGCAAAGATCAAGGGGAGCCTTGCCCTAATTCGTGCCACAGAAGAGATTTTGCTCCAGTAGCCCTGGAGATGGGGCTCAGATTCGGGCAGAAGGGTCAGGGTAGGTGTCTCAGCTTGCTGCTCCCTGCTCCGTGAGAGGCATCCCTGCTGGCAGAGAGCCCACCTGGGACACCATGGCTCTACCAACCCCAAAGACGTGCTCCTCTGGCCCTCAGGCACACAGGGGATGTTCTGCTGACAGGACAACAAGCACAGGGCAGCTAAAGACAGCAACGGCGCTGAGGAGCCACAGCTCCCTTCTGCTACATTCCAGAGGATCGCTCGAAAACTTCACGAGGGAAATTATGTTCATGCTCCAATGCACTGAGCAGAAAGCAGCTCATTTCCCTGCTCTGCCATTCAGGCTAAATCCGTCTCTCCCCGACGCTGGCCCATTTGGAATTCATCCACTGAACTTATTCTGGATTTCCGCGGCGGCATCTGGGAGCGGAGCGCGGAACCTCATTCAGTTATTTACCAAGGCTTCCGTGGGTTTGGGATCTGCTCCTGCAGGAGGAAAATTCCTGCCCGCGGTTTCTGCTGGGCTGGGGAGGCCTCGGTGGCCCATCCAGGGGAGCAGAGCCAAGGAGCAGTGGCAGGGCTGTCCTGTCCCGTGGCACTGCCATCCTCCCGTGGCACTGCCAGCTTCCAGGGCCCTTCCCAGGGTCTTTCCCGGCTGGGCTGCCTCTGACGTGGGCGCTGAGGCCAGGGAGACACGGAGGGATGAAAATAGCACAGCTGTTATCAGCTCTGCTCGGGATTCTGCTGCCGTTTAAACGCCTTTGTTGGCAGAACAAGAGCACGAACCTCTGCTTTGAGCGGCTCTTTTACCAAACCCTGGCTGCAGAAACACCTCGGGGCCACAATAACAGAGCCCAAGGCCTCACAGCTCTTTGGGGATGCTCCCAAATTCCTTCCCAGCACAGCCCAGTGCTGGTGGCTCAGTTTGAAGGTTTCACTGGACAGCAGTGAGATAACAGAGGCCAACCCCATCCTTCTGCCCCAATTATTTTTGGGGTAAGGATGTACAAAAGGAGAAGCCCCGCCAGCCCACTGTGGTCAGAAGACAGTCTCTACATCTGCGTCTCTGAGTCTCTGAGTTCCAGTTTCACCTTCTTTTTGGGGCCAGTGCCTCCCTCTCTCTTCTCCTCCCCTCACTTTGGAAAACAGCCACAAATGGTCCTTGCTGCTTCCCAAAAAGCGTCATCCCTGAATGCAGTTTTCTCTGCTTTTGTGCAAGCTGGGATCCCATCAGGCTGGCCTTTAGGAGCTGGCACATCAGGTTTTCCCTCACAAGAACATTTAGGTGCTTGGTGCTCCAGAGCTTGGGCACATTTAGGTGAACACCCCAACTGTACATTGCTCTGGACCATGGGAGTGCCCCCGGTGTCTCCTCCTCATCCCAGCTCTATCCTTTGGCCTTCCCACATTGTACCCACAGAATTCCCACAGAACCTGAGGTGACCCTAGCACTGGGCTTGGTCCCCACTCTCCCTGTGGCTTCTGGAAAGTGCCCTTGTCACCCAGGGCTGTTTCCAAGCAGGTGACCTGGTAATGCTGCCAGCCTTTCCTTCTGTGCTGCCATTTGGGTGCTTGAAGCGGGGAAAAATAAAAATCCAAGGCTCTTAGGCAAGCACAGGTTTGCTTTTCTCTGCCTCTGAGTTTTCCTTCAGGAAGACAGGTTGGAAACACTCACACCCTTTAGTTTAGGGTTTGCCTCAGCAGCACCCCATTTTACAGCACTTCGAATTGAGATGCTACCAAAAAATTCCTTCCCTGCCAGTCCGAGCACATTTCCACGAAATATCTCCCTCCTGCTCTGGAGACTACAGGAGAGTGAGAGCTGTGTGTGTGGCAATCTCTCCCCCACACCACACCGAACGTGCGCTCTTGCTCCAGCTCCTCCCGCAGCTTTTTTGGCAGCGAGGCCCCGAGCACATCTGCACCCCCAAAGGGAGCCAGGGCAGGGAGCCTCCAGCTGAGACACCCACCCCCGTGGGAATTGCAGCTCACAACCGCTGTGTGACAGGGCAGCTGTCCCCTGCAGCACCTGGGGACCGACCCTGCAGCTCAGGTCACACAGAGCCTGGCCTTGGGGCTCCTCAGTGAGGGAAACGTGCTTCAAGGACTCAGATCTCAGACTCTGGCTCTTGTTTCAAGCCAGATTCCCAGCTCCTTGGGGAGCTTGTGTAGTAACAGGAACCTCAGGCCTCACCCAGCCTGGCCCCAAGGCTGAATTGGGATCTGCTGAGCAGCAGCAGCAAGGGGAGAGCTGGGGCTGGGTTCAGTACGAGGTGCATGGATGATGCCTCTCCAGGACTACCCAAAACCAGAGGCCAGACAAAATAAAGGGAATTAAAAGCAGTTCTATTTATTGAAGGGCCTTCAGGTACATTCAGGGCAGACAAAGCTCCCCTCAAGGGGCTACACCCAAAAATGGACCACAGGTCACAGGTTTTCACACTTTTATCAGTTTGGTCCATTTGCATATTGGGGGTAAATCTTCCAATTACAGCTTCAGGTAATGAAGTCATTCACCCCAAGTTTGCTGTCCCCAACTCACTTTTGTTTCCATCTCTCAGGCCTGAGGCAGTGAGGTGTCCTTGATTGCCTGGAGAGGAATTGTTGTGTCTGACCAAAATGGGGAAGCAGCAGCTCCCACTGTCTGTGGAGTTTGGAGTTCTGCACCAAAGAACTGCAGGGTTACAAACAGATGAGAAATAGAAAAACTAAAATCCCAAGGAATCACAGACAGCCACTACTGTCCCCAGCTCACATGGGCTGTGCTGACAGACAGAGCCCAGCCGGGGAGGGGGAATGGAGAGACACCCCTGGACCTGGTTCTGGAAATTCCTTGCGCTCTCCCGGGGAGCCTCACACAGGGAGCCACCCCCTGCCACAGCTCTGCTGGGCTCAGGATCTGGGGGAATGAGCTCCTGTATCCCACAAATACAGGATATGAGGGAAGCTCTGCCTGTGGGGGAATGGGAGAAGCACGGGCAGTGAGTGAGGATAAACCATCCCAACCACAGGCAGTGCATTCCCAGTACCTCTGCTCCAACACCCACAGGCTCCCTCAACCACCCCCTCTCTCCTCCTCAACTCCACGTCCCTGCGCTCCCCACTCGGATCAGAAGCCGCTTCCCTTTCTCCTTCCCCTCTCCCTGGCGGTAAATCCTGCTGAATTCGTGGAAAAAACCCACAAAAGTTGAACGCATTTCACACACAGCTGCCCATCTCTGGAGACCGCTGGAGCGAGAGCGGGAGCTGCGTCACGGGCTGCTGTGAGCAGAGCCCCTGGGACCCCTCCTCCCCTTCCCGGGGATGGGGCTGCTCTGCTGACGTGCTTGGCTGGGCAGGAGAAGCTTCATTAGAACCTCCTGCAGGCCCTGGCCACGCTGGGGACAGCCCACCCTTCACTCTGCTCTGCTCTGCATCGCCGGGGTGTTGGAACCCCGGGCACTGAGGATTTCAGGCTTTCTGTGCTGCCGGGCACTGACCCCCAAAAAACCACTGCATTGACCTGAGGCCGTGGGACAGGCTTCCGAAATTGAATTACAGCACTGTGGTGTAAAACAAGGGTTTTAAAACAAGTCACAGGGTGCAAAACTTAGAGTTTAAGGGTTTAGAATATAGTAATATGTATATAAAGCAAGATGGAGGATTTAGGGCAGGGCTGAGTCCTTCTTTTTCACCTTCTTCTCCATGGGTCTGGGTGGGATTCTGCAATTGGGTAGAAAAAGCCGCATTGCCTGCCACGGGTGGTTGGTTATTGGGTTAAAAGTAAAAATAATTTAGGTGTCATTTCTTAATTGGACAGTTTATACTTAAAAGGCCTTGTAGAGAGAGCGGTAGGGACCATTTTCCAGTTTGTTAGCTTGGAGTGCTGTAGAACTTTCAGCTTGTGAGGTTGTAATATAGATAAGAATTAATAAACACCTGAGCCCAAACAAGAAATTCTGGAGCATTTAATCTTGACTCTGGGAGGAAAGAAGATAAAATGCCACACTGGGGAGGGGTAACCTCCTCTCAGCCCCTCCAGAACCATCCCTGGTCCCCAGATGGAGGTGGACACCTCCCTGTCACCCACCCTGGCCCTGCAGCACCCTGGCACTGCGTCCTGGGAAGGGTTCAGGATGGACAGCCTGAGTTTTTATTTCATTGAAGGGCTGGAGCTGTGGAATACCTGCCCTCCTCTGGCTCCTGCCATGGAGTTTGCAGGGAATTGCTGTCACTCTTCCCTCAGGAGGGGCTTTCCAGGCCCTTTCGCCCCGCTGTGACTCTCTGCACCCCTGGCTCCCCCTTGTCCGGTCCTCCCTGTGCTCTGCAATCCCCTCTGATGTGATTATCCAGGTTTTTTGCAGCTCTGCTCCCTGCTGGCATCACCTGGGTGGATTCCTGCTGTGCTCTGAGCCTGAGCTCTCCATCGAAAAGGACGGGGTAACACATCACCTTGTCAACAGCCTGGGCTAGGCACAAGCACAAGGAACACTCAGCTGCTTAAAAGACGATTTCAGCAGATGGAGGTGATCCTGCCCAGCTGCCCATCACTGCTGACCACAGCTCTCTGTGAGGCAGAGCTGACGGTGTAAATTTGGGGAGGGAACAGCAACATTTGCTCATTGTGGCGGTCAGTGCTTTTCTTTTTGTGGTGCTGTTGCCTCATTTTCCCTGAATCCTGACCCCACCACTGAGCTGACGAAGGAGAGCTGGCACCAGGAGCAGGAACACTGGCTGGAATTGCAGCCTGGCCCCACCACCACGTTCAAGACTCTTCTCCAAACATCATTTGTGCATGAAGAAATCCCCATTCTGAGTGTTGGAGGCCTCAGACTGTTCCCTTTCACTGCTCACTCAGGAAATCCAAGTGGGATTTTTCCCTTTCCAGGCAGCTCGTGGGTGTGATAATTGCTGCCCACATCTGCCTCAGGGCTGCAGTTGCTGGTTTGGGGGTGTGGGGAAGGCTGATGTCAGTCTCTGCACAGCTCAGTCCTTCAGCTGCCCTCTCCAAAATCCAGGCCTCTCCCTGCAAAAGCACCCACTGGTGAAGAAAAGGGCTGCTGTGGGTGACAATTCTTTCACCACGCAAAAACAAGCTGCAAAGACAAGCAAACTCCTGACCGACCAACTCATTCAATTAATCCCCACATGTTTTGGGACCAAAAGTACCCAGGGGACAGGAAAGCAGGGTTATCACATCCTTTTGCAAAGGTTTGTTCCCTATGCAGGGTAGATCCCTGCTTCCCTCCCTCTCCAGTTTTGGAGGAATTGCCCACACAGGTTTTATTTGGTGTTTCCCACCTCTCTCCCTCATTTCAAATCCCTGGGATTGCCACACCTTCTGCGCTGGAAACAAAGCCATAAAAGAAATTGGAAGAGAAAGGGAAAAGACAGCCCACTGATCCCCCAATTAGCACTTAAACAGCCAGAACTTTGCATTTTAATTGTAATCACTCCAAACACAAAAGCTGAAGTGACAAACCCCTCAGCTAATTCCAGCTGATTAAATAACTCCCCATCCCAAACGCTCGTGTGTGTTTCTGGTTTAATTCCTGGCCTCTGGACACAGCCCCACCGATAAAGGCCGTGCTTTATTTTTACTCTCCTCCACCCAAATCAGTTTGCTCCACTGAATCCTGCTCCAGAGCCACATCTGAGCTCCTGCCCCTGGTCTGGAGCACGTCCTTGGGTGCCAGGGGCATCCCCAACACCGAAGCTCTGACCGTCTTTGAAGTTAACTTGGGTGTTCAGGTCCGATTTGTCAAATAATGAGTGTCTCCAATTAGAGAGATCCCACTGCTGACCCGGGCCCGTGATTTTGTGATTTGCTGGCTGACTGCCTCCGCTATGGAAATCTTTTCCTTTTCTCTAATAGAACTTCTGCTGCTGCAATTCTGCCTCCCATCCCCTCACTGTGAAAATTAATTAGGAGAAAATTAAACCAGAAAGGAGCTACGTGGACCCAAGAAGAGCTCTCAATCCTCTGTGAAAAGCAGGACACGCTGCAGAGCCTCAGCTTGGAGCACAGCAGACCCAAAACCAAGACACAAAACCAAACTTCCTGGGGACTGAGCTCCAGGTGGATGTGTGGAGCTACATGCAGCAAAGAGAGAAGATTCTCAAGAAGCAGCTGTCCCCAGAAGAGGCTTCTCTTTCCAGTATTCAGTGTGGCCACAGTGCTAGATCTGAGATGGTCAGTCCACTCCTCCCACCCCCTGCACAATATAATTCCAATTTTCATTTTAATTCCCTGTGGAAACAGTGACTCTTTCACCAGATCAGGCTGCTCAGAGCCCCATCCAGCCTGGCTGTGAACACTTCCAGGGGTGTGGCATCCACAGCTTCCCTGGCCAACAAGCTGCCAGGGGACATCACACGCAAGAGCAGGATCAAGGTGTGAACCTCTAATTGTGAGACTGGCAGTTCTTTTGGGGGGCCCACACTGGGAAAGATGGGACAGGCACTGGGGAGAAAAAGAGCTGTGAAAAGTGTGTGGGGCCAGCACAGAGCCCTGGAACACATTTATTAAATGAAACAGCAGAGTCTGGTGTGACATTACACAGGAAACCCCTCCTGAAGTGGAGTCAGAGGAGCAGAATGTCTGGGACCCCAAAATGTTGCACTGGGGTAACCATGAGGCTGTGCAGGAGATGCTGGCTGCTGGAGAGGGCAGGGGACTGAGGGTTTGATGACCTCTCTGGTGCCCACTGTCCCTCCTGCTTCCGCACAGGAGCGGGAGTGAAATGTCAAGTTGGTCTTTGGAGCTTAGGAGCAATGAGATGCTGTGGCTGTCGTGGAGAGCTCACACACGGGTTTTCTTTGCTTGTTGCTGCTTTGTAAATGAGTTCCTTTAATCAAAGCGCTCCTCACCAAAGAACAATTCTTGGAAGCAAAAGTACGAGTGGATGTGAGGGCTGTGCTCTCCCCTGGCACGCATCCCTGTCTGGTGCTGCAGCTGAGGGAGAAGCAGATTCCTGCTCCTTGCTCCTCAGGAGGACAAGGGATGCCCAGTGCCACCTCGGGTCTGGCACATCCCACCCTGCAGGTGCTCAACACGCTCAGGAGCAGGCCTGGCAGTCAAACACACGCTTCAAACACATCCCATTTCTGCCTGTGGGATAGCCGGAGCTCTTTTGGTTTAGGACGATGTGTTCAAGGATATCAGAGCCCCAAACTGTGGGCAGCGCTGAACTTTCGTTTCCTCCTGTAAGTAGGGCTGTGCTCACGCAAACGCTCTATTTTTTGTTCGTGGAAGTGCAGAAGCAATTCTCACAGAAGGGCGGGAGATGAGGAGCGTATGGAGATGAGGAGTGTATGGATTTACACTGAATCAGATATTTCATACAGAAGGCTCAAGCCTTTTTTTAGCCCCATATAGGAAGAAAAGCAGTGAAGAAACTGAGTATTCTCACAGAACTGGGGCGGAAGGAAAAATCCTGATCCTGGTCACACTCAGCCCCCTCCTCTGCCCCGAGGGGTCGGAAGCAGCAGGTCCCACATCTCTGGGGTGGGCAGGGCACAGCAGGCAGCTTCACCCCTCCCATTTCCATGGCTTTCCAGTTTCCATGGGTGTCAGAACGGTCACAGGGGCTGCATCCCCTGAGCAAGTTCTCCAGCAGCAGGTAGGGAGCGGGTTTGACCCACTGGAAAGGACTGGGGAATGGTGGGAGGCAGACAGGCTCCATACCCCCTCTGCCATTCCACTGGCTGCCTTTAGGGCCTTTTTTGGCCGTGTCCAGGGAAATTCCTCGGCTGTGGGAGCATCATGAGACGGCCCCGTGCGCCGTATGGAGAAGGCACTGGCCAAAGGAACTTGCTGCTGGAGGAGGAAAGGAGAGCACCCGCACATCTCTCCCCTTCTCCCTGCCACGGGCAGTGAGGGACCAGGGTGCTGAGGAAAAGGCCCCATTTCCTGCCCAGATTTCCCCCTCCCCAGAGCAGCTGGAGCCAGACCAGCGCAGCTCATGCAGTCACGCTCTCAGTGCATGCACAGTCACCACGTCCACGGGACAGCTCCTCAAGCATCTCTGCCAAGTCCCCAAAAAAGAGCCATTATCCACAAAGAGCTGACACCCAGACACTTGGCAGTGTTGATCCCCCAGCTGCTGATCAAGCAGGAGGACAGGAGTCCCCTGGGCACAGCTGGGGTGAGGAAATCGGGCATCCTCTGGCCACTGAAGGGAGCACGCTCTGCTTGTTTCAGTCCCCTTCCCTGTCTCTCGCTCTGTATTTACAGAAATAAATCATTTAATTAATCAGCCGAAAGGGGAAATAGAAACCCCAGTGTAGGCAATGGATTTCTAGGGACAGAAACCCAAATCCATTACTGGAGCTCACCCTTCATCCATCTCCATTAGCAAATGCCTTTTCCTGCCATTTCAGGCCCTGGAATGTCCAGCTGCAGGGCCTGCAGGAGTTGTGCAGGGCGTTTGACAAAGTCCCATTTCCCACCAGCTCCTGAGCAAGAAGGCAACAGAGCTCACCAATTTCCATATTACCCTGTGCAAAGCTGAACTCTGAAGTTCTGGGTACCAGGGAGCAGGTTTACCTCACCTGAGCAGCACAGGAATGAGTTCACGAGAAGCTTTCACACCCCAGGGACACAAAAGAGCAAAGACAAACCTCCGTGGGCAAGTTTGGGGTGTGAGCACACCGTGGTATTGAAAAAACTGGCAGAACATTAAGCAAAACAAAGATGTTCAACCTACCAAGGACTCTGGCTCCTGCCACCTGGGTGGCAGCCACTGGTACCAAGTTCTTTCAGCTCCTGTTTATTTATTTTCTAAGTATAGCTGATAACTCTGCACATCATTCCATCCATGCTCTTAGCAGCCTTTTTCCCCGCTCATTTTTATTTCTGCTCTGTACTTTGCCTTTGTACGACGCATCCATCCTGTGCTCTCTGTTTGCCTTCTGGCTCAAACGCTTCTCCAGCTGAGGCTTCCCCCTCCTAAGACTTTCCCATCCTCCTGGAAAGCTTTCAGAAGTGCTGAGGCTGCAAGCTCTGTCCCTCTCAGGAAGATGCATGGAGCAGGTGGGGTTGCTGTCCTGGGACTGTGGGCTGCTCTCAGGTTAATTTGTGAAATTACCTTCAGACTCAGCAGCTGCTGGGGCTGTTAGTACTTCAAGAGAGAAGAAAAATGCTGATGGGAACAGCTGCCTCTATGATTTATAAGCCTTACAAGAACATCTAAGCTCTGGAGGGAGCCGCATATGGAAGGGGATTTTCTTGTGAATGACCTTCTTTGAGAAAAGGTACCAAGCACAGGTTTGAGGGGAAATTGCAAAAGACTCCCTCAGTGGTGAGAATTTCATCTTCCTTTTGCCTGCCTACACATCAATCCCCTCCCTGCCATAAGGAATGACGATGAAGTGCTGATCTAATTTTCCTAATCCCGTCTGTGAGACACAGTCCACTCACCTCCGAGCTCTGTCAAGATGCTTTCCACTACTCCAGCACCTCAGCATGAACCGGGAACTCTGTGTAGTGGCAAGTAGTGGCACAATGTGTGTGCAAACGTGTAGGGAGGTGAGGTGATGCTGAAACTTCCTCTCCTGTTTGATCACAGGATCCCAGGGTGGTTTATGTTGGAAGGGATCATCCCGTTCCACCCCCTGCCATGTGCAGGGACACCTTCCCCTACCCCAGGCTGCTCCAAGCCCCATCCAACCTGGCCTTGGACACTTCCAGGGATCCAGGGGCAGCTACAGCTTCTCTGAACACCCTGTGCCAGGGCCTGCCCACCCTCATAGGGAAGGATTTCCTAAAGTTTAAAGTTTAAATCCATAATCCTTCCTGACCCCCTCTGTGCACATCCTTTTCATACAATTACGGTGACCTAAGGTGCACAACAGCTTCTGCTCACATTGTCATGGGAGTTTCTCCCTAATTTGCCCAGCAGATACCTTCTCCTGCCTCCAAAGCACCCAGTGCCTGCCACTACTCCATGTGGACAGGAAATAAATTTTATCTCATTGGGAGGACAATCCTATCTCCTCTTTCTGAACCAGAGCAGGAGCAAACTCTTCCTTCCAGCAGGAATCTGGGTACCTTCCCCACCAAGGCCACAAATGCTCTGATTCTGCTCCAGTGGAACAGGGTCTGCCCCAGGGGATCTGCAGACTTGAGCTCTGCGTTTCTGTTTTCTCTGTTTATACCGTCCTTGGGTGGTCACTCCTGCTCCGCTCGTGCCCCTCCCGAGGCATTCACGTGCTCCAGGAGTGTGAATCGACTTCGCTGTTTCAAAACCTGAAGCCAGGTGGAAACTTTACCCAACAAGAACGTAAAAATGAGCAGCCCTGTCCTTCTGTGCCGCCCTTGCTTGTGCTGCAATAGTTACACTTTTCCCTTTGTCCAGCAGAGCTGGTCAGAAATGCTGCGGTGAGAGTTCAAGAGGAGACAGTTCTATTCTCCTGTGGGGATCTGGGGGTGGACAATTATATTTACGTTGCAAGGAAAGGAACCTCAGGAGGTTTTGGACTGGGTACAGAGAACTGCTAGACACAAATATTCAGTAATCATGAGTTATTTGCCTTTCTGCTTCTCCAAAATCTTGTTTTTGACTTGAAACTTATTACCTCAGTACCAATCATTTAATGACAGATTCTTTTAATTTATCTGCCTGTAGCAGGCTCCAGCAGTCGCATTTATGAGAGTTTGTCTCCATGACAGGAACTTACTTTTTGTTTTTAAATGCAAACACAGCCCTGGATATATTCCCATGAATCTAAGAACATGTTGTTGTGGAGTTTGGTTGTTTTTTTTTTTTTTTTTTTTGAAGAAGAAGGACTTAGAACTAGGCTCATGATTAATTCACCAAATTAAATTAAACCAGTTGGCAACTCTGATTTAAAGCTGGCTCATTTTCACCCATCTGACTTCAAAATGGCAGAATGGATTTTGCTCAAAGTTTAGGGGGGAAAAAAAAAAAAAAAAAGAAGAAGCCTTTGCCTTAGGAAAAGGACTAAAACCATGAAATAATAATAGTACTTGTGCATCCTCCAGTGTTAAGCAGGTGCACAGGCGGTGAGGGATGCCTTTGCCAGCCCACGGTGGTGTCCAGGTGCAGAACTGAGACGCCGCAGCTGTTCGTGCCCCGGCAGGAGCCTGGCCATCGCTGCTGGGCACAGCGCTGACCTCCTGCCCTGCCCTGAGAACAAACTGCACCTGCAGCGCAGCCACGAACATCAGGACCTGGCCAAGCCCAGCGGCAGCTCTGTGCACCCGGGGAGGGTGTGTCTGTCTCCCCATGGCAACGGGGAGAGGGATCCAGCTGAAAATGCGCTCATCCTTCCCCCGAGCCCGCGGGTGGGAGCACGCGCAGCGGGAGCCCGTGGGTGGGCGAGGACGGCTCTGCCCCGTGGGATCAGGGATTGGCACCTGGGCCCTTTCCAAGCTCCCGGCTCTGGATGGCACCACCAACACGCTGGATTTTCTGCACGCACGGAGCTCTTCGCTCAGGGCCTGTGCAGCATGGATTTTGGACGTGGTGGATGAAGAGCAGTCTCATGTGCCGGTGCTCCATGTTTCAGCGGCTTGCACTTTCTGTTTTTTCTTGAGTGCTCACCTGACGCCTCTCACCTCAGAGACGGCTGCAGATGAACTCTTCCGTTGTCCCACAAGTGCAACAGGGGAAAGGGGTGGGTGATCTTTTTTCCACAGAGCATAGGGTCCTGGCTGAAGTCAGACTTTTCCTTGACAAGGTATAATGAATTTTAGGGAGCTCATCTAAATCCTGGTCTAGGACCTGCCCTGTAAATACACAACACACAAATCAGAGTGATATTTCACATATAGGCTACAGAGGTGAAGTTTTGATCCTAGAGCTGAGGCGACTATACAGAACCACTGACATAAATCACATTTTTAACCAGGAACTTCTCTGGAGGCTCTTTTCCCAGCTACAGACTTGGCTATTATAATTTGTGCCTTCATTGTTGCAAGGCCAGACTCCTTCACTGTGCTCGGTGTGGTGTCAAGACTCAAGCAAGCCCATTTTCCAAGGCTGGTGCAGACCCTGACAGAATGCTTGTCACAATATCTCCCGCTGAGTTGTTTGTCCCTGAGCACATTAACTTTGTATGAAGCAGGATTTTGGGGGATTTTGGCCACACTTTGGAGGTATTAGCTCTTCAGTGTGATGGAGAAGGAGCCTTCCTCCCTTCAGCAGACACACCCTGGGATGCTGAGTGTGTTTGGAGCCGCCTGCCCAAGCAGACCCCGGAGCCGTGGAAAAGCCCTGTCTTCCCACACAGCCTTTTGGTGTGAGAATTGGAATATCAGAGCTGGCTTTTGGGAGGCAATGTGGGCTCTCTCCAGGCTGCTTCTGACTGCACAGCTCTGTTTGGGGGGAAAAATCCACGAGTGGGATTGGAGGTGAAATGCTCTGGCTGATCCTGCATTTCTCCCGGGTGGCAGGAACGTGTGGAACTGGTAATATTTAAACTGTGGACACGGTGCCCGGTGGAGGCAGCTGCTTCAGCACCACCCTGCTTTGGAGAAATCTATTGTCTGGGGGAAAGCTGCAGGATCCAAACCAAACTGCCAGCACGGGATGCCCAGGCTGGATCCCCCAAACCAGGTACTGGGGCTGCAGCTGGGTCGAGTGGGGATTTCTGTTCTCCAGGCTGAGAGTGCCTTGCAAGGACTTTGCAGCACAGAGTCTGTCAGACTCCGTCAGTCTGTCTTCAAAAGACAACTGGCTGGATAATGTTTGCTGTTCTTTTTTGTTCCCTTCAAAAACCTGCATTTTGTCAAAAAAAAAAAAGTAAAAAAATGTCAGGTTGCGGTGATTCAAATGAAATGCTCTTCAGCTGAATTGAAATAACAGATTTTATTTCGTTTAAGTTTCAGTATCAACTTTGCTCTCTCTTTGTCTCTTTGCAAATTTGCGTTCTTCTACCTTTGCCTGCCTGAAATTAGACAATGAAAATGGTGTTGGTACAGATAAAAACATAATTTATTCTTGAAGACAAAATGCTCCAAAGACATACCAACAAAAAATGAAATCCTTTTGACATTGAAGGTTTCACATGCATTAAAAATATCTCACTGAAATTTCCAAATAACTTTTCCTTTCTTTTCAGAATCTCCAATCTCTCCCATATTGAAGAGGCCTTATATTTGCTTTAATGCATGGTAGCTGGCAGAGCAATGCACTAAACTCTGCCTTGTTGCTCCCTTCCAAACTTCTGGAGGTTGATCTGCAGTGGCATTTCCTGCAAATGGAGATAGGAGAGTTTGGACTGACATTTTTCCATGCTGTTATACAAAGTGTTTGTCACAGCCTCAAGAGAATTTCCAGGATAAACCAGTCTGAATATGCTTTAATGATTTTACAAACTCTGCGTGTCACTTTGGATATTATTATTGTGCAACTTAAATGCCCAAGCCATTGAAAAGTCAGAGGAACCTGGATGCTTTAATCACTTAAGAACCTGTAAAAATGTGGAGCTCTATCACTGAATATTCCTTAAGTTTCCTAGCACCATTAATGATCATTAATAATTGCCTTTTGCTGTTTTTGTTGGGGAGAACAGTTTCTTTAGCTTTCATCTATGCTTTTGGGGAGGATGAGACTCCCAAGAGTTTGGACACACAAGACCGAGGACCAGATGTCCAACTCCCGTGTCAGGTTTGAAATAACTTCACCTTTAAGCAAACATGGAGTCAATGCTTCCTGCTGCTCCCGTATTTGATTAAAGCTGAAGTTTTACAGGGAAGAAAGAGGCAAGAGATGCTCCCAGGGCTTCCCCACTGCTGGGGCTGCAGCTGCAGCCTCTGAGCTCAGCAGGGTTTCGGGGCTTTTAGAGACAAGAGCTGTCCTAATGGCTATTGAGAAGAGAGAAAAGCTGAATCTGAAGAAAAGAAGAAAATGGTTTTGTGTTATATATAGACTTCAGTGAAAGAAAATAAAGACAAAAACAAAAGGCAAGAAAAGAAACCTCTGTCCCCATTACCTGCAAAATATCAGGGTTTTTTTTTTGCTGAGTGGGTGGTGACTTCATCAAGTGTTGGGTAGGGGAACCAGGACTGGATTTCACATGCTGGGTGCTGAATGCAGTTCCTAGCATGATTTTTGTCCCTGACTTTCCATCCAGCAGCCACACTGATCCCACTCGCAGTAGGTCCCAGCTGGGAAGAGCTCTGGACACCGGAATGTCCATCTAGAGCATACCAGGCCCTGTAAATATTCCTGTTTTCCTGCCTGAGCGTGGGGGAGGCAGCACCTCTCTGCCTCAGGGGTGCAAGGATGGCCTCATCAGCAGTGAGCACCCTCCCAGCATCCCACCAGCACACCCCTCTCATTGTTTGCTCTGTATTTCTAATCCTTACATTTCTGCTGCCGGTGCAGAGCCACAGAGGTGTGGAGCAGACCAAGCTGGAGAGCAGAGCCTGGGTGAGGAATGGGTTTTGGGCTGGTAACAGCACTTTGCACCCCAGGGAAGCGGGGATTCAAGGCCAGCTCCCTCCTTTTACTGCCATCATCACTGACCACAATCCCACCCCTGCCAGCATCCCCCATGTCCCCACATGCAGGGGAAGAGAATACAGGTGACCTTGCCCTGATAATTAACAGCTGTGTTAATTACCCGATACAGCCTCACCCTGAGGAGTAACAGCAATACCCAATAAAGATAAGCGTGACAAAAGGGAGTGGGTTAGCTGGTGAGGGGAGGATCGTGAAGGAGGAGGAGTCTTGAGGAAGAGGGAGCAGGAGGATCACGAAGCAGCAGGATCCTGGGAGAGAGGATCACTGCTGTGGGATCAGTACAGGTGTGCAGTAAGAGCCTGTTGCTGGAACCTGCAGCCACAGTCCAGCCAGGTGAAAGCCTGCAGTCAGAGGCTGCAAGGGAAGCCTCCAGCAGGAGCTTGCTGCAGCCAGTCAGTGGATGGTTGGGGTCAGGATGGCTGAGCTGTAAAGAGGAATAAACCTGGACATTTTCATGTGATAAGAAGTCTGTGTCTTGGCTCATTTCTACCCTCTAACAAGAGGGCTGCTGCAACATTCACGGTCCCTCCATGGGTGATACCTCAGCTCAACGGAGTCCCCCGCTCCCCTGGCTGGAACGGCAGCCTGACTTGAATGTCCAAAGACCTCTAGATGGCCTTTTAATCTTTCAAAAATGAATTTGGGAGCTTAACTCTGGTCACCAAATACCTCCACATCTTGCTGGAAGTGCGTCAGTAATTTCTAAAAGTCTGGTTCCCTTTTGTTCAGCATGGCCAAGCCTACAAGGGCTTGAATATTTTACTTGCTCTTGGAAATAGGACTGAAGAGCCCTTGAAAATGAATTTCTAATCTTTGTTCTTCAGAGTTAGGGTAAGTTACTCACCTTGTGGTGGAAAAACAAGACTGGGAGTTTATTCTGATTTTCCCCTCTGCTCCAGGCAATGTCATGGAGCTTGAGCACATTCCAGCTCTTGGTTTAAGCCAGCAGAACACTTGGAAGTGCAGAAAACTGTGCTTAGGTCTCAGCAAAGTCCTTTGGACACACCTTTCAGGTGGCATTAACATAGCTGTGTTTAAAGTTCAGGACAAGTTTGAGTCCTCTCTATGGCAAGGTGCAGACTTGGCATAAAGACAGTGCCTTGAAAATGGAAAAACGCAGAACATTCAAACCAGCAGAGAAGGAGTTGATTGTTTCACCTTCAAAGGCTGTGTTTTATAAGTGTTATTTTGTTCTGGGTAGGAAAAAAAAGCGCAAACCCAAAAGCCCAAGAAATATTCCTACCAAGTTAATAACCAACAGCGTTCAAGTACATTTATGTCCACGTACAGCATTTGTTAAAAAAGAAATATTTTTATGTGTTTTAACACCTTTAAAAAAAAATGAAAAAAGAGAGAATGAATTAATGAAATAAATTAATGTACACATTACATTATTTTGGCACTGGTATGGACCGTTTTTAAAAACATAAGTTGTTACCATTTTTCATGTTTGTACAAAACTGTAAACTATTTTCAAGTTTGTTGGTTTGTTTTTTTTTTTTTTTTCCCCACTTTTTTTCATCGTCACCTTTCAAAAACTGTCACTACAGGAACAGAAACACCCCAAACAAAACTCCAAAAGAAAATCAAGGCAGCTCTCCTTGCTCCTCCCCACCCTTCCCCCTGCCCTCCTGCTCACTGTCCCTAAAAGAAGGAGAAGGAGACAGTTTTTGAAAGCACCTGGCAGCAATTGGTGACCACATCCTTCCCAGAGCCCTCCTGGCTGCCGTGGGCTCCCACGGACACAGCAGGAAGTGCCACCCACCAGTCACATCTTCCCACCTCTAGAGTAGACAAAGATGGCTCTTTAGGTCATTTTATTTTATTTCTTTGTTGGTTTTTTTTCCCTTTTTTTTAAACTTTTTTTCTTCTTGTTGTTGTTGTTTTCTTTTTTTTTTTTTTTTACAAAAATGTCTACATCTAAATCACTTTGCTAGAAACATTATTTTTCTTTCCTTTTTTTCTTTTTTTTTTTTTTTTTTTTTTTTTTTTTTACATCAGTTAAAGCAGAATCCGCTTTTGTGAAAAAAAGACAAGGATCAAGGTCTTATTTCATGCAGAAAAAGCAAATTAAAGATCATAAAAATGGGTGGTTTGTTCTGTTTTTTTTTTTTAATAACACTGTACAGGATGCAACGCAGCCACTCAGAGTATGTTAAGATGGTTCACAGCAGTCCCTTTGATAGCACACATCGACACTGACATTGATCTTCCTGTCCTCTTGTCACTGTTGCTCCGCTGTTTGGATTTCAGTCCGCATCGATTGTCCCCAGTCAGCGAAGATGCCGCGGCTTCTTCGGCTTTGGGAGGGAGATGGATGGGTGCAGCTTGAGAGGACGAGCCAGAATTGGAACGGATTTTTCCAGGGAAGGATGCCCCAGCCTTGTTTTGGTATCTTTTTTGGTGCAACATCCCTGTAGCGAGCACGCCGTGGAAGGGCGTTTGCCCTCCAGGGACCCGGGGCTCTCTTTTGGAAGGGGATGTGATTTCGCACAAAGACACAACATTATGAGATGCCAGGCAGTAGGAAAAGAAAATAAAAGCAAAGCAACCCGCCCCACAGAGCCGACCACAGCCCTGCCACCAGGGTCATGTGCACTTGCTAGAAGTTGGGATATTTCTGGGTAATTCCTGAGGCTTTCCTTTATCCTCAGTTTTTCCATTTTCTCCTCCAGCACCTAGCTACTCATCCTCCCAGATATTAGAAACCCTTCTCTGTGACAACTGCTGAATCTTTCTAGGGGTTTGCTCACTCAGAATCTTCCCTTTTTGGCCTGCCAAGCACATTGGCCCCAGCCCAGTGAAGCTGTCAGATCCAGGCAGGATTTCAAGGAGATGTGCAGTTGTCAGGTCTGCTCCTGCGCTCAGACTTGAGCAAGACATGGGGCTTTGCTGAGCTGGGACTGTGTGGGTTTAATCTCTGCTTTGCCCACCCCTTTCTTGCTTCAATGCAAGTGAAATGGGAGAGGGAAATGTTGCCAATTCCCTTCCTAACCTTCCTAGCCTTGGCAGGGGCTGGGATTTGTGCCCAGTCTCTGCTTGTGAGAGGCGCTGGGTCACATCTTCCTTCTCTCTGCCTCAAAAGTCAAGGGCCACAAGGGTGACAATATCTCTAACAAAAGCCTGAAGCAGATCTCTAACAAAAGCAGAAGAGCTATCCCTGTTCGAAACAGCCACCATGGGTCCCCAGCTGCAGGCAGCACAGTGATCCCCAGATTTCAGGTTCTGTGGGACACTGTTTCTGGAGAAAAGAGGTTGAAGCATCACCAGTTGTGCCAGCACCAGCTCTCTCACAAGGCGCACCTCATCCTGGGGCTCCCACCTGACGTGCCATGACATTGTGCACCAGGAGTCACCTGCTCACCGTGCACTGAGACCCTCTGGTCCTGCTGGGAGTGCCATTGCCTTGGCAGGGCCTGGTGCTGCTCCAGCACGGCCAGGGGATGGTGGTGAGAGAGAGAAAAGCCCAGCCCAATGCACCATCCCCTGCAGGTGAAACGAGAGGACTCCCTCAAGGCCAGAGTCAGACAAGCAAGTTCATCCCAGCGTGGAGCAGAGCATCTGCCAGTGCAGAGGCTGTGCCAGCTCCCCTCTCTGCTGGCCAGAGCCCAGCCACAGAGAGAAAAGCCTCTGCTGACCTGACACAGGCTGCTCCTGCTGCTGGAAACACGGCCACTGCCCTTGGCTGAGTCCCCAAGGGGCCTCAGCACCACAAGAAAGGAAAGCACAGTTCCTTCCTCCCTGGCCTGGCTTCTCCCAGCCCGTGGATCCCCAAACCTTCCCTGCCAGGCTCAGCAGCACCAGGGCACCAGGAGCCACCTGATGGCACACCCAGCAAAGCACACCGTGGTCAAGGCATGTCCAGAGGGCTGGGAAAGACAAGGAAAAGATCTTTGGCCTTCGTGCCAGGACGCTGTCCATCAGACACGCAGCAAGGTTCCCGAAAACCATGGACCCAGCATCTAATTAAGTAAAACAATTAACTCTGGTGCTTCCCCACATCAGAGCACTGAGAGCTGGGAGGCATTAGGCTTCACAGAAGGAGAACCAACACAGATCCACTGTTTAAAACACATACTGGAAGAGAAATTATCATCCCCTTCAAAAAAATAACATTACTCACCGCTATACTGTTTCATCCTTTCTGGGGGAAAAGTCTGCCAGCATAAATGCCAAGCTCAGCCTGTGCAAATGATAAAATGTGCATCCCTGGATCATAAATGGGTCTATCACGTCTCCTCTCCTCACTTTGTCATACACATATTCAGTATTATTGAGCGAGTGCTTTCTGCCCCTGGCACTGGCAAGTTCTGGCTTTCTTAAGCGGGAGCAGACAGCCCACGGCACGGAGCTGGGGAGGGGAGATTTGGGGTGCTGTGCTCCCATTGTCTGCAGAGGTCTGTGCTGCCACTCCCACATTCTGCGGGCAAGGGACCGCACTTTGTGGCAGAGCACAGTGCAGGAGCTCACACAGCTCCCCAGTGAATTGTCCCAGCAGAGCACCTGCCCTTGGCTCCCCACTTGTCCTGGTGGCTGGGACACCCAGGGGCTCTGGGGGGCTCTGGGGCTGCCCCACACTGATGCACTCCAGCCTTTCTGCTGAAGAATGGCCTTTTCCAAGAGGATTGAGAATCCCCTTAGGTCTGCCTTCCACAAAAAGCATTGGTTTGCTTTGTTTTTCTCTTTTTAGCCTTGCTGCAATAACACAAACCACAGGACGTTTGTTGGCCCCACTGCAGAGAAGCCACACTTCTGCCCCACGGAGGCAAAACTTCCTCTGTTTTTCCAAAGCACTAAACACAAGACAGGCAATTTCTCATCCTGCTTTTTGCCCAGGATTGTAACACAGAGGGTTGGTTACCTGTATGTCTCAGACCCGCCAGCACCATCATCCTTGGAATTCCCCATCACTCATTTCTGCTAACATGGAAACCATGTGAGCCTCAGCTCACGTTCAAGCACCGCTGTACACTTGAGCCCACTCATTTGTACTTCTGACTTTTTTACTTGTGCTGAAGAATTTGTCTCTGCAAGGACAATGGCCACTCTAACAGACAAGCTTAACACAAGGTCCCTGTTTGCATTCTCTTCCATATTCAGTCATGAAACCACAGGTAAGGTCATATTGAATTGCAAAATCTTTCCACATGGAGGCCTTGCTTTGTACATCTTCTGAGCACCTGGGTGTTACCCTGGTTTTTCTGAGCCTTTTGATTTTCTTAAATGGAGTCAGATCTTTTTAGTTATTGTACAATATTAAGAGCAGTTCTACATTTTTCCCGCAGATCTAACATAAACAAATCCTTTGTTTTTCATTCTCTGTCCTTTGTTTGCATATTTCTAACCTGAAAACAATTGTAACTGACAATTGGTCTGGCCACTGAGGCTGAGGGGTGGAAACCCCAAAAAGCCAATCTTCTGCTAGACCCATAATTGTATAAAAAGTAAGAAATAAACAAAGGGGTCTCTTCTCTCTGCTCTCTCAGCTGTGAGCTGGTTCAGAAGGACCTCTGCGAAAATCTCTTGTCTGTGTGTGACTGCTTTGTGTGTCTCGGTGACACCTGGGCACATCCCAGCACTTGTCACCGCAGACTGAGACACAGGGAGGAAGCCACAGCATTATCAAAAGCTTCTCAAAGCCAGTTGAGGCTCCCACTGCCTTCACTCTGTCTGCATTTCCCCAGCTGGTACCATCCTCCCCTCCTCTCTGCATCCCAGGCTACAGTAAGGCATGGCGCAGGCTGGCTCTGGGAGGAGACCCTGTGCACAAGAGGTTGGGATTTAGCACACAGCCCCCTCCCACTGGCCTCAGGGGTGGTGGGATCAAACACTCAAAAGTTACTTACATACCATCACTTCCACCTCTACTGCCCACCTCTTCTATGCTGCGCTCGGAGGTGGATCAGGGAGCCAGCCCCAAGGTCACCATCCCAGCACCTCTGTGCAGGCACAGGCACAGGTCTGCCCTCCAATCCTGTGGGAAAAGTCTGGGGAAATGGTTATAGCAGCCTGAAGGTCAGTGCTCCTTTATTATACTCATCACCTTTCAGCTGTTTCTTACTTCTGAATGTACAGAACCGTTTTTATTTGGTTTACATCAAGACATTAGAAATCAAACAACTCTTTTTTTCTTTTAAAAAAAAAAAAAAGGAACAAAAGGAAATGAAAAATAAAACCCAACACTATATACATCTTCTCTTCCCCAGTCTCTGCTCCCCTCCCTCCCACCCTTCCACCCTCCCCCCCACCCCTCCCTCCCTCCCAGCATCTGCGTTAGGTCCTGCTTCCAACACATTGGTTTCACATCTCTCACCCAAACCATGCCCCCATCCCAACTTTCACATCTACTGTAACGACATCCCACCCTGCTTGGTCAGCCCAGTCTCCTCTCCAAGAAAGCATTTGGTAACCGGCAGGACGTTTCTTGCCTCATTGTCTCTGGTCTGACACCAGGGCAGGGCTCAGCCGTGCCCCAGCCTGGCACAGCGGTCACTCCCCTGCACATCTCAGCCCAGCTCCTGCAACTTTGTCTGGATGCAACTGATTGTCCCTGCCCCCAGGGACTGAGCTCTGCTGATGGCCATGCACCCTGAGTCTCCTTCTTTTCCCTGTTCCTGACCGCCCTGTCCCCCAGAGAGGACAGGCTCTGCCTGCCAGGGTCTGCTGCCATGGCTGGGCTTCCTGGAGCGCTGCCCGCAGCTGTACCCAGCCTGTCTGGCCCAGGGATGGTCCCAGTGCTCCAGTCCCTGCAAACCTGTTGTACTGTACATCTGTTTTCAAGAGCTCTCCCCTATTTGCTCTGCTTCTGAAGTTACAGCTCTCTTCCACCAACCACCTTCTCCTCAACCCATAAGGATTCTGGTGACCACCTTCCCTAAAGCCACTGTCCTTTGGTCTGCAGCTCCAGAGGCTTCTCTTCTGTCTGAAAACAGCTCAGGGATTTAACCCCCTTCCCCCTCTCCACAATAAAGAAAACAAAACCAGCTCCCTTCCCCACCCCTTATCTCTTGCTGCCAGACCCTCTGGAGCAGATCTGGTCAAACAGACTGGCCAGATCAGCTCCCTTCCTGGCTCTGTTTCTGGGAAGTGGATGTGCTGTCCATTGGACAGAGGAAGTGCCAAGCCTTGGCAGGTTCCCTACTTATTTGCAAGACATAAGCTGCTGGCGTGGTGTCAGATGTGCATGCAAGAAAGTTGGATGCCAGTTAAAACCTACAGTCCTGTTTGTTTCATGCACTGTGAACTTATCCTATATACACTACTGGCTGGTTTATGCTCGAAGACATGAATTTAAAGGTTTGCACCTTCCTTTTACTTTAGTAATAACCAAAGCTTTTCTGTCACCCATGGAATAGCAGGGGTTTGCCACCAGGGCTCGTTTCCCTCTTCTGCACTTCCTCTCATTGTCTTTTCATTTCTCAATACTCAAGGCGAAGAGGGGATAGGAAGGGGACGGGCAGAATTACAGTCCCAAGGTCCCAGTCACTAAAGGTCCCTGAGTGACAGCACTATACAGTATCAGAAAATGAAGAAATAGAGTTGTGTTGGCCATGTATGTCCTGAGAGAGATTTCATTTCTATTTCTGCTCCTCCTCCTCTTCCACATGCCTTCCCCAGGCTGTTACAGGTGGAAAAGGTGCAAAACACTCTCCCCCAGCGTGGCTCCCTCAGGCAGCCCAGAACGTCCCTCATTCAGATGCTAAAAAAGCACAACCCAGCGAGCAACAAACCTGCCCCAAGCTGCCAACAAACCAAGCCCTGAGCATTGCCTTCTGCACCACTGCAGCGAAAATCAGAAGCAGCTCCACTTTGCAAAAGCATTCCCAAACCCTCTCCTCGCCCTTTCCCCTTTGTTAAGGAGAAGAGGGCAGCAGTGGGCACACAAGATGCAGCATGGAAATCCCCAGCACATTCCTGGTAACACTCATGCTTGTGATGGCTTGAAACCTCTGAGCCTTGAATATCAGAAAAATGCCTTGTTTTTCCTTCTCTACGTCCTTTCCGGATCGCTGGACCTCGAAACAAGACAGGGGTTGGTTGCCTTCTTTAGGGGTGGACACAGCGGAGGTGCCACCTCACTCTGAGAGGAGAGCACCCTTCCCTCACATTTCCTACTCCTCATCCCACTCCCAGGACGCTGTTGTTCTCTAGCACTCTGCCCCACCATCATCAAGCGTAAGGCAGCTCCTGAACCGTGACCAGTCCTGACCACAAACTCTTTGGCAAAGGTTATTGTGTCGGACACAAAAGTCCGGGAGCGTGGATGGACTGACTCTGTGAGTAACACTGACCTGGTGATACCAAGTTAGAAACATTCAAAGAGAGAAACTAGGATAACTCCTGATAAGAATGAGAACCCAGCCAACAGAGAGCAGAGGCCACAGCCCAGGAGTCTGGCTCCCAGTCCCAGCAGGTGAAGAACTCTGCTGAGCCGTGCTTTTTTTTTCCCCTGGAAATCTTTTGGATTGTCACTGGGGTCAATCCCGGATTGAAGCCTCAAATATTAAACACAGCCTCCCTGGGGCTGATCTCCAGTTTCTGGAGGCTGTACCTGCAGGGCACTGGTCGCTCAGGACCCTGCCCCGTGTGGGGCTCAGCACCCGAGGAGCAAAGAGCATCCGTGGGGTGTGCACCATCTGTGTGCTGCTGCCCCTGCCAGCCTCTGGGGCCGGCTCAGAGAGCTCTCAGCTGCCTAACTAACGGCACACATTTGTCAGGTTTTACTACAACTATCAGATTACTGGAGTTCCTGACTCATCTCCCTCAGCTTCAGAATTTCTCACCATGCAGACGTTTGTTTTCACTCCAGTCTGAACGCGTTTCTTATAGCTGCCTCTTTTTTTCCCCACTTTCATCGTTCTCACCACCCTTTACATTGCAATCACAGCTATAAAGGGTAAATTTTTAGATGTTTTATTTAATCATCAATTTCCTGATTAGACTCCCCTTGAAAACTGGACCTGCTGATAGGCAGTCTCCATGTGGGAACTGCAGCCATGGCACGCTTATATCCACCAACATTATACTGCTGCTGTCATAAAACACAGCTTTATGACTTCCATTAAAGCATTTAAAAGATACTTCTGAAGAGAATCTCGTTAGAAAGCGTAACTTTCTCCACTGGCCATTTAAATTCCTGCATATCAGGTAGACAGAACTACCTGATCCTCCAGCCACTATCCAGACTCTTACTCCTATACAGACCAATACAGACCATGAACTGCAGCAATTTTGGGAAAACCCAACCCTCATGGATGGGGGAACCAGCAGGAGACAGTTCTGCGGGGCAGGGGAGAATCTAAGTCTGATTTAACAACTGTGCTAAAACGTTGGTGAGTCCAGGGAGGCCTGGACCAAAGGTGTGCATGCATGAACATGAGAGAGGGGGACAGACGCGTGGGAAAGGGGGGATGCTCTACTCTTATGCTTCAGATTCTGCATAAGACACGTTACTGATATAAAAATAACAATAATTACTCTGATGAGGCCTGATCCTGCTTCAGCCAAGTCTAGGTAAAACTTTCCCTGACTTCAGTGTTGCTAGGTCGGGCCTGTAGTGATTCACATTTTCATAGTACTGTACAGACATAAATTAGTGGATGAACGATGTGCATCAGGGTCATCTGAAAAACAGGAGTTTCCCTGGTCTCAGAGGATCACTCTGCTCTCCCAAGCAATGGGAATCAAGGAAAAAGGAGGAGAATGCTAGTAGGAAAATAAAAGGATGGTTGGATAAAGGGCAATGTGGGTGTCTGCGGGTCTGACAGGAAAAAACTCAATCAGGTAAGAACAAGGTTCTCATCATTACTCCAGGAATGGCAGAATGACCCTAGGGTTAAAGTTTTGCACTTGTGAATTTAACATTTTCATGGCTTTTATTAATATTATAAGGGAGATCATCAATCATCAGTGATTGCCAAAGTGGCCAATAATTCAGTGATTTTCCTGAAGGTCACTGGCCCCTTTGGAAAAGTCTGACCTTCCTGTCCAAGGCCAGGTTCCCCTGCTGCAGCTTCCTCAGGAATGCCTGTGGATGGAAGCTGCTGGGGACTCAGGGGCTTCCACAAGCACCAAGCTCAGCATTTTCACTGCAACCCTCACCCTGCCCAGCCTTTGGAGACCATCATCGTGCAGCAGGGTGATGCTCCATGGAGCTCTACCTCACCCTCAGCTTCATCATCTGCGGGGAAGGGCACAGAGTGCTTTTTCTCTACATTCTGTATGTCTAAACAGACATAAAGCAAGGCCTGGTAGAAGCAGCACAGATCAGAGGCTGCCAGCCCACCATTCGCTCCTGAACTTCTTCGGAAAGGGGATCACTACCATTTCCCTATTTATTTTCATCCTGAAACATAACGAAGTTAAATGACACCCAGCCTTTCCTGCACCTCGATGCAGGCTGTGGTCACTCCCAGGGCTGGAGTGTGGATCCATTGTCTGGCATAAGGAACAGGGAGAGGGGGGAAGGGTTAAATCCTTAGAGTCCTGCAACTGCTCTTCTCTCCAGACTCAGTAAGGAAGATGCAGGGTGGGAATAACTAGGAACAACGCCTCCTTTGAGGACTGAATCTGCTGAATCGAGATCAGATGCCAGCAGTGAGCAGCAGCCCTGCCCTATTGCTGATCCCCAAATCCCTCTCTTTCCCTCAGCAAGTGCCAGTTTGCACACTCTGCCTCCCCAGCTCTGCCTCTGGAGCTGGGACCCCGACCTCCGACCTGGTGAAGCTGCAACGAGCAAACAAACCCCTGCTATTCCCCCCCACCCAAAACACGCTGCCAGTTAAATGTCACCTGTGTTCTCTTTCTACAAAAGATATTACAAAACCCCCCTCCCCAGCCCCCCTCCCCAGAAAACATGCTTGCACACACGCATCCATGGACACACGTGCCCACACACGCACACACAGATGCTCCACGCACGCACATTCACGCAGGAAAAACAGCTTGCAAACTCCTGAAGGTGGAAAAAGGCATCTTGCAAATGTGCCTTGGTTTTGATAAGTTCCCTCCTCCCCCCCCTCCCATGAATCCCACGTTGCCCCTTCCCTCCCAAATAATTGCCTCGTCCTCCCCTCCCTTCCCAGCCTCTTCCAAAATAAATATTCTTTTTATTTGTTGGTTTAAAAGATTCTTTTAGGCTTGTAAGCGAGAGAGAGGGAGAGAGAGAAAAAGAAAAGAAAAGAATCTCATAGCATGAGAGTGAAACCCCACCATCTCATGAATCCATGAAAGAATAAATATGAAGGGGTTTAGAGCAGTGACGGAAGAAAGATTAAAAAATATATAAGACTGAAAAGTGAAAGATGAAATTCAGTAGTGAAATGGAAGTGAGGATAGAGCATTAGTGAGCACAGCCAAAGATAACCTATCACCCCCACCAGTTTTTGACTCAACTTCTTTAAATCTCCCCCCTCTTTTTTTTTTTCTTTTTTAACTTTTCTTTGTTTTAAGGGTTTTTTTGTGTTTTTTCTCTTTTTTTTTTTCTGTCTTTTTTTTTTTTTTTTTTTTTTTTTGGTTTTGTTGATTTTTTTTTTTTTTTACAATGGTTTAAGTCCTTCAGCAGGAAACCAAAATCAAGACAAACACATCCCTCCCTGAAACCAAACCCCCTCCCGTACCTTTCTCTCCCTTCACCCCACCCCACACTCCGTGGTTCTACATGTGCTGAAAAGAGAAGAGTAAGCTTAGAATAAATCTAATGAACCATAGGAATAAATGACAATGATAGTAAAGAGTAAAACCCAAACCCAAAAGACCACAACACTCCCGTGTTGTCATTGTCTGAGTGTCTGTCCCTATTATCTCTCTCGGAGGGCCGCAGGCATCAATTTACATAGTACAACCAGTAAACAAGGTTGAAGAATCCAAAAGTGATCGGAAAAATGATCCGTGACCACTTGTCAATGGTGCTGACGTCCGTCAGGTCTGGGATTTTGAGCTTCAGCTTGGACGACCGCCGGCGCAGGCGGCAGTTGGCGCGGTTGCGGGCGGCGGCGTGGTGGGTCAGCGGGACGTGGCGGTCCAGGGTCGGGTGGTGGCCGAAGCCATCCCGAGAGGCCAGCGGCTTGCGGAACTGGATTGCCGAGCCTTCGAAGGACATGACAGAGTTTCGAGAGTCGCCCACGCTGCTCATCATGTCCGTGGCCAGCAGCTCGTTGTTCATCTCCAGCGTGCTGAGGAGGATGTTACCGTAAGGGTCGACCTGGAACGGGGAACACAGACACGGAGGTACTGGGGTGTCCTGTGCACCTTTAGGGGCCACTCTGAACAGACTTCTGGGTAGCGATACTGCTGGAAGTTATATAATTTATAAATTCTTAAAGTAACTTTGTTGCCTTAAGTTTCAGCTTTCCTGTATTTCACATTCTGTGCTGCCCAGGGTGCAGCTCTGAGCTCACACTCAGGGTCACTCAGCTCTCTGCACACAGCAGTGACACAAAACAAATCCTTTTCCTGCTGCACACCACGGACAACTTTCAGACCCAAAAGCACAAACCACGGTGGCTGAAGAGAGAAGGATGGGACCTCACAACCTGGAGCTGGAATTGGACAATTAAACCCCAAAATGCAAATGGACCAAAACTGATAAAAATGTAAGACCTCCTGACCAGTCAGCCATTTCTGTGCCCATTTTGCATCCACCGTAGCCCTGGCCAGGCTCTTGTCCTGCCCAAGGTGTACCCTAAAGGCCTTTCAATAAATATCTACTTTATTCTCCGGCTCTGCCCAGTCTCTGTTCCAGGCCAGCCTTCCTAAAGCATCAACTTTAGTCATGGGCTGGTTCGCCTTTGCCAAAGGGGAGGGAAATTGAGGTTTCTCTTTGAAAGACTCTGTTCAGTGAGGGTTTGAGTCTCACTGGGTGATGCCTCCATCAATAAAAAGAAGATTCCTAGATTCTGAGAGCTAGACTGGGAGTAGCCAGAAGACACAGAGGAGACAGAGAATTAACAGTAACAGATATTAACATTAACATTAACTGATATTAAACCCCTGGCAGGTTCCCAGTCTAGGAAAAGATTGATAAGAGAGCCAAAGAACGAGGACCAAAAATAGCATTGGAGGTGAACGTATCAATAAAGAGCAAAAGATCAAATACTAAGAACTGTGTCATGCAGAACCAGCAAATGAGAATTTCTCTTTTTTTTTTTTTTTTTTTAATATATAAACATGTGAAAACCCTGGTAAAGAATCACATGTGGTTGGAATGATTTCCACTGCACATCCTGGCCAGGATAAAGTAATGCCCGACTCATTAATACTTAAAACTTTCTTCCCCAGAGTTCGGTGACAATACCCTGGATGGGGTCATTTGTGAGCACGGAATGTGCTGCATTTGAGGGTTGTCCACTGCTGTTGGGGCGGAAGGAGCAGCCACCTGTGCTTGCAGCAAATTTTTTAGTGGGGGAAATGTGGTTCTGCCAACACAGGAGGACCAAAAGCCACAGAGGGACTTTTGGCTACACTTGCCCCACACAAGGGGAGGGTTCTGATGAGACTGGATAAGGACAATCAAGGAGGGAAAATTACCGGACAAGGGAAACAGGGGCCCATCTCTCGTGGTGAGCACAAAGGCTTCTCCGCAGTGGAGAGCCCGAATTCTCCTGCCACAATGAAAGGAGAGGACAAACCTGCTCTCTCACCCTCTTCTCCTCGTAGCGGTGGCGCTCGTTGTTGGCCTTGCTGATGCGCTCGCTCTGCTTCTTCTGCTGCCGGGGCCCTCGCCCGAAGAATATGTAGTTGACGAAAGCATATTCCAGGAGCGCCAGGAACACGAAGACGAAGCAGCCCATGAGATAAACATCGATAGCCTTGACGTAGGGGATCTTGGGGAGAGTCTCCCGCAGGTGGGTGTTGATGGTTGTCATGGTCAGCACCGTGGTGACCCCTGCGAGGAGAGGGCAGGTGCTCCGTTACTGCCGTGGGAGGGTTTCCTGAAATGCCAATCTCAGCTCCCACTTCCCTCCTTCCAGCTGGACAGCCTCAGGAGGGGTGGGAGCGGTGCAGCTGGGAAGGAAACTGTCGTTATTCTAAGCCCACGTGCCCACTGCAAACTGCTGCAGCAAATGAACCAGCAGCAAACTGCTGGAGAGAGTGTCAAAGCTGAGTATGACAGGGATCAGCATCCACTGGACCCTGTTTTCTTTAAGTCCCCCTGACCTTCCCTCTGTCTCTCAGTGTGGTAGGAAACACTGTTTTGCTCTTTTTTCTCCTCTCCTCCTCCCTTTTTTCTCCCTCATGAACTCATCAGGCTTCACTGTGTGCTACTGAATGCCTCAGCATCCTTGGCATGAGTTTTATAAGCTGCTGTGTCTTTCCAGTGCCATGAATTGGAGAAAGAGTGAAGAGATTTCCTCTTCATGGCACTGCCTTTTTTTTGCCTGCCTCGTAGGCTTCTGTCCTTGACCCCATCAGTTCCCACCTTCCTCTCACCAGCTTTACCATTCATTACATCAGTTATCACTTGTACACATTCCTCCCATGGTTCTCACACTCTCCTTTTTAGGCCTCCTCTCATTTCTTGCATCTCAAATAAGCGTTTTGTGAACACTTTTGTCCCCCATCTACTCAGTTCCAAAAGCCTGATTCACTATGATTACTCTCACAGCTCCGGTCCTCTTCTTCAGCTCCATCTCAGACTCTTCCATTCTCTGGACTGTCAGAGTGGCCTCAGACCTGCCTCTTTGACAGCCTTCTGCCAGCTCCAAAACGATGGCAACGAGCCCTCATACTTCTTTTGGGGGTGGTAACTCTTCCTCTTCAACCTAGTCTTCCTCTAGCTGCTCTTACTACCTTGCCGATCCTCTTTTCTCCTTTTCTCCTCCTCCTCTGTCCGTTGGCAGCTCTGATAATCTCCATGACCTTAATTTGCTGCTGTGGTTTCAGCCCCACCTCTGCAGCGCTGGCTCTCTGTGCACCCTGCACCTCTGCTCGTCCCGTTCCCCCTTTCACCCTCGCTGTGTCTTTGCTGCCGCTCCTTCAGATGAAAGGCTGAAAGAACTATTAGCCTTCAGTTGGGTAAACAGAAGGGAGATATATTTATATACACACAATGTGGTCTATATTTAGGCAGTAGTCTAAATATACAGAAATCTGAGGCAAAGAAAGGGAGAATAGAACGTTCTCCATGCCTCCATGAAGAAGTGGACAAATTGCAATGGAGACTTAGGGCAGAGGCAAAGAGGAGCTCTTTGACTGTGTGAGCAGGTAAATCTGGAGATAAAGTGACCAGAGGAGGCTGAGGGGTTTCTCTTTTTGGAGCTTTTTATGGATAGGTTAGGTCGAGAACTGTCAGGAATAGTTTAGGGAGAGCAGTTGCAGTTCTGATCTACAATGCTTTTCTTCTGTCTTCTCCTTTGAGTCCAGATGTCAGCAGAGATTCAGCAGCTGTGCATCTCACCTCCACCCTTCTGCTTGTGCTTTCACAATGTCTGCCACGGTCTCTTTTTCTTCTCTCTGATTACATTCCTGTCAATGCAACTTACCCTTTTAATTTACCAAGTTTTTCTCTCCCCATCTCTCTGCTCCAGCCTCTCAGAGCAGGCAAAGCCAAATCACCTCTTTTAGACCTTTGTACAACCCACCCCTCCTCTGAGTCTTCTCAAACTCCTTCTCCTAGAGCTACTTGGAGCCCCCAAGCTCTGCTGTAAGACCCAGCCTCTACCTGAGCTGCATGGCCTCTCTGAGCCTTGTCCCACTCACAGATCCAACCCTGCTCCCTCCTTACCTCTGCTGTTGCCCGTGAACTTTCCCTCATGTCCCACAGCCCCATCCTCATATGCCAGCCATCCGCCTTCCTCCTGTTCCTCCTTCAAATCCCTCATCTGCCATCCACCCCCACTTCCCTTCTGTTGCTTTAAAGACCTCATTTATTCCCTCTCTTAGAGGAAAACGTTCCTATTTAGGGGAGCACGTGCCAAAGAAGAACTTGGACTTTAACTGCTGTCCCGCATTTGCCTTGGCTGTGAAGGTCTTCACCTGCAGAGAGCGTCTGTATGGGGCCTGAGCTATCAGAAAAATGTGTAATGCCCCTTCCTCTATCTCTTTCATCTTTTAACCATTCCCATACAACTTTTTGTCCATCCAGCCTCAGCAATAATCACCCAACTGACCCCTCCTGGCACACCTGTAGACAAAGAGGTGCACGGATTTCTCTTCTTAAGAAAACCAGAGCAAACCAGGGCAAAGGAGCTCATGGCATGTCAGGGTCCCACGCACCTGACAATCAGTGACCATCTACATTTTTGTTTACGGAGTTTAAACTCACACCCCAAAAAAATTTTGGTAGGACTTTTACTGATTCAAATAAAACCAGACTCCAGCTCGGGAGGTACTAATGAACCAAAAAAAAAAAAAAAAAAAAAAAAAAAAAAAAAAAAAAAAAAAAAAAAAAAAAAAAAAACCAAAAGAAAAAACAAAAACTAAACCCAAACAAAACAGAAAACCCAAACCACCAAAAAAAACCAAAAAAAAAAAAACCAAAAAAACCCCAAAAAACAAAAAACCCAAACAAAAAACCCCACCCAAAACAAGGAAAAAAAACCCCAAAAACACACACACACACACACAAAAAAAAAAAAAAAAAAACACCAAAAAAACCCCACCACAACAACAACCAAAAAATGTAACTCTTCTGATTGAAAATTTAAAGTTTTTCTCAGAAAAAAAACCCCAAAAGTCCATTTGGCATGACAACTTTGACAGACTTAATTGCTACCTCATAAAATAAAGGGATTTTCTTGGTTACAGCTGATCCCCCTCAAGAAAACACCTCCAAAAATATAACGAAAAGTCCATACCCAGTGCCACTCGTGCAGCAGAAGCGTCATAATTGATCCAGAAGGAGACCCAGGACAGGATGGTGATGAGGATGGATGGCATGTAGGTCTGCAGGATGAAGTAGCCAATGTTCCTCTTAATCCGGAAACTCAGGGATAAGCGCAGATACGAACCTGCCAACGAGACATTAGAGGAGGATGTGACCCGAGAGCAGGGCAAGGCTGTATTTGGGCTAAGAGATTAGGTTAGGAATTGAAATTTTACTTGGAAAAAGTTCTCGAGAGGCAGGAATAATGAGAAATCTCCTGATTTCTGCAGCTGGTTTTGCAGGCTGGTCAGTTTTTGCAAGGGGCCTCTTCAGAACCTGCTCAGTAGTCCCAGAGTATTAAGAAGAAAGGAAACTGTAGATAAGTCACATTATTATATCAGCCATCATGGGAGAATGGCTGTTCAGTGCTGGAATTGCTGTCGTGGTGCCAGCCAATATGATGGAGGCTTACACAGGAGACTTTAACCCTATATTTGGGTGCCACAAGATGATTTTCCAACGTTTCATGTGCCAGGTCTGCCTCCAAACAGCAATGAAGATCTGAATCATATTTTTCCCATGCTGTTCTAAAAATGGGTTATGGTCAGACTGGGCAAATTCATATGCAAATAGAGCGCTGCTAGTTAATCTGAAGGTCCCTTTTTTATTATTTTCAAGTTGTTGCAACTTCCTCCTAATCTTTTAGCAAACCTAATGAGGATAGTGAGGACAATAAGTACTTTTTACAGCCCTTCCACTGGAGCAGGCTAATTTTGACAGGGACAAAGCAGTGCCTCTTTCATTGCTGTGAGACAATGAAGCCCAAGTCATTCCTCCTCCCCACCTCTGTCCCTCAGGCAACACAGGAGCCTGAAACATGGGTGTAACCCTGGCTGGCAGCTAAAGTAACAAGAAAACAGCAGTTCTAGACCATCAGGGATGCAGTCTGGGAAAAAGGAGGGGTTGTTCTCTCACCGCTATGTGCAACTTGAATGGCTTGAACACAATATTTCACCAGTCCTTTTTTTTCTGACAGGTGTGTGCTGTGCTGTTTTGGCAGTGAACTCCAGCTCAGACCAGCAACCAAAATCCAACCCACTCCAACTTTTCAGCTCCAGCATCTGAGTCGTCCCAGGTATTCTCTCCAAACCTTTTTATTGCCATGTACAGAGGGGTTTGCATCATTTCATAGCTCACTTGCTTCTCAGTGGGTATAATTTCTCCTTACTATTGCACCTACATTAGCTCTGAGACCCAGATGTAAACCAGGTAAAAATCAGAGGAAGGCTGAGAACCTTCTCAAGAGGTTCTGAGTTGAGCCATTATTTTGACTAAGAAATGGGAACAATTGCAGTGGGGAAAATGATTTTGAAAGCCTTGAAGAGAAGCAGGGGGGAAAAAAAAAAGAAAAAAAAAAAAAAGGCAAAGTTGGTGGGTGTAGAAGATACCATTTTTATAGAGGAGCCCCAAGTGGAAGGCTAGATCCTAAGTTACTGCCCCAGCATCTGAATCAGAGGGATTCAAACCCATTGATCAGCAGCGGGTTTGCCCATTCCATGCATCCCTCCACCAGAGACTCACCGGTGGTGAAGACCACTTCTCTGCTGACCAGCCTCTGCTCGATGATGGTGAACTGGGGCAGCTCCAGCACCTCCATCCCCGTGACAGCAGAGTCATTCCCTTGCCAGAAGAAGACGATGTCATCCACCGTGTAACCATCTGCAGGGGGGAAGGAGCACACGGGGAGAGCTGAGCTGACAGGCTGGGCCAGACGACACCTCCATCTGCACTAAAGGGGTCCTGAAGAAAGCCCACACCAAGCCTAGCCTCTCCCTGCTGAAGTACTTTCCTTCTTCAGCTGAACTTGGCAATACAGACACCAGGAGAAGAGGAAAAATTGGCCAGAACTCCCACCTCAGGCTAGAATTCAGGAGAAAAAGGTGAGGTGTGGCCCATCCAGCCTTGACTCGCACTATGTGATCTCCATGGCTGACACGACAGGGACTTGAGCACCAAATGCACCAAACGCAGCGCTCTGCTTTTTAAAAACGGCCTCCTTTTACCAGGAGGGGGAGACCACACAGTACAGACTGGTGGGACTGGGCAAACAGGGCGGCTCAGGATGAAAAAATCCCAGAGAGAAGAAGATCTACAGCAGCAGTTGAAAAGAAGTTTGAAGATCAGAGCACCTCCCTTTTCTAAGTACTCTCAGTCAAAATTCAGATCCGAGAAGTGAACAGAGTCTCTGAGGCTTGGGGCTGCTTTTACCAGCTGCTGGCTGAGAAGAGCAGTAATGAGAGAAGAGAGGGAAAAAAAATCAGGCTCAAATATTCATCCCTCACATTTCAGAGTAATGGGTTTGTTAACTCAGCCAAGGCTGCAGCTTCTTGATTTAACCCCAAAGTGTGCCAGAGAGGGCTGAATGGGCTGGAAATGGACTCCCAAGTACTCTGGGCACATGGGGAATGAGGCCAAGGGGATGAAACCATGAAACCCCTCACCCAGCAGTGTGACGTTCACTGTCCTTGTGACCAGGATAGATCCCAACTTGAAAACCAACAGCGCTTTTGGAGCCCTTTGGCTGTTGCTGCACGAGGGTGGCCTCAGATCCCCAGTAAAGCACTAAGACACGGCCAGGCTTTGGCACAGCTCGGGGCAAGGCTGCCCTGGGAGCGTGAGCCTCCGCTGTGCCCGCAGACAGCTCGAGGTCAGCACCTGCACTGCAGCACAGCAGCCTGGCTCAGCCACCACCCTGACAGCAGCGGCAGCTGCCCGGCCACGCCAGGCTCACAGCCACTCAGGAGGGGCCACCACACCCAGCACCAGGGCATCGGTGCGCTCAGGGCAATGAGGAGCTGCTGGATGTACACTGAGGAGGAATTCTCTGAGGGATAAGGGTTCCCCCAGATCAGAGCTGAACCGCTGAGGGCAGTGTCATCCCGAAGCTGCTGAGTGGACAAAGGGCTCAGCAGTCTGGTGTGATCTCACAGCTGACCCTGCTTTGAGCTGCAGGCTGGACTAGAGACACCCCGAGGTGTCTTCCCAAACGGAATTATTTGATGACTGTGCAGTCTCCGAGCCCACATCCTGCACTCCCAGTCATTACTGTGCTTATTCATGGGTTCAAAAACACAAACCAAATCTTCCAAATGCCGTGCCACATCTGCTTCTGATGGAAATCAGCTAAGCCAGGGCTCCACCTCCCTCCCCAGCTGGCATGTTGCTGCTCCCAGAGTGGTAAACCCTCACACCTCCGAGCCCACAGGGTTTTGGGACCTTTGAGTAATCCTTCTCCTTCTTTCATCCCTCTCTGTGCACAGGACCTGGTGTTTGCATCACTCAGCCCCGGGGCTGGAACCAGCAGGAAACATCCAAGTCCCCCCGCTCCTGCCAGTGGCTGATTCCAGCAGCCCCAGCTCAGAAACATCGTGTACCATTTCACATCTGAATTCATCTGGCTCAGGCTCTCAGGCTCCCATGGTTGTTCCAGATTTCTCCAGGAGGTTCCCAAGCCCTTTCCTCGCAGCGTTCCCCCTCTGCAGAGGCAAACCCAGCCTGTAAACAATTCACCTCTCCACCTCCTTTGCAGCAAGCAAACCAGACTGAGCTATTGAGGTTTCTCACTGCACAACATCTGCTCCAGCCCTCGAACCACTTTTTAGCGCCTTTCCTCAACCTCTCCCGATTTCTCAGCTTCCCCCCTAAGTTTTGGAACCCAAACACAGGCAGAGCCCATTTCCCCACCTCAGTGACACGTTCTGAGCTCTGACTCAGGGCTCCCCTGGTTCATATAACAGAACGCTCCAGCCCGTTCTGTCAGAGCCACAGAAGCTCCAGCCGTGGTGCCCGGGGCTGCCATGCCCTCCTCACCTCCCCGTGCGGCTCCAGGCCCCTGGGGACGGCCCTGCAGCCCTGCACACGGGCACAGAGCCCTGCATTTGGCTGTGTTCAAAGCCCTTCCGGATGGATTCCGATTGGGAAGGATTCAAATGCGCGGCGAGCACAGCCCCGCACGCTGCTAACTCCATCATCCACAAATTTAACAGCAGTGACTTCAAATTTACTTCCTGATCAGCGAGGAAAATGTCAAATTACGGTAACTAATTTTAGGAGATCTCACAGTTAACTAGCTCTATTCCATTTATTCTATGGCCTGCTGATGTTGGGTACCAATTTTTTTGTATTTTTCTTTTTTGTTTTTTTTTTATTATTATGGCATTATGCAATATGAAATCGAGCATGTTTTTCACGAAGCCATTTTTTAAAAGTGTTTCTAGAGGGAAAGGTTGCTTGGTCTAAAAATAAATGCTTCGCTTTGATTTCTAGCTTTAAAGAGAAAACCAAATTTCCATTTTACTTCTAAAAAGTAAACGAACTTTCACAAAGACAAGTCATTCCCATCCGAAATATCGAAAAAATATTGATGTGACGTCTTTAAAATGTCAGATTAGCAGCCTGTTTGCAGCCTGCCTCATCAGGTTTTTGTTGGATCCTGGCACACAGATAGGCAGGGGTATCCGTGGCGAGGGTTATTTTTGGGGTGGTGGGGTGGGATCAACAGGCAGTGCTTATCTCCTACAGGTCAGAGCCCCGAGCTGCTGTGGGGCAGGGGACCCCATTTGCCTTCTGCTGGTCCCAAACCCAGCACCCCTGCACCAGAAAAGGGCTTTTTCTCTGAGGTGTGGGTCGGTTCCCTTGCTTTTTAAAATACCTTGGGTCTATAATCCGGCCCTAAAAGGACTGATGTTCCAGAGTCGTGGGGAAGCAAAGGAAATGGAGCCCTGCAGATTGCCAGTGTGTGGAAGAACAAAAGCTCTGAGGAAGGAAACGACTGGATCTCCTCATCTCGGCCTGGGTCTCAGGAATATCGTGAGGAAATATGGCTTCGATGAACAAATTGGCTTGACATGACCCATTAGGAACAAAATCGCAACACGGGGAACTGCGGGTAATTCCCTGCCTCCTGTTTTCTTGGTTCCACTGTAAGCTGCTCCCAAACTGCTGAGGAGCGGCAGAAATGGCATTCTGGCAGTCGTGCCGGCGGCAGGAGCTCCCTTCCATCCCACGACCCCGCACAGCGCAGGAGCCAGGCACGGCAGGGACGGGGACAGCCGCGGGAGCGGCGGGAGCTCCCTGCTGGAAGGAGCAATTCCCAAAAAATCACCCCCGAGGCTGCAGCAGCACTGCCGGGAGCTCTGCTGCTCCGGGCCAGCCCTGCAGGGACCCTGCAGAGCATCTTTATCGAGGAGAGCCGGACCGGCTCTGGCAGCACGGCTGGAGGAGGATTCCCGTGCCAGCCCCGGGAACATCCAGGCGGGGTGAGGGCTTGGTGCCACCTCCCACAGGGAGCGGAGCCAGCCGTGAGCAAGGACAGCTCCCCAGGGCTTCCCTCAGGCTAAGGGAGGCTTCCACCCCTCTCCTGGCACTGATTTTAACGCCCAGCCTGCTGCTAGAGCTCCGTTTTCCTGGGAATTTCCCCCCATGGGCGAGGGAGCCCCCGGGAGGCATCCCCAGGAGCGGGGAGCTGTGGCCGGGGCGGGTGGCATCAGGTGGCACCGAGCGGCAGGGGACGTGCCCGAGGCATACGCACAGCTCTCGATCTCCAGCGTGCAGTTCTGCTGGTCCAGCGGGTACCTCCGCAGGTCCATCATGCAGGCGGCCGTGGTGGTGATCCTGAAAGGGGGAGACAGGGGAAGAAGAGAAAAAAAAAATTAAAAAAATCTGTTGTGTCTCCTTTTTTTTCCTTTAAAAAAAAAAAAAAAAAAAAAGAGAAAGAAAAAAGGAGAAATGAAAGGCAGAAGTGAAAGTCAGGCAGCATTTGAGGCCGCTGTTTCCCTGGAAACCAGGGAGATCCGGGGTGGGAGGTGTGCAGGGCGCGGGGCTGGCGCGGCTCACCCCCGGTGGCACGGCACAAACCCTCCGTGACTCACGGCAGCAAGGCAGCGGCTCTGTGGGGTGGGGAGGGATCTGTTCCTGCTGTCTGTCCCTGAAGAGAGACAAAGAAGCCGGGAGTAGGCACAGCTCCGGCTTGGGGGGGAAGAGGAGACGCTGCCAGACACGTGTCGGTGAGGCTGAGGATGGATTGATTCCATCACCCAGCAGTGACCTATCGCTGACCGCATTATCGCCCCTCTTCCCTCAGGAGTTGCCCCAAACCCCCTAATTACAGCCCCCCCATCCCCGTCCCCTCCCTTTTACCCTTGGCACCGCCAAACCCCAAAACCCGGAGCCCCCCCGGCAGAGCCCTCCCGCCCCACGGCCCCGCTAGCGGGGATTGCGTGGTCAGCAAAGACACACGGGCGATGTGTGTGGGGGGTGTGTGCATCCCCCAAAAATATCAATACGGGCAGGGGACGAGGGTGGGCGCTGCTTTGGGGCTGCTGGAGAGGATCAGCAGCGCGGCGCTGAGGTTCAGCTGAGGATGCCAGGAGGGTCCGTGTGTGTCCCAGCAAGGAATACTGTCCATCTCTGGGGCGGGGGATTTTGGGGTGGGATAGATGAGGCAGGGACAGAGTTAACTCCCCAGCACGGCGGCACCGCCCTGCAGTTCACAGGCTGCCCCTGTTTCTCAAATCTATCGCTCCCCTCACCCTCTAATGCAGTCCTCTTGCCGTGCGATGGATGTGTGCAGAGTGCTGGAGACGGGGGAGAGATTGCTGCATTCTCCCCCTATTTTTTTTTCAATTAACCATCTGGAAGGCATTAATCAAGCTACACATTTTTTTACTATGTAGGCATAACCAGTGAACTGTTAACTAGAAAGCTTTATCTTCTGAGCCCTGTGGCCTGGGAGAGAGAAAAGAGAGGGGGGGAAAAAAAAAAAAAAAAAGAAAGAAAAACAAGTAAGTAGGGAGGATGAGATGGCGAACCAGTGAAAGGGAAGGGGAGAAAAAAAAAAAAAAGAGAGAAAGCAAAAAAACATCAATGGTAGAAAAAGAGACCAGAAAGGGGGAGAATATGGGTGAAGCTGGACATAAAATTGGAAATGGGGAGGAGGGGGGAAGAAGGTGGGAGGATAGAAGAAGGTGTGAGAGGGCTGCCCCAGTGGGGGTATCGGGGCAGGGGCTGTGGCAGGGCAGGCTGGCAGCCCCGCAGAGCTGCTGGCTCTTTAAGAAATCTCGTGTGCTAAATTTATCTTCTCTGCTGTCTGTGAAGTCTGTTTGTAGGAGATGAAGCCTTGAGGAGAGCCTTTGCCACTGCCTGCCGTGCTATAAATAGATCCGAAGAGACGAAGGGAATTTATATATATCCTCACTGGGTCTAGATACAACACTGCAACTGCCCTCTCTCCGAGCAGGGGGCCCAGGCGAGCTCTTAACCCTTTTATCCGTAATGCATTCGGGGTGGAGGAGAAAGCTCTGAAGGGGGAGAAGGACGACAGGACAGGAGCCACTTAAAAAATCACCACCGCGGCTTTGCCGTGGCGTGGATCGCTCTTCCAAGCTCTTGGAGGGCAGCTGGAAACACGACGCCCGTCCCACCCTCATCCTGCTGCACTGGGCTAACAGCGGTGGGGGCAACTGAGCAGGGGAGCTGTGACCTTGGCAGGGAAGCCCAAGGTGGGAGGTGTGGAGGCCAGGGTGGCCGGCGCTGGGATGGAGCGGCGCACGGGGATGAGTCATTGCACACGGCATCCACTCCCCGGATTATAGCGCACCCCTGGGAAATCGCGGCCACAAACGCGCTTCCCCGCTCCCCCCACAAAGTGTGAGGAGAAAAAAAAAAACCAAAAAACAACCAACCAAAAAAAACCCGGATTAAATGAAAATTTTCCACCCCATTTGTGGAGCCCCCGTGGGCTAAAAGCTTTGCAGGGTGTCCGTCCCAAAATCGCAGGGTTGGCTGCAGAAAGGACGGCCAGGCTCCCGCCTGCTCGGCTCGACAGGGACCCTCTGGCCAGGATTTGCTTCTCACCTGCAGCACTGGTTGGAAATGCAGAGCGTGACACAGTGAGATATGGCTACCACACTCCATGCACCAAACCCTGCTCGCGCCGGCAGCTGGCATAAATCCACTGCCACGCCAATGATTTTTTTGCAAGATCGCACCAGTTTGTATCAGCAGAGATTTACATCAGGGCAGAATTCAGCCCTGTTGATTCGAAAGGAAGGGACAGGTAGGACAGAAAGGAGAAAAACAAGATTAAGAGGACATTTGTCCTCAAAAAGCCAGATAATTTCTTTCTTCCTATCCAGAAAGGGCAGGTATATCCGCACTGGGTAGCTCAGCATCCTCCAGAGACGCCCCAGTCAGGTGCAGATCCCAAACTCCAGGTGATTTGCCCATGTGAAGCTGCTGGGGCAGGTAAAATGGGAACCATGTCGGGTTTTGGTGTGCGTTTTGAGCAGAGGCGGCACAGCCATCCATAGCTGTGCCAGGCTGCAGCCACCTGCCCGTCCAGGGTGTTTCAGCTGCAGAGCCTGGCCAGCCCAGGGACGCCAGCACCGCAGGACCAGCCAGGTGTGGGCGCCTGAAGAGGAACAAGATTCAAGAGGCAGCTGGTCTGGGCCACCAGGTCCAGGTCAGGTCTTGCCTCTGGGCTTCCTGAACCCTGATAAACCAACCCAGGACATAGGCCAGGGAGGATGGAGGTGTTTAATTCTTTAGACTGCAGATCTTACAAAGTATCCTGGACACCAACTTCCCTTTGATAGACCCTGCTCGGAGACTCATCATTGACCTGCTCCTAGAGGGGCCAAGGGGAGTTTTCTCCAGCTCCTTTGGTGGCTGTGTACCAGGGACAGGCGGGACTCATGGGGGGATGAGAGGCTTCGTGCACCTCTCACAGTCAGAGGGCAGCAGGAGCAAAACGCCGTCAGCCCAGTGACCTTTTGGGGTGACAGCATGTGCCGTGGTCCAGCAGGCCACAGCACCAAGCTCTGCCTCATCCTTTCATGGGTATAAATGAAAGCCTTGATACACTTTGAGCTGTTGTGTGAAGAGAAGGGCTTGCTTGGCACGTGGGAAACCGCCTGGGGAGGACAGGATAGGGGGATGGCTGGGGGCATTGACACTTGGGAGCTCCTGTCTCCACAGGGGTAAGAGAAAATCAAGGTGGAAGGAAAGCAAGAGGTGGAAAAAGGAGGAGAGATGATGGCATGAGCACAGATAGGGAAGGCAGGAGTGGAGATGACAGAGAGGAGAGCAGAGAGTACAGGACAGAGCAGCAGGGAAGAGAGGAGGATGATCAGGGGCTGCACGGGGTAAAGCAGCCTGAAGAGGAAGCGCTGGAGGAGGAGGAGAGGTTAAAAGAGGGAAGGCAGAGGAGAGGATACTCACTCAGTGAGCAGGGAGATGAGGAGACAGGGAACAAGCCACCATCCTGTAAACAGCTCTAGACAGAGCACACTGCCTCCAGAAGACGTGAGCACAGTGAAAGGGAGCAGGGAGCGCGGGGACCAGAGGGAACGCCAGGGAAGGATGCCACCTTCCCCGTGGCGTTAGCATGAGGCGCTGGCGCCCGGCCAGCCCGCATCTTCTCCTTCCCCCTCCTCCTCTCCCGCTTCTCTACCCACCTCCCTCCCCTTTCAAATTCAGAAATTTGTGTGGTGTGAAATTTCATCTGCCTTGACGGCGATTCACGGAGACGCTGCCCGTGGAGAGGAGCGGCTCTCCCGCGCCGCGCGCTCAATGAAGCGTCCGGCGCCTTCCACACCCAGCCTGGCCATCACCACCTGCACCCTCCAGCTCGCCTTCCCTCAATCCCTGCCCACCCCACAGGCCTCTGGGCCAGCCCCTCACGTTCACCACCTTTACAGCCCCTTCCACACACACAAAAAAACCCCCAGATGTTCATGCCCTTGCCCCTAATGGTTTGTCCCGAGGTCTGCAGGCAGATGTGCCATCAGAGCAGCCAAGGCCTCACTGCCCTGCTGCTCCAGGGCACAGCTGGCAGGCAAACACGGTTCATCTGGGGGGACACCGCTGTGGAGGAAGCACCGTGCATCTCACAAAAGAATAAAAGAAGAAAAAAGGGAGAAAGGGACACGGGTGAGGTGTTGAGCAGCTCAGGCAGGCTGGTGGATATCCCCCTCTCTGCCAGCACCGTGTGGATCCAAAGCAACATGGATACCTCACTCCGGACAATCCTCTCATCCCCAGGAGAGGCAGAGGCCACCTCTAGAAAAACATCCATGGAGCGCTAAGTCACACAGGGCTAGTCTGGGTGTCTGATTGCTACAACGAGGAAAGCTCTGCCCTCTGGAAGCTTGTATGGCCAAAGCAGATGCTGGCATGCGGAGGGTGGTGCAAGCTCGGCTGCTGCTCTGCACCGAGCCCGGCAGCAGCAGAGCACGGCCCCACCAGAGCTGCAGCTCGAAAGGGAACGCTCAGGTTGCTGCAAACCGTCAAATATTTCAGTTCCCTGACACGAACACCACCAGCCATTTCATCCCCACTCTGATCCTCCTCATCACTGTTTACTTATTAATGGCTTCTTCTGTCTTATTTAGAATGGTTATATAAGTGCACAGGAGCTCCCAGCTGCCATTAAACCCTGCTGCGCTCCAGGGTCTCCTTTCCACCTCCTCCTTACCCTGGTGCTGGCCACCTCCATGTGCCCCAGCCACATCTCCCTGTGCTGCTGGCTCTGAAAGCCCTCAGGCACCCATGCACCCCCTGCACCACCTCCAGCGTGTTGGGAGAACCGAGCTCACCAGCCACCAGTGTGAGGGGTAGAAGATTACTTCCCCAAAATGTGGCCTGCTTGCAAAAGGAGCAAGTCCAGGCTTTCTAAGGAGGATTGAGTGGGAGAGAGAAGACCATTACCTTCGAGGCATTCCTGAAGCGAGTGTGGGGCTTGCCCCTTAAAGCTCATCCTCACAAAAATAAACTTCTGCATCATAACTGTGTCTATCCCAGCAAATTAAAAAAGCCTGGCACTGGTTTCTGAGGAAACGGGCATGGAACAGCCTTGGTCTACACTTCAATTTCCACCCCACAGAAAAGGGTCTGGCTGCATGCAGGGAGCCTGTTGGGAATGGTCACCAGCCCCTGCTGGGCTCCACCTGGGGAATGCCCCAGGGACAGTTTATGGACACAGAGCAAAGCCAGGAAGCACTGAACTGATGTTCAGTGTCCAGGAATATTCCCTGACACCTTTGGCTTGGAAAGGAGGCTGACTAAAACTCAGTGTGGCTGAGAACAGGAGGGGAACAGCACAGATCCCCCCACCACTGCCTTCCTAATTCCAGGGGAGACACGGCCAGCAAGCAGCTCACCCTAGCTCCCAGTTACGGATGAAGGGCCGTGATGCAGGGACTAACACAAACACTCTCACAGCCAAAGACAAACATTTCAGTTGCTGGCTGCAACTTTCTGCATTCCAGATCTCCCGAGAAGCTGAAGATGCTCCCGTCCCCTCGGGATGCAGACTCCCAGAGCTCAGGGCAGTTTGCAGCAACAAGGAGAAGGGATGGAAGCTCAGGTTCTGCAGGACTTATTCAGGCTCGCCCCATGGGGCAAGAAAGACTCCTACGGGAATTCTGGTGACTAAGAGTAGAGAAGAGAGGCAAAATTACTGTTTTGCTAAACATGGGAATAAGACCAAAACCGAGTTCTCATTCTGTGCGCTCTCAAAGTCAGTCATAAAAACATGCTGGCAAATGTCACCTTCTGCCTGGCAGTAAGCACAAACTTCCAAGGGCCTGGAGGGATTTATAAACCCATGGTGAATTTTGCCATTCTTTTAACACAGTCTGATCTTTGCAGACTCCTGGAGGTCATGATTGAACCAAGAGCGAGGCAAGGATATGGGATATTTTCCCCTTGTGTCTGTTTGCCTAAACTGATTCCACAAGCCTTGGCACAATCCTGCTAAGGTCACTCTGTTTCCAAAAGCATCTGTGCTTGCATAGGCATCCTTTGATAAATAACAATGTGCTCTGCACTCAGATGGGAGAGCAAAAGGGAGCTTTTCTAAACTGGTACTAAGGGTACCACTCATCTTAACCAACCATTTTTTACACACTGGGAGAGTGCAAAGCTGAGCTGCCTGGACTGCAAGGTTTTGTTTTCTTCTGCCCCTCTATTCCATCCCAAATGCACCGCGCATTTGGGCAGCTGCCAGCTGACCTGGGGGACAGGAGAGCGCTGGAACACCTTTCAAAAGGTTCTTTTCTTACAGTTGCTTCAGAAATCAGCGACTCTCACTTAACAGAGGTGTCTCCCTTCGAGAGCATCGGGCTGGCACAAGGTGCATTAATAAAAGAGCCTGACTTAAATCTATGGGAGGTGGCAAAGAACAGGCAAAGCCCAGAGAACAGGCTTGACAGTGGTGGCTGGGACAGGATGTGCAGGAAGACAAAGAGGTGCTGCTGCCAGGGTGAGCTGGGGGTTCAGGGCACACCAGCCCACTCAGCAGACAGCGAATGCTCCTTGACCTCTGTTTCTGCTAATAAACAACTCAGACTCATAGGAGATGCGGCACAGGCAGCAATTCCAGCCAGGATGGTGCTTGCCTTTGTTCTGGCAACATTAAGGATCGGGGAGCAGCCCTGGCTGTGCTGCTTTCTCCTGTTTCAGTAAGCCCCAATTTCTTCCACAGCTTCTAAAATTATTGAGAAATTTCATATTGCTAAACTTTCTTCAAGTGTTTCCTGTTAAATCTGTCATCCCAACCCTAGGAGACAAAAATGCAGGAGAGGCTCTATCCTTAACCTCACCTGGGGAGCTGAGCTCTTAATTAAACCCTGATTTCCTCTCGCCCACCTAATGAACTCTTTTCCAACCTCCACATCCTTGTGCTAAGGATGGCCCAAGGCAGCAGGACAAGGCTTCAGGACCAGCTCCAAGGGGCTGGATGGATGGATATGAATCCAGCCTTTTGCACCCCAGCTGCCACAGGGGAGATTTCTGTTGCCTCTGCCTAACCTGCAGAGGGAGCAGGCAGAGCCCCCAGAGACGGCGCAGAGCCTGAATCATCTCTCACATTTCCAGAGAAACCTCTCTCAGGGAGGGAAAGGGAAGCAAAAATAGTGGATATCTTCCCTGCTGGCCTGTGAGATGGGAGGAGAAAATTGCTCAGTGGTCTCAGTACAGAAAAAAACCTCCTCAGCGTTAAAAACTCCTGCTTTAACCCATCAGGCCAGATCCTCTGCAGAAAATCAACGAACACCCATGGAGAAAACAGGGACATGGCCGCAGACAGCAGCTCCAAGTGAGACAGGAGCAGAAGAAACCTTTTTATTGGCCGGAGACCTAAAAAACCCCAGGGTGGGACCTGGGCAATGCAACACTGCCAGGGCTAGATCCTGGTCAAGGGGCAGGTTGGGGCTGGGGGCTGTGGAGAAGCCCCCAGGAGGAGCCCCAGCCATGGGGAGCAGGCAGAGCTGGCTCTGGGGTGGCACAGGGGGCTCTGATGGTGTCCCCAAGGCTGGATGGGCCACCAGGTGGGATGTTTGACATCACCCTGCGCTGCTCCACAACGCCAGGTGAGCCAGGAGGGATGTCCTGGCTGCTGCCCCACCCAGCAGCGAGGTCTGGTCCCCAAGTGGGTCATCAGTGAGAGGGCTGGTGTCCCCTAGGAGCAGCTGGCTGGTGACGAGTCACCACGGAGAGCAGGAACGAAGTGCTGCCAAAGCAGATACACCCAGCATCTCTCAGCTTAAACCCGCAGACTCTGAGGTGCTTGAGGCACAGCAATGGTCTCCCTCTTGCTTTAGGGGGTTTTTTAACTCTGATGAGAGGGTTCTGCCTCCCCAGGAGAGCATTCCCTGGGTTCAGAGCCCCACGGTGCCTTGGCACCTCTGCGTGCTCCCGAAGTGACTCATCCCTCAAACACACCTCGTTACATCACCAGCGCCAGGAATAAAAACCCCACCTCACACACGTTCCCCACCACCACCCCCAGCTCAGCGGGAGGAGATCCCTCCTTCCCTCTGCACAGGATTTAGCCTCCACCACCAAATTCCTCTGCAGTTTTCCAGTTGCTCAGTTTGCACTGCCTGGGCTCCTCGCCAGCCACGCATCGTCCACGCTGCTCCCTGCCTGCTTCCCAACACCCCAAATTCCCCACGAGCCCAGGGATGCAGCCTGGCCTCCTCAAAATCACCTGTTTAGCCCAAATCCAGCCTCTAATTGGAATGAAACCAAACGGCTTCAAGATTTCCCTGAAGGATGTTTTAAAGCCGGTCTCGAATACGATTCCCCAATTACCGTAGGAGAATTTCAGCATTGTTACAGTCGTTGCTATTTTTAGGTCTCTGCAAACAGCAAAATGCTGGTGACATCAGCACTTGACAAGTGTCGACTTGTTTCACTACCAAATGGATGCTGCACGGTCTGGGGAAGGAAATAAAAACCCCAGGCCAATGTATAGCTTGAATGTGTGATAATGCAAAGCTTATTGAATATTGGGGCAGGGCTCCAGACAGCGTCTGGAGGTCCAGAGAAAGCCTTGGTAATTCTGTTACTCAAACATCAATAGTGGTTGTAAAGCAGCTTGAAAGAGCGAGGGAAATATTGACCTACGTGAAACATCAACATTCTCCAACGTGGCTTTTCTTAAATGAAAAAAAAATCTCCCTAATTTTGTTGTTGTTGTTGTTGTTTAAAATTTGATGGAACCGATGTAATTTCTGACCAAAACAACAACAAAAAGCACCATTAGGTGGAAAAACGTATTAAATTCAGCCAGTCCTACCCAGCTTTTCCTCAGTGTTTTATCCGCCTCCCTCCACCACCCAGCAGCTTTGTCTTTGTGGGTAGCACCTTCAAGCCTCCCTTTCTGTTGCAGAGTTCCCACATCATTTTAGCACTGCCCTGTTTCAGGTCCCTCCCGTGCCTCCCTCTCGCTGCAGCAAGGTGTTCAGGGGCCGGGTGAGCTCAAGCACCACCTCCTGCATCCTCCCATCCCACTGGGTGCTTGCAGGGCTGGGAGTGCCCTCTGGGCCGGCTCGGGGCTCTGTTTGGCTTTTTGGGATTTGTGCCATCTGGTAGCTGGTTGGGGAAGGGGGTAGGGAGCGCCGGTCCTGCATCCCAGCATCGCTGCTGCTGGTTATTCATCCCCCTTTGTCGGAGACCTGGCAGCCGGCTTTTAATCTGAGCCCGGTGGGAATTAATTTTGGAGTAAGCTTTTGTATCGAGCGCTTCCCTGAGATGGAGCTGTGCCGCACTCCCTTCAGCCGTTAATTTGCTAATTCCGCCAAAACCAGGAAGAATATGCTTTTCTGACACCCAGCTTTCAGGGCGGATCACAGGGCTTCATTTACTCGTGCAAACAAGTTATCTGGAGCCTCACAGAACTCATCATCTACTCATGACTTGGGTGTGCCTTAACTTGGACCCTGGGGTCTGGTCCAGGGATTGAGCCTGGTCCTGCTGGTCCCTGCAACACTTGCTGAAGGTAGGGGCCTGCCAGGATGTCATCCTTCCCTGCTCTCTGACATCAGAGCCTGCTGGGGGAAAAAAAAGTGACTGTTGTGCCACAAATAGCATGATTGAGTCACTTTGCTACGGGATCAGCCCAGAGGAGGGGGAAGCGACCGGGGAGAAGGTGGCGGGAGAGGAGCAGGGATGTGGGATCTGGCTCCGGGGAAAACAGGCCAGCAAAGGAAAGGAAACAGGTCTTGGCTCCTTTGGCCCTCTGCCACCAGGGCGACTCCATCTCGTAAATCCCTCCACAAAACGCAAGACAAGGACAGGCTTCGGAACACAGGGTGTGACGACTCCCCCCATCTCAGGGCTGTCCTTATCTTTTATACTAATTGCTACATATTCTTTATTTACTATTTCTTACCAATGTCTATCACTAATACTAAAAAGGTCATCTTTACTCTGACCCAATCCTCACTAACTACTTTGTGCCAACGTCACTGCAGAAATGGAGTGAGGGAACAAGAAGGAAGAAGAAGGAGACAACGCCCCAAATCCTCCATCTTGCCCCATTCACTCCAATGCCAAAAATCCCAAACCCACTGTTTTTTCACCTTGTGATATACTAAACGACTATTTTTCACACTCTTGTGGCCTGTAAATCCTCTTGCAGCGCAAGAAGCCTCTCCCATGGACTGAAATCAAAGCTAGTGTTTCCCTGAGCTCTGGGCTGTGGGCTGGGGTCCCAGACCCCCCTGCCCAGGTCTCTGACCCTCCAGGGCAGCCAAAGGAATGCCCTGGACTCCAACAAGGGTGGACCTGCGCTTCTCCTCCTGTAGGCAGGGCAAGCCTGGCTGCACATTTGCAGAGAGCAAGGAACACAGGCGAGTATTCAGGAACTATTTTCTTGCCTGCTTAACACCTGCTGGGTATTTTTGAGTAGGATCACCGTTATCTGCACCTGGAAAGAACTGGACCTGGTACTCCTGTTTTCAGCAAAATTGCAGATGTAGGAGCCAGTATAGAAAGCAGCCCTAAAGAAATCCTTTTCCTACCACTGTGTGCAAAGCTAGAGGGACTTTAAGCATTCAGGGCACCTGGCTTGTACCCCAAATTCTTTCAGCAAGGCATCCTGCCCTGAGGTACAGCTGGGGAGCAGGAGCTGCCATTGCTCAGAGCTTCACTTCTGCAATTGCCATTTTCTCCGGGGGCAAGGCAGCAGCTTCCAGGAAAACCAGCCAAAAGTTAAACCAACACAGGCGGCTCTTACTGAGGCCCTGGAAACTGTGGGCAAACAGCTGTCATTTTCTTTCATTTGGCCTGGGTGCAATTTTCCTCTTGTCTCCCATTCGCACGGGTCATTCCAGGGAGCTGGAATGGGAGGGGAGGGGAAGGGACAGCCCATGAGGGGCTGGCACAGTGTCCCAGCCCCAGCCAGCTCGAGTGCAAACCCTCCAAGGACCTCCACAGCCTGTCACCCGTGCTGCTGCTGCTGAGTTCACACTGCTCCTTCTTCGTGCCGATTAAATGGCAGCTGACAAAAACACGCCAGCACTTGCACTTCTGCAGCGCAGGTGTGTGCAGAGATTGCCCACCAGCCTGGGGGAGGCAGCTCTGCGCTCAGGTGGGCTGATCAGCAGCACAGAGCAGCCTGAGCTCAGCAGCACTCTTTGCCCCCTCCCTCCCGAATTTATACTCCTACCTGTCCCCCAAGTCAAAACATCTTCTTGCCCGGCCTTCACTCCTCTTTTAAAACAATGAGCAAATCTGGGGGAGTCAGCTGTGGCACTGCTGCAGTTTTTCTGGTGGGTCTGGTAAAGTCAGCTCGGTGCTCTATGACAGTTTCAGCCAAACAACATCACTGGCCCGAGGGAGAGAGATGGATGTACCTGTCCCGGGAAGGGAGAGGCACAGCAGGGACAGGCTCACAGAGCCGGGTTTGTTGCACCTTCTGTGATCTCTGGGCGTGGAGCAGGAGGCATTCATTAATTGCAAGTTAAAAACAGCACAGCCATGACCCCAGGGACCCCAGGCTGTCCCTCAGCACCAGCAGTGGCTGCTGCTCCTTTGGCTTCCCAGGGCTCTGCTGCAGGGAGAGCACAGGGCACGAGCACCTTTGGCAGGATGACGTTCTGGGCAGCCTCCTGCTTTGCCATGCCAACACCCAGCCCTCCCCTCCCCTCCCCGAAACAGCCCTGACACTCAGAGAGGTGTAAAATGATCCTAAAGTCACACTTTGCCACGGAACACAGCACCAGAGCTGATGCTGTAAGTGGGAACGGTGGGCTTGCCCTCTCTGGAATTGGGAAAGGTCTTTCCTCCCCCTTTGCTGCACTGGGATATAAGCCCAGAGATGCTCTCACAATTATTTGTGGAGGCAGGTCAAAAGGGCCAGCTGTGAATTTTGGTAATTGAAAAGGAAAAAAAAACAAACCAAACAACAAAAAAAACCAAAACAGGACAAAAATAAAAAACCCTTACCAAACAAACCCAACAACAACAACAAAAAACAACAACAACAACAACAAAAACCCCAAACAAAACAAACAAACAAAAAATACTAGGAACTAGGTAAACAAATGCAGGGTTGGAAAAATAGCTTCCTGAATTTCATCCACAGCGTCCTGCAGCTGCAGATTTGACTTTTAGCTCTCTGCCTCTCCACTTTATTACTTACCCTGGCCCCTTCACATACCCAGATAAGAGAATAAGACCAACCTTTTCTCCGTCCACTTCACACAGGCACAGCGATTTCAAAGGCCTTGGACTTGCCTTTGTCAATTTGTTCCAGACACCACAAAAAGTGTCCTCACTGAGGACCATTCTCCTGCCAGATATCAATTTTCATGCCTCAATCTTCAGAATTGTTCTAGTACACAGACTTTTTTTTTTTTTTAAACTGTACACAAACCCATCTTGAACGGAAAAAAGTGACTGAAGTGGTTTCACTAAAAGGCTACAGAAATTTAACCTTGGGTAACACAGTATCAAAGGCTCATCTCCATAGCCCAAACTTGCAGAAAATTATAAGCAACAGAAAAATGAGTGTTTCGAATGGAAGTGTTACGCAACGTGAATGACAGTGACCTGAAACGCCCAGAGCAGACTATTCCCCTCTCCAACATCCATCTATAGCAGCACAGGAAATGTTGGAGGCCTGAAAGAAGCAGCCATTTCCAGCTTGGAGGAAGAACACAGACACAAAACCGCGTAGCACTCGAGTATCTTTTGCGTCCTTGCCTGACCAGGAGATCTTTGGAAACGGGAGAAGTTTAAGCGAGGCGTCGTTTTCGACAGCAATCCTTGGACTCACCTCAGGCCGTACAGGACGGTCCCGTCAGGATGGAGCCGAATCATGCGGTTCTTCACCGTCACCCCGTGCAGGAAGGACTTCTTGTCGTTCAGGAAGTAGGTGTCAGGCAGCCACAGCTGGTCGGCCACCCTGTTGTCCAGGGTCAGGTTGAGAGGAAGGTCGTTGTAGGCCAGGCGTTTGTCCCGCCAGCTCTGCTGGAAGTACATGGTGATGGTGTAATCCTGGGAGAGAAACGGGCACACGTCAGCCTGGGGCCACTGCAGCTCTGACACCTCTCTGAATTCCTTGGCACCCAAATTTGTTTGGGTCCACACCTCCAACATGTTTGTTTGTTTGTTTGGTTGTTGTTTGGGTTTTGTGTTTTTTTTTTTTTTTTTTTTTTGGTGGGGTGTGTGCTGTGATTTGTTCTGTGAAAATGGGAGCAAGCCCGAGTTTCACAGGGGACAAAACGCCATTACGTGACTGCAATCGAGGAAAACTGCATCCCAATCCTGCTGCCCCAGCCTGCTGAGAGCTTGTCTGCACCACCAGCAGCAGCTCGGGCTACAGGAGCACCAAGGGGTGTCAACCAACAGTGGCCACCCAGCAAAGACTTCCAGGGTTGCTCTCCCACTTCCCTCACATAAAGGCCACATAAATGCCATCCACTCGTGTCCAGGCACTGCTCGTCACCACCCAGCTGGTAAAAGCCAGTTTTGTTTTCAGCAGAAGCTGAGGCCGTTCCAAAGGGCACAGGGAGAGCCTCACCTCGAGGCCAAGGTTTCAAGGTGGAGCCAGGCCAGCCATGACGAGCTCTCAGCACTTGCCTCGTTATAGGAGCTAAGTTTGGAGTTCATCATGGTTTTCAGGAAGGGACATATGGGGAGGAAATCTGTCGTCAGTGGAGCATGATCCACTGGTAAAGGGGCAGTTTCCTGAAAATTTCCCCACAGATTCGGACATCAGGAGCAATTTCTTCATGGGAAGGTTGTTGAACATCGGAATGGAGTGCCTAGGGAGGCGATGGAGTCCCCATCCCTGGAGGTGTCCAAGGAACAACTGGACATGGCACTCGGTCCAAAGCAGGGGTCAGTCACAGGTGGAACTCCATCTTAGAGGTCTTTTCCAGCCTAAATAATTCTGTGATTCCCAAACCCTCCCCACCTAGAACAACGCCATCCATATCTCCTGCTCCCCTCCTGCCCGACAGAGAAAAGCTGACACTTAAAACCGTTGCTAACACAAGAATTTTATGGAAGGGAGCATGAGCTGTCCGGTGGCTGTAGCTCTGCAGAAACCAAACCCATTGCTGGGCACATCCAGCGTACATCTAGAAGCCTCGGATCAGCCTGTTCAGAGGCACAGTGTGGTGCCACACAATAGAACAGTTTCTTCTTCTCAGGTAATCAAGTAGTATAGGAAGGAGTCTTGTACACACCAACGACAGGAAACATTCTCAGGAAACATTCTCAGGAAACGTCCTCACAACAGGTCTTAAATAGGCTGGGAGACAAGATTTTTGGGGTAAAACAGACAGCATTAAAATAACAGGCTGTTGATTAGGAAGTGGGCAGAAGTCCTGTTGACAGTGACTTTGCAGAAGTCAGAGATTTTCCCCCAAGTTCTTAAATAAAAGACATTTTTGCAAATTATCTATAACAGGTGGGATCACACACACATTGTCTCTTCCCAGGCAGTCCCTACAGTGCCATAGGAATCCTCTTGACCACGTGAATTTGCAGGATGGGCATTTCTGCCCTGCAAATCCCAGCTCTGTGCGAGGGGCTGGTGAGGAGCTTGCTCATGCACCAACATCTGGGCTGAGCACTGAGGCATCTGCCTGCCTGTCTTCTCCCACAGACTTCATTCAAAGCCAGGTTTGATTAACACCTCTGAAAACAAGCTCAAATAATCCCACATCACGGATAATGCCAGCTTTTGGGTGTCTAACTATGATTCAGAAATCCAGACCCACATGCACATCCGAAAGGTCACGGAGTAAATCTGCGGTGTACACCAGATACAGAGCTATATCTGTCACTTTCTGTGCTGTCTTGAAAAGAACAAAAACACAGCGACAGCTTTCTGGCCAAGGAGCTGTTTTGCTCTGCTTTTTAAAGGCCCCCTAAACTCCTGCCTCAGAAACCTCACAGCCCGTCTCTCTGAGGCACAAACATTCTCATTTTGGTCAGGACCCTGCTGTCCCCAGAATCCCTCCCAGGGTGCTTGGGGTTACACTGCAGTGAGAGCACAGAGGAGCAGAGCACCCAAATTCCTGCAGCCTCTTACCCCTGTTGGTAACAGACTCCTCCCCTGCCTGTGAGACTCTTGGCTACAGAGGCACCCTTTCCATCCCCCCTTTGAGAATTCCACCAGCACATCTTGGCAAGCTCCTTCACTGACCTGCGTTCCCCTAATCCTTGACAGAGCCCTGCAACACCTCACCCCTAACCAGGCCACCCTGCTGTCACTGCAGGCTCCTGCCAGCCCTCGAGCAGCAGCAGGCGAGAGGTGGCACTGATGCCCAGGAGACAAAAAGGGCAAAGCTGCTTACGGAGTGATCAATGCACCCTCTAAACGCATCCTCTGTAATCCCAGGACCAATGGGAACAAACTCAGAAAGAAAAGCCTACACCCTAGCCATCAGCTAGGTGGTCTTCAGGGGCAGGGACCTTCCTGGGGAAGAACAGCCAGCCCAGGGCTGAGCTCTGTTCCCCAGCCTTCCTGGGTTTCTTGGGCTCTGTTCCCCAACCTTCCTGGGTTTCTTGGGCTCTGTTTCCCAACCTTCCTGGGTTTCTTGGGCTCTGTTCCCCAACCTTCCTGGGTTTCTTGGGCTCTGTTTCCCAACCTTCCTGGGTTTCTTGGGCTCTGTTCCCCAACCTTCCTGGGTTTCTTGGGCTCTGTTCCCCAGCCTTCCTGGGTTTCTTGGCACAACAGATTTCTCTGGGCGGCATCATGGAGGTGAGCACTTGATAATCATGGGTCACGCAGTGCCTCAGGTTTCCCTCAGCCTGACTCTCTGCTGATTCCAGTGCTCCACGTCTTGTTCTGCTGCTCTCATCACACTGTTGAACAGCAGGCAGGATTTCTGGGCAGAAGGAGGAGCAGGGCAGGTGTCCACCCCACAGTGGTCAGCCCTCCCTGGAAGGACAAGTGCCACTGCCATGGGATGGGCACAGAACCAAGCTGTGAGGAAGAGGGATAGGGCAGGCCCAGGCTGGGGGCTGGGGGCTGGGGGCAGCACTGACAGGGCCCCTACAGCAAGTGAGAGGGGCATAATCCAGGAGAGGAAGCAGAGAGCTTGCCTTCCTCTTCATCCCCCATTTCCTGGTCAGGCAGTCATGGAGTACCCACGTGCCACCCTCACATCACATCCTGGCCAGGCTCCAGAGCTGCTGAGATTTAATCACAGCCTTCCTTCCAGAGGCACACGCAATAATGGCCAAGGGTGAGATTGTTCTGCAGGAGCAGAATGGCCAGATGGAGCCAAGGCATGCAGGAGTTCATAGGTTCAGGAATCAGAAGCAACGAGCCCGGTTTTGCTCCCAGTCTTGGATGACGACGCCTTTGTTGCGGGGTTTTATCTGTCACTGGGCTAATATGAGGCTTTCCCAAACCTCCCACTAATCCACGACACTCACCAGCCCGCGGATGCCACAGATACTGCACGAGCTGGGTCTCCCAGAGTCACCAGCTGACAGAGTTGGCCAGTTTAGCGGGTTCAGTGAAGGCCTTTGCATTCAAACACACCTGGAGCCCACACACCCCTCCAGCTCTTCCTCCCACCTCACCACGGAGGCACCTTGGTGGGACAGCACAGCTGGATCTCCCTGCTGCCTGTGCAGGGATAAGTGAAGGGTTTTCCCTCTGCACACACACCAGAGTTCTGCACTGGTGCTGCTGGAGGAGCAACAAGAGGTGCAGGAAAATCTGACTTTCCACTTCCCTCCAAACTGGCAGCCTTGACCCCCTCCACCCTGCACCAGTGCAGCTCCAGCAGCAACAAAAATGCTTCCAAATGATGGATCCCACTGAAACTTTGTGGAGGACCATAAAATGCTCAGGCAGGGCCAGAGTCTGGCCATGGCCATCCCAGCTGGGGCAAGGATGGGAGAGCTTTGTGGGGAGCTCCCAGCTCACCCAGCTGAGTTAATCTGCACTGGAATAGAAGGCAGGACTCGCACTGGAAGGGGCACACGTGTGCCAGGCCACCCTGTGCAACCTCCTGCTTCATCTGGTGCCTGCTGGGGAGGAGAGATGAGGCTGGAAGAAGGGAGATGCCACTCCTCAGAAACCCCCTGCAGGTTGCACTGCACTTTGGAAAGTGTTCAGCATGAACCTGGAATTCATTAAAAAAAACCAAAAAAACAAAGGCTGGGACAGAGAAAAGGGGGTTTTGAAGGGTGGATACGACCAGGAATTGCATGCCTCCCCTTGTTGTCCTGTTTTCCATCCCAAGGAAAAGCAAGTTTGCAAAGATACCTGCAAACTCTGTCCAGCTGAGCTGACAGCCTGTGCCAGGCTGGCCCTGCCCTGCCCAGCATCCCACTGTGGGAGGCTGAAACGACGGAATCAACAGCTCTGGCCAGGGGAGAGCTGTTTCAGCCCTGCTGAGGCTCACTGACCGAAAAAGCAGGTGCCTCTTTGCTGAAAGGGCTTGTGTGTTTTAAAACAAGCCTCTCCTCCATCTCTGCCAGCCCAGCAGCGCTCAGATCCCTGGGTTTGTCCCCAAAGTCTGGTACCCAGCAGCTCCCAGCTCCGGCACCGCTCCCAGCCCTTCGACTCCCTGCGCTGCCCTCCCGTCCCAGCCGTGTGCGGGATGGCTCCGGGCACCGCAGCTCCCCTCCGCACCTCCCGGAGCTGGGATGGCACCTGAGCCTGCTGGAAGGCTGGGGAGCAGCTGAGCCTGGCCCTGGCTGAGGGATCGCTGGCTCGGTGTGCTCCGCTGAGCACCCCCACAACCCCGCTCCCAAGTTTTCCAAAGGTTTTCCTTCTCTCTGCTCCTTCCTGCTCCGTGAGGCACGCACGGAGGTGGGAGCTGGCGGACACTCACGGCGCGGTGCGCACTCAGTGCCCTGTGAGCGGAGTCCACCCAGAGGGACACAAAAAGCACTGCGAAAGGAAGAGGAGATGGCCTGGGGGCCCCACGGGCTGGGAGGATGGGGTGTCCTACCAGCTGCTGAGGACAGGAGTGCTGAAATCCATCTCCAGGTGAGGGGACGCTGATAATTACAGCCTTTGCTCAGCTGAGACCCCAAGAACCAAAGAGGGTGTGCGCTGTGAGCGGCTGGAATGTTGACACGGCAGGGGCATGAACGGAGGAAGGTATTTCCTGCAGAGCCCCAGAGGCAACAAACTCAGCCAAGCATGCACAGGGATTCCCCAGACTCTCAGAGGACAGGGCAGAGAAGTCTGAGGGAGCAGCAGCTGAGTCACAGCAAGAAGGGAAATAAGCTGGCACTGTAGGTATGAATTCAGGAATGAATTTCCACTGGATCATTTTCCAGACACCTTTATTAACATTTATCCTATAAGCTGCTTCTCCTCTTCCACCTCACACAACCCCTTTTGGGAGTGAAATCCCGTTTAGGAAGCGAACCTGGACTGGCCCTGGATCCCTCCCATGGTGCTGGCTCTGTGCAGCCCGGGAGCAGAAATGAACCCGCTGCTGCACGACACCAAAGCTGCCTCTTGGAGAAGTGTCCCGGGGTGAGGTGCCAGATTTGAGCACAGGAACAAACAGGCTTGTGCAGAGTTTGGGGAGACCAAGGCAGTGAGAGGAGCTGTGAATCCAGAGGAGGGGACAAACACGGGAGAGGAGTCACTCCTGCCTTGGGGAGCACAGGCTGGGTGCTGCTGGAGCTGGGACACACTGGAGGGCAGGAGGAAGCTGAGCCTTGGAGGCAGCAGATATTATCTAAACTCGCCATAACTCGGTGAGGACACGGGAGAGGTGTTTGTAGGCCAGCCACATTGGAAGAAGCAGATATTGTCTAAACTCGCCATAACTCGGTGAGGACACGGGAGAGGTGTTTGTAGGCCAGCCACGGTGTGCAGGGATGTGGCCAGGCCACCAAGGGACGATTCAGGGAGCCAGCTCAGACTGGCAACCTGAACTTCCTTGTGTACAGATCACAGGACAGCAAGGGGCGGACAGGAGCAGTTAAGGCACCCCAGGGCATCGTGTCCCTTTCTGTCACTGCAGTGAGGGGAGGGACACAAAATTAAGGAGCCCCTCTTCTCCTGCAGTCCCGTGTCAGTATGCAGGACACAAACCTGCCCTGAACCCAAGTGCAGCTCTTACAGACATGTTTGTGCTGGGTTTGGAGATACAGGTGTACTGTGTCAGACCAAAAGTCTTTATACAGTCATAGCCTGTCTTCAGTAACAGGAGAGAGAATGGCATGGAGGAATATAAGTTAAAAAGGTTTGTTGTGGTACTTAATTCTGCAGCTATTTGGACTTAAGGGTCTCCTCAGTCAGAGCTGGTACCTTCTTAATTGAAGGTACTCCATTTCTCTTATGAGAGCTTATCTCATTTCTCAGAATATTCTACCTTTGACGTCTGCAATCTTGTGGCCATGAGCTCCACACTGAGTTCCTCACTACACACACATCACTTTAAACAGGTACAAATCAGGTTTTCTCTTTTCCAACTCCCTGTAGCGCTTGTACTAAGCCAGTAAACAACCGCAGCCTTGTGCTCTCAGGCTCACAGCGTCCCACCTCCTTTTAGACACTTCAGGGTTACTCATCAGAGCTCAAATAATACAAACACTCTCCAAAGCAGTTGAGAGGCTCTGATAGAGGCAGGAGGCAGCAAGGCAGGGAGAACTTTTGCAGGGGTTAAGCACAGAGCAGAGCTCCGGCAGAGTCTGACGTTCAGCAATGGGTTGTTGCACAAGAATAGACCGAAGGCAAGGCAATGGAAATAACTTTCCACAGAGCCTGTGCAACTAGATGTTACAAAAGCATGAAGTCAGGACCCTAAGAGTATTTTGAAAGGTCTAAGCATTAATATGGAAAATAAATTCAAGTTGTTACAGAGAGGAGCTCACAGGAAAGAAAAGCTCAAGGATGCTGCTGCAGGGCTCCATCTTCCAACTGCTTCCATATTTGAACAGAACTCCCAGGCAGCCGCTCCCTAAATCCCCAGCACAGCTCCTAAGAGGCACACATCGTGGGCAGGCTGGGTCAGATCATTTTCCTTTGTGCTGCGACCTAGAGAACCCTCGGCACTGAACCAGTCCAGAGGCAGAAGTGTGCAGGCTCATTAGGGGCTCCACTAGACTCAGGCACCAGCAGCAGAAATTGAAAGAATAATGCGCGTGGAGAGGTCAAATATTTGCTCAGAGTACAGCAATTCTGGCAACGCAGATATTGCCTGTGCCCGGTCCATTTTTGTGGATGACAAATGAGTTGGATACCTTTCAGTGGGGCTTTGAAAGGGAAGGTGACTGTTCCAGGCTGCCACTGGAGGCTGTTTCACCAAGCACTTGTAAGGCACCGGGAACAATAACTTTTCTGCAGGGGAGAGAGTGCACTGCTCTTCTGCTGCTGAGGACTCTGGGCATGAGGGATAAAGGAGGTTTTGCAACTCACCTCTAGCTCTGGCTGTACCACTTGACTTTTTCGCCGCCTGACTTTGATAAAGAACCTCCTTTTGGAGAAGCAACCAAATAAAAGCCCTTCCCTATATAAGCAAATGACATATGGTCTCCTTGTCCAAGATCACAAAAGAACATTAGGAAAGCCAAGATGCTCCAGAAAGAGGGAGAAAAATGGAACATCTGACTTGGTAAAAACCAAGCTGCCACTGCCAGAGACTAATGAACGGTTTGCTGGCTTCAACTTCTTTGATGATTAAACACCAGCTCCTGTTCCCGTCATTCTTGGGAAAGAAATTAAAGGACAAAATAGTCCTCAAGTGTGTTTCATTTGAAGGAGGGGGTAGGAGGAATAAGAGGAATTGTTTTGAAGGGGAGAAGACAGGATCTGCCTGCAGTCAGCCGCATGGAATTGGAACGGCGTAAAATGTACAGGAATATAGAGGAATGTACAGGATTGAACAGAAATGTATGGGAATGTCCAGAAATGTCCAGGAATATACAGGAATGTACAGGAATGAACAGGAATATACAGGAATGTTCAGTAATATACAGGAATATTCAGGAATGTTCAGGGATGTTCAGGAATGTACAGAAAGGACTGAGCATAAAGCGGCAGCTCTTCCTCATCCAGCTCATCCAAGAGGGGATTGTCCATTTCCAAACAGATAAACCAAGGCATCCCAGACCTCAACCTGCCCTAAGTAAATACCTGCCACAGCCTTTCCAGCCCTGAGGTAGCACAGAGCCAGTCCAGACTCTCACCTTTGCTGGAGGCAGGAGGCAGCAGCTTTTGTACTTACTGTACTTTTCATGGGCAGAGCGTCCTGCCAAAACGCTGCTTTTAATTTCTGTTTTGGTGCAAGTGCCAGTGCCCAGCTTTACAAGCCTGGAGTTCTGCGTGACAGCTGTTATACAGAAAGTGACAAATATTTTGGATACTCCCTCCTCTTCAGCCTCGCTGGGTGGAGAGACACAATCTTTTTTTCCACTTTCCCGCTTTTTGAATAGCCAGATGTCAGCACTGACTTGGGAATCAGGAAAAGCACTCTTCCAGCAGGGCAAGGAAGGGTTGGCTTCTAGGATATACTCTGTGCCCTTCTGGTGCTGCAGGTCTGTGTGCTCTTGAACTCATTTTCTTCGAGACCTGACAAGTATTTTGCATGGATCTGTTCCCCTCGCTAATCTGATCTACTTTTGTAGTAATTTGCATGCGTTTAATTGCTGAATGCATGACCAGAAACTGGGACAGGTGTCGGCAATACCCTCAACAGCTCAGGGTGTGCAGGGAAAGCGTGGCTTTGTTGCCCTATTTCTCTCCTGCCTGGCCCCATCCCTGCAGCACCTGGAATGGTGCTGGCCCTGCAGGTGACAGCTAAAGGACACAGCTGGGTCCTGAGCCAAAGGGATCAGCTGTGACAAGGCCTTCAGAGTCCTGAGCCTGGACCTCAGTGTCCTGTCTGAGCATCATGTCTCACCCTCTGAACTGCCCCAGTCCGGCTGGAAGCAGAGATCGGGAGGAAAGAGCCAGAACTGGTGGGCACAGGGACGAGCATCACCTGCTCTCTGAGCACAGAAAAAACAGCAACCTTGCTCAGAGTTACAGGCAGCGATCCCAAAATCACCACCTGCAGCACGTCTTCCTCCGGCGAAGCTTTGAAAACAACGCCAGGCACCTTCTGCCCTTGAGCCATGAAATCTGCGAGCTGATGCACACCTCTCCTGCTGGGCTGCTCTCCTCCCTCTGTCCCCCAGGTGCAGCAGCCAGGCCAAACCCAGAGCCCTTTGTGGCCTCAGTTGTCCTGCTGCTGCACCACCAGCTAGACTGCTCTCAAAACCCACCACAACTCGAGAAGCTGCCTTTTCCTGAGAGTGGCCACATAATGGGGGCGCATTTCTGTTTCCTGCAGCTTGCCATGGCAAACCAGCACAGAAGGGCACGCTTTGGCCAGACACCCCACTAAGGGCAGAGAAGCAAGGCCGTACACAAAGTCTGGGAAAGGCACTACACAGATTTGACCATTCTGGGGGCAAAAGAGATGCTGTTACACGATCTTCTAATCCTAGATGGGCTGGGAACCGATAGGGAACTCACATTTATGTTTTGCTAGAGCATCAGATGTCTCCAAATGGCTGCTCCAAGATTTCCCAAATCCCTTCTCTCCCTTACCGTATTTACTTAAAGCAAAATCTTAACTTAGCCCCTTTTGTTACCTCTCTTAATCTCTCCCCAGGCATGCACAAGGCCACCCGTGCCCACAGTGTGGGACACACAAGCGTCAATGCCCCATCTCCGTGGAATCCCAGAGAAGAATTATGACCAGGCATTGCAGAGCTGGGAAAGGGAATCCACGAGCTTGCTCTTCTATTACAAGATGCTTTTTGGTGTGAAGTGCTTGGTGATTTAAAACAGAATATGCTGACCCACCACAGAAAACCCTGGTGCTTTCCAAGGCTGTCCTCACCTTCCGCTGCTGACCTGCACTGATCCAGCCCTCTACCCCGCTGCCTTCCACAGTGCTGGTGCCTGAATTCCACCTCTCTCCTCCCCTCTCCCAGCTCCCCTTTCCCCTCCTTCCTGCCTTACAGCCTGCGCTGCCAGTGTCCTCCTGTACACACATATTGGCATATCTAATATACGGCCACGAAACCTCAAAAACGCTTTTAATAATTACTTGGTATTTAATTAAACATGCAACAACCAGCCTATTAGAGTAAATTAAATCTGAGTGAGACGTTTGAACAGCGACTGGTGAAGATATCAGTTTCTAAAGCTCTCAGAAGGATGGAGGAAGAAAACTGGATTATGTCAAGGGAAAGTTGATGCTGGAAGATGAGTGATGCTTCCCGAACCTTTCCCCCACATCTCTGGGCAAGTGTGAAGTGTGTAAACACAGAAATTATTTTTTCCTCCCTGAGGAAAAAAATTAAACAGAGCTTATTATTCCCCATGCTATCAAGACCTCCAGTGCAATTTGGGGCTGCAGAGGCAGGAATTCATGTTATAAATAAAGCAATATTATTACTTTACATGGCAAAATAAAATGTGATATATCCAGCTCTGAACATTGAAACCGCGAGACTCTACAACAATACCAAGGCACACATTTGAAGGCATTGTTTTAATTTAGGGAGGGAAGGTTTCCTGTTTCAGGTTCTGAGAATTGCCAGAAAGATGTCATTTCCCAGGAGTTAGCCAGAGGCAAACAATTCCTTTAAATCATTTAAGACAACTAGCACCTCCTGGATGAAAACATCACCTCAAGTAGGCTGGCACAGAGGGGCTGGACCAAGGACTCAGACTGGTGCTTGTTTCCTGTAGAAAGCAAAGTTTGGTCACCCAGGAAGGATGAAGTAGATGGCGAAGAGCAGAACATATTTGTGGCAGGGGGGCTCAGTTAGGTCTCAGCACAGAGGATGGCAGCCCTGGTGATGGAAAAACAAGGCCTGCCTCTAACAGGAACAAGGAAACTGGATGCAAACCATTTCACCTGCAAACCCTCAGACTCCTGCACCCAGAGACGCGGTTCTGTATCTGGGGTGACTTTCTGCACCTGAATATCCTGCACAGCTCTATCTGCGGCCCCTCAGGTGATAAAAGCTCAGTGGGAGGGGATGGTGCTGGAGGAAAGGGCCAGGAATCAGCTTCATCAGCTCTAGTGTGCACAGAGCACTGCCCAGTCATGCTGGGACAGCAGCAAGGGGCAGGGGGAGCAGAGGATCTGCTCTAGGAAAGAATTTCTACTGCCAGGGTTATTGGGAGTAGCAATCATGATGGATGGATGGTGGGTACCTCCTCCTCCACCCATGGGTGAGTCTGCCCCGGTTATTTCAGGCGCAGGCCAAGGGAACCAGCCCAGGCTGAGCCCAGCAGCAGTGCCCACCATGAGAACCACGCTGGCCCACTCCCAGTTCATCCATCCCAATCCTGACTGCGGGATCACAGACCTGATGGGTGGGTGCTGCTAACACTGAAGACAGCATTCACACTGCAGCTGTACAGAACACTCCTGATTCTGCTGAACAAGTCAAGATTATTACAGGATGCATAAAGGAAAAAAAAAAAAAAAAAAGAGGTTTCAGCAGGCTGAGGAGGTCCACAAGCAGAGCAGGCTTTGACTTCACAGCCAACTGGATGGGGAGAACAAGCTGCAGTCCCTGTCCACGCTGAGTGAGTGCTCGCTGCAGCACCAGGACCAACAGTCCTGGAGCCAAGGAGCTCTATTTGCAGAGCTGGCAGGGAGCCCACGTGAGCTCAGTAAATAAAGTATCCAGATAATAAAAATACCCAAAACCACTGTTTAATTTTTTTTTTTTTTTCCTGAGGGATCTGATACAGAGAGAAGCGCAGGGCAAGCCCACCCCTCCAGAAGAGTGGAGCACACAGAACATGAAAGGTCTGATGGCTCACAGCTGGTACAGCTAAATACCTGACACTCCTTTTTGGGGCAAACCACTGGGACTCGGGATAACAAGGCTTCTACTGGAGCTTCTGTATTGCAAGACCTCAAGTCCCCTGCAATCCCAACTAGAAACTCTTGACGGATAAAAAGGTCAATGCTTTGTGTATCAGTGACCCAGGAAAGCATCAAAGGAGGTGGGCAGGGGCACAGAAGGCACAGGCTGCCTTCCCCTGCAGCCACACTGAAGATCCAGGAGACACTGGGGTAGCAGGGTGCTACAGAGGGAGAAGGAGATGAGATCCAACCTGTGAGCAGTGATCACGGTTTGGGTTTGCTTCCCTCCTCACCAGAGGCTCAGATGGGAGCTCAGCACACCCTGGAAAATGCAGGCAGGGATGTATGAGGTGGCATGCCCAGTCTGGTGACCCAGCACGCCGAGGAACAGGCAGCAGCAGACCAGCTGTGCACACCTGGCAAGCAGAGACGTGGGAGGGACCGGCAGATCTTGCCTTTTACTCCCTCCTCTGCCATTTTTTTTCCTGTGTGGGGCTGGCCTGAGATTCTGTTTGTGCCAGGGTAGCAGGGACTGCCCACAGCTCATCCCGCATGCATGCTGTCCTTCCCCAAAACAATCCCTCTGTCTGACTAGAGCACCTCTCTGGATCTCCAAAGAGCTCAGCAGACCCTCTTCCTTCCACCATCCCTTTTCCTTGAATGTTCCTTTTTCTCTGTAGCCTAGCAACTCAGCACAGACTCAGAATATTAACAGCTCCTGTCCCCACACACGATCTTCTCCAGAGGCCTGAAAAATGTGATAGCAGAGAGGCTGAGAGGGGTAGGAACAAACACGAGAGATGTGGGGAGCGTGCAGGGAGCCTCTCCCAGCATTCAGAAACAGCAGAGCCATTCAGCTGTCGGATCTGCCACCTTCACTTAACATGTACATAACATATAGAGCTATTTATAGCCCCCTTTATTTACATATTCAAATAGCAGCACGACACGCAAGCGCTTGTGTTCGGATTTCGGTTCTATATTGAGGCACTGGCACTCTGGCACAAATACATTCTCTGTTGCTGGGTGCTTTAAATGTATGTATGACAGCATGTCAGAAGGTCAGAGTCTCAAGGTCCAATTTGGTTTTCAATCAAATCAGATGAAGCTTTCACTCGGGGGGGAAGCCACTTTAGCATTCTGCAGTAATGCTCTCCAGTGCTGCAACACTGCTACTGAAACAGGTGGCACTTTGGAACGCTGCTCTCCAATAGAGCCAGCTTTTTAATACATGTATATATATATATAAAATATATATATATAGGCTGGGGGAGTTTTGCCCGCGTAAAAACATGAATAAAAATTTAAGCAAAGGTGGAGTTCGGGCGGGGGGGAAATTATCCCAGGCAGTTTTCTGCCGTAGGAAATTCTAACTACTACAGGAATGCTGGGGTGCAAGCTGAAGCTGTTCATACCAGCACCATACAACACTGACATGTTCAGAGCTAAAGATAACTCGGCTGATAGGGGAACAGATGGAGCGCTGCAACGCATAGCCCTGCTCAGCTGAAAGCACGCTGCAAACCATCCAGCCAGGGCCTCTCCTCCTCCCCAGCACGACTCCTCTCCTGGCGTGGGGTGCAGTCACCTCCCAAGCGCGCAGTGAACTCGGCCTCTGCTGGGAGTGCACCCAAACGCTTGGGAAACTGCCTGGTGAGCCAGACACGGGAACTCTGCTTCTGAGCGCTGGGCCAGGGTTCACTCAGCTCTCCCCAGGCTTGAACTTGTACTGGAGGACTGGCAGAGCTGCTCCTCTGGGAGAGCAGGGCCGTGGGAAGGTTCTCAGTGGGGAATCACTCCTAACAACCACGTTTTATTCATGCTGCAAACCCAAGGTCTGGGGATCGGCCAGTTCACCCCACGGCTTTCCCATAGCACAGAATTTCACCTCATGCAGATGAAGAGCACTCTGCAAACTCTCCCATTAAGATATCAGGTGAGTGCTGGAAGATCCCCAGGCAGAAACAAGAAGAGTAGAACAGAAAGCTTCAGGGGCAAGAGAGAGAATCATTCCCTTCAGAATCACAGGATCACCAGGTTGGAAGAGACCTCCAAGATCATTGAGTCCAACCCAGCGCCAACACCTCAACTAAACCACGGCACCCGGTGCCACATCCAGGCTTTCCCTAAACACATCTGGGGATGGTGACTCCACCACCTCCCCAGGCAGAACATTCCAATACTTTATCACCCTTCCTGTGAAAAACTTTTTCCTAATATCCAACCTGTATTTCCCTTGGTGCATCTTGAGGCTGTGTCCTCTCCTTCTCTCAGTGCTGCCTGGAGTGAGACCAACCCCAGCTGAGTACAGGCACCTTTCAGGGAGTTTAGAGAGTGATGAGGTCACCCCTGAGTCTCCTTCTCTCCAGGCTGAACAACCCCAGCTCCCTCAGCTGTTCCTCACAGGGTTTGTGTTCCCAGCCCCTCTCCAGCCTCGCTGCCTCCTCTGGATGTGCTCCAGCATCTCGACGTCCTTCCTAAACTTATCCCTTATCCAACAGTTCGGTCTTTCCTCAACTGAGAGCTTGCTCCAGCAAGGTTCTCACAGTTCACCTCCTACTTAGGGCCAAATCGTGCCATTTGGCCAACAAAATTCATTTGAGGTCATCATTAAGGTTGAAAAAGTCATAGCCCATCAGCACAAGCACAGGGCAGCTTTTTTGGGGAACATTTTTTGGGAAGCAACGGAGCTGTCCCCTCAGACGAGGAGAGCCTCAGGCTCTGGTGGCAGGACTGCTGCTCCACCAGGCTGCTCCACAGGCACCGAGTCCCTGAGACCTCTGTCTCCAAAGGAATTCCTGGGGCTTTGTGCAGATCCAGCTTCCAGCTGGCCACTGCGTTTGGAGAGACTGCATGGTGATCCTTGGCTTGTTACTTAGCAACTGGACTCCAAGTAGTAGCGAATTTATTGGGCTGCCGCTGCAGCGGGAGCAACACCAGGAGCAAGGGCACGGGGAGAGTTTTGTCATGGGAATGGGATAACTTGTGAAGTGTTATGGAAGGCAGGCGAGATTTTTCCCTTCTACAAGTTGCGATAAATGCAGTAAATATTGACATATGAGTCACACTGACCTATTTTCTAGATTTTAAGCCGGGACAACCTCTTTGTAACTGATTTCAGAGGAAGTGAATGGGGAGCACTTCAGGCCCCTTCACGAGTTCACTTTATTCTTGACTATTTCATGCAACCCCTTTGGAAGAACCATCCCCGTGTGTCAGGCAGACAGGGGACCACTCCTTGTTTAAACTTGAGCACCCAATCCCCCCACCACCACCCTGCAGAGCACCCCTGAGGCCAGATGCTTTCCTTGTCCTGACACACTGCCTCAGCCAGTGGGAATTCTGTTAAAGACAGACCTCGTGTGACGTGAGCAGGTGTCCACATCTGATCCTTGACATTTTAGGCGCTGTCAGTGCTGGTGAAAGTCACCCTTAGCCTCAGCGCTCATGGGATATCGCTGCAGCAAGGATAAAAAGCTCCTAACCACAAATCTAACGATGGCACGTGAGGTGTGTCCCTGACATCAGCTTTGCAAAAGTGTTTCTGGAGCTCAGTGGATTTCTACTCTTCCCCTCTCTCCAGACAAGCCTCAGGGCAGGCCGTCGTGCCTCCTGCATGCAAACAAGCGCATCTCAAAGCTGTGAAGCCCAGAGTTGTTTGGAGGTTTCTCTAGACCCTGCCACAGACATCTCTTATTCCTCCAAACATCTAGCAGCAGGAAAAAGCTGTTGTTGCTCTCCCTCAGCCAGCCAAGTGCTCGTGTGTCTCCCACTTCCTACAGCTGGAGAAGCAAGGTGAGCAGGTCCCCAGGGTGACTGTGTGACCGATGGCAGTGTGCACGTGGACCTTTGCCTCCCCTTCGGGAAAATGCTGTTTCACGTTTGATTGTGTCTGATTTCCCAGCTGTCCCCACACGCCAGGGGCTGAAGGGACAAGAGCTGTGTGAGCCCAGCTGTGCTGAGGCACCACCAGCAGCAGAGGAAGGCACAGGTCCCTGCCTGCCCTGAGGAAACCTTTCATGCCAGCCGCCTGTTGCGATATCCTGGTTTAGACCACAGTGTACAAACAAGGCAGATAATGCCCACCTGCCCATGCCCGTAGGGATAGCTCGCCCCAAGTCAGAGCTCTGCCATCCTTACCATGAGCAGATCAAGACTCACAGGATCATTAAGGTTGGAAAAGACCTCCAAGGTCATGGAATCCAACCTTTGACCAAACGCCCCCATGGCCACTAAACCGCACCACAAACCGCCAGGTCTGCTCCGTTTTTGAGCACTGCCAGGGACGGTGACTTTACCACTTCCCTGGGGAGCCTGTCCAAAATTCTTAACCGCTCATTCAGTGAAGAAATTTTTCCTGATTTCCAGCATGAATCCCCCCTGAATCCTTCTCCATCACCAAGGCCTCACAGCACCCTCTGCTACCTACAACACTTCCATCCCAGGAGCCTCCAGCGATCCAGCAGGGCCATATCCCCTGCAGCACCACGGCAGGGCACCATCTGCAGCTCAGCACCAACCCTGCCTCCTAGTTCTCCCATATTTTGGCAGCCCTAAATATTCAGCAGCCTTGAATACCAAGAAGTAACACGCAGAGAATTTAGGTAGCACAGTGTCACAGGGCTGGGGATACCCAAGGCTACAGAGAAACATTTGCACTGGAGTGTCGTGTCACACTTATATCTCACAGCATACAACTCCAGAAAACTCTGACTGTAGGATTTACGTGCTTTAACCTCTGCTTTTTAAAAACATTTGGATACCCAAGGACATAGCAACTGAGAAGTATCTGTTCGTCATTTCTCCATTGAAAAGAGACAGCAACAAAACAGAACGTTTTCAATTAGGAATAAGGAAAACATTGGTACATTTGAAGAGAGTAGGTGGTACTAAAAGGCACAGCGTAAGAGTAGAACTTTTCTTCTTTAAAATCTTGGGTTTTTAAAGCTCAAGGCATCTACACCAATGGAAAATCCTTTCCAAGGGCACACTGCAGCAAAGTCAGGTCTGTCCAGCATTGCAGGTGTCCATATATCCCAGTGAAAGCAGAACTGCAAAGCCTGCTCAGGACAGATTCCACCACAAAATCCATTTCAAGCATGCCCAAAAGATGGAAAATTTGATGGAGTGAGAAGAGTGATTGCCCACTGATGGTGGCGTAAGAGGTCGTAGGATCAACTGTCCTGGTCAAGAACACTCTTACACACAGCCTGGTCCACTTCATTTTGGGTTAAAAGCTAATTGAAAACCCTTGCAGCTCATGGTTGCCTTGAGACACGCTTTACATCCCTCTTGAACAGGGAAATCTGCCAAAGCAGACAGCTTGTTTTTCAAGCAAGCTTCGAGAAGTTGGGAAATAACAGCCACGACGCTTCCTGCCGTAACCTCCAAGAGATCCAGCGCAGCGTGCCGGCGCCAGAGCAGTCACTCCAACAAGGCACAGCCTGGCAGCAGGGGCACAGGGCTGGGAAGCAGTGAGGCGTTGGGAAGAGGGTGCCCAGAGAAGCTGCGGCTGCCCCTGGATCCCTGGAAGTGTCCAAGGCCAGGTTGGATGGGGCTTGGAACAACCTGAGGGAGTGGAAGGTGTCCTGGTTTGGAACGAGATGAGCTTTAAATCCCTTCCAACCCAGACCATCCCATGATTCTCTGCAGCAAAGCATCAAGGTCAGCTTTGGCAAGCGCAGTACCCTGACCCCTAACCCTGCCCCACTGCAGACCCCTCCCCAGCAAAAGGAATTGTCAATCCCACAACATCCCACCTTTCACACCCCTGTTCCTGCAAAGGTTTTTATCTGGAAGCCTTGTTTCCCTCACTAGCCCTCTGCAACAATCCTCTTGTAACTTTTCAACTTGTCACCGGGTTTATAAAACTTTAAAGCTGGTGCTATAACAAACTGAAATGATGTTATTGCAGATGTAGGAGAGCATCTTGGGATGAATAAATTATAGGAGCCACAAAGAAATCATGACTATAATGGCTGGATGCTCCGAGCTGTCTACGGTGTGCAGACACAGGAGGGAGCAGGTTTAGGACTGCACAGATCACAGGGCAGGAAAATTGAAGCCTTATGAAGGGTAACCTCCTCTTATTTCAAATGCATACAAAACTTCTGCTTAGTTTTTCCTTATTGAAATAGCTCATTAATACTTCAAGGGAGTCTGAACTGTCTGGTGCCAGAAAAATATGTCCCCAGAGATTGCCTAGAGAGGGAAAAGGCTACATTGGAAGGATTAGTCCTTGTCTAGTCCCACCATGCAGGAATACACCGCACACCCTGAACAGGCCAGGACATCCAGCAGTGGGGGAAGACTTGCAGCTCTCTCTGAAGCCATTGGTACTGGACACCACCAGAACCAGGACAAGCTGGCTGAGCCAGACCTTAAGGTGAGTGACTGGGCAGCATTCAGGGCACGAAGCCCAAGGACAGGCACCCACAGGCTGCTCCAGCTGAGTGTGACCTGAGCACTGCCAGAGCTCTTCATTCCCCAGCTCCGACACGCTGCTGGACTCCTCAGAGACCTGGTACCACACCAAGAGACCTGAACGTGCCACTGTCCAGTGCCACCGCACACCAAGAGTCCATGAACACCTGCAGGTTGTTCCCTTGATTCCTTAAGTTTTCAGCTTTTGTATTTTTCAGGTCCTGTGCTGCATTAGTGTAAAGCTCTGCACTCCACACGGAGTGTCAGCAAGCTCTCTTCAGTTTGGTCAGACCAAACAATCCTGCCAGGCCTGACAACCAAGGACACCATCACAGCCTCAGGTCCTGAAACGTATAAACCAAAGTAAACTGGGGGGAAGCAAAGTGGGGGAATGTGACTTCATTACCTGAAGTTGTAATTGGACAATTAACCTCTGATATGCAAATAGACCAAACTTATATCTGCCCAAAAAAACTCGTGACCACCATCCACCTTGGGTGTAGCCTCTGCCAGGCTTTTGACTGCCCAGGGTGAACCTGTTGAAGGCCTTTAATAAATACTCACTTTATTCTTTTAACTCTGCCTCGGTTCCAGGTAACCATTCCAGGCATCACCCTGCTCACTGCAACTCAGTCCCAGGTTGTTGCCATATTCTTTCAGCCTTCTGGCTGTTTACATTTTTGTAGTGGAGTCTTCTCATGGATTGTAACATAAACACAGTGATTGTTTTCGCATTCCTCCGTGGAGGAGGGACAATTGATGGACTTCTAGTCTGGCCAGTGGGGTGGAGGGGTGTCAACCTTATTCTCCAATCCCTGGTCATTGTCCAGAATCTGTATAAGCGAGGTCAAGTAAATAAATTGCCCTTCTTTTTGCTCTGAACTTGGCTGTGTGTGTATCACTCTTTTCATGTCCTCTAGCGACTCCAGGTCACCTCAGAGGAGATGGGCTGGGTGGGTTACCCAGGAGATGCCATCCTCCTGTCCTTCATGGGTCACCTGAGCTGCTCAACAGCAGCATGAGGACGTTCCTCCTCTCAGCCTGCCTTCAAATCCCCAACTTGCAGATTTGTACAGGAGATGAAAAGACTCCAGCGAGGCCTTTCATCTTCATGGATCAGCACTTCCCAGAGGGTCTGCCACTCAAACGAGCCCTCCCCAACACCTATTTGGCCTGGCCCCTGGCATCCTTCCCCAGACATTTCAATTGATGTCGCTGATCTTGGCTCAGCAAATAATCCTTCTAATCACTGACAAGAACAGAGGCTGCAGCTCAGCGTTGCTTAGCCGTGCTGAGGGGGGGGTACACAGCAAGAAAGCATCCCTCTAGAAACTGAGCTTGAAAATGTGGCTGACCACACACAGGCAGCAGCTGCCGTGACCCAGGAGGCGACGCTTTTTAAAATAAGGGCTGCAGTTGTGGCCTCTCATCACTGGGAGATGGTTGCCACTGTACCTATGAAGGCCCTGCTGGCACAGGACCTGGGGGTGGCCCTCAGGCAGCCGGAGGTGCATCAGCTTTGGGTGTCAGAACACACACGGCACCAGCCGGCAGCTGCAAAGCATTCCGTGTGTGCCAGAGTGTCTGGGAACATCCGGCACAAGGACATCACTGCGCTGCCCTCTCAGAGAGCCCCGTGTCCTCCAGGACAGGAGTGTCACCACCTCTTCATCTTGGGAACACGGTTCCCATGGGAGTGAGGGCGAGAGGCGCTCGGGGATGGAGCTGGATGGCTCCGCAGCACCACAACCAGCTGGACTCCCTTGGAAAACAACTTTTGGGAGCGTGCAATGCCTGGTCACTGACAGCACTTGTTCCCCACCACCAGGCAGCCAGCAGGCGCCAGGGAAAGGCCTGGGAGAGCCGGGGGCTCTCCTCAGCCTGCCCAGTCCCAGCACCATTGTTCCCAAAACGATGTCTGAGGATTAATTAATTATCCTACAAGGGGCAGTAAGTAATAACACTCCTCGTGGAACAATAGAAGCCATTCGGTCGCCATGACAACCCAGCTTCACTTGTGCGCCTTTAATTTATTCATTGCACAGTTCCTTTCCCAAGCACACACGATGCCAAAAAAAAAAAAAAAGCCTTGTTTTTCTTGCCAGTATCCATGTCCAGAGCGGGGGTAAAACACAGCCCTTTCCCCGGGGCATCTGTCACACAGAAGAATGATGCACATGAAATCCCTTCAGCCTGGAAACTTACATCACATGAGAACTCTTCTGCTCCCTGGATGTTTGTTCTTCAAGATGATTCTGATTTTTAACCCCTTCTTTGAAGCTGCCTCACCCACGGTGCTCAGAGATCTTGATCCTGAATAAATCCTCACCTCATCTCCCATCCCCAAACCTTTCCACACCCTTTCCCCTTGCCCCAGTCTATGTAGGAAAGATGGGCTGGAGATTATTCTTGTCAAACAGAGAGCCAGGAGGGATAATCAAAAGTCCAGAAGTGGCATTCCTTCATGCCCACAGGAGCGTGGCACAGACAGTGGTGCCCAGCCTGACCACAGCCACGCACTCAGTGCCCGTCCCTGTGCTGCTCAGATTCTGCAGGATCCAGAGCAGCACGTGGATGAAGGCCTGCGCCAGGAGATCTGTGCCTCACAGAGGGATTATTGCTGCTGTTTCTGCCCCAGTTCTGTGCCAGAGGGAAGCAGGGGCTCACTGGAGAGGGGGGAGCACTGCATTTACATGGTGAGGGTTGGAGAGTGCTGCTGGGCCAATGGCTGCTGCATGCCTGGCCCCCTTTAGCCCATGGACACCTCTCCATCAGCCTCTGCAGGGCTCAGCTGCCCTCACAGAGTGGTTTGGATGGCAAAGGACCTTAAAGATCATCTTGTTCCAGCCCCCTGCCATGGGCAGGGACAGCTTCCACTACCCCAGGCTGCTCAGAGCTCCATCCAGCCTGGCCTTGGACACTGCCAGCGATCCAGGGGCAGCCGCAGCTCCTCTGGGCACCCTCTGCCAGGGCCTCACTGCTTCCCAGGGAAGATTTTTTTCCTAAGATCCAATCTGAGCCTGCTCTCCTAGTCTGATCCATTCCCCCTTGTCCTGTCACTCCAGGCACGTGTACAAAGTTTCTCTCCACCTTTCTTGTGGGCTCCCTTCAGGTACTGGAAGGCCACCCCTAAACTGGCTTTTTTTCCAGGCTGAACAATCCCAGCTCTCCCAGCAGAGCTGCTCCATCCTTCTGCTCATGCTGGAGCCTCCTCTGGACTCACCCCAGCGGGTCCCTGTCCCTCCTGTGCTGGGGACAGACCTGCTCAGGCTCACAGGGGCAGCTGCTGCAGGGGGGCTGAGAGACAACCCCTCACCCCCTCCCAGCTTTGTTTGTGCCAGTCTTGGTCTTAAGCCAGGATCCCAGCCCCCAGATTGTCCACTCTGGCTCTAGCAGCAGGGTGACATTTGGCCCAGCACCCCAGAAGATCCAGGTCCAAGCTGGGCCTGCGGGAGGAGATGACTCAAAGTTGAGTTGTGGCCTGACAGGAACGAGAGATGGAACTAGGTTAAGACATCTGCCCCTGCTAAGCTGAGCCTAAACTCAAGCACAGCTACCCAGTGCCTCTGTACCCAAATCTGGGGCCACACACAGTGCCCAGTGTCACTGTCACTGGACTGAGGCGTCACACGTCACGCAGAGAGTTCGGGTGACGGTAGCAGAGAGGCAGCAAAAGAAACCCTCACACAGGAGCATCAAGGTTCATGGCTGGCTCTTCCCCCTGGGTCATTCCAACTCGTGTTCAGGCTTTTCAGGCAGTTTGGAAACAAAACCAACCGGTCAGGTGGTGTCACCTCCCCTCCTCCCCTCCACAGAGCAGCAGAGGAGCTGGTGGGGCAGGGAAACGGGGCAGGGGAGGCCAGGGACAGAGAAATGGGACAGGAGCAGTGGGAGGCCAAGATTTTAATTGACTGGAACTGCAAGAGCTCTGAACTGGCCCAGGATTCTCCTGCAGGGGTCAGGAAGTGAGGAGCTGGACAGGAACTGTCAGGAGGCTCCCACCAGCCTCTGGGAAAGGACAAGAGTCTGGAGGAAAAGCTTCTGGACCCCAGGGAGAAAGGCAAGTTTAGGCAATTACAACACAATCTCTGTCCTCTGCTGGGTGCTCAGGGCTTCTGAGGGACAGTCCTGGATGTGAACATAAACCACGACCAAAGCAATCAGCAAATTTCACAGATTTCACCCCAAACCATTGCTACTCGAGCAGGTAATTTTTTTTTTTTTTTTTTTTTTTTGTTCACACTGTGTGAAAAGCTCCAATCTATCAATGCCACCCAAAAGCAGATTTCCATTAGATGCCTCTCTTTCCAGCACAGGTCTCCATGGAAATGTTGAATTACCACCAGCAAATGAAAACTCACTGTTTTTAACCTGGCAGGGACACATTGACTATAAAGCCACCTTTGTATCAACCAAAAAATACAATCCACATCTACTTTTTAAGGCATAAGCTTTTCTGACTTGAGGAGGTGTTTGTGCAACCAGGAGTGATAAGAATCTACTCTGGATGAGATGCCACAAGCTCCAGAGATGCCAGCAGAGATCCAGCTGCCTCCAAGGAGCCATTGCCTTGGAAGTAAATCTCAGCCAGAAAGTGGAACAACAGTTTATAGTAGGGGTTTTTTTTGTTTGGTTTTTGGTTGGTTGGGTTTTGGGGGGTTTTTTGGGGGTTTTTTGGAGGGTGGAGTTTGGTGGGGGTTTTCTTGTTGTTTTGTTTTGGTTCTGTTTGTTCATTTTGGTTGTTTGTTTTTATTTGTTTGTTTTCCCATTTCTTTCTTATTTTCTTTTCTTTTCTTTTCTTTCTTTCTTTCCAGACTCACCATGTTGACTTCAGAGATCTGGTCAATGCTGGAGATGTGGATGCTCATTCCCACTGTGACAGGGTTACCTGAAACACAAACAGGCTGGGTTAGGACACCGTTCAAGTCCTCCTCTCTTATCTGCAATATAAGAATTTCCTAGAAAAGCATGGATTTGATTTTAGGCAGCCCCACATTCCCTGAGTATCTCAGCACTGAATGTGCTCAAGTGATCAGATTTCTCTCACTCCCAGACTTACAGACTCACCCCAAGGAGCAGCGCAGCCTAAGCTTGATTTTTTTTTTTTTTTTAATTCCTGGAAGTTCATTACTCCCTAGTAACGCAATTATCCCTGGTTATTCCAAACAATCCCTTCAGAGACCATCAGGAGGCTCCTGGTGGGCTCACATAGGGTGGTCCTGATTGACCATACAAAGAACACAGCACCCAAGCCCGTGGAAGCCACGGGCAGGAAACATGCTCCAGCTCACTCCTCCATCACTCTGTCTGCTCTGAGTACTCAGTCTGAAAATCCCAAGAGAGTTTTAATACCCAAGGCACCAGACAAGTAGAGGAAACAGATCCACGAAGTGAAAAGGCAGCATTTGTACGGTGGTTTCTCAGAGCAGAGCTATGAACAGGACAGTCCCTGCAGTGGGGTTTAAGCCACGTAAAACAATTTACAGCGAGGTACACACCTGGTGCCATATTCTATTAGCTTTCTGTGAACGTTTACATTTTGTAGTGGAGTCTTCTCACGCTTGTAACATAAACAAGAGTTGTTTTTCACATTCCTCTCTGATGAGGGACAACTGATTGACTTCTAGCCTGGCCAGTGGGATGGAGAGGTGGCAACCTCGTTCTCCAATCCCTGGTCACTGTCCGGAATCTATATAAGTGAGGTCATCATAACAAAGTTAGCCTTCTTTTACCTTGGAGTTGGAGTGTATCGTTTCTATTCATGTCCTCTAGTGACACACACCCACGACCCAAGCCAGCAAAACCCTTCCTGTAGCTGGAGACGGGGTTTTTGCATGTTACCCCTCCCCTGCTCAGGCCCACAACCCCAAAGGCAGAGCGCAAACCCAGTCCCACCCCAAGAAAAGCCCCTCTCCTCACACATGAAAGGTGGAAAACGGTCCCGTGCAGTGCGTCACTAGAAAGGGAAAGGCAAGAAGTTGTGCCACTCAAGGTATTAACTCTTCCATGCACTCATTAGTAGATCTAAGTGCTGAAGTATTTACAGATAATCATGAAATGGCTTAGAAAGTAATTAGGAGATTGGGGGAGAGGGGAGAACCACACAACTGGAAATGAAGTGATTTTTTAATTATGTGTTACCAGAAGCAGGGAAGCAGTGTCATTAGGGGTGCCTTGTGATTGGGTGTGCTGTTCACCGAGACCCTCTGCTGCAAATTAAGCAGCATTATCCTTTAATGGAATATGAACAACACTGAAAACATCAGAATCAACCACTGTAATTAGGCCCTGCTATGCAAATCTCCTTAAAGAGGCAGTGCAGGCTGCAGCACCCCGGGCTCGCTGACAGGGTGCCCGAGGCAGGGGCGCTCAGGAGACCTCCTGGAGCCTCTGAAGATCCCCTCACAGACACTTCTGAGTGCTTGTACCTTCATCCTTCACAAGGGAGCCAGGTGGGAAAATAACCAACAGTCACACCAGGGAGAGACGATCCTGCTGCAGCCTCTTTGTGCCAGAGGCTGACACTGGCACAGCAAAGCTTTTAAGGAAGTCTCACTTTGATAGTTTGTCTTTTTTTTTTTTTTTTTTTTTTTTTTTTTTTTTTTTTTTTTTTTTTTTTTTTACCCTGAAGTCAGGGCCTTGTGATAGAAGCCATGGCAGGAGGAGGAAGTCAGCGCTGCCCTGAGGATCTTGCAGGCTAATTAGTTACAGGAGGAGAGTCAGGGCCACGCACAGGGCTGCAGCAGAGCCTGGGAGAAGCCAGATTCCCATTCCAGAGCCTTTCTGCCATGCAATGCTGCTCCCTCCAAGAGTGCCCCACTGCCTGCTTGCCTTCCAGCCTGTCCCCACCGGGGCTTGTGTCACTGTGGCTGTGCACCCCGTCCTTCCCCAGCCCCAGCCAGGCTTCTTTCCCCTGCTGAAAGCAGCAGGCTGGGTGTTTGGAGCAGGGGAGCACTGGCAGCGGGGACAGACAAATATTTGTCAAACCCAGAGCCCATCCAATCCATTCTATCCATCCAGACGTTTGTGCTGTGCTCATCACCATGGCATCCGAGCGCCCGGGGTCATGCAGTGACTCAGTGTCAGAGCTCCAGACCTCCCCACTCCCAGCTCCAGGAGCAGCTCTGGAGTGGAGGGATCAGCTCCCTGCAGAGTCAGCAGGGCTCCCCTTGGCGTTGCCAGCTCCTCCACATCCCACCAACCAGAGAATTTGGGAGGATCCACTGCCCACCTGCGAGCCCTGGGGTGTGCAGCCCGTGGGCTTCTGTGTGACTGTCCCACAAACAAAGAAACGCAAGCCCTGCCCTTGCTGCACCTGCTTTATCTTGATGCCAGGAAAGCCATTTCACCTTCTCCAGCCCTGTTGTGAAGGCTGGCCCCCAGCCTGCTCAGGACAGGGATTCAGGAGGGTGGACACAGCCAGCACAAAAATATGTCCTGACTCTCAGTGCAGCCCAATGGAAAACCAGGCCAGCTGGTGCCCAACTTTAAGTAGTACAGGGAAATAAACAAAGGACATCGATTCTGCCAATGCTAATGGCTTCAGGCAAGAGGGGTACAAAAGTAGGGTGTTTCAAATTTGGGATAACATCATCTGTAGATTTGCCCAGAATGGACAGAACTCTGCATTTGTGGGTCCGAGAGAGGGCAAAAGAAGTAAACCTGATATTAAAGGCCTGTGCTTTTATCTGTGCCTTGCCAGTGGGCACAAAGAACTAGACTTTCTCCCCTTGAAGAAAAAGCTTCTGCCTGGAAAGGATTTGTAGGCAAGATCACGAGTGAGGGAGTGTGAGGAGTTGTGCCACTTTTACCAGCACCCTCACACATCCCTGTTTCTCACCACCACTGGAGAGTTCACCAACATTTTGTCTTGAAAGTTGCTTGATGCCTGAGAATAATGCACTCAGGAAGTTGGAAGGGAAGCAGACAAACAAGTTATAATAAAACCTGTCCTTTTTTTGAAAGTGATACTTGTCAAATATAAACACAGTCAAGGTAGAGAACAAGTTGTGCTAATCTGCAATATTTTCCCAGCAACCAGTTATTACTTTCACATTTTATTTTATAATGCATAAACCCCCAGCACCTGGAGTCACGTTGCTAACAGGAATAACTCAGCACAAGTGTAGAGGAAAGGTTGTGTTTCCAAGCCTGCGTGTGCCTGCACTGCAGCCAGAGGTGACGGCAGCCTGGACTGGGACATCTCTCCCAGAGCTCAGCCTGGTTCTGAGCCTGCAGAGCTCACTGAAGGCAAAAGCACAAAATTCAGTGAAACAGGGCGGTGATTACTCAGGCGACTGCTCTGAGCTAAGGTCCAAGCTGTCCCCTCTTCACTCCTCTCCAGGGAAGTTAAAACCAGAACAAGCTTGGGTTCCTGTGCCTCCAGATCTCCAACTGCAACACGGACGCAGCCAAAAAGACTCCAAACCTGTGGGCAGGTGAACAGAGCTCGATTTATGGTCCGCTGAGGCCACATCATCTTTATGAACTCCAGCCAGCGCTTCAAGGTTCCTGGTTCCTGCATTCCTGCCCACGTGGACCTGGCACTGCTGGCAGAGCCAAGGTTTGCAGTGGCTGCGGGACAGGGATCAGCCTGAAAATCACCCTTTAGTCTGAACTACGGGAACAAAGGCATTAACAGGGTGTCAGAAATTTCACAGCTTCCCTGAACAATACCTTCCCACATTTCACTGCGCTGAAGTGAAATATACTGAAGTGAAAGATCTCTATTTTCCTAGATACCCAAACCAAATCTTCTCTGCAGTTTAAATGTAGTTTGGTCTCATCATTCCACCCCACCCCCCCCCAACTCCATGACGGTGAAAGAATAAATCAATCATCCTTCCTTAACAACAGCTTTTATGTTCTGAGAAACCATGACATCCCCCTCCCTCCCCCAGCCATGCTGCCTTGTCTAGATTAAATGCACCTGATTTCTTCAACCTCTCCTCGGAGGTCATGTTTTCTAAAGCGCTGACAATTAGTGCTGCTCCCCTCTGGCCTTTTGCCAATTTGTCTACATCTCTATTTTAAAGGTATCCACGAACCAGCCCCTGAAGCGACGACACGCTCGCACAGACAAAAGAAAAAAGCAACCTCTCCTGTACAGAACCCGCATCCCAAACCCACAGAAAACGTCTCCAAACCCATCCTGGGAGCTGCTCACTCTGTGTAGGAGGTTAGAGATGGCAAAGGGGCAGCTGAGCTCCTGCCGCTGGAGTGCATCACGCGTGCAGCAGGAGGGAGCTCAGCCCCGTTCTCCTCTGGACAAGGGGAGAAATTATTCGAGACAGCTTTGTGCATGAGCCTCAGCATTCCCTGCTCGCACCCTGCCTGTGGCATCACCAGCCTCTGAGATCCCTGCAGCAGCACGAAAGCTGCTTTTAGGTCTTCTGCTGAGTAAACAAAGCCAACCAGAGAAAAAATTAGAGGCTTCAGTTACTAAACCCACATTTAGAACAGGTCTGTGCCTTACCCTGCGATGGTAAATACCCACAGGCATGAGCTCCCATCCGTGCAAAATCCTGCTCCTCACTCCAAAGCCTCCAGAAGCTGAAGGGCAGCCCCAAAACAGCCAGTCCCAGACAAGGCTGCCCTGCACCGTCTGGTGGAAGTGTTTCTGCACACACAGGGTGGTACAGGCAGGCAGGAAGAGGGCCAGGTACCCCAGTGCCTCTCCTGCGTATCCAGCGACCCTCCACCCAACAGGAGCAGCGCCTGGGGCGATCTCAGCCTCCCCAGAGGCACCACCAGCACACAGCCTGCCATTCCACCACCAGCACTTCTCCCCTCGGTCTTCACTCCGCGCTCCGGAACGAGGCGGGAGCGTTCGGCCTCTGCTCGTTCTTGCTGCACAAAATGGCTTGCCCAGGCCGCTGCCTCTGCTTTGTTCCCAGCTCGGAACCTCGGGGCAGCCTGGCTTTGTGTTTGCAGCTCAGAGCCAGCGCCCGCGTCACGGCTCCATGGGCTGCTTGCACAAGGCCTGACAGACGTGGTTTAGGGGGGAGCCGAGAGCTCCCAGGTAGCTGGAGGTGCAGAAGGTGGCACATCCAGCACCGGGCTCGTCGTTGGCTGAGGAGCTGCTGCCAGGATGAAAACGTCCATCCTCCGCATAAATCTCCCTCTGGCCCTCCCAAAACAGATAGCCCTGAATCCTTTTCGGCTGATGGACTAATTAGTCCTGTGCTGTAGTTTTTTTGAAACCACCCAGAAGATAACTCAGAGGCCAGGCTGCTGTCAGGACACTCAAATTTACTACACGCCAGCGCAGGCAGGATGGAAACGCTCCTGGGTTTTCAGCACACAGGAAGATTGCAAGAGAGGAGCTCACAAATTGCTGTCTGCATAATAGCTGTGCTTACAGATCTCAGCACTGAGGCTCCGCTACAGCAGCGAGAGAACGTCTAAAAGATGCCAGCCCAGCAGGCGACACAAGCCAAATCACAAAGAAGTTTCCCAACGCTGATTTTCCCATTCCTTTCCTTTTATTTGAGCTTATGTACAGCATCAAGCACGAACTCAGTTTAGTGTTAACATCACTTGAGGAACAAGAAAAGTTGACCATGTATCATGAAAGCAGAAATGTTCTGGGAACCACTTTCATCCAGCATCTCTGATTTGCAGTGACACCTAGAAGCACCGAGTTCAGCAGGGTCCCTTAAGAACCTAACTCAAACTTTTCCAATATAATCTAGGTTTAAACATCCATTTAACACTTTCCAATCCTTTTCCCACCTGGTTTTTGGGTTTTTTTTACCTCCACTCTTGTTTTCATGATCTCTCCCCCACCCACAGCCAATGCTGTGCATTCCTTTTGCCAGAAACATCGAGCACATTCAGAGGCTGATGTTGAAGCTCTTCCTCTACTCCCAGCAGGTCACCCCATGGAATCCCTTGGATTTTACCCTCCCTGGTTTTACACTTTTGGGCACTGCTGTACATTACCAGAAGGAGAGATGGTCTCAAGGCAAGACAGCAAATCTCTCATTGGCTTTTTGCCTGCGGGGGGGGAACAGGTTTTATGAGGGATTTGTCACTGCTGAGGAATCTCTCAGTGGGATTTTGGATCTAAAAGACAGGGCCCTGGCCTCCAGGGTGTCTGGGGATGTCAATGCCTGCTCTTTCCCCATGGATTCATGGTTCTGGAGGGGCAGGAAGGATATCTACCACCAGTAGGTCCCATGGAGACTGCAGCTGCTCTCCAAGGAGGTCCGTCTGGCAGACAACAGTTCCTTGGGTGTGACAGGTCTCCTACATTTCCCCACACTCCTTTAGGGAGTGCTTTGCTCTTTTTACACCACTGAGCCCATGCACAGAATGAGATTTTGCCTAGCCCTGGTATGGTTTCCTTCCACCCACACCACACCCCGTGCAAAGAGGACAATGAGGACTTCCAGGCTCCTCTCCTGGCATCCTCATCCATCTGGACAACTGAACTTGAAACATTTATTTAAGAAAGGGGAATAACTGGAACATCCTGAGGAAAATGGCAAGCTGCAGGAAGCTCTCACCGGGATGGTGAAATGGAGGACAGCACAAAGGTAGAACGGAACACCTGAGGAAGGGAACAACCACAGCACAGCTCTTGGGAAGACTTTTGGAATATCCAAACCTGCTGAGTGAGGAGCCAGGAGCCACAGCCCTTTGCAGAGCAGGCAGAGCTGACCTCTGCTCCTGCCAGCACGGCTCTTTGCAGACACGCAGGTTTCCCCGCTAACAGCAGCCCCAGCCCCAGCCTGTCGTCGCAGGAAGCCTCCCCACGGATCCGAACAGTCACAGAACATTTTCTCAAGCAGACCGTGCCTGCTCCTGAGGCAGCGCTGAGCGATCCTTCTGAAGGAACAGCGCTTTCCCAGGGCAGATGTAACACCCGTTCTGTGACCGCTCCGGGGGAAGCAGAGCTAAGGAGCACCATCGGTGAGGCACGCTGGATCACCTAATCTATCTCACGGGTATCTTTAATGGATTAGTCGGTATCAGAGTGGGATATTGCAAATGTCCCGTGGAAATTCGGAAGTGAGAGAGAACAATCAGCTGGCTGCAAAAACAGTGTAAAGGTTGTCCCAGAGGGATTGAAGGATCACAGAGGAAGCTAAATCAAGGCTGATTTAAAAAGATGTTGGTAGACAGCTACCCAAGCTGAATAAAAACAAGGTCTCAAAAGTACAGGCTCAAAAATGGAATGAGAGAGTAGAGACCAAACCTGACAGCTGGACTGCCAGTGGATCCAGTCCAGCAGAGCACCTGTACACACACACACAGGGCTCTCAGCATTAAAAAAAGTTACTGACTACTCAGAACCTCATCTGTTCTTGGAAGAGGCCTAGGTCAATGTCCAGGAGATAGATTTTTGAAGCTGTTTCATCTTCAGTGATGAAAACAGTCTTCCAACAGCTTCTGCCTGTGAATCTCTTGCCCAGGTGAGGCACATTTGGTAAGGTCACGGCAGAGCAAGAGGAAATTAAGTTCTCAGGTTTGTCAAGCTCTAATTTAGAGACACACAACTGCATCACCTCACCAGAACTGACCATCGCCAACCTGATCCTAGCAATCAACCCTTTGCCAAGAGGAATGTGTGCCAGCTCCATCCATCCCTTAAAGCTTTGCAGGGCTGCCACTGCCACTGGAGTCTTTGTTGGAGCAGGGACACTGCAGAAGGTGGACCCAGACCTGACCCTCGGGAGATGAAGGCAGTGCTCCACCTGTTGTGTTCCTCTGAGGAATGGTTTTTCCCCTCAGAGTCCCCCTGAAACCTGTGCTATGTAGTTCAACCCTTTTTCCCTATCATACCTACTCCTGACCCTATTGGCTCAGGGCCAATATCTTTCCTTGGCCCAAAACTAGATATACCCCTGTTTCTTCCTGGTTCGCTCTCTCTCTCCTCGGCCTCCTGGAACATCACATCGAGAATAAAGCTTGGACGGAAGCTGGGGGTGAGAGCCACTCTTTTGAAATCTCTATTCTGTCTCTCTGAAATATATTTCCCTAAAACCCCTGAATAACTGAGCTAGCGAGAGCCGGGGGGTGGCTAGAGGGAAGTATATTTTCATCCACCCTCCTGCGGGATGGGTCACCTGCCCTCCCCGCGTCCCCCAGGGCACCCACATGGACCAGCCCCGGGGCTTTGCAGCCTGCAGGGCACAGGCTTGGTGCTCCCCTGCTGGATCCCTCGCTGCAGAGCTGCCACTACGGAGTGCCACGTTTGCCTGTGTTTACACCGAGCAAACCCCAGGAGAGCAGAGGCTCCGAGCATCCCAGGTCCCTCCAGCTCTCCTCCACCAGGAGTAGTAGCAGGAGGACAGCGGGGCTCTGCCAAGCAAGTGCCTGTCGTAGACTGACAGCAAAGCGACGCAAGCCAGGCTTCTTCTCCCCAGCAGCAGCAGCGTGAAGCATTGTGCCCACGCTGATCCGCCACCCCCACAGCGCTCCACCTGAGAAGACTTCCCTCCTACCTCTGTCAGGATCCTGGCAGGCAACTGCATCTCTCCAGGGGCCCTGCCAGAGCAGCCCTGGGGCACAGCTCTGCCTGCCTGGGAAGCTCTGGTGGGCTCAGGGATAGTCCAGGCCTTTTGCTTTTACCCAGGCCCTCAGAGTTTGTGTTTGTCCCATCTCCTAGAGCCAGCCAGGGCAGTGCCAGAGCCTCTGCTCCTCCAGCTGGGGCAGGCTCAGGAGCCTTTGGTACCCTCCTGCTCCTCCTTTTCCAGACCAGCACCTGCTTTTGAAAGGGGGCAGCTCTTCAGAAGGGATTGCACACAGACAGGAAATATTTTGAGCCCCTGGGTGCAAAAGTAAGCAGGGTGTTTAACCATGTACCAGAACACACTCACCACAGGCAGCTGCCCCATCTCCAGCTCCCCAGGTCAGTCGCTGAGCAGACCAACTCCCAGGACTCATCACAGCCTCAGAAACACCTTTAACAATGCCAAATGCTCAATTTCTGCACCAGTTCTGATGCTACAAGGTCCACAGAGGCACACAGGTTTTAATTCAGGTTTAGGGCTGAATCCCAAGTGCTGGGATCCCTCCCCCAGCATCACAACACTCCTTGCAGAGCCAGGAGGTAGGAGTGCAGCAAAATACCTGGAAAACCACAGCACCACCCTCCTCTTCACAGCCAAACCACCCCCAATGGCAGGGGAGGTGCTGCTATATGAGGGACACCCATCCCATCCCATCCCATCCCATCCCATCCCATCCCATCCCATCCCATCCCATCCCATCCCATCCCATCCCACAGCATCCAGCTGATGTGTAAAGGTTCATCTTTCATGTGTTCCATGTTCTGTGCTGCCCAGGTGCAGCTCTGAGCTCACACTCAGGGTCACTCAGCTCTCTGCACACAGCAGCGACACAAAACAAATCCTTTTCCTGCTGCACACCAAGGACAACTTTCAGCCCCAAAAGCACAAACAAGGGTGGCTGGAGGGAGGAACAAGAAGGATGGGACCTCACAGCCTGGAGCTGGAATTGGACAATTAAACCCCAATATGCAAATGGACCAAAACCTATAAAAATATAAGACCTTGTGACGATTTTTCCATTTTGTGTCCATTTTGGGTCCACCCTGGGTGTAGCCCTGTCCTGCCCAAGGTGTATCCTTACAGGCCTTTCAATAAATATCTACTTTATTCTCCAGCTCTGTCCAGTCTCCGTTCCAGCTCAGCCTTCCCAAGGCATCACAGCCACTCCCTCCCTCCCCAGGACACTCCACCCCCTCAGTTCAGGTTCCAGAATGCCCACAGGGGAGGTCATTTAGGAGATTTCCCCGCCTGGCAGCTGTGGAAGTTTCTCCTGAGCTGCCCGTCGGGGTGTCTCACTTCTCACCTGCCCACCCAGGGCACAAAGGTGCCGACCCAGCTTTGCGGCGCTGGGGCTGCCCCGGCAGGTGAGCAATGAAAGTTTTCTCCGTGGAGGAGCCTCTCTCTGGTGAGCACTGGAAATGTCCTCCCACAAGAACTGCAGACCTGGCCTGCAGGAAATGACCTGTCTGGGAAAACGCTCTCGCACGTTACCAGATCCTGAGCCATCTAATCCCCTTAGCTGCAAATGAGCTGAGCCAAATTAATCTAAATGGGTTAACGCAAGCTCCTCTGTTCACATCAAATCCGTTTCTCTGCCTCAGAAGTGTTTGTAGCAACAGCAAAACACCTGGACTCGTCATTTTTATCAAAGTGACAACAACAAGGTGTTTTCTCTTGTTTCCTCCCTGTTTTCAAATTTTTTTTCGATGAGTTAGTCACACCTCCTCATCACTGTTTACAAATCCTTGTGTTTAAAGGAGGTAACTCCTGGATTGGATCCAGTTGGACATCCCCAGCATGGGGGGGAAAAAACGAAAGGAACAAGATGGCCAGGTTGGGACCTGGTGCTGAACTTGCACCATGCCCAAGGTTTATGCTCAGGGGCAGTCAGGACAATTTAAAGGACAAGTATTGAAAAAATGAAACGAGTCAGGCCTGAGAAAACCATTACATTCACATTAAATTCATATCTCAGTTAGGAATGATGAGAAACAAAGCACACACATACAAAGAAGCCTCCCCTTTCCAAATGCCATCCACAGGATAAGTTTTTATCCCTCAGTTTCTGAGGCTCTTGGGTGTGCTTTCTTCAGGTGGTCCTGCCCTTCCTCCACAGCCTGGAGGCAGGGAAGATCTTACAAAATTCAGTGGTAACCAAGAACTGCAAGAGTTTAGTAGGAAAAAGGATTCTGAGATGTTCATTTCTGAAAGATTGCCCCATGTGCTGGTGTTTCCATTATTCCAGCAAGGCTTGATTTGCAAGAATGTCCGGGACAAAAGTCGCCTTTTAGCCCAGAACCTCTTTATTAAGACATAAAACTAAGTCCCATTTGCTCACCAAAATAATTGCTTTCACTCAGGATGCATGGATGAGTGAGTCTTGCAGAGCTTTTACATATATATTCATCTCCAGCAATTCATCAACACAATAAGCACACATTATTAACTTGAGTACTCATCAATTTCTTTTTTTCTAGAGCTTCAAATACTAGCAAGGAGCTAGCGTGCAATAGGGAAGGAAAACATGTAGGGGAACTTGTGATAAATGTTCTATTTTTGCTGTGAAAGGAGGATAAGAAGAAGATTTCAGCTCATAGCCTGCCCTCTCCCTCACTTCCAAAAATTTCCTGCCAAGCTGAGATCCTTCTCCAGAGGCCAGGAGAGTGGGCTTTCCTGCAGACCTTCTCCAGGTGACATCTGTGACCTGGGTGACCTCCTCTCCTGGCCTGACAGCTTCTGGCCTTACACCCAGAGCTGTGCCACTGCCATGGGCACCCCCTTTTTTATGCATCACCCCTTGAACTGCCCAGTGCAGCCCTTGGACGTGGCTCTTCCCCTGGCACGATGTTCCCCTGGCCTGGAGACATCACCTGCTGCGGTCACACCAGCACCAAGCTCCTTAAAGGGAGCATGAATCATCTCAGAGTGTAAGAGAAGAGCAAGAAGTACTCCGGGGGGCTGAGGGGATGTGTTTGGAAAGATCTGCTGGCCAGAAAACCCATCCTGGCTCTGCAGCACAGAGCTGTGGAGGAGGAAGGGGCGCTTTGGTGTTCTCCCAGGGTGGTGACAGAGTGTCCCAGGGACCGAGGCAGTCACCCTATTTCTTCCCCTGCTCTTGGGCTGTGTCACAAAGGGCCACCGTGGCTGTCGGTGGCTGGAATGGCTGTGCAGGCTCAGGGTGAGCCTCACCTGGGGACAGGGAGGGCTCTGGAGTCCCCTGCTGCTGACAGCTCCTGGGACATTCACTGCAGAAGCCCAAGAGTGAAAGCTGAAAGCAGCGCAGGACACCCTGCCCTTTTTAAGGTTTTTCCTACTCTGTGACACGATCATACACGGTAAATATATTTTCAGCCGCACGCAGTGGTTTTTAAAACATCTTGCCAGCGATGAGATTCACAGAATTTCAGGTTTTCTCGGAAGAGGTGCTGAGGAAAGTCCTTCTGCTTCATCCACCAGAAGAGGAACTATTTGTGAGCAAGATTAATGCCCACTAATTAAGAGCCTTTCCTATGGCTATACCACGGCATTTCTCTGCAGCACAAAGTGGCCCCACCTGAATGTTCCCTGTGGGGATTCCACAGGACACCACAGCTGAAGGAAAGCTCCCAGTGTGGTGACCAAGCAATGCCCAGAGATCAGGAGGTGCTTAGGTCTGTTCTCGCAAGTAAAGAGAACAACAGGAAGCAGAGATTCCCACTGCCCTCCCTGGTGCTGCTGTGGGTTTTCAGCATCATCCCCCAAAAATCTTCCCGCTCTGGGCGTCCCCGAGGTGTAAAATGGCCCCGGTGGTGGCCCGTCCTCCCCCAGGGGGTGGGGAAGATTTGTTAGTCAAGATTTGCACAGCGCAGGAGCCTCGCTGGTATCTGTCACACAGAGCCCCTAAGACCGTCCGAGAACAAATTATACTGGTGCAAACTCCACATCACATCCAGCTCAGCCCTGGTTTGAGAATCCTTTTTGGCGAGTGATGATGTCCAGGGCAGAGAGAGCACAGCTTGATTTCCAGAGCCCAGGCTGAGCTGGCAGAGCTGGCAGGTAGAAATATCTTGTTTTGACTGGTAAACTGAGCAAGTTTGACATGGAAACCACTGAGGGAGAATAAATATGGAACAACAAGATGTAATTTTACAGAGTCTCTCCTCTCTAGAGCTACACTCGGAGCCATCCCAGAGCTGAACTAAGAGGTCCTGAGGTCTAGGGAGGGGAATTCTGGATGCAGTGGGTCGGGCTGAGGCTCACCCCTGTCACAAGCACAATTATTTAACAGCACTATTCCTGCAGGACTGCAAAGAGCAGGAGAAACAGGAAGGGGAGGGGGGAAAGATCAGAGGGAAAAAAGAGTTTTTAGCCGTGACACAGAACCAGGGATAAATGCCACAACCAGAAAAACAGCCTGTAGGAACGGCGTGATCAGCGCTTCCCAAGCCAGGCTGGAATTGCTGCTCTGCTCACAGCAAACAGAGCTGCTCCCACATCCCAGCGGGAAGGGAGAGGAGCTCTGCATCCCTCCATCTCTTGGGAGCAGGATCAAACCCTGCATCTCCAGAAAAGCCGTTTGACTGACCTGTCAAACCCGTGCTCTTGGGCTCCACCATCCAACCCTGCCCTCTCTCACACGGGAGATGTGAATTCCTCTGAAAGACCTCGTGCCTTCATTAAACACATCTTTTGTCTTCTCCATGTTTCTGGTCATGCTTTAACAAGTGCATGACGCTTCACATGAAATGCCAAGATATAAAAACCTCCAGCAAGGGCTCTCTGCAAGAATGGATTTTACGGCTCTCTGCAAGAATGGATTTTACAGATCCAAACCCTGTCAGTACCACCGAAAAACCCTCTAACATCCAGCCAGCCTGACACTGCATCACCCTCCAACTCTTTTTCTTTGAACCAGACACAGGTGAGAAAAGTGACATGCACACACAGAGTCTCTTTCACACAGCATTAAAACCACAGCACATTCCTTGGCTTTTCCACTTTGTGTCATATGGATTAAAAATACTTCTCTGCCTAAGTGGGATACTGGGAGTCTTAGGAGATGAACAATGCAGGTATGTAAAGCTGCTCTGATGAACAGCTCCAGGGCGATGGGAATGTATTTTGAGTAATCAAAAGGACTTCTGCTAATGGATTTTACACTCCTTTCACATTTTGCTTTCAGTGGCAGTCCCTCAAAGGCAGGTTTACTGGCAGGAATAATCTCAGAAATGGTGAGCATTACGTGGATGTTTGTCAGGGAGCAACATGGGTCCAGGTGATGTGGCAAACATCCTCCAGAGTGGCTGTAAACAACAATCTGCTTTTAGTCAGTTAGTTAATTAAGAAGTATTGGAATTATTCTGCTAATCAGTAACGCGAATGCGTTGCATCTTGATGTAAAAAAAAATCTGTGACTAAGGGTGGAGGCAAAATCCCTGGAATGAAAGCTTAGTTAAGATGATGATGACATCTTGGTTTTGAGAGAGATCCCTGGAATGAAAGCTCAGTTAAGATGATGATGACATCTTGGTTCTGAGAGAGATCTCTGAGGGGTCCTTGCTAGCCCAGTGCCCTGCCATGGACTGGAAGAGCAGCTGTGTCAGAGCTGCAGGGAGACACTGTGCCAGGCAAGGGGGAAAGGAAGGAGAAGTGCAGCCAGGTGCATTTATCCCACACAGGCTTGGGCATAAGCGTGAGAATGGACATCTCCCCCATTTCCAGTGGGAGTACCCTGGAATGGACAACAGCAAAACTCCGAGCTCCCCGCTGAACACCAAATCCTGAAAAGCAGGCACAGCTCTGTGGCAGGCACAAAGCTTGCTCAGAAACCCGAGGTCAGTTTTTGGGCTGAGACTCAGGGGAACTCATCTCCATTGTTGTCTTCTCCCCAAATCTGCCTCCACTGCTCTGTGCCAGGGATACCTGTCTGGGAAGGAGGATAATAAGGGTGGCCACACACGAATGCACAAGGGTGTTCAATGGCAGCCAAAGGTTCACAAGCTCTGTCACACTGGAGGAAGGGCCTGGTCTAATATCCTAAAATATTATTGCCCTCAAGAACAAAATCATGAGGAAAACAAAATGGATGAAGGTTAGGTGGAAGGATGCCCACTGCTGAATGGATGTTATGGAGCCAGTTCTTAATTAAACTGTCCCCAGCTCATTCCTTTTCCTTGATTGATAGAGGATGGATTTGCAGGCGGGCAGCACTGACAGTGGGGTCCCTGCCTGCCCTGCAGTGAGTCGGGGGGAGGCCCACCAGGAAGGGAAGATGTTTTTGTGGCTGAGCCTGTTCCTCAGGACTGGATGTGCCACAGGGCTCCTGCATGCTCTGTCCTGCCCCAGCCACCTGAAGCTGAGGGGTTTTGGTGAACTCTGTCTCTCTCTCAGGGCACTGGGGCTGAGCGCTCACAGCTATGGCTGAAATCCATGGGAGCTGTGTTCCAAACAGGCTCCAGTGCTGCCGAGCATCCTGGAAAACCACACCTTCACTGGGGCTTCTTGGGGGAGAGGTGTGAACACCTGCTGTCCTGGTGTGCTTGACAGCAGTCATAAAAACAGCTGCTGCTGTGTGGAGAGCGGGTCTGGGCACAAAACATCCAGGAAAGGGCAAGTCCAAGGTGGACTTCGGGTGCTCAGTCCCGGGCTTTGCATCAGACAATCACCTCAACCCACCCTCATCGCCTGCTGTGGCCACCTCAGCTGTCCCCACGGCCGTGTCCCTCTCTGGAGGGAAGGGAATGAGAGAAATCAGCTCCACGTGTAAATGGCACCTGGGTGTGCTCTGCAGGGCCGCTCAGGAGGAGGCAGCTCTTGGACCTTGCCTCCTGGTGCACCCTCCCAAAGGGACCAAATGTAGATCCCCGGAGAAACCCCAGTTCTGGCTTTTTCTGAAGTCTTTGTGCGCCTGACTTTGCAGCCTCCAAGTCCTCTTGGCAGCATGTATTTCGTATAAAAAGAGCAAAGTGAAAAAAAATAGAAATTCCGTCATGTGGCAATGTGTTAACATCCACATATGTCCCAAGAAGGACGGGATCCTTTCATTTCCTGCCACTTCAGTTAATGAAGTAAGACACAACAGCAGGAGGTTGTCATCCTCCTTCTGGATTAGCCCTAGAGAGGACGTGACCCATGGTCTGGAGCCAGAAGTCACATAAACTGGGGAGGAAGTGAGGGCTGCACAGCTGCAGCTGGTTTTACTGACCAAGAATGGCCTTTTCTTAATGCTCTTCATTCAGGAAGGGAAGTGGGACTGCTGACAGCCCCAGTAGGTATCCACCTTTCCTTTGGCCTCCAGTGACGCTGGGGTTTACAGACTGCCCTGACAGCTCCTGTCTCTCCTTCCTCGATCAACTCCTTTCCCCAGCCTGATCCATAATTACCCCTCTGCTTTCAAACCCAGAGCTGCTCTTCTGCCCAGCCACGGCATGGGGACAGAAGGGTGACGTTTTCTGGCACAGCCAGGCTCTGTGAAGAGCAGCATTTCAGGTTCAGCCCGTGCCCAACGCTGGGCAAGTCCTCCTGCGGGCAGGGAAGGAGCTGGTGGGACGAGATCCTCCCTGCTAAATCTCAATTCCCTGCCCCAAAAGACTGACTCGAGGCATCTCAGAAGAGAAAGGAAAATTGAATCTGGATGCTCTGAGATTTAAATATTTTTTTTTGCCACAGAAGAGAAGGGGAAATCTGAGAACTGAAGCCTGGAAAAGAAGGAGAGCAGCTCCTGTGTCCCCTCAGACGGGCAGCACAGGGCCGGCGCCCGCTGCGCTCCTCCAGCCCCACACCCTGGTCCTGCTGCAGCTGCATCGCTGCTCTGAGGCGCTGCCCCAGCACCAGAGGCAGTGGGGACACAGCCCTTGTGCCAGGGCTGGTGGCCTCGAGGACCTGCCTGCTCCGCACGCACAGGGGCCAGCCCTGCAGTAGGTACCGCCGGTTTCATCCCCCAACGTTTTAGGACAGGGAAAAAAAAAAAAAAAAAAAAAAATACCCAGCACGTACACGCTTTGGCTTGCTCTCAGAAATTTCTGAATCATTTTTCCTAAAATTTCTGCTCACCCCCCCCACTTCAAAAATCCAAAGCAAGCTAGCTGCCTTGGAAAAAAAACCAAAAACCCACAACCTGACATGCAGTGGAAAACAGGGAGGTTTTTGGGAAGGCTTTAACAGTACCACCAGCCTTGAGCATGGAAGAAACCAAATTCCCGTTCCTTCCAGCACAGGACCACTAAGAGCACAGCTGTTTCCCAGGCACACGGGGCTGGTGGGCCAGGGAAACAACACAAGCCCCAACACTGCTGCATCGCTGCCAGCCGGCGCAGCCGCTCAGCCCCGCCAGTTTTGGAGCCCTGAACCACTGACGATGCTTTCACTGCAACGCTTTATGCATCAGCAATCATTTATTTTTACAATTCTGGCTTTCAAGTGGTGCTGTTATACGGGGAAAGGCTGAGGATCTCACCCCCAGCTCCACAGAATTTGGAATAAACAGGACATGGGAGCAGGGCTGGGTGCCCAGGAGGGAGGAGGTGTGACGGAGCAGAGAGGAGCTGAGAGCAGGAGGGGCAGGGGACAGCAAGGGGGAAGGCCAAGATATTGCTGCAAAGAGGGGTTTGGATATCCCAAATGAGGGCGACGAGAGCTGGGAAGCCTCGTCCATGACACAAAGCAGATGAGGAGCAGGACACAGGCTCATTTCAACCCAAGACCCCTTAAATGCTCATTTTCCTTAGGGAAGTTTGAACTAAAAAAGGGGTGGGGAAAGCTGCTGGATCCACGCAGGATTTACTGTGCAATCCCAAGGGCTTCACGGCCATTCTGTTTCCAGCGGGCATTTCCAGACACCCGCATACCCCCCAGGAGGAACACCAGGAGCCCTTCGCTCCAGGAGGCCTGGCAGCGAGGAGCAGAGAGTGCCCTCACCTTGCTTTTGGCTACCAAGACCTGCAAATGATGCTGGAAAACCATAAAGAGCCATCTGCTTGGAACTCTTGTAAAGTTTCGGGCTGGAAACATTGCACCAACGGAGAGCAGCTGAGTCACTGAGCTCAAGTGGGATCTTCCTGCCATTCCTTCATTGCCTCCTCTACCCCGGGGCAATATGATCTTAGTTTGCTTTCTTTTCCCTTTTTTCTTTTTTTTTTTCCTTTTTTTTTTTTTTTTTTTTTTTTTTTTTTTTTTTTTTTTTTTCTCCTGTGGAGCTAATGCTTCTGAAAGCGAGTGCCTAAGAGCACTTAGAGGAGCCAGGGTGCTGCTCTGAAAGCTCCCTGCCCATGGCTCTGCAATGATTCCCAGACATCACCTGCAGCATCCCCTGCTCACCCAGCCCTAAGCCATGAACGTCCCGCTTGCCTCACGGTGTAATTAGTGCGCTCTATAAATCACCCCCCGGGCTGTCCATCCCTCAGGGCCAGCTGGATGGCACCCACCTGTGATTTGATGTCCCCTTGTGCTGTCCCAAAGCTCAAAGCCCTCTCTCTGCCTCGTTGGTGGTACCAGCACAAGGATCTCCCTCTTGGTGGCCTGGCTGCATCTCGCTCCCCACTGCACACCCCTCCTGAAGGCCGCTCCAGATCCCTTCCACGGCCCTGGCCAGACCCTTTGGACTTGTTTGCCATGACCCCTCCTGTCCTCTCAGCCCCAGGCCCTGTCCTGTAGCAGCCCTGTGGTCCCTGTCACTGTCCCACATCTCTCCAGCCTGGGTTCAGTCCCTCAGGCTGCTCCCACCTAACCGGCGTGGCTCGCCGGTGGAGCTGCTCCCAGATTTTTCCGTCGTGTCCACACGGCTCCAGCTTTTCCTTTCGGTGTCCCCCCACTCCTCCGAGCTCCCCAGGTGAGCACATGGAGCTCGCTGCCACGGCACCAGCCCCAGGAGCCGACCTGCTCCTCGGCCTAATGGGTTTCCAAGGGGGTGGGGGAGAGGGAGGAGAGCGAGTGGTTGATGCTTCTCAGCCACTCAGCTCGGCCCAGAGCTAACGAGGCATCTCAAAATTAAAAAGTGAACTGCAATCCCCAGCAGGCCTGTCCTCCTTTTGGCATCAAGCGGAGTTCTCTTTCTCTTTTTCAAAGAAAAAAATAAAATAAAATAAAATAAAATAAAATAGGACTGGGGAGCCGCGAGTTGTACTTGGAGCGGTGGAAGCACAACATCCTGGGCAGGGTGGGGGTGCTGGGATGAGCCCTGGGGGTTTTTTAGGAAGACTGTGAGGGGCAAGAACAGCATCATCATGGCAAGAGGTACATGGGAACAGGTTCTTCCATGTGCCCTCGCATCCAAAGGATCCCGGTTCCTCCTGCTCCACAGGCAGGAGTGAACGGAGGAGGCACCCCAGGTGGTGGAGGTGGGACACTGTCCACAAGGCTGAGAGGGTGGGGACAGCGCAGGGTGACTGCCACTGATGGGGATGGCAAGAAGGAAACCACTCTGCTGCAGGAGGAAAACGTGGGGAAAGCAGGCAGGAAAGAGCAGGGAAGGGAGGAAGGGAAGTTCATCACGTTGTGGGGTGCAGGTGTGGGGACCTGCTGTGCCCACACCTCTGGGAAACCCAGCACTGGCTGCTGTGACCTTCCTGCCCCCCGTGCCTCCTCCTTGAGCCACAGAGAGCCCAAAGCTCTGGCTTTAGGGGCACAGCTCACCCAGCTTCACGGGCAGCTGAGCGGCAGCTGCTTTGCTCCAGTCCTCTCCGCTGGGGCAGGCAGCTGTCTGTCCAGCCAGACCCCCTGGTCACCCCTGGCCCGCCCTGAGACGGCTCCATGGCATTCCTTTAGGGCACAGGGCTCCCAGCAGGACCTGCCACCCCTCCAGGGTGCCACCTTGGCCATTCCCAGCTCACCCCAAGTGGTGTTCCCAGGATGAGAGCACAGCGGGTGGTGGGATCGCCTCCCCCCCAGAGAGAGCTCGCACTCTTTATCCCTGGCTGGAAGGCAGAGGAGGGGCGGCAGGACAGTCCAGGTGGGGCACAGGGCAGTCCTGGAGAACAGCCCAGTCCTCAGGATACTGGAGCTGGAGCTCAGTCCAGTCCCACACGCCCCTGGGAGACGGCAGGGCTGCACACACACACACACAGCTCCCAGGGCTTTGCCCAAGCCGTGCCTTTTCCATAGAATCACAGAACACCTGGGAAGGGACCCACAAGGATCATCCAGTCCAACTCCTGACCCTGTCCAGGGCACCCCAACAACCCCAGCCTGTGCCTGAGAGCATTGTACAACAGCTCCTGGAGCTCTGGCAGCCCTGGGGAGCCTATTCCAAGTTCCAATCACCCCCTGGGAAAAGAACCTTTTCCTAATACCCAACCTGAGCCTCCCCTGACACAACTGTTCCTGCTGTTCCCGTGGGCCCTACGGCTGCACACAACTTACTGGGGAAAATTCACCCTGCCACAGGGATAGACACCTCCTGGCACGATCCCACTGGATTTCACCTGGAAATGGCTTTGATCCAAAACCCCAGAGAACCGGTGAGCTGTGGGTACAGCGGTGGTACAAGGAAACCTCCACCCCTTTCCCCTGGCCTTATAACACCAACGATCTCCAGCTTCCAGACTCTCGTGCCAGCCTAGCTGGAATTGCTGCAGGATTTTTTCCTGGATAAGCTTGTCCCCAGGGGAGGGAGCCAGGGGTGCTGATAGTTTGGGCATCCCTGCACCAGGAGCACCAAGGCGCTCCCCGCCAGGACCTTGCTTTCATGAGCAAGGGGAAGGACAAGAAAGGGTGAAGGGCAACAGTGAGACGATTGCAGGGAAAAGGGTTATGGCCATAATTCTATTTCTTTGCCGGAGTGAAGAGAAATGCAGCTTTGCACCGTGAGAATTCAGAGTAAAATCAAATCAAACGCCACGGCTGCCCAGCCCCGTCCATCCTGCAGCCCGGCAGGACGCAGCGCCTGCCCGGCCCAGCCCCAGATCTGGCAGGGTCAGTGGAGCCCTGCACTGAAGGAAGGGCTGGGCCCTCTCCTGGGTGCCCTGGGGACCTGGAATCAGGAAACAAAAGCTGCTGGACCCCCACCCCACCGCTGCCTCTGCTCCGTGACTCTGCGGAGCCAGCTCGCCTCCCGCTTCACTGTGTCACAGCCGCCGCCGTGGCTCCACACCGCGCTTCCCTTCCAGTTTTATGTCATCTCCACGGTTCTCCCCCTCATAAAATGTGACTGCACCAATCCCCGTGGTCAGGGCTGGCCAGGCAATAGGGACATTTGACGTTTGCCGGGCAGAGCCTTTAAATCAAAGCCAGCCATATCCCACCTCCAAGGGAGAGAGGGAAGATTTGGAAGCCCTGTCTGCCTGCAGAATGCTGCACCCCAAGTGTCTCCCCACTGCACTGGCTGACCTCCCAGAGGCTCCTGAGCACTACGGAGGGATGGGGGTCATCTCCCCCACCCCAGAGCCCTCCCTGAGGCCGGGGTCCAGCCGCCTTTGCTGCCACCTGAAAGCCCCTGCTCCACCACAGGGTGGGACAAGGAGATGAGGGCGGTGGGGACGGCGTTTGTGGGGAGGGAAGGGAGTGCCTGCTGAAGGGTACGGCGCTTGGGGCAGTCTGGGTGAGGCACAGGGAAACCAGAGGTTTCATGGAGAGACGGGTTTGGCCGTGGGAAGCAGCGATTCACAGGGGTGCCTTCAAAACCTGATGAAATCAGTGAGGATATTCCTCCACTCCCAGCTTCTAGGAACTATGGATCAGCCCTGTTAGGAGAAAACTGCTCTCTTGAACCACTAAATAATTGTCCCTGGCCTCTCTTCCCCTGACAAACAGGCATGAGCCTGTTTGCCATCAGTCCCAGGGAGAGGGACACCCTGACGTGTAGCTGTCCCCCAGCCCCACGCATCTCCCCATGAGGAGGAAATAGCAGCACCCAGAAAAAACTTAAAAAAAACAAACTTGGAAAACTGAGTTCAGAAATCCTCAAATCCCCCTCCCTGTGCTTTTCCACTGCCTGCTCCTCTCCAAGAAATGGACCTCAACTGGACGTGGGAACACCACAGTGCCCAAAAATTTTCCATATTTCATCTCCACCAGGCCCTCGTGATTCTCCTGTTTGCTCACAGCACCCAAGGGAGGAATTGAAGACCCTTGCACCTCCTGCTGAATGGCAGTCAGGCCAGGAGCTCCCCAGGGAATATTTTGTGCCTCACTGTTGCTGAGGGAGCAGCTTTGCAGGCCAACAACCCCAGCAGCAATCACCTCGACCCTCTGCGGGGAAAAGAGCCAAAATATCTGGCATTGGGAGCAGAAATGGAGGAGGGATGACTTGTTGTCTGTGATGGAGGAAAGCTTGGAGCAGAGGAAAAGCTGAGTGTCTCTGTTGTGGCAAAATATCCCCAGAAACATCACACCATGGACAACACAGCTGTCTGCAGAGATGGGTGATGGTGAAAGGAGAGGAGAAGGACAAGCAGGAAGGGTGAAAGAAATGTGTGGGAGAAGGCCATGAGGAGGTGAGGGCTGGGGTTGGACGTTCCTGAGGGGAGCACTCCCTGAGATCTGTGCGTGTTGGGAGTGGCTGAGGGACTGGTACAGACACAGAGCAATGCCTGCTCTACTGCCATCCCTGCCCCTCTGGCCATCCCTGCTCCACTGCCATCCCTGCTCCTCTGGCCATCCCTGCTCCACTGCCATCCCCGCCCCTCTGACCATCCCTGCCCCTCTGGCCATCCCTGCCCCTCTGGCCATCCCTGCCCTGCTGCCATCCCTGCTCCACTGCCATCCCTGCTCCTCTGGCCATCCCTGCTCCTCTGGCCATCCCTGCTCCACTGCCATCCCTGCTCCACTGCCATCCCCGCCCCTCTGACCATCCCTGCCCCTCTGGCCATCCCTGCCCCTCTGGCCATCCCTGCCCTGCTGCCATCCCTGCTCCACTGCCATCCCTGCTCCTCTGGCCATCCCTGCTCCTCTGGCCATCCCTGCTCCACTGCCATCCCTGCCCCTCTGGCCATCCCTGCCCCTCTGGCCATCCCTGCCCTGCTGCCATCCCTGCTCCACTGCCATCCCTGCCCTGCTGCCATCCCTGCTCCTCTGGCCATCCCTGCTCCTCTGGCCATCCCTGCTCCTCTGGCCATCCCTGCCCTGCTGCCATCCCTGCTCCTCTGGCCATCCCTGCTCCTCTGGCCATCCCTGCTCCACTGCCATCCCTGCTCCTCTGGCCATCCCTGCTCCACTGGCCATCCCTGCTCCACTGGCCATCCCTGCTCCACTGCCATCCCTGCTCCTCTGGCCATCCCTGCTCCACTGCCATCCCTGCTCCTCCAGCCGTCCCTGCTCCTCTGGCCATCCCTGCTCCTCTGCCATCCCTGCTCCTCCAGCCGTCCCTGCTCCTCTGGCCATCCCTGCTCCTCTGGCCATCCCTGCTCCACTGGCCATCCCTGCTCCACTGGCCATCCCTGCTCCACTGCCATCCCTGCTCCTCTGGCCATCCCTGCTCCACTGCCATCCCTGCTCCTCCAGCCGTCCCTGCTCCTCTGGCCATCCCTGCTCCTCTGGCCATCCCTGCTCCACTGCCATCCCTGCTCCACTGCCATCCCTGCCCCTCTGGCCATCCCTGCTCCTCTGGCCATCCCTGCCCTGCTGCCATCCCTGCCCCTCTGGCCATCCCTGCTCCTCTGGCCATCCCTGCTCCTCCAGCCATCCCTGCTCCTCCGGCCGTCCCTGCCCCGCTGCCCACGGTCAGCCCTCACCGTACCTCCGAAGTCAGGCCTGAGGCGGACGTCATAGCCCTTCAGCAGTTTGTCCACAATCTCTTTCACCACAGAAATATTTCCAGTGGAGGGGCTGAAAGACAAAAGAAGAGAGTTCTCGTCATCCCGCACGGCACCAGAGGTCCTGGCCGGGTACCTCGGCATCCTCCACAGGCCAGAACACCTCAGCCACGGGCAGAGCCTCTCTGTTTTCTCTCTCACTCGTGTTTTCCGTCCTTGGTGCAGCTCTCAGCCCCCCACCTGCCCACAAACCCCACAGGGCCCCTCAAGCCATCCTGGGAGGTGCTCTGAAGTCTCAGCAGTGTTTTGGCTCCTCTTCCGCAGCTCACCCTCACTCTGGGGCACCCCGAGCTCCGTCCCTTGGTATCCCTCTGGTGTGAGCACCCCACGTCCTGCTGCTGCCCCCCTCAATGAGCCACTGACCCACACACCTGGGGGGCTTCCCTGTGCCCTGCCCACAGAGGGGGCACCGACAGAAGTTGTCCTTTCTGTCCCCCGGGCTGTGCGTGGGGCAGCTGCCGCCTCTCTCTTGCAGGTCTCACTCCCCTCCCTCAGCCACGCTGGGCTCTCGCTCCAGCTCTTACATCACCCGGCACAGCCTTGGCACGTCCCGAGGTCCCCACTGCACAAGTGGCACCCTGCAGTGTCACACACACCCCTGTGACCTCTGCTCCTCACTGCTCCCAGGCCTTCCTCCAGGTGACTCAAGAGAAGGAGGAAACAATGCTCCTTTTTCTCCATGGCCTCAGTGCGCGGCTGAAAATTCAGTTTCTGTCACTCAGCATCACTGTGACTTCTTAGCAACGCAGATGAAGAGGCAGAGACGGGGAAGGAGAGTCCATCTTCCCCTCTGTGTGCCAGAGCAGCGATCCTTTCCCTCCCAGCCCTTTCACCTGCACACGGAGGGGGCAGATGTCCTCCCCAACACCTACAGCACGAAGGGAGTTCCTTCTAAAATCAGCCCGAGGGCCAAACCAAAGCTGAAGGTGGGAGAGCAGAAAGCAGGGGATGCTAAAAATACCGGAGCCGCTCGGTGCTGCGGGGTGTTATCAGGTTTTGTGCCTGAACACCCAGCCTCTGTGCCGCCCTCGTCCCCTGCTTTGCATGAGAATGGAGACCCCGCCGGGGACAGCTGCTGCTCTTTGCAGTCACCCACCACGACAGCGTGTCTCCCTGTCCGCACCGCCTCCCACCGCCATCCCGGTCAACCTGGAGAGCTGCACCACGGCACTGCCTCTGCCTGCCCGCCCCGTGCCCGGCTGGACACGGCTGGGGTGTCCGTGTGTCCGCACAGACAGACAGACAGACAGACAGGCGTGCCCTGCCTGTGCACACAGACAGACAGACCCAGGAGATGCACAGATGTGTGTGCACGCGTGTGACCGCATCCCAGCAGGTGTCTGGGGGTGACAGGGGGTGACTGGGGGTGCAGACCTGGCTCTGCTGGGGTGTGACGAGGTGCTGGGCTGCAGACACGATTTATGGGGAGCACAGCAGCAGGCATTTGTGGGTCCCTGAGGCTGGGTTCCCTGGTGCCCAGACTCTCCCTTGGGGGTGTGGGTGGAAGCACACGGCAGCACCGGGGAGCCTGGGCAGCTCTCGGGGCTCTGGATGCGCAGGTTCTGGATGTGCAGGAATTCCTCGGCAGGACAGGGATGTGCTGGCAGGGGAAGGGGTCTGAGCTCCGCTCCTGAGCGTGCTCCTGAGAGAGGTACAGCTCTGTACACAGCTTTAATTGCTGTGAAAAGGCCAGAGAGGTGTGCGCAGGCAGACGCTTTCACAACATGGGCTCACCAGGTCCACTTGCATCTCCAGGTTTCTCTGCAGGTGTGTGAGGTTTTGCAGCATGCAAAACTCAGTCCTGTCGCTGAGGATGGAGAGGGTGCTCCAGCATTTGTTCATCTCTAGACAGGTATGCCTCGGTACACAAATATTCATAACATGGACACCCTGCATTTCTCGGGGGATTTAGACACCTCTCTTTGGCTTCCCGCAGTGCATAGGCTCAGGAATCAGTGTTTACCTCATAAATATGAGCAGGGAATTTGAGGTAGTGACAGTAAGCAATGTGTCAGGGGCCCTGCAGGAAGGGGCAGAGTGAGAAGAGGGCCCTGGGGACTCTCTCCTCCTCACCAGCTACAAGTTGGCCTACTGAGGGAATAAACCATCATGATTAAGGACAAGGTCTTTTGCCTCCCAGTGCTCCCTCTGATCCAAAAAGCCACGTCCCTCCTGCTGAGGAGGCAAGTCATGCATTTGCCCAGCTGTGGGCGAGCAGCTGCATGCCAGCGCTATTCCTGGCAAATGTGGGTCTGCATCCTCTCGGGGAGCACATACAGCCAGCCTGTGATCTGAATTCCGGAGCGCTGTGCCCCCGATTCCGTGTCAGCGGGCATGTGCTCGGCACATCCACGTACACTCGCAGGCAAACATCTCCATACCAGCACCCCGTGCTGCTGGCTGGGGCGTGTGGGAGTAGCTGGAGGCTTGTGCACATGGAGAGTGTTTTGTCTCCGAGCTGTGCACACATACACACGCAGACTCTGGGTGGAAATCAGCGCTGGGTGCACAAACACACGTGCGAGGGCACACGTCGGAGCAGAGGGGGCTGCGGTGGGCTTTAAATGGCACACGATTGCCTGGACAGTGAGTGCTGAGCTGCCTGAGTGTGTGTGTGTGTGTGCGTGTGTGTTTATAACTGTGGGAACGCAGATCTCACATCCACAGCCCTGCAAGGACCTGTGTGTGTGTGCGTGTGTGTTTATAACTGTGGGAACGCAGATCTCACATCCAGAGCCCTGCAAGGACCTGTGTGTGTCTATAACTATGGGAACACTGATGTGACCATCCAGAGCCCTGCAAGGACCTGTGTGTGTGTGTGTGTGTGTGTGTGTTTATAACTGTGGGAATGCAGATCTCACATCCACAGCCCTGCCAAGGACCTGTGTGTGTGTGTGTGTGTGTTTATAACTGTGGGAACGCAGACCTGAGCATGCACAGCCCTGCACTGACCTGTGTGTGTTTATAACTATGGGAGCACAGATCTCACATCCAGAGCCCTGCAAGGACCTGTGTGTGTCTATAACTATGGGAACACTGATGTGACCATCCAGAGCCCTGCAAGGACCTGTGTGTGTGTGTGTGTGTGTGTGTGTGTGTGTTTATAGCTATGGGAACACAGACCCGGGCATCCACAGCCCTGCAAGGACCTGTGTGTATGATTATAACTGTGAGAACACAGATCTGGGCATCCACAGCCCTACAAGGACCTGTGTGTGTTTATAACTATGGGAACACTGATGTGACCATCCAGAGCCCTGCAAGGACCTGTGTGTGTGTGTGTGTGTGTGTGTGTTTATAACTGTGGGAACACATATCTGTGCATCTACAGCCCTGCAAGGACCTCTGTGTGTATGTTTATAATTGTGAGAACACAGATCTCACATCCAGAGCCCTGCAAGGACCTGCGTGTGTTTATAACTATGGGAACACCGAGCTCACATCCACAGCCCTGCAAGGACCTGTGCGTGTGTGTGTGTCTATAACTATGGGAATGCAGACCTGGGCATCCACAGCCCTGCAAGGACCTGTGTGTGTCTATAACCATGGGAACACAGATCTCACATCCACAGCCCGTCAAGGACCTGTGTGTGTGTTTATAACTGTGAGAACACAGACCTTACATCCAGATCTCACATCCAGAGCCCTGCAAGGACCTGTTTGTGTGTGTCTATAACTATGGAAACACAGATCTCACATCCACAGCCCGTCAAGCACCTGTGTGTGTGTTTATAACTGTGAGAACACAGACCTTACATCCAGATCTTACATCCAGAGCCCTGCAAGGACCCGTGTGTGTGTGTCTATAACTATGGGAACACAGACCCCACATCCAGAGCCCTGCAAGGACCCGCGTGTGTCGGGAGCTCGCTGCCCCCCGTGCACGGCTGAGCAGGGAGATGTCCCCGCTGCCCCGCCCGCGCAGGGACAGGCGCACCTGCCCGCAGGTGTGCGAGGGACGGACGGACGGACGGAGGGACGGAGGGACGGAGGGAGGGCGGGGAGCAGCAGCAGCAGCAGCAGCGCTGCCCCGCGTGTGCGAGCAGCGGATGAGCGAGCTCACAGGTGTGTGTGTGTGTGTGGGTGTGCGCTCTGCACCCCGCACCCCTCGGCCCGGCCGCAGGGGCTCCAGCACCTGCGGAGCGCTGCGAGCGCTCCGGGCGCAGCCGCAGCCCCGGCACGCCGGGGATGCTCGGCTCTGCCCCGGGGCCTGGCAGGGCAGGTGAAGCTGCCTCTGGAGGTGCGGAGAGACCCGCGGGCGGCTGCGCGCACGCAGGGACGGATGCGGAGGGATGGCAGGCGCGGAGGAGGGCGTTGCGCGCCCGTAAATCTGCGCGGAGGCGCGGCCGTGGGCATCGCCCGCGGAGCTCCGCAGAGCTCGCTCGGATGCGAGCGTGGCTGCGTGTGCAGGCTCGGGCACGGCCGAGGCGGCCCGTGCCGGGTGCGCAGCGCAGCTCCGGCGGCTCCATGTTCCGCGGTAAAACCCCTTCGTTTGGCCATTTTCCCCCGGCTCGGGCAGGGGGACGCGCGGGCGCGCTCCGCGAGATGGGCTCCGTCCGCAGGGGCTGCTCCGCGTCTCGTGGAACAGCATCCCTCCTCCCCCTAGATCGGGGAATAACAACAGCAGGCGGCAGGGGAAGCGATTTGGGGGAGAGAGCCCCCTCCCCTTTCCCGCACGCAGCTCGATGGAGAAAAGCCCGAGGAAGACAAACAAGCCCCGTGCCAGCCCCGCCGTCCCCGCAGCCTGGGATCGCAGTCCTTACCTTTGCGCACAGCAGGCGAGACAAAGAGCTGCTAAAGCAGAGACGATTCCACTCAATCTGTCTGCTCGAAATGTCCACATTTCCACAAAGACGAAGGGTGAAAAAAAAAATGTCTTTGGAGGGGAGGGGAAAGGAAAGATGGATCTTCTGAGATCCCCCTCCAAAAAAAGGGGGGGAGGGAAAAAAAGATACCGACCCCCCCCCCAGTTAATGATTTCCTAGAGAAAAAGAATAATGGAGAAAAACTAAAAAATGAGGGGGAAAAATACCCCCCCCACTCCTTCAGTGCCAGTCAAAGAATTCGTTTCTTCTTCCTCTCAGCATCCTCTCAACAAGAGACATCCTCTGGCAATGGAGAAAATCCCAGGAGAAAGAAAAATAAAATGCCCCGAAATGGGCTCAGCAAAATGTGAAATCGAATCTCACAGGTACGCCGCAGAAGAAGAAGGAAAAAAAAATTAAAAAAAAAAAAAAAAAAAAAAAAAAAGGAAAAAGAAAAAAGAAAAAAAACCCCCAACTCAGTGTCCCCTGAGCACTCCACTTGGATTATTTTTCCTCCTGCTCTTTTGCCATCCGGTTCTGCAGATGTTGCATGGCTCCTGCTACCCACCTTCAGAGAGGAGGAGGAGGAGGAGAAAGAGCGTGTGGTGTGTGTGTGTGTGAGAGAGAGAGGGAGGGAGGGAGGGAGGGAGGGAGGACGTGTGAGTTTTCGAGCAATATGATTTTATTCTGAATTTTACCTATTTGCTTCCCCTTTCCTCTTTATTTTCCGAGGCTGGGGTGTGGTGGGGGGGGAAGGGGAAGCCACCCAGCCCCACTGTGCAGTTATTTTATTTTAGGGAAATCTCAGGCTCATCACTTGGGAGGTTTGGGGCTTTCGTGAAAAGGCTAAAAAAGAAAAAATATATATATATATTAAAAGCTAATGCAGCCCGGTAAATAAATAAACAAAATAAATAAATAAAACCCACATCTATGCATGTGTAGAAAATAAATCAATCCGTGTCTGCGGAAGGCGCTGCTCTGGCAGGGAGGGCTGGATGTCTCCCTAGCGCTGTTGCCGCAGCTCCTGTGGAGTTTTGCTGCTCATTGCAAAGTCACAAGAGGAGGGGAGGGGAGGAGAGAGGGAGTTCGTGGTTGGGGAGGGGGACTCTCCGGACAAATCGGGATCCTGACGTCATGGCTGACAGCGTTAACCCCTGCTGGCTTGCAGAGGGGACGGAGGAGCATTTTTGCTGAGGTGGATTTTGGGGTGTTTTTCCCCGGGGAGGTGGGCGCAGGGAAGGTGCTGGGAAAGGCTGATGGCATTTTGGCAAGCGGGGGGCTGTGCCTGGGCAAGAGCGGCTCGGCCGTGAACGCTGACGGGTGCTGTGGTTGCCTGAAACACTGTCATCAGCACAGGCTGAGCTTCCTCCCGCAGCCACAGAGATGGAAAATGAGGGGATTTACTCAGAATGTCTCCATGCCACAGAGCCCAGTGGCCTGGTGGCCTCATCCTAAGGCACTGGGGGAGATCTGGAGGCTCCGGTGGAGCTGGAGACTCCCCCAGGCTGGGGAAGCCCAGCTCAGGAGGGATGCTCAGCTCTCCCAGAAGGATGCTGTTATGCACACAATGGAGTTTGTGGGGAAAAGGGAGCCTGAACTTCCAGAAATGCTGTTGGGGATCGGCTCCCGGTGCTGGGGCTTTGCCTGCTGGAATGGTGACAGCCGTTGGAATTGTCACGGTCTCCTGTGCACCAGCCTCTGATCTTTGTCTTAAAAAAGTAATATAATTAAAGAACTCCACATCAGGCATGCAGTAATGTACTACCAGGAAGGATTTTTTTTTTTTTTTTCCCCTAGGAAAAAAAGAAGAGATCCAGCAGCACTTTGAATGCAGAGCAGAAGGCCATGGCTCAAGAAGGAAACATCTGAGCTCTCACCACCCTGCATGGGATCTCCTCTGCACCTGCCTGGCAGCTCAGAGCAGCCCCTGGGAGCAGGTAAGCCCTGGTTTACACCTGTGTGCAGATGTTTCCCTCTGGGACAAGGGGCAGAGCTCATGTGTCGCTGCAGCCGGGCAGGACCGGGTCCAAAATGCCTCTGAAGGGGCACAGGGCAATGTCCAGTGGCCACTGGGCATCCTCCCTTCCCTGCAGGGAGATTTGGGAGAATCCTTGTCTCTGGGGCTCCTAATGCTCCTTTCCCTCATGCTTGGCTTGGCTCTACCTGGTTTCCTCATCAGAGGAAAGATCCTGTGCTCCCAATCCCTTCTCCCAAAAAGCGCGGTGAGGAGCGACCTTTCTCAAGAGCTTCCCCCTGCTAGGGTCAGGCTGGGCTGTTGCAATGCAGACACCTCAAACCAAGGAAAAGCTGAGTGCTGTGCTGTTCTGGGGGTCCTGCAGGGAGGTCCTGGGGCAGTGAACATGTGGGGTTTGTGGGGAAAAGGGAGGCTTGGGTGAGGTTTACCATCTACAGTGAGGCTGTGCTGGAATGGGAGGGGAAGGGATCTCCTCACTTGCTGCTGAGGCTGGTGGAAAAGGTTCTGTGCTTGGTTTAGTGCCCAGACCACCCCTGCTTGCCCAGGCTGATGCAAATTCAGCTCAGAGCAGTGATCTCCACTGCCTTCCCAAAGACCAAAGCAGGTAAGTGGCACTTGTCACAACCGGTGAAGGTCCCTGTGGAGTCAGGACCACGCTGCCAGTGGGCTTTCACTGCAGACCCCTCACCGTGGGCTCCCACAGGGACTCCAGGGCGCAGGGACCTCACCAGGACACCTGGCTGGTGATACCTCACTGCATCATAGCCCGGAGCAAACCTCTCTGCCTGGGCTCCCCATGCTGGCCGAGCACCGTGGAAGCTCCTGGGCTTCCAGGTCACCAGCAACTCCTGCTTTGTCAACACCCCCAGCAGCTTGTGCTCCCTGATTCCTGTGCCTGAGGGGTCCGTGGGAATGGGCCAAAGCTGGAGGGTTTCTCCACAATTGTGTTGAAGAAGAGGAAGCAGCCCAGCAGGGCTGGTCCTGCAGGATGTCCCCACGATGAGCTGCCTGGTGCCGTCAGGTGCTGGCTGCTGTGCAGGTACAGCATTTACCCCCTCTGCTGCTGCCAGCGCACAGAGCTCCTGACAGCAGTCACTTTGGGAGGCTTTTATTCTGATTTAAGCTGCCGGGCACCAGGGAGGAGCTCTTGGGGAGATGAGAAGCGTTTGCCTCCGGGCACCAGAGGCCCCATTAAGCCCTGCCTGGTCCCTTCCCGTTCTGGCCCCTTTGCTCTGCTCCCTCCCGCCAGCGATGATTGCAAGTTAGTGGCAGGAAAGGTAAGTGAAAAGCAAATGTCAGAGGCATAGATGAAGAGGAAAAAATTATGCTCACAAATGGTGACATTTGTGCCTGCAAGTTCACCCAGTCGGGAGCAGAGAGCGTGTCACATGAATTATCTGACCGCTCAGCCACAACGGGAAACTTTGGAAAGCCGACTGCTGGGCAGGGAAGGCGTCCAGAGGAGCTGCTGTGCGCTCCTGAATAACCGACCTGGAGCCTCTCTCTGCAATAAAGGACTGCTCTGCAGTCAGTCACCCATCTCTGCTGGGTCTCATGAAGGCTGCCAGGAGTGAAACGTGACCCAGCTCTCTGAGGGGGGTGTTCCTTGCCCTCCAGAAGATGGGCATCCTCGAGCCCCTCCCAGAGCCCCAAACGCTGTGTCTCCCTCCCCTGCTGGGGGCTGTCTGCTCTCCAGTGAGGGCCCAGTGATGGGGTTTTCTGAAGTTCACGTTCTGATCCTGCAAATGTCTGTGAGAGGCTGCTGGAGATGCCCTGCTGTGGCTGTACTCACGCTGCAGAGGCCACGGAGCGTTGTGTTTGTGGACATTTGCTGCCCTCCCCTATTAAATCACTCATTTTCACTCTTCTCTTACTCGCTGCTCTGCTGAAAGCTCCACACCCTGGCCTCCCTTCTCCTCTAACTCCAAGCCCCAAGTGCTGCTTTTTTTCATCAAGGTGAAAAATCTCCCTCATCCCCTCTCCCAGCTGGCTGGAGAGCTGGCTCTTCTATCCAGCCAACAATTCCCAGAAGAAGATGGTTGTTCTTCCAAAGCAGAAAAAGGACAAGAGCTGAGAAAGCAAAAGAACTTTTATAAAACCAGCAAATAGAGTCTTACAGCTGACATTTCTGTGCAGAAGGGAGAAAACAACCTGCAAGTGAACGAAGTGCACCTCATGAGGTGGGAATAGAGGCCAGCAGAGGCAAAGGGGAGTTTTCCCACCTGGTCTAGAACACAGCCTCTGCCTCCTGCTGCAGCTGCCCCCAGGGCTGAGCTCACCAGGCCAAAGAGCCTTTGCAATTCCAGTGCCAGGTTCCTGCAGGAAAGGTTTCCCTCAACCTATCCTACAGGACAAATGCTCCATCACCCCTCACAGTGCCATCCAAACCCCCTCAGGTGCTGGCAAGGAAAGCCCACAAATCACAGCCCCCTTGGACTGGTGGGGGCTGAGAGCTGCCAGCACCTGCTCAGGCAGCTGGGACTCCTGTCTTGGTGACCCTGCACCCTCTGATTCACAAATGCTTCCTCCAGGAGCCTCTCTGCTTGAACACACCGTGTGCTGGATGTGGTCTGCTCCTGAGGAAATGCCTCAGAGTGCATCCACAGGGCTCCCCACCTTTGTTGAGTTGAAGTTCCTTTACCACTTAGTCTGCCCGGGGAGGTGGTGGAGTCACCACCCCTGGATGTGTTTAAATAAGGACTGGATGTGGCACTGGGTGCCGTGGTCTAGTTGAGGTGTTAGGGTTGGACTTGATAATCTTGCAACCTGGTGATTCTGTGATTCTGTGAGTCTGTGAGTCTGTGATTCTGTGATTCTGTGATTCTGTGATTCTGTGATTCTGTGAGTCTGTGATTCTGCGATTCTGTGATTCTGTGACTGGCCCAGAGGGAGTGGAAATGTTGACAATTCTTTGGGATGGCGAATGGAGGAATTGATGAGCAGAATTCTCCTGCAGTCCTGTGTGTCCTCTGTGCCCAAATCACTTTAAGCAGAGCATGGAAAGTGTGATGGGAAGGGAGAAAGGATTGCCCATGGCTTCACGCACCACCTCCCATTCCAGCCTGTCTTTAGGCTTGGGAGGCTGCAGACAACGTTTAGTTTGGGCTTTCCTTCGCTTGAGAGACGGTCCAGCTGAGCTAAGGTCCTCTGGTTATGAGGGTGCAGAAGTGCGGTGCTGGCTGTGGCTGTTGAGGTTCAGCTCTCGTGTCTACAACGAAGGAACATCGCTGCCAACGCCACGGGCTCCTCCAGCCTGCAGGGTGACGGTGACACTCTCCTGAGCCTGTGGCACAAGGACAACCTGCTCCAGCCGAGGTGGGTGATGCGTGAGCCAGGTCTGCGGGGCAGCCTCAGCGCTGGCACACATCCCCAGCAGAGCTGCGCTGCCAGGGGAGGTGTGAGTCCATCCCTGCACGCGTGTTGAGGGATGCAGGGCCGCAGTCCTGCCAATCTGTGTCAGTCTGTAGGTCCCCTGGTTGGTTTTCTCTTTGCATTTCCACGGTGGCGCTCAGGAGGAGCGGGGATGCCCCTTGGGACTGGCATTCCTGATCGTGCTGTGACTGGCAGTGTGAAGGGCACAAGGCAAGGAAAAGGCTCTCCAGGCCCTGCAGACAGTTAGGAAGTGCCAAAAAACGCTTCCCTGCTCGTTATAGTTAGTGATGGAATCTGCTCTGACACTGAGGGCCTGGCCCATGGCCCCCATCAGGCCTTCCCATTGCAGAGGGTGTCACACTTCTCACTCCTAGGGCTGCTCCTTCCCACCCATGCCAGCAGAGGAGTCCCCTTCTGAGTCAAAGCTCCTGGTCTTAGTCGTGGAGCTGCAGCAAAACCATCTGGAAGCAGCAGTGGAATGGATGACAAGGATTTGGGTAAAACAACTCCACTCCTGAACGGCACATGGAGGTGGGGATGGTTTTATCTCCTTTTTCCCCCTCTGGCCCCGCAGCTCTCCAGTTCTAGGGCTCAGCCCCAGCAGCCAAGAGGAAGGAGGAGCTGAGAGCCCCAGCTGCTGGTCCCTGCTGGCTGCAGGGACGATGTGTCCCCAGAGCAGGTGCCGCCTTCCTCCGCCAAAAGCCCTGCAGCATCCACCACCTGCGCCCAGGGGACACAGCAAAGGTGACAAGAGAGGGTCCCTGGGGACACCTGCGCTCCACTCAGCCCCAGGGGGTCAAGCCCAGGTCTCCTAGAGTCCTCCTGTGTGCTCATCCCGTGACAAATCTCGTGTTGTATCCTCCACAGGCAATGCTCCTCCCTCCAGGTCACGGTTGAACCCAGCTAAGCAGGACTGGGGACAGCAGTGTCCCCTGGGGAGCAGCACCAGTTACAGGGCTCCAGCTGGAGTCTGTGCCACCCTCAGAACCCTCTGAGCTCAGCCAGTTCTCAGCCCACTGCCCAATCTCAGCTCCTCAGCCTCCCCACCCTCTCTGAGGGGAAGTTCTGGGACAGCATCAAGAGCTCTGCTGGAGTCAGGGCAGACAGGAACCTCTGCTCTCCCCTCACCTCCCCAGGCAGTCATTCCACCCCCGAAGCCTGTCAGACTGGTGGAGCGTGATTTCCCTTCGCTGAACCCGTGTTGACTGCTCCTGGTGACCTTCTTTTCCTCCACACGCGTGGAGATGACATTCAGGATGAGCTGTTCCATAACCTTTCCAGGGATGGAGCTGGGGCTGACTGGCCTGCAGTTCCCTGGGTCCTCCTTTGTGCCCTTTCTGAGCCCTGCAGTGACTTGGCTTTTCTCCAGGCCCCGAGTCCCTCTCCTGTTCTTCATGACCTGTAAGTGTGATGAGATTATGGCTCTGTGACCACAGGGATCCCTAAATCTCCTTGTTTATGCCCCGTGCCGTGTGCATTGGTGCACAGGCATTTCAGAGAGTTAATGGAGCCTGGAAATTCCCGATCAAGTGTGCAGGAGGATCCCTAAGCCGTCGGTGTGCACCTTTCCAGTGTCACACCGTGCCAGGGAGCTGCTCTGCTCTGCTGCTTCCCTCGAGCAGATCAGGACCCCCTTAACCATGGGGGTCTCCAGCGGTGCCCCATTCCCAGCTGGGAGGTTTCTGACTTCCCAAATTCAGCCTCTCTCTCTCTTTTGACCAGACACCAAAGCCAACCAGCAGTCTTCTTTCTGCGATGGGGACGCTCCCGAGTCCAGCTTTTAGCGTGGAAACGCGGGAGGACGGATGCAAAACGTGCTCTGGGAGAGGTGTGCTTCCTTCCTGGGACAGGGAATGAGCAACCCATTCCCGCTGGGGGCACCATGTGTGCTCCTCCCTGGCTCAGCATTTCGTCTGGGGTAACTCGTGTGCGCTTTTCCATGGTGCTTAACCGCTGCAGGGGTTGCAGGAGGCTTTGGCTGACAGCTCTAAACAGGTGGCTGAGCGCTGAGTGACTTTTATGACCTGAAAAGGGTGATAATTGTGCCAAAATTAGCTCTCAGGGGTGTTAGAGGGCTGTCATGAAAGGCGATTTGTGCATTCCGGGCAGGGAGACAGTGAGGATCTGACAGTCCATCAGCCCGCTGACAGCAAGCAATCTCGGCTCCTGCCTCAACTTCTGGAGCCATTTCAGCATTTGGGGTTGTGAGAACGGCTCTGCTGTGTAATTCCACAGCCCTGGGCAGTCCGAGGGCGGGACAGGTGTTAAAAAATTCCCCATGGGAGACAAGGATCCTACCAGGGCTTCCCACCACTCCGAGCGGGGCTGTGCCCAGAGCCTTGCAGCAGAACTCAGGTGTGACTCCCAGGTGCCAAGCTGGCAGAGCGAGGAGCTGCGGCAGAGCCAGCAGCGACCGCTGGAGACCCCTCGGACCGGGGGTCCCTCTCTGGGAGAGCAGGAGGGAAAAAAAAAAATCCCCTGTATCTGCGGTTTGTTTGGGAGCCTGGGAGAGAAATCCGTGTGATGCTGCGTTGCCTGGCAACAGGCCGAGAGTGATGGAGCACAGGGCAGGTCCTCTCCAGGCTGGGGAGAAGCAGCTCCGGCCTCGCTGGCTGCCCGTGCGTGTGCGGGGAGCAGGGGAAAGGGGAGAGCAGCTTGGGGTGAGGGCACGGTCACACAAACGGGAGAAGAACCAAGAGGGAGGTAAAAGTCTAACTGAGGGTAGGGAGAGAGAGAGAAGTCGGGGAGGGGACGGGGAAAGGAGAGCCCAGAGAGGACGTCTGGCCACTCGAGGAGCTGCAAAGGCTCCTGGCCGTCACCTCCCGGGGACAGCTGCTGTCTGCGCTCAGGTGCGTCCCAGCTTCGGCTAAAGAACTGCAGAACTGCAGGAAAATGCAGTTCTCCTCTGAGCAGCTGGAGTGATTCTTGCCCTGTGAGGGATCCCCAGAGCCCTGCTGCCCTCCCCTCCTCGGACACGGGGGCTGAGGGCTGAGGGAAGGGTTCTGAGCAGCGATCACCCACACAAGGCGACACCGGGAATGGCACCAGCTCTGGGAGGAACCCCTGGGACGCTTCCACTCCCAGATAAACTCCTTGGAGGCGACACTCTGGCTCGGGGCTCAGCATGGTCAGCACAGAGGCTGAGTCTGATCCTGATTTCCTGCACCTTTGGCTGTGAGGAGAGAGAGAGGGGAAGGGAGAGGGAGAGGGAGAGGGAGAGGGAGAGGGAGAGGGAGAGGGAGAGGGAGAGGGAGAGGGAGAGGGAGAGGGAGAGGGAGAGGGAGAGGGAGAGGGAGAGGGAGAGGGAGAGAAGAGAAGAGAAGAGAAGAGAAGAGAAGAGAAGAGAAGAGAAGAGAAGAGAAGAGAAGAGAAGAGAAGAGAAGAGAAGAGAAGAGAAGAGAAGAGAAGAGAAGAGAAGAGAAGAGAAGAGAAGAGAAGAGAAGAGAAGAGAAGAGAAGAGAAGAGAAGAGAAGAGAAGAGAATGACAAGGAAAATGACAAGGAAAATGACAAGGAAAATGACAAGGAAAATGACAAGGAAAATGACAAGGAAAGGAAGTGGTTTCCATCCATACCAAATGCTTTTGCACTTCAAAGTCCCTCTCCAAACCTCAGATCTCCCTGTACCTCTGTCCTTGTGTTTGCATCCAGAGCAGAAGGGACCCCCTGCCAGACACTCCCAAGAAATCTATTGAAGTGTTGTCCCACATGTGAGGTTTCCCCAGCTCTCTGCTCACATTCCAGCCCATTTTCATCACCCAGCCAGGATGGAGGCTGAGCTCAGCCCTCCACCCCGCTCCCCTGACACCAACACTGCCCCTGCAGAGAGCACATTGCAAAAAAAGACATCCCCGTCCCTTTGGGCACCATCTGGCTTCCTCTTTTGCTGTTTTAGCCTACCCACACCATCCCACAGTGTCCTCAGGAGAAGGAATTCATCCGTGTTTCCTCTGGGTCACGTAAAACAAGGTATTTTGTTCCCACTCACAGGGTGAGGGAGCAGGAAGGCTGTGATTTCCCTGTTCTCAGCTCTAGACTCTTAATAATTAAAACTTTTACCTCAGTACTTTCCATTTTGGTGGTTTTTCACCCAGTCTGACTGTAAACAGTGCTGTACCAGGACTTTGACCTGGCAGGAGATTCCGAACCCAGCAGATCATTTATCCCAATTTGAAAAGACGAGCACCAATACTTTATCTAAGTACAGCCGCTTCTGAAATGCCAGGATAAATTTTTTGTTTTCAGCTGTACCTTTCTTGTCATTTATAATAGGAGGCAATACTAAATTTACCCTGATAAGTACTGTAACACTCAGCAGAACAAAGCCCATTACAATTTCCTATCATGGGTACGGAGGGGGGAAAAAAAAAAAAAAATAAAAGTAAAGATCATCCTCCCTCCGCAGAACATCTCCACTTTGTACCGTGTTTTCCGAGAAAATTAATCCTCCTGCTCTCTCTTTAAAAATTAAAGCTGGGCAGAGCACCTGAGAGCAGCAGGGGAGGCAGCATTCCGGGGAGCTCCTTGCAGGGTGAAGCAGCCGCAGCCCAGGACGGGCGCTGGTCACCCTGACTCCGTGTCGGCTGCTGCTGCTGACCGCGCCTGGCCTCGCCTCAGCTTCACAAGGCTCGTTTGTTGTTTGGTTTTTTCAAGAGTAATACTCCAAAATCTGGACAGAGGAGGGTTACGGCGTGTTGCCTGCGAATCCTCTCGCAGCCATCCCCGTGGCAGGCTGCTGCCCCTTTGCTCAGGCACAGAAGCCTTTTTCCCAGATATAGAGCTACCTATAATTGAAGCAAGAGCTGAAACATGTGATTTTCCAGCACCCAACGCCTCCTGCTGCAGCCAGCACCCCCCTAAAGTGAGTGCATAAAGAGGCACGACACTTTAGTAACACGTTACATTTGCTTTCTGCTGCTGCCAGCTGCTGCAGAAGGTAGCAGGGAGTGAGTTGGAGCTGGAGCAGGAGATTTTGGGAAGCTGTTGCCCTAAATCCAGGCCATGTCTCATCTTAATTTCTTTCATCCTAAGCTTTCTCTCAGAAAGAGAAAGAGAGGGAAACAAAGAGAGACAGAGGGCAAAAGAAAGAGAGAAAGAAAACAAAGTAAGAAATCTCATAGAGTGACCCCAGGCAGGGATATAGGGGTGCAAGATTTCTCAGTCCATGCCCATTTCTTCCTCACCACAAGGTGCTTCTAATTATTTCCATTCAGGCTGGAAACGGATGTTTTCTGTGCTCACCAAACCCACTGAGGGGGAATGTTTCCATTTAAAGGGAGTCCATAGGGGAAATTAACTTTTCCAAGGAAACAGCGGGGAGGCGAGAGAGCAAAGCAGCTGGAAGGAGAAGTGTCAGGCATCCTGCAAAGCCGCTGACTGCAAACCTCCTCCAGGAGGGAAAGGCAGCTTCCTTCAGGAAGGGAAAGCAGGAATGGCCACAGCGCCCAGCTGTCCTCTGGGATGTGCAGGCAGGGCCTTGGAGCTGGGAACTCTGGGCTGGGCTGGTGTCGGGGGCTCCTTTGCAGGAGTTTAAATTCCCCGGCATTCAGGTGGTTTTAGAGTCCTGGCCCTCTGCAAAGCTCTGTGCCAAACGCAGGAAAAGACGGAGTCTTCAAGGTTACATGCTTCGTTTATTAGTTCTTATCTTACAATTTTCTCAGTGTCCAGAAGATGTTTGCCGTGGCTCGGACATCTGGTGACACCCCCTGTCTCTGGGCTGTCCTTATCTTTTATACTAATTGCTACGTATTCTTTATTTACTATTTATTACCAGTGTCTATCACTATTACTAAAAAGGTCATCTTTACTCTGACCCAATCCTCACCAACTACTTTGTGCCAACGTCACTGCAGAAATGGAGTGAGGGAACAAGAAGGAAGAAGAAGGAGACAACGCCCCAAATTCTCCATCTTGCCCCATTCACTCCAATGCCAAAAATCCCAAACCCATTGTTTTTTCACCCTGTGATATACTAAACTACTATTTTTCACACTCTTGTGGCCTGCAACGCTTCCTGCAGTGCTGGAAGCCTCTCCCATGGACTGAAATCAAATCCAGTGTCTCTCTGAGCCCTGGGCTCTGGGCTGGGGTCCCAGACCCCCCTGCCCAGGTCCCTGACCCTCTAGGGCAACCAAAGGAATGCCCTGGACTCCAACAGGCTGGGACCCAGCAAACCCCAAACTCCCAGCTCCTGGAAACACCACCTTTTTCTCTGCTTGCTTTGGTGTTTCTGGCCCTCATCTGCATCCCAAAAAGCAGCAGGAGATGAGCAGGGGCTGGGCTAAAACACGGGCACAGAATCACACCACGACCTGAGTTACACCTTGGGCTGGTCATGATTTTCCACGGGCAGCAGTTACTCAGAGTGGGCTTGCAGATATCAGTGGTGCGTTTTGGCTTGTTTTTTTTTAAATGGAATGAAAGAAAATCCCCCTGCTGTCCTTCCCAGAGTCCCAAGGGAAGCAAACTTCCAAGCCTAAATACCCCACAGCACAAGCTCGATTCAGACCTTTGCATGGTCCCGGGTCCCCTCTGAGGAGGACACAGCACACCACCACCCTCACTGAAGAGAGCTGACCTGTATTTCTGCTGCTCCCTTGCGCCAGGCTCTGTTCCCCAGAGCAGGGGAGGCTTTTCCTCCGTGGTTGGAGAGAACAAAACCATGAGGGACTGGCTGCAGAGACAGGGACAGGGGCAAAGGCAGAGCTGGATGCCTGTGCCACCAAAGGAGCGCCCACCCAGCAGAAGGAAGAGCTTCTGAGCCTGCTTCCCGGGCCACCATTCCAGCTCCTGGATGCAAAGTTGTTTCCCAGACCCCCCCCCCCTACACAATTATTCCAGCAACAGCGGCCCAGCTCTGCAGAGAAAACCAAACCAACAACTCGGTGACGCCCAGACATCAACCACAGAAACACGGGTGGCAGGAGAGCTCTGGAGATCCAGAACCTCCCCTCACCCTGTGAGCCACCCACACAGCCCTGATCCGAGGGCATTCCTGTTTTCCCAGGCTCGGGGAGGTGCTGGTTGAGGTGTGGCTGGTTCCTCTCCCAGCACGGGCCCTGTGCCACATCCCCACACTGTCACGGCGCTGTGAGCTCAGGGCCAGGCAGCAAATCCACTCCTCCCTGCCCTGGGAGCCAGCCAACACCCCGAGGGGCTCTGCTGTGTCCTGCTGGTGCCTCTCACATCCACACCCACAACTGCTGGCCTTGAGGAGAGCTCTTTGCTCGGTTATGTCTGGTTCAGAGTGGAAGTGCAGGGGTCAGGAGGAGGCTGCTTTCCGTGCCAGGATATCCCGATTGAATCAAGCGCTGGTGATGGCATCTTAAAAGCGCTGAAGAGAGGTAAATCATCTCCCAGCACCGGAGCTTCGGGGCGGGGGGTAAATTACCAAAGAATTCACTCGTGGGGAGGCAGAACGGGCCAGGCACATGCACATCCCTCCGGCAGGAGCCCCGCGGCCGCTCAGGACACAGGGGCTGGCAGGCGCCGTCGGCATGGCAACTCGGGATGCCGGAGCAGGGGCAGCAGTTTGCGACCCGCAGAGATAGATGTTCGATGGGTTTTAAAAATGCCAACCTCGCACGCTGGCGTTCTCTCCTTCCCTCCCTCCTCCCTTCACTCGCTCGCTCCACCTTGCGCTGCCAAGTTGAATAACGACGTTATTGTGGTGGGAGAAAAACGGCATCATCCTTATCCCGGCTGTCAGGGAGTGGGGCAGAGAGGGTTCAGTCGCCTTTTTCTTCTCTTGACAATCCCACATTCCTGCCAGGATCTCTCCCTCTGGAGGCAAAGGCAGGCGGTGGAGAGGGATCTGGGGTTCCAGCAGGAGGCTCAGGCTCTGTTTGTGCCTTGATATCCCACATTTCTCAGCAATACTCCGGAATTCTTCACCCTCCCCATTGCAGGATGGAGAGGGCAACTCTGACTTACCCTTTTTTTTTTCAGTTTTAAAATGGTTTAAGATCCAGGGCTTTTCAAGCATCAAGTAATTCTTGTTCACCATTAGAACTCACCCAGAGTGTTCCCTTAGGGAGCAAAGAGGAGAGAAGAGTGGTTTAAAAAGCAGATTTTTCTGCACAGCCAAAACCTTCTCTGCTTCCACAGGGGATCTCTGGGATGCTGGAGATGAGGTCAGGACTCCCTGCACAAATGGCAGCTGCAGAAATCCCGTTGCCACTGCAGGGGTGACCTCCCATCCCCAAGGAGTTTGTCCCCCGGCGCAGCAGGCAGGAATGTGCGACCCTCCTGCACAGAATTCGGGACAGGGTGACAAGCACACAGTGCCACAGGGGTCTGGCTAAAGCCAGGACGAACATCCTGCTGCTTTTTGTCTGGCTGTGATGCCGAGGGGACGATGTTTCCATGTGGTTCTGGCTTCTCCCCGGCCAGAGCTGCACATTGCTCCGGGCTGTTTCAGGTCTCCTGCAGGGAGGTTCTCCTCCTGCAGCATCCAGCTCTGTGAGCCCTGTGCTTTACACCAGGGCTTTGTGTGCTGCTCCTGCCCCAACCACCCCCCTGAGCCAGGGGTGATTCTGGCAAGAGACACCTGTAGCACCTGGAAAAGCTCAAGCAGCAGGACATCCAGCCCCGGAGAGGTTTTCCCCAGGATGTTGGAGCTGTGTGAGAGCTCTGAGTGCATTGCCAGGCCCCAGATATGGGGTGGGATGTCCACCTGGTCCTTCCCCAGAAGAGGAGGAAGCTTCTCTGCAGCTCATATCCAAGGAGGAAGGCGGACAGCAGAGGTGTTTCTGGAATGAAGGTGCCAGTTGAGTCCCCTGCAGTGCAATTTCCACTGTGATACCTCCCAGCTGGGCAGGGATGAGCCAGTTCCTGCTCCCAATCCCTCCCCAAGGTGGGAGTGAAGGTGACCTTTCCCTTGGCAGGAGGGACAAGAAGAGAGCAGCGCTCTAAGGTCACCACGGGGCTCCGTGTCAGAGCAGAGTTTTGTCCCTAAAACACGCCTGGAATTCCAGGCGGGGTTTGGGCTCTGATATTTTGCTCGCAGACGTGGCTGAGCATGATCTGAGCAGGTGAGGAGAGCCTTGAGCTTTCTCACGAGGCTGAAAAGGCAGAAGGGCTCGGTCAGAGCCCGGGTCCCACCTCCCCCGGGCTGCCTCCCTTGCAGGGCTGGCTGCTGTCCGGTGTCACCCTCCGTGGGGACACGCAGCACCCTCCCACGCCTCGGGAGGGGCTCAGTCACAGCGGCTGATGTGCCGGCTCTCATTTTGAGTCTCTCTTCGAATCCCTGGCTCAGTGCTCTGTTGGCACAGCCCCTTTCCCCCTGAACCTGGCAGAGAGGCACAAACCCCTGGATATTTCCCCGTGTGGCTTCGTGCGAGCGCTCAGCCTGATGGCAGAGGGGGGAATCCCCCGTCTCCGGAGCGGAGCGGAGCGGGATGGAGCCGCTGTTTTCCTCCGGCTCCGGTGGATGTGCAGGGAAGAGGAATCCGCTCCAGCAGCTCGTCACTGTGCCAGCACCAATCGCGGGCGGCACAGGGAATCCCTTTGCAGGGAGCGGCTCTGCTGAGCCCAGCCAGCTCCTGACAGGGATCCTCCACACACACGCGGCCCCCCCGCCCCGAGCAGCATCCCACCTCCTTCCCCCCCAGAGGAATCCTCAGAGCTTCCTCTCTCCCCTGTCCTTTTGTGTCCCCCCGGCACAGCCACTTCTCTCTCCCCTGAATTTCTTCTGCCTCGCTCCACGCTGCTCTGCAGCTTTCTGTGCTCAAAATAATTTCTGCTCAGGGAATTCCTCTCCCTCCCTCTCCGCTCTCCTGCAGTATTTCTCGCTGCCCTTTGCCCTAAGAGATGTAGCTGAGCATTAGCCCAAACATCATCTCCCGCTGGTGATCTGTGCTGACTGGAGGACTTTAAAACCCTCCTGCAAAAACATCTTGTTTCAAAACCAGAGCGTGCGAGAGGAGGGCTCTGCTCTCCAGGTGGGGTGTTTGCTGAGGAATCATTCCGAGCGCTGAATGTCTTGGCGAAGTGCTGTGCTTCACCTAGGGCACTCCCAGCCTGAGAAAGAACAGCGCCTGGGCCTGGGAGCAGCAACCTTGGCACTGCTGCCTGCATCCCTCTCCTCTCCAGCCACGGGAAGGTGCCAGCCTCCAGCAGCCCCCCGTGACAGTGGGGAGAGCCTCTGTATCCACCCCACGGACTGCAGTGAAATCATCTGCAAGTAACCCCCCGCAGATCACAATCAGCATGTTTAGTGATTGATAGGCGCTGTGCCGCTCTGGGAGGTCTCACAGCTTGGGCTGGGTTAATCCTGGCAGCAGAAGCGTGGGGCAGAGGGCTCTGGACTAGGATGAGGGACTGAGTGTCGACAGAGCAACCAGATGCTCTCAGAGATAGGTCTAAGGCACCGCAGAGTCTGGGTTTTTTCATTCCTTGATGTGATTAAGGATCGTTTCTTGCTTCTGCCTCTTGTTTTAGCCTTCTTCCTTCTGCAGTGAGCTGCTGGGTTTTGTGATTCCCCTGCAAAGCGTTGAGGGGATGTGAGCAATTACTGCCCCATAGCAAACGTGTTGGGTTTTGCTTCTTGAGCTGGAGCCAGTACTTGGCGAGCCTCGAGAGCAGCTGTGCATGCTGTAATGCATCTGTGCATGCTGTAATGCATCTGTGCATGCTGTAACGCATCTGTGCATGCTGTAACGTGCGTGTGCACGTGCTGCAGCTGCTGCTTGCGGATTCAGTGAGGTAAGGGGAGGAAGCTCTGTGTTATAACCTCCCTTTTGAAATACTACAGCAGCCCAATGCGAGCTCGTGACGAGGGAAGAGCAGCTATTTTTAGCAAAATGCTTCAGGTGAGTCGAAACTTTCCCCTTTGTTGCCTGCATCTTCAAAGCTCTCCTCCCAGCCTGGAGAAACAAATCAGCCTCTGTTGCTTCCCAGTTCTCCCAGCAGCGAGCCTGCAGGCTCTGGGGTGCTGCTGCCAGCAGGGGCAGGGAGCTGCAGCCTGCCCTGCTCTGTGCCTCGGAGCTGGGCCGGAAAATGAAGGGATGGAAAAACACCACGGACATAAGAAAGCTGGGAAATGCCTTGTGTGGCCTTTGTTTTCCAAATGGGCTGGGATGTGTTGGAAGATGCCCTTGGGGGTTTCTCCAGAGCATGACCTGGATTAGCTGGAGGTGATGCTGGAGCTGGGGGCTGTGGCAGGGTGTGGGGAGAGTGGCAGTTGCCCTGAGAAGACCCCAGAACAAATTTCCCCACTGGACTGAGAGAAACGTGAAGGGTGTGTGAGGAGTGGGTGCACAGACCGCCATGGGGTTGCCCTGCTGGGGTCCCTCCCTGCCCTGAGCTGTTGTGTTGCTGTGCCACAATCAAAATAAAGGAACCAGATGTCTGAGACTCTGCTCCAGGAAACCCAGAGTGGAGCCAGTGGGAAAACGTCGTCTGACAGGGGGAGTGTGGGGTGTGGGGAGTCAGACAGGGAAGCTGTGGAGGGACCTCGGTCCCTGCGGTGACAGTGGTGGTGCAGATGTGACCCTAGGAGCAGCAGCTGAAGGGGCAGATGGAAAAGCTTCCTGTCGGGGTCCAGGGCATTCCTTTGGTTGCCCTGGAAGGTCTGGGACCCAGACAGGGGGGTCTGGGACCCTGGCACAGAGCCCAGGAAGACACTGGCTTTGATCCCAGTCCATGGGAGAGGCTTCCAGCACTGAGAGATGAATTACAGGCCACAAGAGTGTGAAAGGTGGTAGTTTAGCTTATCACAGGGTGGAAAATCGTAGTTTTGGGTTCTTTAGTATAGAAGTGGATGAGAGCAAGATGGAGGACTTTGGGCGTTGTCTCTTCTTCATTCACTCCATTTCCTGCAGTGACAGTGACACAAAGTAATTTAAGGAGACTGGGTCAGAGCAGAGATGACCTGTTTAGTACAGGTAGTAGGTGTTGGCAAATAACTGTAAATAAAGAACAGGTAACAATTAGTGTAAGAGGCAGCGACCTCCCTGTGCACGGGGAGTCGTCAGATGCCTGAGCAGCTGCACAGATCTTAGCTGGGCACTGAGAGAATTGTGAGATAAAAAATAATAAACAAAGTGCAACCTTGAAAATCAGAACCTGAAGACTCCGTCTCTTTCTTGCGTCTGGCTCAGGGCTTTTCAGAAGGCAAAGGACTCTAAAACCACCTGAATCCTGGGAGAAAAACCCAAGAGCTTCCTTGACAGTGGCCTTTTGTTGTGGAAGGTCCTCGCCCAGCTGTGACAATGGGCCGAGGGGGCTGGGGGTGCCCCCCACCCACCCAGGGCTCCCAGCTGAGGGGGTAAACAGGGCTGGCAACCACGATCCTAAATCCATTGGGTAGCACTGAGGGTTGCTTGGCTTTTCTCTGAAAGTTCCTTCTCCCCAGGTGAGTGGCAGAGCCAGCCCCTCAGGGAGAGCACTTCTGTCTAACCCACTTTTACACCGCGCACTTAATGCAATGAATCTCCTCGCTTTTTCTCCCGGATCTTCACTTACAACAAGATCCCTTGGCGCCCTCTTTAAAAAAAGAAGCCTTGCTGACATGCCTTTATTGGGCTGCTCTTAAAGCTGGCACAATTAAGCAGCACAGATAAGAGCTGCTCTGCAGCCTGCTTTCTGTCAGTAAATATTAATGCTGGCGTTTTTAAGGTGAGTGGTGCGCGCCTATGCTGCCGGTACAAGAAATGGCTTCACTTCTGAGAAGGGTTCAAAGAAGGTTTGAGCTCTTGGAGTTTGAGGCCAGAAGGGATGATTTCAATAAGTTTTTGGCTTTTTTTTTTCTTTTCTATCTAGGGTATCCTGAAGTTTTAGCTGGCTGACACTTCTCAGCTGACGAGCCCAATAACTTCAGCTGGTTGAAGGTAGAGGAGGTGTTTGGCAAGGGCAGCTTATTGGAAAGGGTGCATTTCGATTTACAGATCTCTTGTAAACAGAAGATCCTATGCAAACAGGCGTGGAATGCAGCAGCAGGCAATGCAGCACTTAATTACCTCTGCCATTAGAAGTGCATGGTTTGTGAGTTTTTCTCCCTGGCTAACTCCGAACTCTGGAGGTCACTTCTGGCGGAGAAGTGTTCCTCCATCCTCCAGGCAAGCCTTGTTTCTCACCTTCTTCCCCTCTCCTCCCCCAGGGTCAGACTAAGCCAGCTTCATGCAGAATTTAGAGGGCCTGGCATCTGCAGCTTCATTTTTTGATGGTGTGAGCACCTGCAGCGTCCTGCCGTGGGCACGAGGTGTGGGAGCTGCTCAGCTGGGAGAGCAGCTCTGGGAGCGTTCATTTGGCATTTCAGCTCTCACTGGGAGCCGGTGAGGATGTCCAGAGCTGTCCCTCCAGTCCAGGGGATTGAAAACGACCCCCTAGGAGGCCTGGGGTGAATGCCAAGCAGTCCATGCTGTCAGGGGGACGGTGTATCAAAAATCAGCTTACCATCACCCCAGAACTGTGTCTGGGGCCCAACAGGGTCACAAAAGGGAGAGGAAATCTGGCTAAAAGTCCCCCTGAGAGGCAGGTGCTGATTCTCAAGGCTGCCACAGACCCTTACCAGTAACAATCTTGTGTCTTGTTTGCTTTGTGCCGCCCTGAGGCAGCCGGGGAGGTGCAGAAAGTTTCTTGACCCCCTCATTGCACCTCCTCCGTTCAATTCTGCACCTGCAGAAACCAGTGGGACTTTTGCCTAATCAAAAATCTAATTGGACAGAAAGCAACAGCAGGGCCTGGCTGGTGAGAGGCTGGGTTGTGACACTTTACAAGGAGATATATATAGATATATAGATATATATCTAAAGAAGGCAATTTGTGCGCCTCTATCATACCTGGTAATGTAAATCCACATTTAGCCCAGGGGGAATTGCTGGCTCCGTGGGGATTGAGGGCTGTTTGGCAAAGCAAGCGCTCTGCCATCAAATGAAGAGATCAGCTGTGCCTCCTGGAGCCAGCCAGCCTGGGTTATATTTAACCCAGCAGTTTTCACACTGGGAGAGTAAGTACGTACTTTACAGCTCATTTCTGTCCTGGGTGCCGCGGTGCATCGCAATTGTGGCAGGGGTGATTCGTTCCCCATTAACACCTTCACAGGCTGCTTAGCACATCTGAGCCTCCTGGAGGCTGGGGGAGAGAGGAGAGGGAGGCAGAAGCAACAGCAGAGCCTGGAGGTTCCATCCTGGCTCTCCTCCCTCCCCTGGCTGGATTCCTGACATCCTCCCGTACCCGCAGGGAGCGGTGCGAGCGGAGCTGAATCCGCTCCGGAACGTTAGGAGTGGATGAAGAGATGAAGCAAATGGAGGAAGAGGTGCAGCCTCCCCACCTGGGGGGTCTGGGACAGCTCTGGGGGCTGAACAAATGCTGTCCTGCCCCTTGGACCAGGGTGGAACCACTCTCAGGACACCTAGCTCAGGGTGGGAGCGACCTTAGCTGGCCAAGGCTGAACCAGAGCAGGACGAGCAGCAGAGAGCGAGGTCAGTGACTGCTCTCCTGTCCTTCCTCTCCCCAGCCTCTGGAAAATGCTGCTCCACGGATCTGCTGCCCTGAGCCTGGCAGCCCTGGGGATGGCTCTGCCCAGAGCCTGCTGTCCCAAGAACACGGACATGAGGGGTGAGATGCCTCAGCCTGGGCAAGGGGGTCTCCAGGCCTGGAGCAGGGAAGGAGAGCCGATAACACCCGGCAGCGCTGATTCCCTGCTCACCCCAGAGGTGAGCTGTCTCCTCAGGCAGGGCTCAGGCACAGCGCTGTAACAGCAGAGGCAGAGGGGAGCTCTAATGTCACACCGCTCACTGGTTCTCTGTACCCAGGGGAAAGGTGCCACATCCAAAATCTTCAATTAACACTAATCAACACCCTTCCTCCTCACGGAGAGCCAGGAGTGGAAGCTGATGGGGGAGCAGGAGCAGGGCTGGAGGGTGCAGACTGTTACCCTGGTTTTTCTGAGTTTTTTTAAGGCCTTTTTGAATTTCATAAATGGACTCAGATCTTTTAGTTACTGTAGAATATTGGAGCAGTTTTCTACCTTTTCCCACAGATATAACATAAACAAATCCTCTGTTTTTCATTCTCTGTCCTTTGTTTGCATATTTCTAACCTGAAAACAATTGTAACTGACAATTGGTCTGGCCACTGAGGCTGAGGGGTGGAAACCCCAAAAGGCCAATCTTCTGCTAGACCCACAAATGTATAAAAAGTAAGAAATAAACAAAAGGGTCTCTCTCCGCCTGGATTTCAGCTTTTGGGCTGGAGGGAGAAACCTCTGCTCTGCAAAACCGCTTGTCTGCGTGTGGCTGCTGTGTGTGTCTCGGTGACACGCAGAGCTGCCCCTGGGGCACTGAGCAGTGTGACCTCCTGCCCTGCAGCTCCAGGTTCTCCTGCCCCTCCCCTGGAGTATCTGGCACCACCAGCTCTGTTTACAGGTGTACATGGAGAACCAAAAATGCTTTACAGGAGCAGGCTTATAAATCAGGCTGTCTTAAAAATCAGGGGGAAACGGGGCGTGTCATTGTAGCAACACGCTCACCGTGGCAGCAAGTCTGATAGTCAAGGGCACCGACCTTGCGGGACCTTAGGAACCCAGCCTGAGCAGGTTTGGGAGAGTGTGAGGGGGCTGAGCCCCTTCCCTGCGTGGCAAAGGCAGAATGGGTGCCTGCTGAGCCTAGGAAGGGGTGCAGATGTGGGCAGGAGGCCAGGCAGCAGGCTGTGGAGGTTGCTGGCCAGGTGTGCGTGGTGAAGGACAGAGCGTGTCCTGCCTGCGGGAGAATTGCTCTCTGAGAAATGGCGCTTGGGGCGTGGGGTGAGAAGAGGGGCGATGCTGGCAGCTTCATTCCAGGTTAATGAAAATATGATTAACAGTTGTAATTAACTGATGAAGCGGTGGGTAGTTCTCTGCCCCCTCCTGATGATTGATGGGGTGCAGGGACTGCCCGTGTGTGTCCCTGGTTTCTGCTTATGGCAGCACTCTGCAGCAGCTCCAACTTTGTGCCTCTGGCCCGGCTCTGGAGGGGTTTCTGTGGCTCTTGCAGCTGAGATGGGAGTGTGGAGCTCCCCTCTGCTGAGCCTGACCCCAGCCCTGCCTGGCTGGGAGGTTTCCCAGCAGGAAGGGAGCGCTGAGGCAGGAATGGGGTGAGGACGTCGGTCTGTGGTGGAGCAGCAGCTCCAGAGCCAAGCTGGGAAATGAAACCTCACCCAGCGCTCACAGAGGGCTGGGGCTGAGCCGAGCTGCGGGAGGGGACAGTTCCTCATGTCAGGGGCTCTCTGTGTGCCCTGGGACAGTGACACACGCTGGGACCAGAGGGATTTGGGGTGTGCTCACAGGTGGGAGCCGATGTCCCAGGTTCATGCTGAGCTTTTGGCAGCAATTCCCCGAGGAGGGGCTGGGCCAGGCACGCCGCGCTGAGCTGCTGCTGCATCACCCTCTGAGGGAATGCCCCTCTCCCCTCAGCAGCTCGCTCCTGGCAAGGTCACCACTGCACAGTGCCAGCCACGAGTGCTGCTCCCCACCTCTGTCTGGTCCAGAAAATGATTATTAACCTGTGTGAAACAGGGCTGAAAGTGGGGCTGAGCTCGCCACCTCAAAAAGCTGGATTAAACCTGTAGGAATATGTGAGAGCAATACTGTGTGCACGTTATGAGTAGAGGAACGACTTTCTCTTGTTTGTTGCAGTAGGAGGGTGACATTTGGCCTTACAGTGAGGACAGATGGCACCAGAAGTGCCCAAGGCAGCTCAGAAACTGGTGCTCTGTCCCATCTGAGTGGCTGTTGCTTTCTCTGGAGCAATGGTTAAGGATGTTCTTTTTGCTGTAGAGGGGAAGAACAGGGCAGGTGAGCTATATTTTGTTTGTCTGATTACTTATGCATGATCTAAAAACAGTGACTCTCCATTTTCTCCAAGGATACCTGATGAGCATTAAAAATACAATTGCAAGAATAATCAGGTCAGACTTCAAACAAATGCAGGGAAAGAGCTCTGTTCAAGAAATAGATACCCTGTTATGTCACACCTTGTCTAAACAGCTCTTTAAAAAATGATCTTCCTTTTGGAGATGAAACCAAGGCTTTCCAACCCAAAAGCTCTGGGTCGCCAAGGAGTTCTAGCGGGGAAGAAAAGCAAACCCCACAGTTTTATGGGGCCTCTCCAGAGCTTACAGCAGGGTATGGCTGATGCAGGGCTGGTGCCTCTATGGCTTAAAATAGTTACAAACAAAGGGATGTGACCAGAGAGGGTGTGGGGACGGCCCTGAGGGCAGGGTTCTGACCCCACTGCAGGAGCCTGTGGGGCAGGGTGAGTCCGAGGAGAGCGAGGAGCCTCTTGCAGCAAGCCCAGGGTGTGTCTGTGGTAGCCCAGCCTCGGTGCAGGGTTCCTGCCTAGACCCGGCTGGGAGCTGCAGGGATGAAGCTTTCCAGGGTCAGAGGTGCTGCCGGCTTCCTGTGGGGTGCAGGGAGATGGAATTTCTCCATCCCTCCAAAACAAAGCCAGTGATTTCTCCAGTGATCTCTCTGCATCCAGCTGGGACAGTTGTGTGGGCAGAGAACTTGTGCAGATCTGCAGGTGGGGTTTAGCTCCCTGCCTTTGCTCCTTCCCCTGCTGGGGAGGTTGACAGGCTGGGGCAGCAGAGCTTGTAGCTCTAAATCTGTTGAAAAGCAACAGCTTGAAGAAGGAACTATCCATAGCCCAGCTTGGGGAAAAAAACATATCCCAGATACATGAAAATGCCATCTTACGGCCACTTTACCTGCAGAGGGACGCTTTCATGCATCACTGGGATGCAGATGCTCGAATAAGCTTCAGTTTAAATGGAAGTTCATCTGGGAAGGGAAGGCAGAGGTCTCCTGTGGGCACTGCACTCACAGGAGGGCTCTGGGTGACCCAAACAGCCGTGGCACGTGTCTGCAGGTGACACTGCCGTTGTTCTACAGCTTTTCACGTGAGAAAGTGAGCCCTGCAAAGATGCTCTGGGAGCCCTGGGCTGCCAGAAGTCCTGTGTAAAAGGAGGGGAGTGAGGGAAGCTGCTCTGTGTCCATTGGATTGGAGAGCTTTGTCTCTTCTGGAGAGTGGCTCTGAGATCAGTCCCCCTCCTCAGGAACCAGGGATCTCCCTGCCCGCCATTCCATCACCTCTCTGCAGGTATAAATAGGTGTAAATTTGTGGTTTCGCACATCCAGGTCGCTGCTGCTGCCCAGCAACCTGTTGTCAGCAGGCTGTGAGGGCCCCCAAACCAAAAACCACGTGCGGTGCTACAGCCTTGGGGCAGAGTGGTTGGGAAGTGGCCCAGCAGAAAAGGTCCTGGAGGTGCTGGGGGTTGGCAGGGGCTGGACATGAGCCAGGTAGCCCAAGAAGGCTGTGGCACCTGGCTTGCATCACCAATAGTGTGACCAGGGCAGTGGTTGTCTGTGCTGGGCACTGCCCAGGTCACAGCTCGAGTCCCGTGTCCGGTTCTGGGCCCCTCAGCTCAGGAAGGACGTTGAGGTGCTGGAGCAATAAAGCTGGGGAAGGGTCTGGAGCACAAGCGCTGTGAGGAGAGGCTGAGGGAGGTGTGGGGGGCTCAGCCTGGAGAAAAGGAGGCTCGGGGGTGTCCTTATGGCTCTGCACAGCTCCCTGACAGGAGGGTGCGGCCGGGGGGGGGTCAGGCTGTGCTCCAGGGAACAAGGGACAGCGTCGGGGGACACGGGCTGTGCCAGGGGAGGTTTAGGTCGCATATCAGGAGTGATTTCTTCACAGAAAGGGTGATTAGATGTCGGGATGGGCTGCCCAGCAAAGTGGAGTCACAGTCCCTGAGGTGTTCAGGCTGGACGTGGCGCTCGGTGCCGTGCTGTGGTTGACAAGGTGTGACCCAGCAGAGGCTGGACTCGGTGGTCCCAGGGGGATTTTCCCCATCCAGGTGATGGATTCCGAGCGATCCGCGGCGGGGCCGGGACCGCTGCAGCTCCCCCCGCGGCGGGCAGGGGGCGCCAGACCCCGCGGAACGAGCGGGGACACGGGGACAGGGAGGGGACAGGGAGGGGACAGAGGGGACAGGGAGGGGACAGAGGGGACAGGGAGGGGACAGGGGGACAGAGGGACACTGAGGGGACAGGGGGACAGTGAGGGGACAGGGAGGGGACAGAGGGGACAGGGAGGGGACAGAGGGGACAGGGAGAGGACAGAGGGGACAGTGAGGGGACAGGGAGAGGACAGAGGGGACAGAGGGGACAGGGGGACAGGGAGGGGACAGGGAGGGAACATGGGGACAGAGGGGACAGGAAGGGGACATGGGGACAGGGGGACAGTGAGGGGACAGGGGGACAGGGAGGGGACAGGGGGACAGTGAGGAGACAGAGGGGACGGGAGACAGTGAGGGGACAGGGACGGGACATGGGGACAGGGGACAGTGAGGGGACAGGGGGACAGTGGGGACAGTGAGGGGACACGGGGATAGTGAGGGGACAGGGGAACATGAGGACAAAGGGACACAGGGACATGGGGACAGAGGGACACCAGACAGGGGGACATGGGGTTAGAGGGACAGTGAGGGGACAGGGAGACACGGGGGATAGAAAGGACACAGGGACAATGAGGGGACAGGGGGACACGGGACATGGGGACAGCGGGGACACGGGGGACAGAGGGACACAGGGGACACGGGGATACAGGAATACAGGACACAGGGATACAGGGACATGCGAAACACGGGGACAAGGGGCACGGGGACGCAGGGGACAGCCAGCCGCGGCACAGACTCTCCTGTCCAGCCCTGTCCCGGGGACACGGGCACAGCAGCCCCAGCCAGGACACGCAGGGGATTGTCCCGCTCTGCTCTCCCCTCGAGCGCTGCGGCAGTTTCGGGTGCCACAAGCTAGGAGGGATCTAAAGCCGTGAGCATCCGGAGGCTGCAGGGATGCTGATGGGTCTGGAGCTGCTGAATTCCCTGGGTCTGCTCAGCCTGGAGAAGGGCAGAGCTCAGAATCCTTCCGCTTCCTCACGGGCACAGCGCCAGTCCCTGCTCTGCGGTGAGCCGTGCCAGCACCCAGGGCAGGGCTGAAGCTGTGTCAGGGCAGGTTTAGGTGCGCATTAGGGACAGGTTCTTCCCCCAGAGGGTGGTGGGGCACTGGAACAGGCTCCCCAGGGCGGTGCTCACAGCCGCAGCCCGGCAGAGCTCAGGAAGTGTTTGGAAAACCCTCTCAGGCGCAGGGTGTGACTCTCGGGGTGTCCTGTGCAGGGCCAGCACTTAGACCCTGATCCTTGTGTGTCCCTTCCAGCTCGGGATATTCTGTGAGACACTCGTTCCCCGTGGGAGCTGGGGCTGCTCGGAGCCATGTGGTGGCCCTGCCTGCTGGGGCCAGCCCAGCGTGGCTGTGGCTCCTCTGCTTGAGAGGAATGACAAGATTTTGTCTTTACAAACAAGCCCTGGGTCTGCTGGTAGATAAAACCGGCGCTGAGAGATGAGAGAAACTAATGGGAAGGGTTCTACTGATTGATGGATGGAAAAGAAGATACTTGCCTTTACAAATAAACTGTAGGTTTGTTTGTAAATGAAATTGGATATTGAAAGATGAAAGCAATAGTGGGGAAAAACCCATAAATCCCATAAAATTAAAAATTAGGGGGGTTATACATTAAAAGGGGAATTTTAGGCATTTCGGGAGGTCTGTGCCTCTCAAGTCCCTCAGCCAATGGGGAAAGAGAGAGGGAAATGTGGCCGGGAAATTGGGATAAAAAGGAGGCTGCGTCCTCTGAAAATCTGAGAGGCCCCAGGTGAAATGCCTCATGGCCTCTCCCTTTATTGGAAAAAAGAAAACAGACTCCTCTGTCTCCTTTTTGGACATAAACCTCTGGTGTTTGTGGATTAATTTTCTTAACACACTGGACCCCTCAGGGACAGCTCTGTGTGCCGGGGACAGCTCCCCGGGCTCGGGGCTGGCCTGGGCTGGGCACTGTGCTGAGGTTTTTCTCTCCTGGAGCAGTTGACTCCAGGCTCGCATCGATTTCCGTTTGAGTCAGGCGCTGCCTAAGAGGCCCGGAGGGAGCTTGCACAGCATCTGGATTTCTGCAGCTTCCAGAGCCAGCCTTGCCAAGGCTCCCGGGGTGTGAATGGCTGAGGGAATCCCTCTGCAAGCTCCCTCTCAAGGATGCCTCTCTCTCGGTCTCCTGACACGGGGTGTTCTGCTGATTATCAGTGCCAAAGAGCTCCTGCCCTGCCCCGGTGTGGTTTCACTTCCCTTGGCAATGCAGGAAAAGGTGCAGCTGTTCTCACCACAGAGCCATGGAATGGCCTGGTCTGGAGGGACCTTAAAGATCCTCTCATTCCACCCCCGTTCCACACCTTCCACTAGACCAGGGTGCTCCGAGCCTGGTGCCACCTGGAGCGCTTGCAGGGATGGAGCAGCCACAGCTTCTCTGGGCACCCCGTTCTGGTGCCTCGCCCCCCTCACAATGTGATACATGTCCTAAAGTTAATCCGTGTTAAATGTTATAATAAGTAATTCATTCTCTGTAAGATGTAAGTTCATTTCTAATCGTGTATACCACGGGTTAACTGGGACTGAGACAGCGTGAAGGGGGACACGAGGAGTTCCTTTGCTACAAGGGAGGGACATGAGAGAGGTATGCCAAGAATTACACCAAAAGGGACACGGGAAAACTTCTGCCGGGAATCGTTAGAGGAGAACAAAGACGACAGAAGAGGGAGATGGAGAACCCAGAGAACCAAATGATTACATCAGATCGATATCTTATCTGTCCCCACCCGACATTAACATCTCTACACCGTACCCGGACACAGCAATCACGACATTGTTCTCCTGAGAAGATCCTTTCAACCCCACCAGAACCCAACCATGAATATCTAATGAAGCTGCCTCAGAAGAGGGAGCCTTAGGATCCCGATTTTCTCTCCGCGAACCAGTGTATAAAAATCGGCAGCCCCAGACCAAAATGTGAACTTGGGGGGTGACACACTGACAGAGTGTGTTACCGTGTTCACCCAGCGCCGAAACCCCGGGGTTCGACGCTGTCCTTTTAATTGTGGCTATCGGAGACGGTTATTTTGTCTCACAATAAAACTCTAAGTTTTGATTTATAGAATTTGGTCTGTCGTATTGATTACAACAATATCCAGTTTTTCCTAATATCCAATCTAAACCTGCTCTCTGTCAGTTTGAGCCCATTCCCCCTCGTCCTGTCTCTCCATCCCTTGTCAATTGTCTCTCTCCATGTTTCTTGCTGGCTCCTTCAGGCGCTGGAAGGCCACAATGAGGTCACCCTGAAGCGTCTCTTCTCCAGGCTGAACAACCCCAATTCTCCCAGCCTTTCCTCCCAGCAGAGCTGCTCGTCCTGGTGCCTCCTCTGGACTGGTTCCAGCGGCTCCAGGTCCCTGCTGTGCTGGGGTCACAGAGCTGAGGGCGGCTCTGCGGGCGAGGTCTCACCAAAAGGCGTTCCAGCAGCAAGGACCGGGGCAGGCCGGCAGCTCCCAGCAGCTGAGCGCCTTCCCAGGCATGCAATCCCACCGTGAAACACCCCTGGAAATGGATCTGGGGTGTTCCTCACAGCCAGGATGCTCCTTGTTCTGCACCAATTACTGCTCAGCACTGCCCAGCTCTGAGGCTCTCAGCTTTGCCTCTGCGGTGTCTCCACTTTGTAAACTGGTTGCTATTGTCAGCCCAGGTTCAAAAAAGTATCTTTAGCAGCAAGTACTAGCTCTCTTTTTCTATTTTTTCCTTTTTTTTTTTCAAGAGGAATGCCTTAGCGCAAGAGTTGAACCTGGTTCAGATGGGGGATTTCTCATTCCACTTGACAAAGCTTTTTTTTTTTGTTGTTCTGGTTTATTTTTTAATACCTTCTAATGCAAAGATTTACCAGGCCCTTGCGCCTCTCTCAAAGTGGTGAAAACCCTTCATTGTTGGGAGTGAAGAAAGGGACTAAGGCAGTAACTACTTGCTCAGATGTTCTGACTTCTTTGTCACTCAGGTGGAAATAGAAAGATAAAAAGGAGAAAAGAGCTGAAAGCGATTGTTCTGTTTGCTCTGAGAAATTCATCTCTTTTTATTGCCAGACTGGCCTGTAGAGAGCTTAAAGTGGATACTTAAGACCCTAAAGAAAAAAAAAAATGCATTTTTTTCAAAAGTTTCTTTTTTAAAGTAAAAACGGTTGGGGATATATATATATATTTTTTTTTTTAGAGGAAAGGCAAAAATTCCGGTGGAACAGGAGACAAAACACTGGAAAACAAAAGCGTCTGGGGCAAGGTGCTCTGAAGATGGGGCATAAAGAATCAAACCAAGCTACCTGAGGATGACTGGGATGGAAAGCCATCTGCCTGCAGGAGCCTCAGGTGGGAAGGACGAAATTCCCTGAGGGAGCCACGAGCTGCAAGCGGCCCAGGGAGCCTTTGCTGCGGCACAAAGCCCAGAGCAGAGCCCACCCAAACGCTGCCCAGGTGAGCACGGGCGCGGCTGTCCCTCGCTCCCCGCCAAAGACGCCGCGTGGAACGCGGGCTATTAAACCCACGTGACGAATCCTCTCCTGGCCAACAGCAGTTGGGCATCCCCAGCTGTTCCAGATGTGTTTGCTGTGGGCTGGAGGCCAAGGACAGCTGGCTCTGTGCAACCCAAGCAGCCGCAGCTGCGGGAGCCAAGCCAGGCGAAGGCATCAGATGGCTGCAAATTCCTCCCCAGAGCCCGTAGTGGCAGTGGTAGGAGGGGTTAGCAGAGCTCGCTGGTGTGCTTTTAATGGCTTGGGGAGTCTGCTTTCACAGAACTTTTCAGCCCTGCTTTCATACATCTGCCTTTCTTCCTTTTTATTTGCCCACTCGTCCTCTCCCCTGACCTCTACGCTCTGGATATCTTTTCTTTTACAGCCAAGGGTCTCAGAATGAATGAAGTCCTGGCTCTTAGATCAGCCTTTTCAAGGAGTTGTGTTTCCTTGTCATCAGCTGAGCTTTTTTGGCAAACCTGCCTTGATTTCATTAGTCCTTTTGGCCTAAAAGTTTCCTTCTGTTGAGTGCTTGGGTTCTTGTTTGGTTTTTTTTTTTTTTGCTTTTGTTTTTCTGGTTTTTTTTTTTTTTTTTTTTTTTTTTTTTTTTTTTTTTTTTTTTTTTTTTTTTTTTTTTACTGTTTGTGCTTTTTTGTTTGTTTGTTTTCCCTACCTTAATTTTTAACCTTCTGCTAACTCTTCTGCTCTTTTCTCTGCCATGCATCCTGACCTTACCGAAAACGCTTTAGCAGCGAAGCCCTGAAGTTCAGGGAGACAAAAATTGAACCTGCCTCTCTTGCCTCACCCCACCCCTCGCTGTGCATGTGCATCAATGCAGCCCCATTATGTGACCCCCACTGCTCCTCTCCCCAGCACCTCTGCCCATCTGAGCACTCGCATTCAGCATTCACCCCGGCTTTTAGGGTTTTTTTTCTCCTGCCTATTGTACAGTCCTGCTCCTCTGCTCGGTAGTACTCATCACTATTGTATCAGAGTGCTTCACACATGGTAATGAATTTAATTTCACACCATCACTACTGGAAGGCAGGTTATTTTTAGCCTCCTTTTAAATTTGTGAGAATTGACGTGCAGAGCTTCAAGCGGCAGAGCGCTGGATGCTTTTGGCTGTCAAGCTGGAGATGTCTGGGGTCAGGATTTTGGGGTACTCAACCCCAGAGGGTTCTCTGCAGGGCAGATGCCCCTGAGTAATGAGAGGAATGGCAAGATTTGTCTTTACAAACAACCCCTGGGTCTGCTGGTAGATAGAACCGGCACTGAGAGATGAGAGAAACGATGGGGAGGGTTCTACTGATTGGTGAATGGAAAGGAAGATATTTGCCTTTACAAATAAACCGTCGGTTTGTTTGTAAATGAAATTGGATATTGAAAGATGAAAGCAATAATGGGGAAAAAACCCATAAATCCTGTAAGAATTAAAAATTAGGGGGGTTATACATTACAAGGGGAATTTTAGGCATTTCGGGAGGTCTGTGCCTCTCAAGTCCCTCAGCCAGTGGGGAAAGAGAGAGGGAAATGCGGCCGGGAAATTGGGATAAAAAGGAGGCTGCGTCCTCCAAAAATCTGAGAGACCCCAGGGGAAATGCCCCATGGCCTCTCCCTTTATTGGAAAAAAGAAAAAAGACTCCTCTGTCTCCTTTTTGGACATAAACCTCTGGTGTTCGTGGATTAATTTTCCTAACAGTAAGAGAAAGGAGTGCCTGGCACACCTGTAAATCACACCCATGATGTCTCTCACATCTCTGGGAGCCAAAGGGGTGGAAACTCGGGATCAGATCCTTCTGTAAGAGCCAGAGGCAGCACCTGCTCCCACAATGTGCCCTCACAAGAGGAGCATCCTCTGTCTCCCTGCAGCTTCATGGCTGGCTGCTGTTTGTCCCTCATTATCAGCTACAAATAGCAGCTCCCTGCAAACAGGAACTGCTGCTCCTGCATTGTGCTAATTCCATCTGGGACAGGCACATCTGGCTGCCTGGAAGAGCTGGAGGTGCTGTGCTGAGGTAACGGGGTTCTGTAATTAAACACTCTGGTAATTTGCTGCTCTTGTCTCCGTGTATGAGGGCACGGGGGCTGCTCCGAGTCCTGGCACTCCTGATTGCAGCGCTTGACTCTCTGACCTCGTGGATATCGCTTCTGGAGAGGCTTCCCAGGCTGTTGGCAGCAGACACTTGTGGCCATCGCAGTGTTTATGGGCTCTGGTCCCCTCCCCACGTGCTCTGGCTGCTCTTTCTGACCCAAAGCACCGTGTTTTCAGCCCAGCATTTGGCCGCTGTGACCTTGTCTGAGCTGTTCCTACCTCCCTCACCAATCCCAAAATCCCTGCGCTCACAGGCGGAGCTGTCAGCCACTGAACCCTTCTGGTCCTTTTCAATTATTCCAGCTCTTTCCCACCCCTCCAAATGCCTCCCCCGGCTTTCTTTGTCAGCTCCAAGGAGACCCTGCTCTCGTCACAGCTGGGGAAGCTGAGCTCAGTTCACAGCTGCCACCAACCAGCAGCAGCCCCCTGGCACGAAGGGTAAATCCTAAGGGAAGAGTGAGCTCTGCCACACCTGGACACCGAGAGCATTCCACCCAAAACACATTTATTCCCACTCTGGGTGCTCAGTGTGGGCTTTTTGGGGGGCACCCAGGGAGTGAGTGGAGCCCAGCTCCCTGCAGCAGGGTGGGAAATGCACGTTCCTTTGTCCCCGGCATTTCTGCTGCCGTTAATAGTGTGATGTTGGCCAACACTCCATCAGGGATAATGATACGGACTTCGGGCAGCGCCGTGTGATCGTTCTCCTGGCGGATCGATGCTGGGGCTGGCTCGGCAACGCAGCCACGGAGCACGGATGTCGGAGGGATGGGAGAGCGGCGCAAGTGGGAAGGGAGGTGGCAGTTCCTGCTGGAATATGTGACTAATTGCCGTGCTTTGAGTCCAGGGGATTTGAGAAATGTCTGTGCAGAGGCTGATTAATTAGTGGTGATGTCATTCCACCGGCAATCCCAGGGCAGGCCAGCTGAAACATCACCTTTGGATGTAGATCTAATCCTCAACACAGTGCTCTGCATTGGAGTGCGTAATGTGGAGCTGCTTTAAGGCAGCCACGGGGAAGCTGGAAACGCTGCCGCTGTCAGGGCAGGGAGAGGGAGTTTGCTCCCTTTGCTTTGCAGTCTGACCGAGGAGCGTGAGTCCGTGAAGTCTGAGGGTGATTCTTGGACTTCCCGAGTCCTGGAGAAGCTGTAGCTCCATCGGGTTACCCTGCTGCTCAGCAAAAGCTTTCCTGTGGTGTGCCCCTCCCTGGCTTCTTTGGTGCCTGGAGACTGCTTTACTAAACCCCTACACCCTCAAAAAAAAAAAAAATAGGAAGGGGTGAAATCTTGCATTGGGCTGAATGCAGGGCTGCCTTGCTGAACTTTATTGCCGCGGCCTGCAGGGGAAAGCTTGAATTTGGATGAATCTTTGCAGGTCGGCAAAATGGCCCTTTGGTAAAAACTTTCTCATCTGGGGACAAAGCTTCCACCATTCCTTCCTAATAGTGTTGAAGTAAGAAAAAAAACATGGGAGGCTTTTCTCATCCTGCAGTGATCTGCCGAAGCCTTTTCTGCCTGGGGGCTGCTTTGGCTTTGTGGAGAAAAGAGAAATAAGCAAAGAACTTCTGGGGCTGTTGGGGTGAAGCAGAGCCAAGACTCCTCCTTCCCCCACAGCTTCTCTTCAGTGTCTTCTCTTCTCATGGGTTCTGCTTTCTTCCCACTTGATTTTCTTTTTCCCCTCCTCTTTATGTAATTTTTTTCAATTTTGTTGTTGGCAGCTCCTCTGTTTCAGATCCTCTTCATACTTAATTAATGTGCTGCTTATTCCCTCTTCCAGATCAGTAATTATTATATTTAATAAGACCAGATCTAGTCCTGATCTGTGCATTACCTCCTGTTATCTCAACCCTTTCCAGCTTTGCCAGGATGTTCCAGCTCACAGCAATGCAGCAGCACACCATTGCATGCAAAAAGGTCTTCCTTGGCAAATAAAGAGCAAATAAAATAAAATATATCAGGCCTAGGGAAACCCAGCTCGTGTTGTTAAACAGAAGGTGGAAAGAGAAGCTGCTGGAGTGGTTCTTTTCCTGCCACAGCTCCTGACACGTTGGATGGACCCAGATTTGCAAATCGTCGGAGCAAGGTCCCTTCTGCTGCTCCTGGCAGCACACGTGAGCCTGCTCCCTCTGAGGAACGGGTCTGTGGGCTCCAGGAATTCAGCAGAGCCCTTCCTTTTCTCTCTGCCTTCCTAATTATCATCTCTGCATCTGCTAACTGTCAGGTTTTCATCAAAATCTTGGTGCCTTGCACGCAGAGGAATTTTTACTTATGGAAGAGGGGGAATAAAAAACTCCCTGTCCTACTGACAAGCTCTGTCTGGGGCCCTTTGAGGACCTTTGAGATGTTCCACATCACCAAGCGCCGCCTCCATCGCCTCCTCCAGACCGGGAATGCTTTCTGGGGGCTGCATAGCTAATGCCTAATGCTTCCCACTGCTCTTTTGTGCAAGAAAAGCAGCAAAGTAACCTGATTAACCGGGATTGAAGGAATTAAGCCCGTGTTTGTGGCCACAGTGATCAATGAGGTCCCTTTTAACACACTTGTTACTCTGGGCTTTCTTTGATTGGCATTTCAGGAGCTACACACCATAAATTACCTTGATGGGTTCCCCTGTGCACCTGAATTTAAAAGAGATGAGGCAGAGGGTTATTTTAGTTAATATTCCAGCGAGCGATTTGCCAGGTGCTGTGCAGCTTCTGCCTTGACTCATAACCTCTGTTCTTTCCCCTCTCAAGCCCTGCCCCACAGAAACAGCCCTGCAGCTGCCCTTGAACCTGCCCCTGAGCTTCCTGTAGCTCCCACAGTCCCTGACCCAAGAGTCCTTTCTGCCTGGACCGTTCCTTAAACTGTTTATGCCTTGAGGAGGGAGCAAGGGCTGCGAGGCTGAGGCAGATTAATTACTGACACAAACTCTTGGCAGGACCTAGCAGCTACTCCCAGGTGACCAGCTGGGGCTGCTGGCATGGAGAATTAGCTGAAGAAGTGGTCCTGGGCGCACGTGGGTCCACGGGGGAAATTTTGGTGCCCCCCACTGCAGCCCATTAGCTCAGTGAAGTGAGAGGCTGCCTTCCTCGGATTAGAAAGCACTTGAGGATGTCATTTACTCAGGCAGATTTCCCAGCTGACTGAGCATTCTTATTCCACTAATTACAAATCAAGAGGGTGATGTGTGCATTGGCTCCCAGATGGGGGGAGCCCTCCTCCCCCATGGTGGGGCTGCCTGGGCTGGGGGAACCTGAAGGGATCCTGACCTTTATTATCTTCTCCTCTCCTATCAGCTGGAGCAAAGTAAAGCTGACTCCGGTAAATCCTGCAAAGTTTGGTGCTCAGATGCTGCAGCCTGGTGCTGGGGCCAAGCCCAGCCCTGCAGGTGAATTCTGTCAGCTTTGGGGCTCACTCAGAGCTGCTGCTGTGGAGTCACCAGAAGAGCCCTGCACCTCACAGGAAGGAAGCAACGAACCTGAATCTTTGGTAGCTTTTGACCAACGTTGCCTTACTCAAGCTCTTTTCAGCTGGTGAGGGAAGGAGAAGACACAGGAAAAGCTGCTGGTTTAAATTTGCCAGTGTTGAATGCTGGTGGGCTTTGGGACATGGAGTGAAACCACACAGCCCAACCAGCTTCAGGGCTTCCTGCTGCCTGGGGCTGTTCTGGGTCACACAGCTCGGCCTGCTGTGAGCATTGCTGGTCTGGGGGAAGCTACAGCAGCTCTTTCCTCATTTGGAGTGTCCCTGGGTCTGTGTTCTGCTGCTTGGCTGAGGCAGGCTGCATTCCCAGCGGCTCCACGTGCCGTTGGCAGGCTCTGAGGGCAGCAGAACATCTGCCCGTCACCACGCAGAGCTGCTGCGCTCTGCCGTGAGCCATCCTTATCACTCTCTACAACTTCCTGAAGGGAGGTTGTAGACAGGTGGGGGTCGGTCTCTTCCACCGGGCAGCACCTGACAGAACAAGGGGACACAGTCTCAAGCTACGTCAGGGAAGGTACAGGTTAGATATTAGGAAAAAAATTTTCACTGAAAGAATAATAAAGCACTGGAATTGTCTTCCCAGGGAGGTGGTGGAGTCACCATCTCTGGATGTGTTTAAAAAAAGACTGGACATGGCACTCAGTGCTATAGTCTAGTTGAGGTGTTAAGGCGTAGGTTGGACTTGATGATCTTAGAGGTCTCTTCCAACCTCATTATTCTGTGTGATTCTGTGTCTGTGTGATCCTGTCACCAAATGCACAGCTCCCCTGGATGTTTGTCTGTGCCCTGCCTGCACCAAACTCCCCCTCCTGAAGCAGGCAGGCCCTGGCAGGGGTTGACTCTCCTGCTGGGTGGAGAGCATCCTGAAACGGCTGTTTTGAGAGAAATTCACTCAGAGTCCTCATGTGGTGGGTCCTGAGTGCGCCAGAGTTCCCTTTTCCCTGGGGATTTGTTCCCCTGATGGCCTTTGCACCCCAGGCTCAGCAGCATCTCTGTGCCAGGAGGCTGCTGACGTAAACTGAGCCGAGTTTATCGAGCTGTGATGAGACCAGGGTCTCCTCTGAGTTGCCAAAGAAGGCTGAGGCGAGTGTTTGGAACCGAGACCTGGTATCGCATTTTGCATGAAACGTGAACAGAGGGCATTTTCCAAACGCTTCAGCTGGCGTTGTCAACCCCGGCAATTTTTAGCGTGAACCTCCTCATATCTGGCCCCGCTTCAAGTTCTAGGTTTTGGCTCCACGCCACTCGATTCCTTCTGAATAAGAATTGAGTTCACAGCTTCGTGGGCGCAGAGAAGAACTCAGAATGACCCTGGATCAGAAAAAAAACCCGAGCACAAACAGGGACGCTCAAAGCCAGCCTTCGTCAGCACTTGATTTAGGCGTTAGGTATCTAAATTGTTTAGGAATATTTGGAGTTGACAAGCATGTGCAACGTTAGAAATAGAAATGCTGAGGCATCGAAAACCTTATGACTCCACAGGGGGATTTTTGAACTGATGTTGCTGTTGTAGCTGCAGAACAGAAAACAGGGGGTACGTGAACAGGTCCTTCTCTCCAGGTTTATTTTTGCTCTTGCCAAGGGACTGCAGGACAAATACAGTCTCTTTCAGGCCCATTAGCTTTTATGAATTTGTTCCACTGCCAGCACGAAGCTTTTGAATTTCGAGACAGCTCCCCCTGCTAAAAGAGCTCTGGTACTTCTCCATGTAGCTGGACCTGGCTTCTGGAGACTGGGATGACATGTTTTGTCATAGAAACAAGACTCCAGCTCTCTGCTTTACCAGGACCTGCCTAGACACAGCCCTTGAGCTCTGCAGTGCCTCGCAGGAAGGGATTTTTAGCTCTGTGAGGCGTTGTCTGGGTATGTGTGTTGACCATCTGTGCGAAATGAAGATTTGCAGCCACCCTAGAGGTCATTGCTGGGTTTCCTCGGACGTGTCTGAGCTGTTGGTAAACCCTCAGATACACTGGAACCCTCACTAAGGCAACAAAAGGCGGTGGTGTTGTGTAGAAACACTGCAAGCATCCCTAGGGATTGTATATCAGTAGATGCATCGATCAGTTCCTCTCGGGGAACACCGAAAGGTGAGGAAAAAGACCTTTTTCCACTGGTGCATGTTTGGTTGTGGGCTGTGAGTGACCTCAGGCGAGCCACTGGATGGCTGTGCCTTATCTCACCATCCGCTTCCCACCAGCACGGCCCTGCAGCGCCCCAACAGCGTCTGAAAATGATCACTTTTCTCACTTGCTTTGCCAGGCTGCTGCTTCAGTTGCCTGAACTTCTGGTGGCAGGAGCCACCTGCGCCTTTGCCTTGCCAGGATTTAGTCCCGGCATCATCAGGTGCTTGGAATTTATGGATGAGGTGACAATCTGCATAACAACGTGGGACGCAAAGCAAAAGCTCTCTCCATTTTCTGGGGTTTGGAGGGGGAGTTTCAGCAGCAGGAACAGGTTTTGCTGCGTGTTTGAGAGGGTGAAAGGAGCACGTCTTGCAGCCCGTTCCCGGGAGGAAAAAGCGTATGGAGAAAGTCTGTCCTTGTGGGGACCAGCAGATTGTAGTCACCTGCTTCGAGCTGGGCTGAAACAGCTCTTGAGCTGCTTTGGGACGCCAGGGGACAGCATTTTAGGGGGCTTTTGTCCCCTCGGGGCAGCCTTTGAGGGCTTCACCACGGGCACGGAGGGGCAGCAGCTGCCTTCCCAAGGGGAAGGAGATAATTCCTTTCTCCTTTAGCCCAGCGCTGCTGCTGGGGATGTCCCTGCCCAAAGGCAGCAGAGCTCCAGCTGCGGGCTGCTTTGCGTGGCTGGCTCCAAAGCACCAAGCTTTAGGATGCTGTCTGTGGACGGATGTCCGACTTTGCTGGAGGGGTGAAGGTGCGGTGCCACAGACGGCCGGGACAGCACAGCCAGGGCGAGCGGCTGATTTATGGCAGAGAGGAGCCGGGGGTCTCTCCGAGTGGAGCTGGAGGCGAGTTGCCATGGAGATGGGCTAATAAAGCACCGGCAGCAGCCGGCTCTGGCGCTGCTCCAGGGGCAGCTGCCACGTGGGGATGGAGAGAGAGGGAAGGTGACACCAGGAGAGCGGGACAAGAGTTTGGTGTGAAGGGCTGTCCAGCCGTCCCTGGGTGCTTTAAGAGTGGAAGGGAATGGGAGGAAAGAGCCCTGCTCTCGCGGCTCTTCGGGAAGCAGGACATCCTCGCTGCTGGGCGGTGAGTGACCAGCAGCTTCCAGGGAAAGGCAGAGTGTCTTTGTCCTGGCCGCCTGTCCGCAGGCTGGCTGCTTTCCCTGGCAGCAGGACAGGGCTCTGAAGTGGATGTCAGCCTGCAGGGACCCCCTCACACAGGACTGGCACAAAGCACTCGGCTGTGCCCAGCACTGGGTCCTGTTTTCTCCACATTCCAAGGCCATGAACCCCAGCAGGATGTTTGTAAGGGCAGTGCCCTCCCTGTGCTGATGATCTTTCGTCCTTGGAGCGGCTCTGTGCCTCCCAGTGCCCCTGTGGGAGGTGTTGCTGGGGCATTTCCCTCCCAGCACGCTGCCCTCAGCGCTGGGGAAGGTCACCCGTGCCCTGGCTCAGCCCTGCCCTGCAGCAGAACTGCACCCAGCACCCTTGGATGCTGGCTTTGGGTGCAGGGTGGGAAGGATGGGGATGGCCTGGGCTTGCCCCCAAGAGCTGTGTGTCCTGGAGGTTTGCTGCGCCTCCCTATGATGCCTTGGGAAGGGTGACCCAGAACAGAGACTGGACAGAGCCAGAGAATAAGGTAAATATTTATTGAAAGGCCTTTAGGATCCACCTTGGGCAGGACAAGAGCCTGGCCAGGGCTGCACCCAAGGTGAACCCAAAATGGTGACAAAATGGACAAAGGGTCACGAGGTCTCACACTTTGATAAGTTTTGGTCCATTTGCACATTGGGGTTTAATTGTCCCATTCCAGCTCCAGGCTGTGAGGTCCCATCCTTCTTGTTCCTCCCTCCAGCCACCCTTGTTTGTGCTTTTGGGTCTGAAAGTTGTCCTTGGTGTGCAGCAGGAAAAGGATTTGTTTTGTGTCGCTGCTGTGTGCAGAGAGCTGAGTGACCCTGAGTGTGAGCTCAGAGCTGCACCCTGGGCAGCACAGAATGTGAAATACATGAAACCTGAAAGTTAAGGCATCACCCAAGCTCTTGCTCCGAGCTGCACCTGCAGGATGGACCCTTCTGCTTTGCTGTTCAGGGCTCAGATCTGCAATTCCACTCTGTTCAAGGGCATTGCAGCATGGACCTAAAAGCAAGCTGACTTTTATTCTGGCTTGTTGAGCAGGTTGATGGGAGGGAAAGGCTTTGCTAATTATTAGCAAGGTATTCCCAAGCTGCTGTACTTCCATTTGGAGAGATTACTCTTCAATAATATGGTGACAGCCACATTTTAACCTTGATCACTGTTAAGAAAGGTTTTGCCTCACAGCCATGAGCTCCTGGGCTGTGCCAGAGTTCAGGGAGCGGTTCCAGCAGGTAAAGGCAGAGACGGGGCGGTTAGATAGTTTAAGAAAGAAATTAAAAGCCTTATGATGGAGAGGTGCATTAAAAGATAATTGCTTACAGGTTTCCCAAGATGTTTTTATGTCTCTTAAATTGATGAATGTATCCACAGAGACTGATACTCCTAATGGAGGGTTCCCTTTACTTCTGAATGGAGCAGAGATCAAGGCAATTACAACTAGATATTGATAACACTGCCCATAGCCCCCAGAGAAAAGGTTGTCTAAAATTGGACTTCTTAAGCTACCTATTGCCAGCTTCTCTGGCCAAAGCCTCTTCCTTCCACCCTGACAGCATCACCCGCTGTCCAAACCCCTCCTGTGCTGCTGCTGGATAGCCTTTATGTCTTTAATTCCATCCTCGTGCACGGTGCAGATGGCGGGAGCGCTCACTTCCCTCGTGGGTCAGATGGTTTTCGGCACTGCCTGGGATGAAGGAAGATTTCCACAGCTTCCATTGATGTCTCTGCAGGGCTAACAGGTGGGATGAGCAAATCATGAGGGCCATGAAGATTTTTGGGATCACTGGCGCAGCCTCTGTCCTCCAGGAGAGCTTTGACTGGTGGATATTTTGATTAATGGTTTGGCAGCTGGGAGCAGCCCTTGCTGTGGTGCACAGGTGCCTGCTCTGCCAAGGGTTGGCATGAGCTGATTATGACGTGGATCAGCACATCTGGAGGGGCAGAAAGGGTTACAAAGTCCACATCCTCCAGTGTGGGAGGAGTACCTTTCTTAGGTGCTGCACCTCTTGCTCTGCTCTTAGCAGCTCACTGTTTGTGTGGTGCTCTCTTTTCCGTCTGACTCCAATTAGTCCCTTCCCCACCTTTGGAAGAACCTGGCGTGTGCTGTGGTTACAAGGGGAGTGATTCAACTTGATATTTAGCTTCTTGGAAAAGCTCTTCCAGTAAAGGCATTATGCCCAAGACTCGTTCAGGCTGCTGGCAGTGTCAGAGAGCTCTGAGCAAGGGAGGCAGCGTTTGGTGAAGGCAACTCAGGGCAGGGTGGGAGATGGTGCCCCTGGGGAAGTGTGTGTGACTGTTGCTCATGGAAGAACAGGCCTCAAGAGGAGTGTGGCTTTCCCTGCCTCTGACTTGCTAGCAGGACTCAAATGTGTAAATCTTGGAATGTTCTTCAATGCGAGCCATTTAAAATCCTGAGTCACTTCTGTCTCCAGATATGCCTGTCTCGCTGATTCTGCTTCGTGCCTCTTCTCCTATCCAAGGCAGCTCATGCCAGCAGCTGAATCAGTTTGGAAAAGGGGAAGAACAAGTATTAGGATGATTTCTGCTCTCAGCCTCAAGGCCATCAATGTCCTTGAGTAGCCAGGTCTCCTGTCTGGGTGTGGCCATCCTGGAGCGTTCTCCAGTGGAGCACCACCTCCCACTGGGAAGATGGTGGGCCAGACCCTTGGGGCTTTTAGCTGCGCCTTGGAACTCGCTCTGGGCTCTTCCCTGTTCCCTTGCCAACACTCTTTTGTTCACAAGCACGTAAATGAGGAACAGAAGAGGTGGATGTGAGCAGGAATTCTGTGTGAAGAGCTGTGGCCAAAGTGTGTTGCTCGCAGGGCTCTCCCTTAGCTGGCCACTGAGTAGGACACTGGATTAGCTGCTGATGTCCTGAAATCTCTTCCAATAAGAGTTTTCCTATGATCCTATGATTTGTCCTAGTTTTGGAGACCACCAGAAAGCTCCTCTGCCGGCGTGCACACACAGCTGTCTTCTGGAGTGATGCTTTATATTATGGCAGGAGGAATTCAATGCAGAAACAGACTTTTTTTTAATGGCAACAGCCCTACACCATGTACTGGGTGCTGTCATTCACGTGTGAACAGTCTAAGGACAATTAAAACGTCCATACAAAATCTCTAAAGTTAGGTCTCTGCTGCTCAGGCAAAATATTTTTCAGAGGACAGAAAATAATGACTTGAAGGTCTTGCTGCTGCTGCAGGATTGTCCTGTGAGTATTTAATCTCCATTGTCTGGGGTTGGATGCGATGCTGAGGGCTGGAGAAACTTATCTTGATTAGGGTTTGTGGTGGTTCAGAGTTCCTGTAAGCGAGCCAAGTGTTGCAGTAACGCCAAAGATGCTTCCTGCTCTGGTCTAAAACACGGCAGATTTGATTGTGGGGGCAGTGACCAGTTTTTGCTCGAGACGTTGGTCTGCAGATCTTGTGAGCTCCTCAGGACCCTGCCCAGCAGAGGAAAGCAGAACTCTGCTGGCATTTAACCTGCTCCTTCCAGACATATCTGGATACATGGATTAGGAAAGACCATCCTCATAGCACAGGGACACGAAATTTGGCTTTGAAAGAGAGATGAGGTTCTCTTCCTACTGTCCAGGAATGTCACGATAAATACTCCCACCTCACCAAAGTCAGGATGGCTGTGGTCTGCAGGGGTGAGGTAGAACAGTGATTGCCCCTAACTTTCTCCTGGGAGCAAGAACTGGGTCATTTTCTAACACCTCCATGCAGAGAACTGACAGCTAAATTGGATTTAATCACCCATGCCTTGAGGGCCCTTGTCCTGAAGTATGTTTCCGTGTTATTTTAAGTATTCAGAGCCAAGACTATTTTGCGGAGGGGCTCTGTGGCGGCGGGCAGTGCCTGCAGCGGTGCTCCGTGGGCTCACCCCACACCCTCAGTGATGGAGGGCTGGTTCTGTACCTGGAGTCAACTGCGGCTGAGCCCTGCGGTGCGTGTTTAACACGGAGAGCTCTGCAGGGACAATATATTTTGAGTGTGCCTCACTGTCAGCTTTCGCCTTCCCAGCCTCGCTGCCGTGTGGCTCTGCGAAACCGCCCCGAGCCCAGGCAGCTCTGGCCAGCCCTTCCTCTGGGATCCCTGCATTTCCTACCCCTCGCTGCATTTTAACCTCTCTCGCTCCTCTCCCCTTCCCCGCGTTCCATCCCCTCCGCCCACCGTTTTGCCGCGATATAAACCTCGGCAATCCCAAGTTGCGGGCCGAACTTCCCTGCCCCGGAGGGAGAACCGGGGTTCGGGCGGGCCCGGCGGCTCGGGGTGCTGCCCAACCTCCTCGCAGAGCATCAGCGCCTCCAGGAGCTCCCCCCCTTCAACAGGTAGGGAGCGGCCAGCCCCGCTCTGCCCATCCTCATCCTCATCCTCATCCTCATCCTCATCCTCATCCTCATCCTCATCCTCATCCTCATCCTCATCCTCATCCTCATCCTCATCCTCATCCTCATCCTCATCCCCCCTCGCCGAAAGGATGGCGGTGCTCTGAGGCCGGGGCTGGGCGGAGGACCCCGGAGCATCCATCGCTCGGGGAGGTGGCCCCAAAGCGGGGCAGCGGCGGCCACACATCCCCGCCGCCTACGCTGCGGGGCGGGCGGCTCGGCACAAAGCGGGTGGGTAAACCCTCCTCCGGGGCGCGGGGAGAAGGAGGAGGAGGAGGAGGAGGAGGAGGAAGGCGGGGGGATGCCGCTCCCCTCCCTCCCTCGCCGTCTGCCTCTCTCTCCGCGGCCGGAGCAGCGCGCAGGCGGCACTGGCAGCCCCGGCCGGGCGGCACGGCGGGCTGGGGCGCGGAGCCCTGCGCAGCGCTGCGGAGCCCAGCGGGCTCCGGCCGCCCCCCGAGCCCCCCGCCGGGGCAGCCGGCGCTCCGGTGAGTGCGGGCGCGTCCCCGCTCCCCCGGGGCTCTCCCGGCGGGGTTGGACTCGGGGGGCAGCGCGGAGCCGGGGATGGGATGGGGCCGCCGGGGGCTGAGCCGGCGGGGGTCGGCGGACAACAGGCGGAGCGAGGAGGGAAGCGGGGGGGGCTCGGAGGGCTCGGAGCATCGCTGTTCCCGCGGCGACTCCCGAACGTGTCGGTCCGGAGCGGAGCCGTGCCCCGGTGCTCCCCGCGCTGCCGGCTGGAGAGCGGCGAGAGCGCCCGCGGGGGGAAATGCCTGGAGGAGGACGATGCTGAGCCCTCCTGGAGCGGGAGCTGGACGGGGAATGCCGGGGAAGGGCTGAGCGGGGAGAAGCGGGGAGTAAAAGCAAAGTGAAATTTCCCCCTGTATCCTGCAGCCAGGCCTAATGGGCGCAGACGGTGTGTTGGGCTGGGGAGGAGTTTTGGGGGCTGCGGTTTCTGAGGCTGCTGTGAGGGGAGAGGGGAAAAGAGTTCTAGGTCTTTTCTCCTTCTCCCGGAGTTACTAGGACTGAGATATGGATCGTTAAATAGGAATAGCCTAATGCAATTAAGGGGCAGACAGTCCCCACTGCAACACTTATCCATTGTTCCTCGCTCTGCCTTCTGCCAGAATGGTTCTCGCCTGGACAAGAGAAATACAATTGAGCAAATAGTTCATTTTCCTGGCCAATTGCATCTGTAGTGTCTCCCTCGAATCTGCTGCTGACTGGCTGCAAATGCAGCAGAGTCCCCAGACAGAAAGAGAGAACCAGGACCCTCTGGTGAGATTCCCGCTGCCGTGGGCTGGCAAGAGCAGCTCCCAGTGGCTGCTCACCCGACTTGTTCTGATGGCAACAGCAGAGCAGGTTCGCTCCCTCCCCTCTCCATCCCCTCAGCGCCCTTCTGGGGAGCGCAAAGAAAAACAGCAGGTGCTGAGGCAGGACCAGCCCACGACTAGGAGACGCTGCTTGTGGTTCAGGCAAGTCTTCTCCTTCCTGTAGCCTGTCTCTTAACTTTTTCCTTGCCCTGGAGGGTGCGGGATTTTGAGGGGTTTTGAGGCTCTGCTGTTTCGGTGGAGTTTGGCCAGCCTGCCCTTCAGCCCGTGCCCGTGGTGCCCGTGGTGCCCCGCAGTGCACAGAGGCAGCAACGCTGGAGCCCGGCCCCGCTGCTCCTTCCCGAGAGCTCCGAGCAGCCGGAGGGATTGCGGCTGCACCTGGGCCCTCGGCACACGCTGGCCTGGAGGCTGCCGCGTCCTTTCCCCTGGAATCTCCTCTGGCTCTCAGCGCGCGGCCGAGCCCGGCGCGTGGGGAGGCACAGATGCATTGTCTGCACTGCTGCGAGACACCCCCGGCACCGGGGGACCGCTGCTTTTCCTCGCTTTGGAGCTTCTTATCGCAAGTCTGCATCATGGAGCTTTTCTCCTTCTGTTCTTTCTCCTTTCCTCTCCCTTTGTCTGTAGACTCCCACCTGTCCCACTTCACTCTCGGCTTCTCCTTCGCCTTTTCCTGCTTCGTGTGTTCTTTCACCTCAGTTTCTTTTTGTCTAAGCAGACCGTGTCCTCTTCAGCCTGCTTCTCCCAACACTGGAGACAGAGCCCAGCCCCTCATCTCAGTCAGAGTATTCCTGCCAACTGTTTACAAAAAGTAGCACAATACCCAGGCTGAACACTGACATAATTACATACCCAGCCAGAGAGTGTAGTAAATAATCCAGCTTTTCAGGCTTTTGCCCAGTGGTGAGTCTTTTGCCATCTCCTCTGCCCATGGGCTAAATGTATTATACTTGGCTTGCATTTGCTCACAGTCTGGAAGCACGGAGCCAGCGCAGCCGTGTGTGGCATCCGAGCGGATGTGCAGGGATGCCTCGCACCACGCACGCTCCCCGTGCCTGTGTGTGCATCGTGTGTCTCACTCTGCTCCCGGGGCCAGGCTCTGACAGCCGCCCTGGGGGCTGCCGAGGCGTGGGGATTGTTCCATCGGCGAGGGGAAGATGGCTCTGGGGTGTGAAGGTCAGAAGGGCCAGCAAAAAAAACCCCCCGCGGGGCTCGGTGCGTGGCGTTTGCACTGCTGGCCGGTTTTGCAGAGGTTGGCGTGTGCGTGGAGCTGCAGACACCCGGCAGCGTGGATATTGCCAGCATGGTTGTATTTCCAGTTGTGATTGTGAGCCTGGGTCTGTCTGCAGTTGCTTTGATTGTGAGTCAGTCTGTCTGCAGTTGCGGTAGCTGTGAATCAGTGTCTGCCTGTAATTATGTGGGTGAATCAGTGTTGGCTTGTTACACTATGAGTGCAAACGGTTTCCCATAGCAGTTGTGGGTGTGAATCACTCTACAGTCCCTCTGGATGTGTTTTTGAGTCGAGAGATGCAATACTTGGATTAATTTTGTTTTGATGAGGAAAAACTGTCAAGCGGCTTCCCATTTTGGAAAATTAAAGCTGGGTTGAGAGTTGGACACAGACCTTATTTCTTCATTACCAGCAGAACAACTTATAGAAGAAATCCACTTTAGGGCTCGCTCCCAGGATTTACATGTTGATCTAAACCTTTAATTTCTTTGCCTGGTGCCTCTGCTTCCCAGTGTCTTCTTCTGCTGGTGCAGAGCTGCAGACAACACATTTGATAACCATCACGTGTGCCTCGTACCTTCCGTGTGTGGCACATTCACGGGAAGGTTGTTTATGACCTGTACAGTGTGTTTGCAGGGACGAGGCAGCGTGTGCCTCCTGTGTAGGGGAGCAAACAAACATTTCCACACTCAGGAGTCGAGGACTGTGAGGTTCCTCAGCCACGCACACCTCGCTGCGCGCCAGGGCCGTTTCTCTAAGCAGGTGGCAAACAGCGGGTTGGATTCAGCTGGATGGAGGTGGTGCTGCCTCTATTTCTTGGCATCTGATTTCTCTAAAATGCTGTGGCAGCTTCTGGCCTTCAGCAGCATCTGTGCAGGGCTGAGCTAGAGGCAAGCTGGAGGAATCCGGGCGGCCTCAGGTGATGGGAGCAGAGCACTGGGCTGGACCCAGGCTCCCAAAGCCGGCCCGGCCCTGTGCTGCCTGGTGCCGGTGGAGCTCGGAGCTGGCAGGGCTGGGCTGCTGAAGCGGGTGTCTGTGCCTGCGCACACGGCCGTCCCGGCGAGCTCATTTCAGAACAAAGGGATGCAAACAACCTGGGAAGCGAAGGGATGCGAGGCGGGGGTCTTGTGAAACACCACGGCGTCTTACTCTGGAGCCCTTTCCGGGCTTCCAGATGAACCGTGGCTGCTCATTGCTGCCCCTGCCCTCAAATGAAAGGATGTTTTTGTTCCGAGGGACCCTCGTTTTCGGCTGGAGTGATTGGGAACTGAAGAAAAGCCTCCCCAGCAGGGACGCAGGGCAGCGTGTGCCTCGCCTGTGTTTATTGCTGCTGCACTGAGCGCTCGCTGGCTGCTGTCTCTGCCAGGAGAGCTTGGAGCTTTGCTCAAAGGGGCATTAAAGGGGCACAGCACTGGTCTCCAGAACCCTGGTGTGCTCACAGAGGGTCAGGGACAGCTGGACAGAGCCCAGCCCGTGCAGGCTGGATGATTCTGCAATCCTTGAGGGGTGTTGAAGGACCTCTCCCGCTGCCGGGGACCTGTTTTGGAGAGGCTCCAGTGTGATGAGGAAGGGCTTTAATGAGCTTCTTGTGCTGTGCAAGTGCTCCTGAACTTGGGGGTAAGTATGCAGGTGTTGTGAGGTCACCTATTGGCTGTGCAGGTGGGCAGATGGTGCTCGACACCAGCAGGGTCTGCATCACCCTCTTCTTCCTGCACGGAAGTGCTTTGATCTGGGCTTCTGGGCTGAGGCTGCCTCTTCTTCCCAGTCTGACCTGCAGCTGGCTCCCAGCGCCAGCTCCTCACTGCACAGCCCTCCCTGAGATCCCTGACCTGACAGAAGATGCTGCAGGCCCCGGGGGCTCAGTGGGAGCTGTCGGCTCTCTGCACCCCTCCAGCTGATATCCCCGGTGTCCATGCACGGCACGTGGGGATGCTGATCCAGGGACACCACAGCTGGACAGCATCTCTGGGGGCAGTGCTGGGGCAAGTTTGTCTCTGGGCTGGTTTCTGCATGCTGTCTGCATGGTGAGGCCATTGCTGAGTGACTCAGATGGTTCCCCTGGCTGTGCATCTTCCCAGGAGGCAGTGATTCGGGTGAGATACTCACGGGACTCTCACAAACGCGCCCAGGTGGGTTTACGGGCCTCTTCTGCCTCCATTTCTTTTCTGGTGCTTGCAGCATCCCCCTCTCTGGCCGTTCTCTCAGGTTTCTTTGCAAGCTTTACCTTTCAGTCTCCACCTCCAGAGTTCTGTGCCTCTCCCTTGTCAGCAGTAAACCTGTGCTAATCACTCTTTCCTAGCAAGGCACTTCAGAATATTTAATGGTTTCTAGAATAGGGATTTCTGGGAAGATCAGGCTCCGTGTGCCAAGTCAGGAGATACCCAATGTTGGCATAGTTACTAGGGTACCTTGCTGCTTTGGAAGTTTCCAGCACTTTTCTTTTTGGTTCCCAAACCCACATCAGTGGGAGCAGGGGCTGGAGCATGGGGAAGGAGGGAAGGAAGGAAGGAAGGAAGGAAGGAAGGAAGGAAGGAAGGAAGGAAGGAAGGAAGGAAGGAAGGAAGGAAGGAAGGAAGGAAGGAAGGAAGGAAGGAAGGAAGGAAGGAAGGAAGGAAGGAAGGAAGGAAGGAAGGAAGGAAGGAAGGAAGGAAGGAAGGAAGGAAGGAAGGAAGGAAGGAAGGAAGGAAGGAAGGAAGGAAGGAAGGAAGGAAGGAAGGAAGGAAGGAAGGAAGGAAGGAAGGAAGGAAGGAAGGAAGGAAGGAAGGAAGGAAGGAAGGAAGGAAGGAAGGCTGGTTTTCCAATTCCTTGCTCACAGCACATCCAACAGGAAGGCTGTGTTTCCCTGGAGTGTTGTTGTGCTGTGATGCTTTGGAGATAGGACAGATTGTCTTGGAGAGGAGTGGGAATGTTTGTGAAGCCCTTAGGTGTGTGGTTACAAACACACCTGCCAAATTCCATGTGTTGTGAACTTCTAGCACAGCCGGATTACAGCTGCAGAGTGTCAGCAGGGCTCCTTAGAAAATCGGCACCAGATTCAGCTGTGGAGGTTACCAGCAAATGCACAATTAGTGCCGAGTGCGTTTGCTAACTGTGCCATTTAGGGGTGAGCAATGGACAGATGGAGGAAGGAAGAAGTGCAGGGCTGCTCTGAACACGCACCATCCCTCCAGGCTCCATCTTGCACAGGCACAGGAGAACCAGGAGCTCTGGGCAGACGTTCTTTAACTTATATGGAAGAGGGGGTCAGTCTGAAGAGTCGTACCACTCTTTTCTGAGCTTGGGAATGCTGGCATTCTGCACACTTTTTTCTTCATGGACACTGTGCAGTTTTCCCTTCAGCAAGTCCTAGTAAGAGATTTGGGGTTGTTGTTTTTTTCCTTCTTTGAGGCTGTTAACAGCCAATTAACATTCCTAAACCCCCACTTGGTTACACGCAGTTAAATGCCAGCATCCTCCCTCCCCTTTCCGAGGACCAGGGATCCCTGCAGGTATTCGGATCAAGGCGTTGGCTGATTCAGAGCTTTCCTGAGTGGGAAGTGACAGCTGGATAGCCTTGCAGGAGGACAGCCCCAGCACGGGCTGGAGGAGCTCCAGCGCTGCTTTTCCTGAAGCGCTCTCGTGGGTGTTCCCATCCCTTCCCTGCGCTCCGAGGGACCCCTTCACCTGCTCTGCCATCAGCGTCCTCTCCTGGGATCTGAGCAGCTCGGCTACTGGGCTGTTGAAACCTTAAAAATCATTTTACAAACTGATTTTATTAGGGAGGGCTTCTAAAGTGCTTGCACCAGTTGGGTTCTTGTGTGTGCCTGTGGCTGGGCTTGTAGGAGCCCCAGGAAAGGGGGAAAGCGGTGCTGAGAGCTGCTGTGCCACGGAAACCACACCAGGATCCGGCTGTGGGGAGCTTTGGGTGATCCCCTAAACTGTCTGAATGGTGAAATCTCCTCCCCTGCAAAAAGGCTCCTTGTATTTTCCAACACGTTTCCCACTTGGCAGCAGGGCGGTGGGCAGGACTGGGTCTGCTTCTCGATCCATCTCCGAGGGTGAAGCAGCCAAAGAACGAGGAAAACGCCCTGCAGCCTCTTCTATGCAGCTTCCCAAGAAAAATACAACGCAGGAGCCAAAGGAGAGTGGCAGGAAATGGTGCCAGGCTGTTTTCCATGCTGTGCTGTCCTTCCCAAGCCTGTAAGTGCAGCCATAGCAAACCCCCATTTTGGGGACATTCTACTTTTGCAAGAAGTGATAGCAGATTTTACTACCAGTCCAGGTACGTAGAGCTGGTTCTGATGCTTAAAATGAGACTTAAGCAGAAATTTGACTTTATTCAAGCACCCCTGTTGTCCTTGGCTAGCATCTTCCTCACCAGAATGACCCAAAGTAGAAAATCACCCTTCATCTCTGTAAAATATTGAAAGAAAACTCGATGAGTGAGGTTTGGTGAAAGCGCAGTTCAGAGCTTCTTGGCACGGACAGGACACATCCACAGGGAAAGTGTTCTGGATTTTTGTCACTCTTCCTGACCCTCTGAATTACCTTGTTCCTCTTTTTTTTTGGTACTATTTTTTTTTTTTTTTTTCAGCCTCACTTTTCCAGTGTTGGTGCGTGATCTGTCCCGACCATGGTTTCACCCAATCTGATAACCATGGTCCCAAATGTTCTACAGCAGCCACAGCAGTTCCTGCAGAGCCAGGAGGCACCTGCTGCAAATCCTCATTTGTGTGGGGATCCCTGGTCAAAGTCTGCTGGTTGTGCAAATTTTGCCTGAACAAAGCAATTTTTTTTTTTTTTTTTTTTTTTTTTTTAAATCAGCAGTTGAGTGGGAAAATGTTGATTTCAGTGAAAATTTTCAGCGGTGTTTTGGGGAGGGGAAAGGATAGCCATGGTTCTTTTCATTTTTTAAATCTTTTTTTTTTTTTGGTTTTTTGCTTTTGGCTAGCATTTGAAATTGCCTTAGGGAAAAGAGAAATCAATTAAATACTATTGTATAATATGCAGGGTGAAATGAAAGGGGAAAGTTGAAAGGAGATCTGTTGAGAAGCTGCTTATTGGAGAAGTTCTGAATTTGCCTCGTAAGAAAAAGAAAAAAAAAAATCAACATTTTATCTGTCCTTGTCGTGATTTGGATCGAGTCTCCCCGAAACGTTGGAATTTCCCACAGAACAGATGTTCAGCCAGTTAATTTGTGCTTCATCAGCCAATACATGAATTTCCAAGACTCTGTGTCCCTGCTCAGCTGGAAGGAGGGGAGAGCCAGAGGAGCCGTCCCAAATCAGAGTTTTCTCACCAGAGCCGGGGGTGTGCCCACGCCAGGGGCTCCTGCACCTCCTTTGGTGTGAGGATGAGCTTCCCTAGGGGCCAGCAGGTAGGATCCTGATTAACAAAGCCTGAGCACGCTGCGCCTAAATCAATCCGTGCGCTAATTTCTGCGAGGATTTGAAGTGACTGATGGGGAGGAAGGTAAAGGTAACTAGAGCGAAATGCTGGCTTGGTTTTTGTATTTTTATTTTTTTTTCCCCCTCCTGTGCCTGCAGTTAGTGGGTATCTTGCCAGAACAAAGGCTGAGGTGGGTGGTAAGGGCTGGTGGTGTCTGGCTCCTACCTCCTGCCTGCCTGGCTGCCTAGAGCTAAAAACCACGGATCAGGAACAGCCTGCAAGGAGGCTGCAGGACCACACTGCTGCGGGGAGGCCAGCTGAATGCAGAGGTGTGATAAAACGCACAGCCTGGCCTTGTGCCTCTTCTCCTGCAGGGGCAGGGGCAGCCAGGTGCACCCTGAGGATGGCAGGTGCGATCTCCAGCTGTTTCCATCCTGCTTGGCTGAGCCCTCTGCGCGGGGTTTCTGCTGGGAGTTCTCCTCTCCCACGTCCCCCTGCAGAAACCCCTGCTCCTCGGCAGCTCTCAGGCGGTTCCCCTGCCCCCTTCACCCCGGGGCAGCCTCAGCTGGCTGGGAATTGCCATCCAGCTGCTGGGGTTTGGCTTTGCAGCCAGCACCTCCTTCAGCGCCAGAGGGAGCTGCCTGGGGCTCTGCAGCGCTGAGTGGAGAAATCCAGAGGTCACGTTTGGTTGGCACCAGCATCTCGGCCTGGTTTCTGCCTGCTGGGATTGACTGGAGCCTTCACTGCTGGCTCTGGGGGCTCAGAGTGGGGCTGGCTGTGCAGAACCCCCTGCGTGGGGACCGGGAGCGCTGCGAGGGGGAGATGTCACGACGAGCTGGATTTATCCAGGCTGTTGCTTGGCAGTGCTGCTCCAAGGTGCATCAACATAATGAGATCCATAAAAGGAGAAGGCAGTTAAATGTGCAATAACATCACAATAAAAGTAAAACTGAGCATTAATGAAAACTCCGAGCGCACTAAGCGCGGTACCGTCGAGCGCTCCCACCACCTTGGGCCTCGGTGGTCAAACTTAATAATAATTTCTGGCAGTGTCATTACCGGAATTAAATGAGGGTTTAACTGTCTGGAAAAAGATGTTGGGGGGAAAAAAAAAAAAAAAAATGGGTCTTGAGACTTCACAAGTGGTTGTGGTGTGTGGATGTCACCAGGTGAGCTGGGGGCAGGGTGTCACTGGGACCGCAGGGGAGGCGGAGGCAGGGGTGGGTGGAAGAAGAGCCAGTGTGGTTGCTTTGGAAAGTGAGATCTGCACTTGCTGCTGAAGCACCTGGGGAGCTGCAGGATCTGCTGTGAGGGCAGGGTGAGGGTTTTACTGTGGGTACCTGCTTGGCTCTGTCCCGTGATGCAGCTTCCTCAGGGCCAGCAGTGCTCCAGGAACGCTGCCTTTGGTTCCCGAGGGTTTCCTGAGACTTCAGATACAGGACCCCAGAAATATTGGCTGTTGCCCAACACGAAAGATGGAACTGTTTGCTTTTCCCTAGTAACTGAAATCCCTTTTCTGTCCTCTCCTTCCCCTCTGTCCCTCCCTGGCAGGTTTTGGAGGCTCGTTTTGCAGTGGCTGCACGCTGACACCATGGCACTCCCGGGAATGGGGCCCTTCTCCCTCCTCAGCCTTGGAGTCCTGGTCCTGGCTCTGGCTCTCCCTGCTGATGCTGGGTAAGGTGGTGAGTGCTGGGAGGCTGCAGTCCTCTCGCTGAACTCAAATATCCCGGGGTCAGTACGTGTATGAAGCAGTCCAGGGCACAGCACTGAAATGTCTCTGGTGTCTTTGACCCTCCCCTTGTCCCCATCCCTTTCACCCAGGGGCTGTTCCGTCCCTAACGTGGCTGGCACTGGCATTGTTGGAGGTGCTCTCACTGAGATCAGTCGTCAGCGGTTTTTTGCAACAAAACCTATTTTCAGATTTGGCCTCTGCACAATTCATTCTGGGCAAGGACTCTGCTTGCCTGAGTTCTAACCAGGAAGAGAGAATCCCCCCACCCCATTTGATATTTTAATACTATTTCAAAGAACAGAAAATCAATCTGCTTCATCTCTTTGGCCGTTAATGACCCACGGGCTGCACCCCTGACCTGCTGCAGCACCGGGGTTCTCTGCCAGCCCTGGCTGGGCTTGCTGCTCTCCTGTGCCCGGGTGTGCAGGCTCTGGCTGTCCTGCTGCTGCCAGCCTCACCCTCCCAGCCTCTGGAAGCCGTCTGGAGGAGATGAAAGCCTGTTAGTCCGTGACTGCATCCCGCCAGGGCCTTTGCTGGGTGAGCTTCGAGGAAGGAAGACGGAGATGCCGCCAGCTGCGGGGAGGGAGGAGCTCTGAACAGAGGGACAGAAATGCAAATAATGCATGGCTTCTATAAAACATTCAGAAAAGCCTTTAGAGTGCCAGGTATGGACGCTGAAATGCCGAATGGTGAGTTAGGAGCCCGGAAGGGATCAAGGATCTTCGTGCATGAGACCATGCCGGTGCTGCCCCTCCCGCCCTGTCCTGCCCGTTCTGCTGGGATTTGACTTCGCAGCTCTCTAAGCGCTGACCCTGCCCTGTGCACTCAGCCCTGGGCACTGCCTCACCCCTCCCACAGTGGCTCTGGGGGCTGTCCCCACGCCCTGTGCCTGCAGCTCTGCCTTTTCCTCCCCATCCTGTATTCACCGCTGCTCCCTCGCCACCTGCCAGGCAGGGATTGCTCAGGATATTGGTTCCCAGGGGGATTTGCTTCCCAAATTGTGTGTGAGGAGACCCCTTTGCTGCTCCCCAGAGAGCCTGTGCGCAGGTGGCGAGGTAATGACTCTTCCTCAAGCCGATCCTAATTAAATTTGCTGTAAACCCCCGTCCTTCCTGCCTAAAGGATTTTAATTATTTCAAAACCTTGATCCTGCACATCTCTTTGCAGTTCCTTTCTGCCGTGCTAAAGGGCAGCTTTAGCTTTGTGTTAAGGTGAGGTGAGGCAGCCCAGAGCTTTCCTGGGAAGGGAATAATTACCCCAAATCGGGTGCTGCTGCCTCTCCTCTGCCTGCACCTTCCCTTGTCCTGCCCACGCTGCTCTTCCTTCCCCCAGCGCCTCCCGGGCGAATCCCACACTGCTCACATTGAAATCAAGCCCTCAAATGTCAGGCTAAGTAAAACAGCTTTGAAATTTGTAAACTCTTTTTTTTTTTTTCTTTTTTCCCCATCACGGCCGTGCCTCCGCCAGGAGTTCCTTCACAAAAATCCGTCCTCTCGCTCTTTATGTTATGGGTAATTTTTAAAGATAGCTTATAAAACATTAATGAATGAGCTTTTCATGAGCATGCTAGCTATTCATAAGTTATAGATGGTTATATACTCATCAGCAGGCACTGGGACAGATAGCTTTTAGCCATGACATCTATTGAAAGCCGGTACAATTGAAACCCCACTAATTACTGCAGGCATTTGTGAAATTTCTCCAAACTCTTCTTACCTGCAGGGAGTACAAGTCCAGATGAAAAGCCAAAAACCAGCGTTTGGATTCAGCTGGAAATCTTGTGATGCAGTTTGCAATGTCAGGGGCGTTTTGGTGTTTGGATCTGGCAGGTTGCATTAGGGCTGGGTCAGGTGTTACCCCAACCATGCCTCACCCTATGGAAACTGGAATTTCCCTCCTCGTGTTCCTGGGAGCTCAACTTCCTGGCTTGACCACTCCTCCAGGTGTTGCTTTGCTCAAAAACAGAGGCCAAGCGGTCCTGTGAGAGGTGGGACCTGCCCCTGGAGAAGTGGACCTCGGGCACTTGAAATGCAATTTCCCAGAGTGTTTGGTCAATGAAGCCAATGAAAATTAATGTCAGAATTGCCCAAAATGGAATATTTCAATTAACTGCAGCATTCTAAATAGTATTGATTCAGCCTGGCTCTAAAAGTACCCATACCCTGCTCTCAATTTTTCCTCTTCTGCTAGGAAACACTCCTTGCTCTTCTTTTATCTTACAGAATCTGGGTTTTCTGTCGGGTGAACTCCAAGCCAGCTCTGGTATTTGCCCCCTTACTGACCCTTCACAGTGTGTTTACAGGTGCACTGGCAATGCCAGGGGTAACCAGTCTGACCAGATAGGATGCAGCAGGATCAAGCTTTGAACTCCTCAAATAATATTCCTTTTTTCTGTAGTTTTTTTTTGTTGGTTTTTATGCCCCCAGTTAGTTCACGATGCATGCCAAAACCAGTGGCTGCCACACACCAAAGGACATTAGGCTGGGGTAGGAAGGAAAGGGGCAGAAATGTTAGAAAGTGACAATTTAGGGGCTTTTCTTCCCCCAGGGTGACACTTGTGATGGTCAGAGATGCTGTCCTTGGTAACTGCGACCATGAATCGCACGTCCACCACCTCTGCTCGGTGGCATTCGTGGTCTTCCTCTGGCCAGTGCTCCCCAGTTGTTCACCTCTGCATTTAGTGCCAGTTTGCCAGTCAGAGCTTCCTGCTCCAGGGGGCTCCTGTAGCTGGTGCTGAGCATCCCTCTGCTTCAGCAGCTTTTGTCCCCCGCCTGGCTGGGCTTCCTCACTGCCTGTTTGTGCCTCTTAATCTTTTTTTTTTTTTCTTTTTTTTTCCTCCTCATTTGTCTCCCTCTTACTTCCTCTTCCATCTTCCTTGAAAACTCTTCACCTCTATAGATTTTTCTTTTTGTTTTCTGTTACTTAATCTTCTGCCTTTCCATTTTTTCTTTTTTTTTTTTTTTTTTTGTCCTAACAGCCATTTCTGCTGGGGAAAGCTGTGCTTGAAGCCGCAGCGCTGCTGGCTCTGTGTCATCTGAAATCTCTTTTAGAGGCAGGTGGTTCCACAAGGACTCGCAATCTCCTTTTTCTGTTGATTGAAAGGGAGACACAAAATGCAAATGCATTACTTGAGCCCCTTGTGTTTGCAAAACCGCACTGAAGATTTTGTTCAGTGAGATGTGCTCTTTTTTTTTTTTTTTTTTTTTTTAAGAGGAATTTACTCCTGGTTTTATTCCACCTGGGGCAGAATGTGTTCTGAGGAAATCATCTTGTTTGGGGGCTTCCAGGTCTCTTGTGTTGAGCAGAGGTGGGAATGTGGAAACTCACTTGTTTTTATAAACGGGGGAATTTCAGCAAAGTGCAGAGACAGTTCACTAAGTGTTTTAATGATGAGGCTTTAAGCCTGTTTACTGAATTCTCTTCAGTCTCCCCTCTTCCCCGGGGCAGAGATGTTTGAAACGGCTCAGTCTGGCAAATCACTGGTGTCACTTCTTCCATGTAAGGAGAGAGTGGCGCTTGAATAACTGAGCTTCCCTCAGCCTCTGCTCAGAAAATCCCCGTTTTTAGGGGCAGGTAAAGGATGCTGGGGCAGCTCCCTGTAAAAACAGGGCTCCCAAACCTCTCCCCGTGGTGCTGCTGGCTCTGAGCTGGGAAAGGTGAGGAGGGGACAGAGGGGAGATCTGTGAGGACAGAGGGCAGCTGGTCAGAAATTCCCTGTGCTGAGTCCTGCAAACACACGACTTTGATACGGCATCCTGCAAACGCATGACACGATAGTGGCACTTAATTAACGGAACTTCCCACAGCCTCTGCTCAGAAAGATTCCCATTTTTAGGGGCGGGCAAGGGATGCTGGGGCAGCTCCCTGTAAAAACACGCTGTCAAACCACTCCCTGTGGTGCTGCTGCCTCTGAGCAGGGAAAGGTGGGGAGGTCTGTGAGGACAGAGGGGAGCTGAGTCCTGCCAACACATGACCTTATCAAAAGCTGAGTGCCCACCCTGCACTCCAGGCTGGAGCAGGAGCCAACCTCCCTTCCCTGCCTGGAGCTGCTCGGAGCTTGCACGGTGCCGGTTTCCCTCCTGACACTGTTCCCCTGGTTTTTCCCCCCGTCTCTGCGTGCCAGGCTCTCTCAGAAGCACGTCTCGGACGTCGTGGATGACAGCAAAGACAACATCACCATTTTCACGCGCATCCTGGACAGGCTCCTGGACGGATACGACAACCGCCTGCGGCCCGGGCTGGGAGGTCAGTGGGGCCCTTGCTGCAGCTGGGTGGGTTTAGCAAGGACAAGGCAGCAGAGGTGACTTTATAACAGCTCTGGTGCTGTCAGGGGGGGAGGATGCTCGGCGCCAGGCTCAGTTTGTGGCTGTTTTGGGTCTGTTTGGCTGTTGGGTACCCCGCGGGCTGGGAGGTGCAAGTCCTGGGGTGCTGTGGTGACAGTGCAAGGACAGGCCTGGAGATGGAGCAGGTGTGGATGAAGAGATTCTGCTCTTCTGGAGGCATCACCCTCTCAGAAATGCTGATATATTCAGAGAAGAAGACACTGAGGGGCCGGGGCGTGTGCAGAAAAAACATCTGGAGCACAGATCTGGTGAGGAGCAGCTGGGGGAGCTCAGGCTGGAGAAAAAGGGGCTGAAAATTCTCACTTTCTCCATCTCCCTGAAAGAAGGTGGGAGCCAGGTGTGGGTCAGTCTGTTCTCCAAGGTAACAAATGACAGGGCAAGAGGACGTGGCCTCAAGTTGCACCAGGAGAGGTTTAGAGTCGATGTAAGGAAAAGCTTTTCACAGAAGGGGTTGTAAAGCACTGGAAAAGGCTCTCTGGGAGATGGTGGAGCCACCATCCCTGGATTGGTGTGGTGTTTGAGGACAGGGCTTAGTGCTGAACGTGGTGGTGGTGCCAAGTGTACAGCAGGACCCGATGGCCTTTTCCAGCCTGAACCATTCTCTGCCTCCATAGCACCAGTTTGCAGAACCTCCAGCTCATGTTGGTGCTGCTTTTCCGTCAGTCTGCTTTGCTACAGAGCCTCTGTCTCCACATCTTCTCAGTTCTTTCCTATGCAGCTGTCACCTGGCAATCTCTCCCCCGGTGCTGCTCTGGGCACCGGGCACTCACCCAGGCCCTGCACTGCTGCCACCACCACTGCTGCTGCAGGGCTTCTCTGCGAGCCCCCACGCTGCTCTGAGGTGCTGCAGAACGAAAAACCGTGGCAGTCACCTTCCCTGTGGCAGAGGTGTCCCCTCTCAGGTGCTGAGGAGCTGTGTGTCCCTGGGGATGTCCCTGCACTGCTCTGAGCTCTCCTGCTCAGCAAAGCCGTGCTGCTGGGCCGTGATTCCCACCCAGAGCTGGGGTCACCACGAGCCGTCCCGTTTTCTGATAGTCCTGCTGCCAAGAGCTGCTTTCCCGAGCTCTGTTTCTGCCCACCCAGGGACGCCAGTTGTCGGGGGCTCCTTTGCAGGAGTTTAAATTCCCCGGCATTCCGGTGGTTTTAGATTCTTTTTTGCCCTCTGCAAAGCTCTGAGCCAAACCGAAGGAAGAGATGGAGTCTTCAAGGTTGCATGCTTCGTGTTTATTGTTTCTTATCTTACAATTTTCTCAGTGTCCAGCAAGATGTTTGCCGCAGCTCGGACATCTGACAACTCCCCCGGAGCTGGGTTGTCTTTACCTTTTATACTAATTGCTACGTATTCTCTATTTACTATTTCTTACCACTGTCTATCACTATTACTAAAAAGGTCATCTTTACTCTGACCCAATCCTCACTAACTACTTTGTGCCAACGTCACTGCAGAAATGGAGTGAGGGAACAAGAAAGAAGAAGGAGACAACGCCCCAAATTCTCCATCTTGCCCCATTCACTCCAATGCCAAAAATCCCAAACCCACTGTTTTTTCACCCTGTGATATACTAAACTACTATCTTTCACACTCTTGTGGCCTGCAATGCTTCCTGCAGTGCTGGAAGCCTTTCCCATGGACTAAAATCAAATCCAGTGTCTCTCTGAGCTCTGGGCTCTGGGCTGGGGTCCCAGACCCCCCTGCCCAGGTCCCTGACCCTCCAGGGCAACCAAAGGAATGCCCTGGACTCCAACAGAGCTCCTGCACGCTGATGGGATCTCCTGGAGCTCCCAGAGCAGCCTTGCGCCCTCCCAGCCCCGTGTCCACCTCCGTGCCACAGCCCCCTGCCCCGCAGCTGCCCTGTGAGACCGTGGGGAGGAAAGGCTTTTCCAGCGAGCATCCTCCCCTCTGCCGCGCTGCAGGACCCAGGCAGGAGAGGGTTACGGCGTCTGCATCGGCAGTCAGCCAGTTTTATTGCTTTTGTTGCTTGTTTCTTTCCCCCAGAATTAACCGTGGTCCCACTAACAGCTTTGCTTCCTCGAGTCTTCCCGGTGGCGGTGTTGATTTAAGGAAACGAGCTCTGCACGGGGGCTGAGGGGGCATTTATGCTCACTGCGGGCTCAGCTGCAGACGAGCCCGTGCTAAGGATTAACAAGAGGAGTCCCAGGAGCCCCTCGCCGGGGAAGTTCAAACCTTTCTTGGAACATCTTTGCTCTGTTGCTTCAGATCCTTTAATAACGTGTTTAACATAATAAATTGCCTCTGCCTGAGCCAGCCCTGGCGTGTTTAAAGGCCGCTTTCACCTCTGTGTTCCCCTGCTGAGGCGCTCTGGCAGGCCCAGATGGGAGGTGTTGATCAGGGCTGCGGGTTTTGGGGGATCCTGGCTGGCAGTGAGTTGTCCTCTGTGTAAGGAGCAGCCAGGCTCTCCCCACTTTCTGTTGTTTTTCCCAAGGCTGAAGCCTTGGAGCTCTCTCAGGAGGAGAATTAGAGGGAAGGACCTCTCCCACTGCTGCTGGTGGCCAGAGAAGCAGAGATGGTCCTGCTGCAGGCTCCAGAGTTTGGGGTTAATGGAAGAGCCTGGGGTGGCAGTCAGCAAGAGATGGGCTCCTGCTGTCCAAGGCTGTGTGAGGGCTGGGAAAGCGATTGCCTTGCTCCAGATGAGCAGCTGTGCTGCAGTGGGACTGGGTGATGGACGAGGAACATTGGTTTTCCTGTTGGACAGCGGTGGGCAGTCCCTGTACCCTCCCCATTTCCCCTGGGAAGACCTTCCATTGCTTTTTTGGAGATGTCAGGCCAGAGCATCCATCCCCTGCAGTCCACGGAAAGGGCAGACGTGGTGGTCTTGTGTCCACCCCCAGGCTGGTGGAAGGATGGAGTTCCCTGAATCATGTGGAAGCCGTGTGCAGCAGGGCACTCAGGCTCTTTGCCTGGCTGGTTTTCCTGCTCTGGACGAGATGCCCCCGCAGACATTTGGGACACGGAGAGCTGAGCAGGGTTTGGGGCTGCGGCACCTCTCAGGGCTCTGCAGCGCCGTGTGTGCTCAGCCCCGTCCCCTCCTTCAGCTCCCCGTGCGCCAGGAACCGAGCAGTGTTTGTTTAGACTCGGGGAGAAGACACTGTGTAAGCAACAGAGTGTTAATGCGGTGACTTCTCCCCTCAAGATCTCCTCTTTGTATTTATTTTCCTATCCCCTCTGCTTTCACCATCTGCTGCCACCCACTCTAATAGCTGCCATGCCAGAGCTCCTCTTCCCACCAGGCTGCTGCAGACGCGAGCTGAAGCGCGCCCGTGCTGAGGCTGCTCAGGAGCGCCTGGTGCAGCCACAGCCAGCTCCAGGTGAGGGGCCTGCCTGCTGCTCCTGCCCCGAAAACGGGACATCCAGCCCCGCCAGGGCTGTCCCAAGCCAAGGGGGACACTTGTGAGCTCGGTGCAGGCTGCCTTGGAAGAGGAAAGGCAGGGGAAGGTGGCTGCCAGACCCCTTCTTCTGCAGAAACACCCCGCGGCACTGGGGACACCTCCGTGTGTGTCCCAGTGTCTGGCAGGAGGTTCCTCCCTGTCTCTGCCTCCTTTTAGGAATAGAGCCGAGCCTTTTCTTTGGCCTCATGGCCACTGAAGGACAGTCTGGGCTTGGGGAAGGGGTAGCTGATAAACAGAGCATCTTCTAGGACCCAGAGTCAGGGAGGAGAGGAAGGAGCTGTCAGCAGGAAATCTGTGTTTCCCTTGGGAGAGCACGGGGCAGATTGGTTATTGAGTCACAAGAGGAACAGCGACGGACCCCGAGGGAGTGGAGACATCTGTTGTCATGGCCAACCTTGCAGGATCAGAAAACGTCCCGAGAGAGCTCCTGTGGGCAGCACGGGCCTCTGCTCCTGGCCTGGGGCTGTGAAGTCACACAGATACTCTGCCCAGCCTGGAGGGGCTGCAGTGGGCAGTGGCTGCCCGTAGCTCTCAGATTCTCCTTGCTGGGGCTCCTTGCAGAGCCTCATTCGTGCACCTGGAGCTTACCTGGAGCTCACAAGAGCAGCAGAGAGGAGATGTGGCCAGGAGAAGGAGGTGGAACTGGCTGACCAAGGGTAGAGATGTCCTGTGCCCAGAAAAGAAGAGATGCTCAAGGGGTGGGATGCTGATGAAGGGACCACAAGTGGCTCTTTGTGAATGGCAGATGTACAAAACTACCCTGTGTGAGTCTTTGCAGTCCTTCCAGGGCCAGTGAGAATGCAGTGGCTGGGGGTCTGAGGGCCAGTGGTGCTCCCTGGACAGCTGTACCTCCTCTCTCCTATTCCCTAATTGGTGACATTTGTGCTGCAGCTGAAACAGAGCCATCCTGGGAGTGCCTGGGATGGGGCAGGAGGGGACATTTCCAGGCTTTTCCTTCCTCACAGCCTCGAGAATGCTTTAAATTTGCTTTGGCAATGTAGAGCTATCAGGGAGCAGCTTACTGCTGGAGGAGGAGGCGTGTGGGACCTTTACAGAGCTGTTTGCAGGGGTTGGTTCCAGCTCACAGGGCCAGGGCTGTGCCCGAGGTACATTTGGGGTGAGGGTGAGGAACCCAGAGGGCATCTGGAGCAGTGCTGGACAAAATCTCTGTATTGAGTGCTTGGGAAGCATTCCAGAAAACTGCTGGGCTTTTCCAGGGCATGCCAGGAGGGAGAGATTCTGCCGCAAGGTAGAGGAGAAGAGAGTAGGCTGCTCAGTTTTCTAAGAGATGAGTTGTAAACATCCCGGACAAGCCAGTTTCTCCAACTGCAATTAAAAAGCAATTTGTACCACGTTAAGCAGCCAGGCCAGGATCGATCAGTGTTATCCCTCCTGGATGCAGCATGGCTGGCAAGGTAACTCCCGGTATTTCCTTGGAGCATCTCCCGAGTCCCTGAAGAGCTCAGCCCTGCTGAGGGGCTGGTGGGTGCTGAGCACCCTGCCAGGCCAGCTCTGCACCAGGAGCTTCTGGACAGCTGAGGTTTGGGAGCCTCCTGAAGTGTCCTTGCGGTGTAGCAGGACCAGCAAACACAGGAATCTGGATTAAAGCAGCACAATCCCCCAGGCGGAGAGGGGATTCGCCCTTCACCCCTTGGGCTCCATTCCTTGGGGATGGAGCCTGGCACCCTTTCCTTGTCCCTGGGGTGGCCCCATCCAGGCAGAGGGGGTTTTCACCCTCCCAACTGAGGGGTAAAAGGGTGAAATCAGCCCAGGCTCCCTCCCTCCTCTCCCCTGTGTTGTTCTTTGGTGTCAGCACCTCCCAGCCCGCATTGGGCTCTAGCAGGACTCGCTGCTGCTCACAACAGGGCTCAGACCAGGGGTGTCCACCTTTAATCTGCCCCTACTGTGTCAGCTCTGCCTTGCCAGTGGTTTTGACCTCTAGCCACCTGTTAATATTTATCCTGCTGCTGTATTTCCATGGTTATTTTGTCAGCAAAGCGCGCCTCGGTTGGAGTTTCTCTGGTTTCCTCTCTCTGTGGCGCAGTGTTCCCTCCTGCTCTTTTGATGTTGGTGTATCTTGGCACGATGGCTCCTGAGGAGCATCTGTATCCCTGCCTGGCCACCTGTATTTCACTAACTCGAGTGCTGATGGCCAAGAGGTTTTGGATTTGGGCTCAGAGCGGCTCCCTTTAGGTTGAGACATTCCCGGGACATGCTTGGTGCGCGTCTCCTCAGTGCTTCTGTCATTTTGGCCTGACCTCCTGCAGGTAAGGGCTTGTCTGTTCCTGTGGGAGAATTGAGGCAGAGGGGCTGAAATGGCCAGAATAATTAAATTACAGAACTGCCTTCTCTTCAAAGTACAGTGCTCTCCAAAATGAAACAGCAAGACCTTATCTGCCTGGCAGGATCCGAGAAGAAATCTGCTTTAATTTTAATTGCAGTGAAATTAACCTGTAACTGTGGCAAAAATTGTTAAGTTATCCAGATTGAGGTTTACGGAACTCTTATTTCCTGAGGTCTGGATGAAATGTTGAAATTGTCCTTTTCACTCGTGGATAGGTTTTTCACCTGTGTGGGATGAAGCTGCCTCAAAAACATTACATAGACCTACTGCTTGTGTGACAGAAACATGAGATGACAAACAGAGTTGCCCTCTGCGATTTATTGCAGTTTCTAGGGTTTCAGGTCTGTGTTTAATCTGTTTTTCTGTCTCAACGTTCCACTCCTCCCAACTTCTCATCTCTTCTCCCTGGTCTGACTTCGTGCTCTGCATTGATTACACCGGGGAGGAATCTCATCCCTTCTTAGCAAAAAAAAAAAAAAAAAGACGAAATCCATGTCTTATCTCAGATTTTTGTCTTTGTCTGAACTTCCTTGATGAGTTTTAATCTGAAGCTGAGGCATTGCCTGAAGAGCGTTTCTTTCCTTCTGTTTACCTTTCTGGGCAACGGGGACTCCGCTCTGTCTCGTCAAACTTCTGAAGTCAAGATCTGTGAACAAATTAAGGAAAGGTTGTCTTCCCATCGGGGGCAGCTCTCCAAAGGCTGCTTTGCTGTGGATTTGCAGAGCCCTGGTGCTCTCCTCCCTGGCGCAGAATTCCCGGCGGTGCTGCTGTTTAAACCCCCTGGTGCACAGCTCCGTGTGAAAAGCCTTGCACACATCACAAGGCAGGCGAGGAACACGGCCCTGACAGCTGTGCCTAAGGGTGGAAGTCTTCTCTTAAATAACTCATCAATGTGCCGAGGGCAACAAGCCTGTATCAAAGCTTCAGGGACGTCACAGGCGCTCGGGAGGGGTTGGGAGCCCATTGCGAAAGGAGTTTTGGTGTGAAACCCCTGGCTTTGGGTCAGCGCCGGTGCTTTGGGGGCGTCTGGCGGCTGGCGGTGCCGCTGCAGAGCAGTGCCCGTGCCCAGCCACCCTCTGAAAGGGCGGCCTTGTGGCCAAAGTCCGTCCCCAGCTGTCCTTGCTGGCCCTCCAGAGCAGCCCAGCCAAGCCCCCAGGCTGCGGGGTTGTGATTTGTGAGAGGGGGAAGGTGTTTCTCCTGCGCCTGTGGATGCCATTTCTTAGCTGCTGCCTTCTCTGGCTGCGTGTTTCCAGCGAAGAGCTGCTGATGCGTGTAGGCAAGAAGCTTTTCCCCAGGGGTGGGGCAAGAAATTTTCCTAGGAAAGGAAAGGAAAGCCACCTGGAGGGGATTTTTGCCCCAGTGAGATGTGCTGGAGTGTCTCAGAGCTCCAGGGCTGGCACAGACACCTGCAGTGAGGCAGTGTGAACGTCGGGCAGCTGATCCCTGCCCGAGGGGGAGCTGTGGATGTGTCAGAGACGGGATGATGGTGTTTGTTTGTGATGACTCTGGAAGGCGAGAGCTGATGTTTCAGCATGTTGAGCATGTGTTAGATGGGTTTAAGAACATTAGTAGATGATGTTATAGATGGCTATAAACTGCTTGTGAGGATGTCTTTATTGATCCGTGGGACTACGGCGGCTTCTCCTTTATTAGAATTTCCATTCGTTCAGTCCCATGTAAAGGATTTATAATGTGGCTTTGATATGGATTGAGAAATAAGATTTTTTTTATTGGATGTTACGGAGTTTAAAAGCAACTTTAATTGGTTTGTTCTGGGAAGCTGGTGGTGAAACAACTGGTCAAATACTGAGGAAACAGCAGCTATTTTATTTGTTGAGCTAGAGGATAAAATGTTTGCAGCAGTCCATGTAGTAATATAGAGGTATTGTTTATGTCTGATGAGGCAAAGTCATTGATCGTGTTGGTGGTGAATTTCAGCCCTGATCCGTCTGGAAGAAGCAATCAAATCACATCTATCTGAGCCCCCTGTGGAGGGGGGATTAGTGCTGCTGATTCGGACCTGTTAGCTTCTTAATGCCCTTCCATTCATTTAAAGGTTATTGTTTGATTAAATAAAAATACTGGAGTGTTTGCGAGGGTGAGAGATGCATGGGGCTCCGGGGAGCGCTGCAAGACCGTGAGGCTAAATTGTGCAGGGTCCCTTAAGCAAAGACTGTTAAAAGTCAGGGGGAAATACCCTGTTGCAGTAAGTGCCAAAACTCTCACCTGGCTGGGCAGGAGTTTCCTGTAATATTTCTTTGTCTACTGACTTGTAGCTTAACTTTAAAAATATGCCTCTGAAGGGCGTGCAGCTAATGTTTATTAAAAAAAAAAAAAAAAAAAACAACCGAGTGCTCATGGAGTACTGACAATTATAGGCACAGGGTATAGCCTGGAGAGGGATTTTAATCTGCAATTTGCATTGTGAGGAAAGGACACCCCGTTCTCTTTACCTTCTGGAAGGATATAATTCAAACCAAAGTCTTGAGAACAACAGGCATGGAAGAAGCATTTCCCCCCTCCTCTCCCAACCTACTGGAAAATCCTATTGATGACAAAGTTCAGGCTGAGTCAGTGGATGGAACGGCTCATGACTGGCGAGAAATAAATTGTGTCTGAAAAGCCCAGATGCTGTTTCGCTGTCGAAAAAGCCATTTCAGACAGCTCTGGTGTGGAAGGCTCAGCTATGATACCAGAGACTTTGCTGAGGAAAGGGTCTGAGGAACATAGCAAACCCCCCCCAAAGCACAGCCATTGGCTCTGCACATCCTTCAGAGCTCTTACTGAGGAAGTTTTGTGTCCATACGAGCCAGATCAGGATTTTTTTTGCTGTCCTGAATTCATACTTACTCATCTGAGTTCTTATCTCATCGTGTGGATGTCACTTTAGCCAGCTGTGCCCACTGTCCTGCAAAAAAATTGAACGTGCAAGCTCTGTTGGGTTTTATTTTCCCCCCAAGCAGTGTTTTCTGTGAGGGGTCTGTGTGTGTGTGGGAATTGAGCTGCAGGCTTTTGTGCATGAAAGATGAGAGCTCTTCCCTTTGGAGAGATGCACCTGGTCTGCCTGAGAATTTGAAAACACCTTTTCCTAGATAAGGGCCTCCTCTGCTTTCATGAGGAAGGGTTAAAGAACAAAAGCATGAAATCTCCTTTCCTCTTCCCTGATCAATCTGGCCATCGTTATGAGAGAAGCTTTCTGATAGCTCCTCTTTGTCGTGTAATGTCAATACCATTAAGTCCACTTTGGCAAGGGAAGCGATGTATAATTAATTTGCAAATCAGTAAAGTGGATGTGATTTTTATACAAAGGAGAAGGTCTTTAATTGCAGAAGGCTTTGTGTGGGCATGGTCACGCTTGGATGGGACCTCCTTGGAGCATCGTTGTCCCAGCAGTTCCCCTGTGTGTCCCTCTGGGGACACACCTTCAGTGGGGTCCGTGTGCTGCCCTCCAGCAGAGGGACTGAGTCAACAAATAAATGGGAACCAGCTGGGGCAGGGCTGGGGCCAGGAGTGTGCAAGTGCCTCTGAACACCTGCCCAGAGAGCTGGCTGAGCCAGAAAAACATCTTTAAGGCTTTGCCTCCATCCGCTGGTTTTGTTGTTTGGGGTTCTTTAAAGCTCTGGCTCTATTGGAATTATTATTATTTTGATGCAGAATGCATTAAAAAGGGAAAAGGAAAGAAATCCAAGCCCTATCCGGACTGATTTGTTCCCAGAAAGATGTTCAATTTCGTATGTATAATTGAAAGGGGCTAAATATAGCTGTATTAATATTTATGGGCCTTATGTTGGAGTCAATACAAGAGTTGCTGTTCAAGGCAATTAAGCTTTACCTTTTCACATGTAGGATTTCGGTGTTTGGAGATGACATTAGTGGTGTGACCTGCATCCAGGAGAGAAAACACTAAAAGCATGCCACCATCTGCGGAGCATGATACCCTGTATTTAGTGCTGTTTGCTGACAGGCAGTTTGTCTCCAGTGAGGCTGATCTCTCCCTTAATAGCAGGGAAATCAGGGAAATCAGCGCTCTGGGAGCCTTGCAGGAGAACTGGCCCTTGCTGTGTTTTGGGACGAACTGAGCAACGAGACTCTGCTGACATCACAAAGTGAGGGTTGCCCACCTCTGCTGCCTCTGTAGCTGCTGGGGATGAAGGGAAAGCGATGATGGTGGCACTCCACGGGTCCCGTTTGTCTTCACGCCACCCACTCCCGGGAGCTGGAGCACGGGAATCCATCGTGATTCCCAGGGCTGGGAGTGCGCTGGGCTCTCCGTGCCCTGTCCCTGGGCTCAGGCTCTCTGTGCCTGTCCGCAGGGCCAGTCACAACCTTCACGTCAGCAAAGCATGGAGAAAGCAAATCCTGAGCGGGGCTCTGAGCTGCTGTAGGGAGCGTGTGCACGGGGAATTAGGTCGGGGCTGTGAGGATGAAAACAAGTCGGTTTGCGTTAATAGCGGAGGCAAAGTGGTGGTGTGCTGGATTTCTAAAGCACTGCCTTTCAAGAGAAGGGTATCGCCGGGATATCATGACAAGAACCCTGGCAGTGGCTGAATTGCCCTGCATTGCTGCTTTTTGGGAGCTGCAGCTCCTCACTGCTCCAGTCAACAAAGAGCTGTTAGACGCTGTAAAAAATCTCTCACTGGATCGGGACCGTCTGAGCCCTGCCTGTCTCCTAAATTTGATCGATGTGTCAGGCTTTTCCTTGCCTCCATCTGGCTCTGACAAGCGCCTTTGGGAAGGAGGGCTGCAGCGAGGAGCCTTGCCTGGGGTTAACCTGCCCTCCCCAGGGCTGCAGGTGGAGATTGTCTCAGCGGTGCTGATCGTGGTGCTCATCCCTTCTCCAAGGACTCTCAAATCCTGAGTGGGTGTGTTTCTGTTCTTTCCCTGGTGCGTGGTGTGTTTTGGTAGCTGGAAGCCTTTTAACCTCCTTCAGTAACCATCAGGGGGGTGCATTTTCCAAGGATTTTCATTAGCTTTGGCTGCTGGAGCACAATGGCTGCTTAAACAGGCAGGGAACAGCGGAAATCAAAGGGCACGCCTGCTGAGGTAGAAATGGGGGCCATGCTCTCAGTGGTGGAAAATGAGTTTTCAGCTCCAAGTGGCCCTTTGGAATTCCACCTCAGCTCTGGGGGTTTGCTCCGGGTGACGCTGACCCCAGCACCGGTATTTCCAATTACTGGTGACACAATCCTTGCCCAGAGGTGCTGCCTCCAGAGCAGAGGAGTTTTCCTTGGTGAGCCTGTGAGTGAGCCAGTCCCACCTCATCTCTGCTCCTGAGCAAGGGCAAGCCAAGACATATATTAAGGAACAAGGAAATTGCACCAGTTAAATTTAAAAAACTCATTTAGCTAAAGCAGTGTAAGCGCCCATGAATATTTATCTGATGTTATGGAAGCGTGCGGACTCCCACCTACTTTATTAAATTGATTTTCAATAAAAATGCAAGTGGAAGACGTTTGATTAATGGCTGGTGGGACGGGACAATTAATGTGAAGTCTGGAGTCAGCAAGAAGTGTCCCCTGAGCCTGTGTGTCCCTGCTCGAGGCTGGGCTAAGAAAATGTTTCTGAACTCCTCCAAGGGGCCACAGCAGCGTTTATCCGTGCGGTTTCTAAAACGGGGTGAACAGGAGCTGCTCTTTGGCTGGTGCGTGGTTTGGCTGAGGTCCTGACCTTGAAGGTGGCATGTGGTGTCTGCTCCCAGCGTTCTGATTTTCCCTGCTTTTCCCACCCCTCGGAGCCGGCCGCACCTGAGAATTAAACCCAGCAGCAAGCTCCGGCGCTCGCGTCGGGTTTGAGCGAGGCTCCCTGGGCCTTTGCATTTAAACATGCCTGGGATTAGCTCCATCAGCCTCCAGATCTGCTCAGCTCCTACCAATTTCCTCGCTCGGATTTGTCTCCTGGAGGAAGGCAATTTGGAGCTGTAACGTTACAGCTCTATTAAGGATCTCTAGTGCGGTTTCCCGCCGGGATCCTCGCGGCGCTGCTGCCGCCGCCTCTTTCCGAGGAGCTGCCAGGAGATGCTGGTCGTGGGACAAGTGAGGGTTCCCGGGATGGGATCCTGCTCGGTGAGGGGACCTAAGCAGCCCTGCAGGGTTTGGGGGCTCCCCTATCCCAGAGGGCAGCAGAGCTGGGGGCTCCTTGCAGCCTGGAATAGAAAATCCTTGCTGGGGTCTGGTGAAAAATCCCGGGAAGCTGCTGCGGGAGGGATGTGACATCTTCCGTTCCCTGCAGGGGTTTGGGGGGTGATGCAGCTTGCCTTGGTGGGGCAGGGAAGGCCGGGCTTCAGCAGGGAGGTGCCTCCATCTCAGCATCCCTCAGCCCCACACCTGTGCGGCACGGAGAGGCACCGCAACGCCGCGAGCCACTGGAACCGCTGCACGAGTAAAACACGCGGATGAACAACACCGGCGGCACCAATCCTTCCGCAGCCAGGATGGCAGCCCCACGCCCAGGGCCCTGCACTGGGGAGCAGGATGGGCGCTTTGACGCCCTGTGCCCTTCCCAAGGGGCACAGGGCACCCAAAGAGCTCCAGCCAGATGGCACAGGGGGAGAACCCAGGGGCTGCAGGTGCTCCTGCTGCTGCACCTCCAGCCTGGAGAGGCTGGTGCAGCCTCTGTTTTGCAGTGTTTTGGGGTTTTCTCGACATGCAAATGTGCAGCAGGGAATGGGCACAGATGCTTTGGGCACAGTTGGGCACTCCCCTGCTGGGCTTGCTTTGCTGGGGAGCTGGGCATGGACAAGAGTGGTGGGAGAAGAAAGGATTTTTTTTTAAAAAAAAAAGGGTGGGAGCAGATGCTGGGCATGGACAAGAGTGATGAGAAGAGAAAGGAATTAAAAAAGAAATAAAAGGGAGCAGGTGCTGGCAAATAACTGCATGGCAGAAAAAGAGAGGGAGAGTTGTGGTTGAAAACAGAAGCTGAGGAGAGGCAGATTGGCAGGCAGCATATTTCTGGAGACAGCTTTCTCCTCTGTAGGCTGAGTCACCTAAGAAACGTGTCAATAAAACACACTCTCGGGCACTGTCTCTAATAAATATATATTTAAGAGAGACATTTCTTCAAAACTTCTGCGAGGAGATGTCGAATTCTGAAGGGATGGCATGAGAAATGACATCTCCAGTGGAAGCAGGGAGTTGCCATGGGAACTGGAACGCTTTGAACATGCATCACTAAAACAAGAAAACATTTTTCCCCGGCAAAGGAAATTAAAAATTACATACATCTGGAGGCATCTGCCCTCTGCCTGTCTCTGGTGGGAGCATCAGAGTACCATGCAGCATATCATAATTCATGTAGTGGGCAGGACTGACAACTCCGTATCACTTGCTGAATTTTTGTGAGTAACCCTGATTAAAAAAAGCTTTCCTGTCCTTGGGACAGGCAGCGCTGGTGTCTGAACTGTGCTGGGGAAGGGGGAGATTTAGAGCCAGAATGGAATTTCCTCTGAAATTGTTTTGCTCGCCTGGGGATAAAACAACAGCCTGAATGCACAGCTAAGCCCATCCTGCCACGTGGGCATGAATCCACTGCTGCCAGAGTTTGCTGGCCCCGTTTGGCAGCCGGGGACTTCTCCTGGGAAGCAGGGGGAGAGAGGTGAGCGGGGATGTCCTGGAGGAGCACAGTGACTGTTTGGGGGTTTGTCTTGTGCTTTGGAGACTGCTTTTCCATGCAGATCAGGAGCAGCAAAGCCAGGAGGAATTATTTGCGCCTGGCAGTGAATGTAATTCTTTCTTTCCTTTGTTGTCCAGTGCATTTCCTTTTTCCTCCTTTCCCCAGGGCCTTTCTCGGTGTGTGGCAGAGGTGGCACAGGGTGAGCCCAGGGGAAATGCTAAACTGACCAGTGCAGGGCAGTGTGAATTAAATGAGTTTATTTGCACGCTGTATTGGCATTGCTGAAGTAAATAAGCACTGGCCTTGCAGCCCAGTGACCCGTGTGTGACAGGAGAGAGACAGCTCAGTGCAGAGCTGGGCTCTGCCACAGAGACCACCTTGGGGCGCATACAGAAGGGAAAACGTTTGTCTGCAGTGCCCTGGGAGGGGAGGTGAAGGATGCCAGCAGCATCACCAGAGGGACACTGTCTGAGGAGCTGATTGAGCTCTCTGCTGAAGGAAATGCCAGCCAGGAGCTAATGGATAAGGGAACCAGAGTGCGAATTACAGCTTTGCTCCCTGCTATGGTGCTCTTGTATCTTGTCTCAGTACCTGGAGCTGGCCTCGGGGGACAGGCTTGAAAATTAAATGCGCCCTTCCTCCGAGCTGTGCAGCAAACCCCGGGAGTGACTTTCTTCTGGTTTTTTTTTTATCTCCATTTTTTGCCCACTACAGCCCATCACGTGTTCTGGCAAGCCGGGATGAGGCACAGCCAGGATCACGGGCAGGCAGCAGCGGGGCTGAAAGGCAGATGGGGAAACTGAGGCACAGCAGAGCTGCCTTCAGTGCCCGCTCAGAGCAATGGGGCAGGGCAGCAGTGGTGGGGCTGGAGCTCCGAGCTCAGCCTGCAAACCTCATGCACTTCACTGAGACATCTCCTTTTTCTCCTTCTCCCTCTGCAATGACACGTACTTAACGCAGTGTGTGTCTCATTTGGTTTGAGTGAGGCTGTTTGGTTTGGGGCCCCCCGTGACGAGAGGGAGATTGAGGGGCTGGGGCACGGAAGGGAATGGAGCTGGGGAAGGGTCTGGAGCACCAGGAGTGGCTGAGGGGGCTCAGCCTGGAGAAAAGGAGGCTCGGGGGAGAACTTATTGCCCTCTACAGCTCCCTGAAAGGTGGCTGTGCTCAGCTGGGGTTGGGCTCTCTCCAGGCAGCACTGACAGAAGGAGAGGACACAGCCTCAGGCTGTGCCAAGGGAAATATGAGTTGGATATTAGGAAAAAAATTTTTACAGAAAGGGTGATGAAGTACTGGAATGATCTGCCTGGGGAGGTGGTGGAGTCACCATCCCCGGATGTGTTTAGGGAAAGCCTGGATGTGGCACTGGGTGCCGTGGTTTAATTGAGGTTTCAGGACTGCGTTGGACTCGATGATCTTGGAGGTCTCTTCCAACCTGGTCATTCTGTGAATTCTGTGATACTGTGAATTCAGTGAATTCTGTGAATTCTGTGAATTCTGTGATACTGTGAATTCTGTGAATTCTGTGATACTGTGAATTCTGTGAACTCCACAACTCCCTGACAGGAGTGGGCAGCCAGGTGGGGATCGGTCTCTTCCTCCAGGCAGCCACTGACAGGATGAGGGCAAATGGCCTCACGTTGAGTCAGAGGAGGCTCAGGTTGGATATTAGGGAAAAGTTCCTTATCTAAAGGGTCAGCAAAGCTGGGACAGTTTGCCCAGTGAAGTGGTGGAATCACCAACCCTGGAAGTGTTCAAAAACCTCGTGGATGTGGCACTTGAAGGCATGGCTTAGTGGTGGACGTGGTCGTGGTGCTGGGTTGATGGCTGGACTTGATCTTAGAGGTTTTTTCCAACCTTAATGATTCTCTGATTTTTCTTGCATTCCCCTGTTTCTTCCTGGCTTTCCAGTCTTTGCAGCTGTTTCCTCTGTTGCCTGTCAATGATTATCAGGTTGGCAACAGCAGTTTTCTATTGCACCTTCGTGCTTATCTTTTTCCTGGGGATCTGCCTGATGAATTGCAGAGCTCAGTAATTGCTTTACAAACACCGAGAGCATTATTGGCACTGATCTGAAGGTTTTGCAACTCCTCTCAAAGCAACCGTGGCCTGTTGGGAAGTGGTGATTCCTGTTAAAGAAAGACTTGCTGAGACTGAGTTGACAGAAGGCTCGGTGTTTTTAGGGAAGGGAGTAAGCAAAAACCTGCCAGTAGGAAAGGGAATGAGCACAAACCTGCCAGGGCCAGTCTGCCTGAGGAAGAAGCTTCAGAGGCACACAGGATTCATGTAGGTTGTGGATAAACCCGGTCTAATAAGTGGTTTTCCCAGCTGGGTTGTTCATGTGTGGAGGGACACAGCAATGCTTCGTTTTGGTGCCCCATCTCTCCTGAGTTTGCAGCCTCAGCCACAGCACTGAGGTGCTGAACCTGCTGCAGTCTTTCCCTGAGGGCTCTGTTCACCAAACCCTTTGAGATGGGCAGCAAGGACGCTGTCACTGATGCCTGAAGGGGAGAATTAACTGAACGAGCTCATCACGGCAGCCCCAAAGCAGGGCACAGGTGGTCTGCAGGTGACACGGCGTGGGTTTGCCCAGTGCTGAGGTAGCAGGCTGGCATTTTTGCCCTCACGTTGCTGCTCCTGCAGCAGGATTCTCCTGGCTTTGGTTTCCTGAGGGCACAGCTGGATGTGCCAGCTGGCACCACGGCATTGCCTGACTGCTCTTCCCCTGTCCACAGGGACCAGCAGGGATTCCCTTTCCCAAGCGCCTCTGGCTTAGCCATCAAGGCCAGGCTTTAATACCGAGAACGTTAAATTATGCATGCTAATTTATATTCACACGTTTTCCCATTGTATTTATAATGTACAACAAACATGTTTGTGGAGCATCTCCCTTCCATTACCACAGGGCCTCGGAGCACTGCAGACCCTCTAAAAGCATGCTCATACCTACGTATTCCTCCTCTGTCTTCCTGGCATCTGAGGGTGTCCTGAGTCCTTAAAATAGCAACGACAGTAGCTTTGTTCATTCCGTCTTAGCTCTGTCTGTGGCAAAAATAGCACAGCTAATTTGTAGGCTCTGTTTGTAGTCTGTATGTGCGAGAACGAGGGGTGTGTGTAAAGCCTCCATGGCTGCACACCCTCCAGCAGTCGCTGCTTGTGGCTCTTTCTTCTTTCCCTGCTGGACTGGATGTTTGTCAACAGCTTGCACCGCATCCTGAGCCGAACCCCTGGATGTGTGTCCTCGTGTGGTGGTGACACGAATACGTGCACGTGGATAAATGGGGGGCAGGCTAAATGAAATCACATTCTGTGCAGCCTTGTGGTAGGGTTTTTTTAGCCAGGGCTTCTAATGGTGTAAGGCTTATCACACTCTTCTTGCTGCTTTTTGTCTTCCATGAGCTTTAGAGCCTGCTGGCTGATCTGAGCAAAGCCTGGCAGAAAAGGGAGATCACTCCGGGATTTGGAGTCCCTCCAAGATTTGCGGAATTATGAAGCTGAGTGGAAAAAGACCCAAAGCCCGGAGAGGTAACTAGGTGGGATCAACTGGTGTTAGGCATCAGGAAAACAGGGAGGAAAAGCTGATCTGTGGGAAGCAGGGTTTGTTGTCTCCTCTGCTGCTAAAGCAGCATCCCTCCTAGGCTGCCTTGCTGGATAGAGCTGCAACCTGCACCCCACATTCTCGACTAGAGTGAGAAAATGCCTTTCACCAGCATGGGAGGGTGTGAAATCCCTGTAGCACCTTCTACAGCAACACCTGGATTTACCCAGCGTGCCAGGTGTGCCTGGAGTCCCCTTACCCGGGGTGTGGTGGGACAAAGGGGCAGTGCAGCGAGGTCAGAGCAGGAAACCGGGCTGCCTGTGCTGGCTACCACACAAATACTGGGGAGGGAGTGCAGTTACTCACCCAGCAGGGACCAGCAGGTGCTCCCCCGTGCCTCTCAGCACAGCAAAGTGTCTGAGTGCTCTGCTTTAAGCAATGGTGGTGCCTTGATCCCAGCTCTGTTGGTTTTGGACTTGTGCAGGTGTAGAGAGAGCTCAGACCTGGGTCAGAGCCGCGAGCACATGGACAGCACCTTTGCAGACTCCTGAGGGATTTCTCTTCCAAAAACCCAGCCGATCTTCCCCGTGCAACCCGAGGAGTTTGTGCCCAGCAATCAGACATCCACCTATGCCTGAGAGTGTGCCGTAAATCCCAGACAGGCCGCACTCAAGTGGTAACTGGGTCACTTCGTGGTCCTGCAGCTCCTTCCTGCAGAGGACGGTGGCTGCAGCCATGTGAGAACTCTGCATCTGCAGCATGTGGTGTGAGGCAGGGAATAAATCTGTTCCCTGCCTCAGCTCTGCGTGGCCCTGCTAAGAAGGGGAGCCAGGGCAGGCTGTCTTTCCGAGGCTTTGACAGGCTTCATCTCCCTTCATCTGTGCTGACGAATTGAGCACATGTAATTGCAGACCACGCTGATCTCTCATCACGTGTGAGCGGCTTCGTTGCTGGCCGCCTCTTGAGACGGCCCCTGAAATTCTTTTGAACTCCTCGTTCTCCCTGAAATATCCAGGTTGAGGGGAGAAAGGAAAGAAGCACAGCTGGAAGTGACACCACATGCGTAGCCGTGTTTACAGATCGGATGATTTCTCTCCAGTCCGGCTGGAGGACACGCAATTGTAGACACTGATGTGCCATCACACCAGAGAGAAGGTAGTAATTAATCACCATGGCTCACAGAGCAGCAACTTGGGAACTGGCTGTACAGCAAATGCTGGCAGTGCCAGGGGATTGGAGCAGCAGCAGCGGGTGGAAAAAAGCCTCAGCACCCCAGGACTGGGGAAGCAGGCTCGATGCTTTCCTGGCGAGCAGCAGATAGCCTTGTTCCCCATGTAAATGTGATGTCCTTTTGATCACAACCCTGCAGAAGTCACTGGAAGCATAGCTGAGGGTGTCAGAGCTGTTACACAGACCCAGTTACTCTGGAATCAAGCAAATAGCCGGGCGAACCCATGTGAGACAAATCGCTCATGACATGGCAGAGCTAGATAAGGATCCAACCCAAAGGTCTTGTTGCCAATCCCCTGCAGGCTCTTACTCACCCCTGTTTTTGCTGAGATAAGACATTTGTTTTAGACATTTATATTGTTTCTTCCCTTACTCCGTGGTTTATTCTGCGGAGTACAGATTTCCCAGTGCCCTGTCCTTGGCCGACCCCACTTTGCAGTGGATGAGCATCCTGTCGTCTTTAACCACACCGTCCCAGGCCACCAGCCTTCCTCCATGGACCCTGCTCATCCTCATCTGTGCTCTTTAGAGACAGGCAGGTGCCATCAGAGGTGGTGAGGTCTGGGTGGGCAGAACTACCTGTGGAATTACCTGTGGAATTGCCTGTGGAATTACCTGTGGAATTACCTGTGGGATTACCTGTGGGGTCAGTAGGGTCTTGGCTGTGTCACGATGTTTCTACCCCAGCGAGTTTTCCTGGAGATGTGTGGGTGTTTCAGGCAGTTCAGGGACTCAGAGCTGATGCTGCTGTTAGCTCTGTCTGGCCTCTGAAGGGCTGTGCCACCTGCCAGCCCCTGGTGACACTCCTGGCCCTGCTGGCCGCCATTTGGCACTCACAGCACCAAGACATCCTGTAAGCTCCTGCTGCTCCTTCTCGGGAGAGGAACATGTACACACTGCCGTCCACTTTTGGGAGAGCCCAGGCTGAGCTGCCAGACAGGGGGGAATGTCTGTGATAGGAGACTTGGCTTTCACTTCTGAGCAAGTAATTTCATATTCAAGGTTGCTGGGGTGCTGCAACAGCCAGGCAGTGTCTGAAAAGAGGTGGTTTTACTTTGGGACTGGGACTTTGAAGAGGTTGCTCGTGAGCTCTGTGTGTGTTGTCTGAGATCCCCAAGTCATACCCAGCCGAGGAGGGAGAAGGATTTGTGCTGAAACCTGCCTGCGTCTCTGCTCTCCAGCTCCACTCTCCCTTTCCCAGAGGCTGAAGGGAATTCCAGGAGATTCTCATGACTTTTTGCCACCTCTGTTCCCCCACTTTTCCCCCCTGACCCTGGCAGAGCCTCTGCTCCCTGATACCTGGTGTGGAAGCACTTCAGGCGCAGTCGGGAACTTTGTGCTTGTGACATCAGCAATAGCTCAGGCTGCTCTGGGGCCTTTAGTGTGGCAGGAGCTCTGTCAATGTCCTTGGAGTCAGCTTTATCCCCTGGCTGGGCTGGACAAGCCCGGGAGGCATCAACAGCACTGCAGTGATGTTCACTGAAATGTTTCCTTCTCTGCTGCTATTTCTGAGCTCCCTCAGAAAAAAAAAAAAAAAAAAAAAAAAAAAAAAAAAAAAAAAAAAAAAAAAAAAAAAAAAAAAAAAAAAAAAAAAAAAAAAAAAAAAAATTGCAAGAAAAGCAACTCTGATGTGTGTGGGGGAGTTTTAGTGCCCCCACAGCAGGAGAGCAGCAGTGAAGGCCACGTCAGGGCTTTCTGGTGTGTGCTTGCTGATGTAGATATCTCCATTTCTGCAGCTTTAGGTTGTGGAGAGAGGTTACCCTTTTCCTCTTGGGCACCTACCCCTCTGCTTGTGCCCCCCTGTCCCCTCCCATTCCCAAGTGCCAGCTCACAGAGAAGGTGCCACGTGCCACAGCACCCAGAGATGTCCCTCCCTTCTTCAGCGCCTCCATGCTGCGAGGAGACACCATTCAGCTCCCACCTTCCAGAACAAGGCCACCTGAAAATCCACAGGGAGGGGCTGGCAAAGGCAGCCCTGGTGTGACGGTGGCCACAGGGAGAGGAGGGACCCGAGGCTGGAGTTTCTGGCTGGGGTTTGGAGGGACACCTCTGGAGGTAAGGGCTGCCCGGAGCTGTGGTTCAGCTCAGCTCTGGTGGGCTCGTGGAGCTTGTAGCAAAGGTCGTGGAAACCTCTTCTGTTCCAGAGGCTAAAAGTGGAAGGAATGTTAAATCCCCCCAGTGGGAGGCTGAGAAGAATGAAACACACAAAGAGCTTCCGTGTGCAGCTGCAAAAATTACCTTCTGCTGCTTATTAATGACTCTGGCCGGGAGCTGGGGGAAGGTATGAGGTGGAAGTCGGTAGTACCAGCTGACCTCTTGTGTTTCCCTTCCCAGAGATGTTGAGTTAGCTGGGAAACACCACTCTGATGGCTTTGGGTGTCCCCTGGTGTCACTTTGGGCTGTGTGATGTGCAAGAGAGCAGTGCTGCATTGTTTTCTTCACGGTGCCGCTGCTCTCAGCACAGGCTGCAGGGGATCCTTCCCGAAGGATTTGTGTGTTTGAGGGGACGCTGAATAAGGGACCTCAGAAATTCTTGAGCTGAGGATAAGTGGGGTTGTCTAAGAGGGGGTTAAGGGGCACTCTCGGCTGGTTACTGCCCTTCTTAAGTTGTGACCACAGCTGGAGATGGGATATTGGAGCGCAGGGCAGGAACATCTCCCTCCAGGAGCTGACTTGGAGTGGATTGAGGGTTTGTACCCCTGGGTGCAGAAAATCCTGAACCCTTCTAATCTCACCCACCCCACCCTGCACAGGAACACCAGTACAGATGGGTTTGTCACCTCCGAGCTCCCTTAGGTCCCCCTGGAGCTGCCTGGAGGAGCTCCCCATCCCCTGGCTCATCCCGCTCCTCCGCGCCGGGGCTGTGCATCCTCCCTGACGTCAGCGCAGCATCCAGGAATCCCCTGCACGGAGCCGCAGCGGCTTCGCCCCTGTTTCTCGCAGCACGCATCACTCGGGAGCCCCCAGCGCCCGGCTGCAGGCACAGCATCCCCGGCTGCAGGCACAGCACCCCGGCTGCAGGCACATCACCCTGGCTGCAGGCACAGCATCCCCGGCTGCAGGCACAGCATCCCGGCTGCAGGCACATCACCCTGGCTGCAGGCACAGCATCCTGGCTGGCTGCAGGCACAGCATCCCGGCTGCAGGCACAGCATCCCGGCTGCAGGCACAGCATCCCGGCTGCAGGCACAGCATCCCGGCTGCAGGCACAGCATCCCGGCTGCAGGCACAGCATCCCGGCTGGCTGCAGGCACATCACTCCGGCTGCAGGCACATCACTCTGGCTGCAGGCACAGCATCCCGGCTGCAGGCACATCACCCTGGCTGCAGGCAAAACCCCCCGGACCCCCGCCCAGCACAGCCCCAAACCTCCACAGCCGACACACAGCCGGGCTATCCCGGTGTGATTCTTGAATGAGCAGCACCCCACGAGTGCAGGGGCAGGTTTAACACGAGCCTGCTCAGCGCCCTGTGCCCCTCTCCTCAGGATCACTCCGGGAGGGGACAGGCAGCAGAGCGGTGCGGTTTGTGTTCCAGCTCTGCCGCTGCTCCCGGTGCTTCCAAGTAAAAATAGCACTCCGGCATTCCGTAAATAACAGCTCTCTCCTCCGGGGCCCGGGGAGCCACGAGCACTTAGCGGGGGGATGGCAGGAGGATGGGGGTGTCTGCCTTGGGCCAGGGCCAGGAAGATGAGGAGGGCTCGGGGGGGAAATGGAAAGCCTGAAGCATCTGAGCTCCAGCTCTGCCGGTTTGCACCTTGTGCGCAGCCAGGGAAGCGCCAGACCCTGCTGGTGCGGGGCTGCGGGGGCTGGACATGGTCCTCCCCTCTGGGAAGGGGATTCCTGGTGTGCACAGCCAGCCAGCTCTGGGGTAGCAGATTCCTGGAGGAGAGGGGTAGCTCTGAAGCAGGCAGGTGTAGGGAGCGCCGTGGTAACACCATGGGAAGGGTTGCTCTGTCTGCCGTTTGCATTGCAGATCTGCCCGGCTCTGGGGGCTTCCTGCAGGTGGGAGCGAGGCAGAGTGGCCTGGCAGGCAGAGCAGGCTCTGTACCCCAGGGGAAGGGGCAGCCCTGGCTGACTGCATCACCTTCCTCTGCTCTCACACGTGCTCCAAACTGTTCCTAGAAACAAGGCTGGGCTGAAGCTTGGGAATAAGCTGAGCTTGTAAACAGGCAAAGCCCTCAGACAAGGGAATCATCCTCGAACAAACGACTTGGGAACCGTGGCATGTGACTTGGATCTCCAAATCCAGTTCAAATACTGAACCTGAATATCTCTTGCTCTTCCAGTTTCCTGTTGGCTCCGGGGTCTTTTTTTGCTTTCCTGGTGCAGCAGCTCGGCAGGGTGGCCGGAAAGGCTTGGGCAGCCCACCAAGGGCTCTGTTGGGCAGTGTTGTGCCAATCCTTAGGGCAGCCAAGGGCTCTGGTCCTTGCCCTGCTCCAGCTTCCTACCTGAACCCAGTCCTTGCATTTTTGTTTCCCTGGTTATAAACAGGGCTGGCAGTATCCACCTGCCACCCCAGCAGCCTTGAAAGCTCAACTCGTGCCTGTAAAAATATTGAATTACAGGGAAGGACGCTGCTAGGAAATGAAAAATGTCATTTTGTGTTCTGCAGCAGTTCTAGGGAAAGTGCCTACCCCCCTGTACAGTCCTTAATTGTTAAATCTTTGGGAGGAACTGGGCAAGACAGCCAAGCTACAGTGTGAGCACATCTATGGCTTGAGCAAAAAAAAGGGAATTTCCCTGCCATGTCTCTAAGCAGAGGCAGGAAATGCTTTTCTCTCAGCTTTCTCTTGCTGAAAAAGCAGATGCAGTTTCTTCTCGTTCAGGCTCTGGGTGAATCAGTGTGAGGGTAAGGAGAGGGCAGGCTGCTGGGGCAGCTCCTGATTTCTCTGCAGGTGGAGGTCTCACAGCCACAGAGCTGGGAGAAACACGGGTGCTCTTGGGCTGTGGGATCACAAAGGAAGCGAATCTCTGAGGCTGGAGCTTGCTCTGTTCTGCTGGTGTTTTACTTATCTCTGGATTTCCCAGCTCTGCTGAAATCCCTGCCTGCGTAGCAATGATTTAATTTCAGAAATCCCTCTGGATCCCAGCCAAATCCTGCCCTTAGGAGCACATATTAGCAGGGAGGGTTCAGTCTGGCTTTTGCCATGAGAGGTGCAGGAAGCTCGTTTCTCTCAGTGCTGAGGGACATCACTGAGCCAGCGTTGTGGCCCCAGCTTGTCCCTTCACTGGGTGCTGCATGGCCTTGCCAGGGGGTAAATCTGCAGTCTGGAAATGGGGGATTCTCTTCAGACATGGGTTGTAATTAGTTATTAATATTAAAAAGTTATTAATAGATTATTGAAGTTTCCAAATGCCATTATCTTTGATTGGATTTACCAGTAGATTGAAGGGTCAGGAAGGGGTCTCTGGAGCTCTGTGACAGCCGGGTTACAGCATGATGAGGACATAAAGGCTCATTTAAGGCTTGCAGGATCGTATCAAAAGGCGTCCAAAACTAATTCTGCCTTTTTGTCTTCTCCCAACTCCCTGAATCCCTTCCCCTGTGCTTGGACCCGGCAGAGCACGTTGGAAAGCACAGACCCTTCCGTGACCTCTGTCCCTCTGGTGCAGGGAACAGCTCATCCTGCACCTCCCAGGGACCCTCTTCCCTGGGTCACGGGTGGCCACAGCTCCTGATCTGTCCATGGCTGCGGAATGAATGCCGGGGAGGGGAGGAGAGGGGAGGAGAGGGAGAGTTTTGTGTTTTCTCCGAGACATAATGAGCTTTCTCTCGCCGCATGGGGCAGCGGAAGGAGCCTCGCATCACTAAATGTTCTCCGCTGTGTGCCTCATCTGGGGACTTGTTTGGAGGGAGGCTGAGAACACCCAGAGTGTTTCAGCCTTACAGAAGGGGCTCGTTCTGTTTCGACTTCTTTCACAAAGTGTACCTCGTACATAATTTCCTCTTTAACCTTCTTTTTCTCGCATCAAGGCAAGATCAAGGGTTACTTCTATAGCACAATAATATCAGCCATGGGCTGCATCAAAAGCTTCTCAGCCATAATAACTAAAGACATGTATACGTATATTTTAGCCATTAAGGAGAAAACCCTGCCAGAACGCATTATCTTATTTTGGGATGTAAAACTTTGAAGCACAAACTTAAGCTTCATAGTACTGCAAAATAACTCTCAGGGGACGGAAGGATTTCCACAACTAAATTAAACAACGGGCCATCCAGGCTACTTGCAAGGCTGCTGCCATGGCCAAAACTGGGTACTGTGCATAAAACATGAACTCTGCTTTGCAGCTTTAAATTGGTTCTTTCATTAACAGAGCAGCTCTGAGCCAGCCAGTGCCACACAACAGCGTGATCTATCCCTAAAGCGGGGAGGATTTATGGGAACTGAGTGCTGAACTCAAGGCAGCTCATCCATCACGTTTCGAGCACAAGCCAGTGGGCAGAGCACAGGACTGTAAATCTGGGAAATCACCGTGCCCTGATTTCCCTGCAAAGCGGGGTGGCAGCAGAGGTGTCAATTAGGAAACGCCAAAATCCAAGGAAGTCAGCAAGGAGCGCCCTGTGTGCACGTGCTGCTGGCTGTGTTCAGCACTCCAGGTTATCTGAAGGCGTGTGGTTAAAATTGCCCCTGGTTTTAGCCCCTGGGCAGGCAGTGGGGCTCCGTGGCTTTGCAGGGAAGCTGCTGCTCAGCATCCATGAGGGAATCTCAGCCCGGCATGCAGGGGCAGCACGTGATGTGGGAGAGCAGCAGCTCTGGAAGAGTGAGGCACTTAGGAGAGCAGCAAGCACGACGACGGCAGCAAAAGGCAATCAGAATATTGATTCTTTTTACATACAGATAAGCCTGGAGCTGTAACAAACCCAGGTTTCCCTAAAACTGCCGGAACATTGCTAGGCTGTTTATCTGGCTGGGAGACACAAAGGGATTTCAGATTAAAAAGGAGTTTCAAAGCATCAGGGCTTACCTCTGTATTGAAAACGTGTGGATCTGTACCAGGGTATGGATCATGCAGCCGCACAGATTCTGTAAATATGCATTGTCTGGCCGTGTGGGACAGATTTGTCCTCGGTGGAAGCGTGGGAAGCAGCAGAGCTGCTCTGGAGATGAATGTGCCCAATTACGAGTGATAAAAATCAGCCGTTGTTTGGGGCACAGAGCACGGTGCTGAGGGTTCAGCAGAGCAGGAATAAACACCATATAACAAACCTCAAACCCTTGCCCGCACAAGGAAATTCAGCTCTCTAATTGCTTTTTTTTCTTTTTCTCCCTTTTTCTTTTTTTTCTCTTTTTGTCCCAGACAGTGTAACTGAAGTCAAGACAGACATTTACGTGACGAGTTTCGGCCCTGTCTCGGACACAGACATGGTAGGTCGTCTCTCAGGGAGGGGTGGCTTCTCCTCAGCTGCTGTGGGTGTGTCCCACCCTCACCCCTGGGCAATGTGGGCAAAAGTGGGATTTTCCTAAGTGACAAGAGCTGGTGGTGTCTCATTTGCAGAGGTAGATAAGGTGCTTGGGCTTTTAGGAGCCAGTTGACAACTGGAGGTGCTCCTTGGGAAGAGGGGAGGATGCCGGAATCTGCTCTGGTTTGGTGGCGGTGTCAGAGAGAATGATTCACCATCAATCCATCCTTAGTGCCTGGACCGGAAGGGAGGCAAAAGAGAAAACGGAAAAACCATGGGCTGGTTGAGCTGTTTTGACACGTTCGGGGAAAATCATTAATGAAAAGGCCTGAGGTCTGAATTTCGGCTTGTATTCCCACAACAGTTTGTCTTCTAATTAAGACAGGACTGCGGAGCATAATTAATAGTGAGGTTTCTCAACAGCATTTCTTGCAGCTGGTATTCCACACGCACCCGGAGAGGGGTCGGCTGTGGGTGATTGCTCGAGAGTTCGGGGATGCCACGTGAGGACAGCTGTACATTCAAGCCCCTTGTGCATGCCCAGCCCCTGGGGTGAGCTGGTGCTGGCATGGCCCAGGCCAGCGGTGGGCAGTCCGTGCCACGGAGGGAGCCCCTTTTGGGGAAGGAGCCCGTTTCGGGGAGGGAGCAGCTTGTCACTGGCTAGGCTGGGCTGGAGCAGCGTCCTATGGCTCTCACAGCCCATCCAGAGCTGCAAGGGTTGAATTTTCTGGCACGGCCTGAACATCTCTTCAGCTGTCCCACAGCAGTCCTGGGCTGGCAAGCAGAGGAGCTGGGGGAGAATAAAAAATCTCTGCGTTTCACGGAGTTGCTCACTCCATCGCTCAAACCCGTGTTGCCTTGGGAAGACCACTCCCTCCAGGGTAAGAAGTTAAGTTGATGTCAGTGTAATCAAGATTATGAACCTCATCTGAGTTCTCCCTCTCTCTCTCCTGCTTTCCTACCACAGCAGAGACCCATAATATATTCAGCAATGGTAGCCCTTGGGGAGTATCTGATAATTACTTCCAAGGTGGAGCATATTTGATTAAGGGAGTGTGTATAATGAACTGTGAAGAAAAAAAATATGAGGTATTGAAAAGAGGAAGGTATTCTCTGCAATGTGATTTGACAAAATGAATTTAAAATTAGGAAGACAGTTAAGGAATAATAAATTATTTCCCCTCCGCGCGCTTTCGTTCCGTGTATTTTAAAAATGCATAGCGAATGTGGTTTGGCTCTGCCGCTAAAAAGCAAGGGAGAGAAACCCCATCTCCTCGGGAAGCATGGGGAGAGCCTGCTCTGGGGCTTCCTTTCATCTCGGGAGCGGGGAAATCCCTCCTTCCCCACGGGCATCCGGCATCCCCCCGCTCCCACAGCCGCTCCTGGAATTGCGTGCTGGAGGAGAGGCAGGTAAAGCTGCCGTGGGAGGCGGGGGAGAGCACCTGCTTACCGAGCGTGGAGGAGGAGGAGGAGGAGGAGGAGGAGGAGGAGGAGGAGGAGGAGGAGGAGGAGGAGGAGGAGGAGGAGGACATGGAGACCTTCTCACTGAAGTGCTCCAAGGGACTCCCAGTCCCTGTTCGGGTTTGGAGAGCAGAGCCTGATCGGACCTGACGCGTGCCCCAATCTTCGGGACTGAGCTCTTGCGATTTGCCTCGGTCCCAGGGAAGTTATACGAAGGAAAACAAAAATTCAAGAGGATTTTCTTTTTTTTGTTTCATGGATGGGCTCTGGGGACAGAGTCAGTCTCAATGTTTTCAGTCACTTCTGTAGGCAGAGAAAAGCAGAACACAGAACCAAGTGTGCTCCTTGGAAGGGGTGAGTTGGGAATAAAGCTTTTATGGAAAGAAGCACAAAAAAGAGAGAAAGATTCTTAACATGAGTTTTCTTCAGGAATGATTCCTAAGCATTAAAGAAGATAAGCAGGGCCTTGGAAGTCATTAAAATAGTTTTGTTTCTTTGTCTGACACTTTTTTAAATGGAAACAGGGAAGGAGAGAGCTCTTCTCTTGATAAAGGCTTTTCCCAAATGTCCTGGGACTGCACACAGGCTCATTTCTTTGGGTTTATCCCAAGAAATAAAGTATTGGAGATCACTTCCATGAAAGAGCAAAATACCTTGCACAGGGCAGAGCCCATGAGAATGTAGAATTTCTCTTTCCTTCCCCAGCCAAGACCCAGAAGTTTCATGTCTGAGCAGGGGTGTCTCCATGGCCAGGCAGCAGGGATGGATTTATTTACTGAGACGCCTCCACTCAGCTGCCATCTGCTGCAAAACCTGTAGGAATTTCTCCGTCCTGTAGGAAAGTGATGCACAGCAGTTTCTAAGCGCTGCTGAGGAGTGCTGCAGGAAAGAAATCACTCACAATGATAAGTTTAGTGGGTCCTGCAGCCTCCAGGAAGGCATACATAAAGACTACGAGTCTGCAGCTGCAGGGGGAAGGCAGAATAGTTGGGACAGACAGGTTTTCCAAAGACCCCTCTGCCTCTAGAAGTGGTTTCTGAATTTTGTATTCACTGAGTGAGGAGCTGGCCTTGGCTGCAGGGTTTCAAAGAAGTGACTTCTAACTGCCCCAGCTGGAATTTGGCCTAGGAAATGGATCTCTACGCTGGCAGAAAGAAGAGGAAAAAGAAAAAAGGAAGAAAAGGGAAATAAAACATGAAAAAGATGACAAAAGAAAGTCACAGGATCTTACAGTGCAAGTCTGTGAAATCTTCGATTGAATGATTTTCTAAAGGTGGCCTGGGGAACAAAATAACATTAAGACACTGTCACGCAAGTTTATTTCCTTTTTTTTTTCTTCTTCTTTGTTTTTATGAGCAGGGATAAAATTCCCAGCATCCTGGCCAGATTCCCTCTCCAGATTCTTTATTTTTGCCTTCTAAAATGCCCGTGTAGCTGCACACAGTGGCCTTCCTCCCCTGAAACATCCGGATAGAGGCAGTGGTGCAGCAGGGCTGTCCCGGCTCTGGCCACCGTGGGCTGTGCTGCAGCCTCTCTGCAGCGCTCAGAAACGCTGCCACACACATTTTGACACCACAGGTAAGTCATTATCCAAAATGTGCTGGATCCCATCTCTCTTGCTTCTTGTTGCACCACACTTCGTGTCACCCAAGGTGTGCCAAAACCCGGGTTGCTCTACGACCAACGACGCCGTCTCTTGAGAGAAACACGACTCATTTTTCTCTCCTCTCTCCCCAAAGGAATACACCATCGATGTCTTTTTCCGGCAGTCCTGGAGAGACGAAAGGCTGAAGTTTGACGGCCCCATGAAAATCCTTCCCCTGAACAACCTGCTGGCCAGTAAGATCTGGACTCCTGACACTTTCTTCCACAACGGGAAGAAATCTGTTGCCCACAACATGACGACCCCCAACAAGCTGCTGCGCCTGGTGGACAACGGCACCCTCCTGTACACCATGAGGTGAGGCTGGCTGTCCTGCCAGGGAATCCCAGGCCCCTCTGAACATCCAGGCACCTCAGGGCGCATCACAGCAGGCTTCCACTAACTCTTGTTACTCTAACTTGCTGCTTTCCATGCTCTCCTTGTTTCCTACCCACGGACCATCACTGGCACATTTTTACAGGTAGATTTCCCCTCATCATTCAGATTGATTTTTTTTTTTGTTTTTTTTTTTTTCTTTTATGTGCCGAGGTAGAAGTGCTGGGATCTGTAGTTAGTGAGGTTGATGTGCCACCTGGCTTAATTTTCTTCCTGACCTGTGATGGGACATGAAGCGGGTACGCGATGTTGGTATGGGAACATTAGGCTGGGAGAATTTGTTATTCTCCAGCGGCCTGAGAACAGATCTAAATTTGTTCAGCATGTTAGAGCAGGACCATTTCACGCAGCTAATGAGACCAAACTTGCTTGTGACAACAATGGGGGTTTTTTTTCCTCACTTTGTGGAATAATAAAAATCCAAATCTATGTGATCGATGCACATCATTAGGGAGAAAACCCAACAAACAGCTAATTAAAAACTGTGATTTGGAGAAGCCAGGGTTGCAGGAGCCATAGGTTGTAAATGAAACAACAAGCTGCTGATAAATGCACAAGAAAGGTATTGAGTTGGTTTTGGCAAGGTGTAAATCTTCCTTTTAAAAAATTATTTTCTCTGCCTCCCCCTCCAATCCAATCCTAACTAATAACAGGCTTCATTGTGGATTCTGTGTGCTGAGATGCTGCACTTTCACCTCTGTTTTTGAGGACCAGGCAGGATTTCATCTCTTCATAGTTAAACTGGCTGTGAATCTACATGGTGTCAGCAAGTTTCACAGCCTACATTGATAAACAATGCCTTGCTTTTGTGCAGCAGTTCTCAAATATGAGCTAATCCTGCCGGTGCCCTGGGGGTTTAGGTCTCCACACATCAGTGATCTCACATTAAGGCAGATGGGGTAAATGAAGGGAAAAGCCCAACTTGACTTAAGGGCTCTGTTCTGCTCCCAGCTCTCTGACCTGCGAGCAGACAACTCACCCTCCCCACACTTTATATCATTGTCTGTCTGTAAAGTACTACAGGAGCTGCTGGCATAAGACAGGGGAAAAAAAAAAAAAAAGACAAAAAAAAAAGACTCAATTTCAGAGCTTTTAAATCATTTCGCTACTTCTTTATTCAGCAAACAGCCATTAGCTTCAGCAAGTTTTGTGTGACTAAGAAAGTATTGGATTTATTTTTCCATTCAGGGCTGGGCAGGTGCCAGGATGGCAGCAGCATCATGAGACTCTTGGGAATGAGCTTCTGGAAGAAAAGAGAGTCTTGGGATTTTTTAAAATAAACTCAAACCATCCTTCAGTTTAGCTGTCGGCTGAGGAATTGGGGAATGAAGGAATTTCTCTTACATGTGCTCTGTCCCCCTTAAATTCACCCCCAAGGCTTTGTCAGAGGCCAAGAGCCCACTCGGAGGCTGAGGCTGGATATGAGACCTTTTGTCATGTTTTGAATTGCACAGAAGCAGGAGCTCTTGTACACAGAGATCTTTTCTTTACCCAGCCCAGCTGGGGCTCCGGGCAGCACGTCCTGGAGCTAGTCTTGTGCTTAGAGCTGGCCAGATGACCACAGCGCGCTGGGACTAAGCAGGACGCCTCTAGGATGGCAGTTCAACACATCCAGGGTGGGATGTCTGTCCTGGAGCACCTGATGATTCCCTTTCATCCTCTTGGTGCTGCTCAGGACCACCAGGGTCTCTTTTGGGTGGGCTGTCAGAAAGGGAGATGCAAGGGCACAGAGTGCAGGGCCAGGACCAAGCCTCAGGCTCAGCCACCAAACCCCACCTGGCTTTGGCACTCCAAGGCACTCCCACCTCAATTCCCCTGTCAAATGATGGTGGTGGTTCCACCCTCCCCTCTTAACTGCTTTGAAACCTCCTCCCAGGGGAGGGCTGGAGGGAGCCTCTTGTTTTCTGTCCAAGGGATGCATCTGCTGTCCTCCCCCATGCCCAGGGACGTGCCTGTGTGTCCTGCTAAAAGGAAGGAGCAGGACTCTGGAGCCAAACTCACACAGCTGGCATCCAGCCAAGTGCAAATACCAAAGGGGTGTCCTGCTGGCTGGGGAGAGACTTTGGGCTTCCACCAGATTTCCAGCACCGCCCCAAGGTGATCCCTTGCAGGCTCTGTCTAGATTGGTACCTGGCCATGCAGTTTGACCCCTGAGAATATCCTGCTCCTTTCCCTTGTACCAGCCAACATCCTTGAGGGATCAGCTCTGCTGATGTGCAATTAGAGGCACGTCTCTTGCTGTTTATCCTGCTGGGAAAGCCAACTTCTCTTAGTCAAGGCTTACGGTTATAGATGAAGCTGCTCTGGTGGAACAGCGAGTCTGACACATGCATCCAGCAAAATTACACCTGTGTGACAATATTTATAGCTCTTGGAGAGAGCCTCTTTATCACTGACCTGAGCTCCCAGGAGCTGCACGGCAGCTGTAGCTGAGCATCCAGAGATTTCCTCCTGCATTCTCCTCGTGGATCAGTGCAATGTCACAGTGCACACCCCTGACCACCGACAGGCCTGGGCACCTGGGCCACAAAACAACCTTTGTGACCCCTGCCCTGAGCTGCATTTCTCTGCCCCCCAGGATTACTGATCCCTCTGCATCTTCCCTGCCTCAGAGGGCACGGGAGTGCAGTTTTATTATGTAGCCCTGCCTCTGCAGTCTCTTTTTGTGGAGCTCCTACTCGATCCAAGCAGTTCATAAAAGCCCAGCTATGGTCTCCAAACACTGGTGTCGGACCTGAGTGCAACAGCCTGGGAATTGTGCATGGATTTACATAAGGAAGGGACAAAAGCTCAGCTGCTGCAACCATCTCTGGATGTGCTCTCTTGGAGAGAGATTGTGTGGGGCACACAGATAATGTCCTGGTTCTTCCCAGCCTTGAAGCATATAAAAATAGTGAAAGTTTAATGCTGTGCTGATGGCATTCAGCTTTGTGAATCAAGGCTTTAAAAAGCTCTTCTGCTCTTAACGGAGCCTGTCAGAACGGCGTGTTGAGGCTTTGTGGTTATTGTCAGAGTGGTTCCCAGACAGTATGTGCTCAAGTTATGCACTTGGAGGAGGTTTTCTTTACCTGTCAGGCTGACACATTCACTGCATGCCCCAAGACTGCCTCAAGAGCCTGTGCTGCTGAAGACAACGTGCAGTGCTTGGAAGGAGGGTCTGCAAACCCCCAGGGTGGGGCAGAGCAGGAGGGAGAGCTGAGCCCAGGACAGGTCACAGGACCTGGTGTGCCACACTCAGGGCTTTGGCCTTTTGAAATCACAGAGCTTTGCAGTGTCTCTCCCTCAGCAAAGGCTCCGGGTGTCTTTACTGGCTGGGGTTTTTTTAGCCCCCCCAGGCAAGTTGTGATGGCTCCAGGCTTTGCAGCAGCCTCCCCCTGTGCAGGGACAGCCCGGCATCCAGCTCTCCTGGGCTGTCTGTGTGCGTCCCACGGCAGGGCTTGTCCCAGAAAGCATCACACAAGGAGCCGAGCAGAGCAGAGCTTGGCTGGCTGATAAAAACACGAGCAGGCAACAAGATGAGGTTTGCTCCAACTTTTCTCCGCCGGAGCAGATCCAAGGACAAAAATGATCTGTTTTCCAGGCTTGGCTTTGTGCGGGAAGAGTTTTTTAAGGAAACTGTCCCAGGAGGGAGAAATCTTCAGAGAACACCTTATCTCTCTGCATTTCTGCCATCATGGGCTGAAATCTCCAGGGGCTGGGGGAGGATGGAAAGTGAAATCAGTGCTTCCAGATCCAGCACAAGGATCCTAGAAGCAATTTGGCTTTCAAGCTCAAACCCCGGCAATTAAACCTAACCTAGATTCTCCCACAGCCTAAACCGTAAACACTGCTCGGCCTGGCTGTGGTTATTAATGAACCTCCTGGAGAAGAAATCAGGACAAAACTCCAGCAGCATCCCTGGCATAAACAAAGCCAACCCTGCCGTGCAGGGTGCTGTCATGTTTTTGTAGCGCTCTCACCACCGAGGGATTATTACATTTGCGTCCCAGAAATTGGACTGAGAGATCCTGGCTCATCCTGCAGCTGCACGCAGGTAACGACAGGGGCTCTAATGACACATCAAAGGCTTTGCTAAGCTCCTGGTAACCATGAGAACGCAGCTGAAGAGGTTTGTTATCCCGTCAGCCCTGGCAGAGGTGTGTTTGGCCTGATTCACGCTTCTCGCCGTTGCGCTGGCGCAGTTCAAAAGGCTTCCCGTGACTTTAAAAGAGGGAGAAAAACACGGTTCCTGTCCTGGATGTTCCACTTTCGGTGCCATTGTGCCAGCAAAGTGAAGAGAAAACACGAGGGGTTTGGGGCTTGGCTTCAAGACAGTTCTGCATAAGTTGCTGCAGGCGCCTGGGACAGATGAGCCAAAGGCTACAGCTGCTGGCTGATGTGATTTCTGGCAGCTTGGCTGTTTTTCACCTGCTCTTTAAGCTTTCTAAGGACATTTCAGGGCTCCTGGATGTGCACAGCCCATCAGGGCAACGAAGCAAAGCGCAGTGGCTCTCTGGCCATCAGCTCGCTTGCACAGGATGAGGGGCACAGAGGAGAATTTCTGCAAAAGACACTTTAATCCAAATGCTGCAGAGGCTGTGGTAATTGTCTGGGAGGGGAGAGACATTCCTTGTGGTTTGACATTTTGACATTTCATGTGTTACCTGTGAACCTGCTGACCTGTGGCTGGCTGAGGCTGCTGAACCGGACTCATCTCGCTGGAACGATGCGACTTTTCCTTTTTTTAATTTCATTTCGGGAGACTTGAAAGCTCCTTCAGCTGTAGGTGGAGAAGCAGCAGATTAGGTCGCTTTTTCAGTGGTATGTTGATGGATTTATTGTTTTATTGCTTGCTGGCTCAGCTAGTAAAACGGGTTTTAGATTTAAAATGCAACTGCTGCATTCCCAGACATCGAGGGAGACATCCAGCATCCATGTAAAGTTGTCTCCTTCCCTCAACAACACTCCTTCTTGCTGGCCGTGGAGAGAGCTGGAGGGTTTGGCCAAGGCCACTCTCTGCTGCTGTCCTGGTCCACTCTGAGGCTCTTCCTGACTGCTCTAAACAGCACAAACCCACCGGACCCACAACCTGCAGTCCTTGGGTGATCCAGCCTTGTTCAGAGCGGCTGATGACCACAGCCAACGCCTGCAGACAACACAGGGGATGGAAAAGGCTTCTCTGGGTTTTTCGGGGTGAGTTCAGGATGCATCAGAATGAGGGCACTGGTCAGAGATGAGGTCCTTTGGAAAAGCCAGCTTTGGGAACTCCCAGCTAAGAGCCTTTTGAAGGAATAAAGCAATGAGCTAAGCAGATGTAAAAAACAGGAAGGTAAAAAGGAAAATTCTGGTGTGGGCTGCTGAGGGAGACAGGGGAAATGCCTCAACATTTCCCTGACACAAGTGGCAGTGACAAAATGAGAAGCAAAAAGTCCATTGCAGTTGGAGAAGGTACAGAAAGAATGGAAGACTAAGATCTGTGAGAATGTGCTTGACAAGCTTGCCAGCCATGAGCTCCCTGAGTGGATTTTGAGCTGGCTGAAGAGAGCATCACAAAAGAAACAGAACAGGAAGAGCAAAGCAGTCAAGTCCACACCAAGCTGCCAGGTTTTTATACCTCCTTCCTGAAATGCGTATTGGAAAAGAGAGGCATCAGAGCAAATGAGCAATTTGTTCACGGCGGCCTTTGAGCGTCCAGGAGAAAATAATTACAACACTGTGCTTGTAGGCTTGTCAAAATCGCTGTCAGTCTTCAGTGAGTCTTGACTGAAGTCTAAAGGTCAGGGGCCTTCTCCTTCTCTTTCATGTAAAGCAGGTGCATTCAGTGCAGTGATGAAGAAGAGACCATCAAGCCAGAGAGAGTGCTTTGTCTCCAAGAATTTTCTTTGGGCACACAGTGGTTCTTGGCTTGGCTGAGAAAGCCAGCCTGCAGCCAGATGTGAGGTAAGCAGGACAGTCAGGTTTCCATGGGCATGGATTCAGAAAGGACTGGCACACTCACTGCAGGCCAGCTCCTTGGTCTCTGCTGCACTGAATCGCCAAATGTCCCCAAAGACTTGAAGATCTGAGGGGTTGTGTCCTGCTCTGAGTGCTGCTGGGGCTCCAGAGAGTTTGGGCCACCCAGCTCTGCCCCACCAAAGTTATGGCAACTCTCCTCCTCCGCCTCTTCATTTAACTCCTCTGCTCTCTCTCCTGGGGTTGCCAGCTTTCCTAAACCCCCTGGGAGCTGCAGCTGGGGCTGGATGTGGGTCTGAAATCCCAGGGTTCTTTTCCTCAGCTGGCAGAGCAGAGCTCAGGGTGATGGGGAGGGTCCAGTGCAGCAGCCGTGCGGGGTTTGCTGCCTTGGGCCCCGTGTGTGGGTGTCCCCTCTCACAGCACCAGTGCCACATGCAGCCCCTGCCACCGCAGCGGTGCCACCCCTGCCACCTCACAGCCACCCTGCTTTGCTTCCTCCACAGGGGTATTTACAACAGTTTGTGAAGGGTTTGCTTTTGGCCACTGAATTTTATTATGCCAAATTTTTTTAAAAAATTCCAGTCCTTTTTTTTTTTTTTTTTAATAGAAGCATTTAAGGTTTGTTCACCTAAAAGATAAAACCCTTTATTTTTATTTAATATCCTTTTTTTTTTTTTTCTTTTTTTTTTTTTTTTTCTTTGCTTTTAGCAAACAAAACCAAAGCCTCTATTTTTCCAGGGCTTATTTTGCGTTTGACGAAGCCTCAGTATTTCCTGTGGAGAATAACTTAGCTGGACATTTTTCCAGCCGAAGGAAAATACCTCAACAGAAGCTTCTCGACCTGAGTTTTGCCCAAGCCACCTTCAGGCTGTGCAGTTGCCCTTTGCATCCACATGTTGCTCCTGCCACGGTTTGTTTGCTGTTTTGCTGAGCCATCAGAAGTGAGGGGGGTTTTTTCCCCTACAAATTGTTCCGTCAGAGAAGATCATTTTAGACATCTCCTGGGACGTTGTCTCTCCTGGCTGCACGCTTTGCAGTACTCCAGGAAGGAACACGAGCTCCCTTTTTTAGAGCCCTTTAGAATGGATCCTTTCATGCCTGGCCTCATATTCTGCTTTCATGGCTGTGCCTCCCTCACAAAGCTGCTTCCTGATGAGGTATCCTACCGGGATTTGGGGGGTTTGGAAAGCACAGGTTGTCCTGCACACACCCAGGATGTTCCAGTTTTTCTCCCACCAGGATGTTCAGGATTTGGGGGGTTTGGAAAGCACAGGTCATCCTGCACATCCCCAGGATGTTCCAGTTTTTCTCCCACCAGGATGTTCGGGATTTGGGGGGTTTGGAAAGCACAGGTCATCCTGCACACCCCCAGGATGTTCCAGTTTTTCTCCCACCAGGATGTTTGGGATTTGGGGGGTTTGGAAAGCACAGGTCGTCCTGCACACCCCCAGGATGTTCCAGTTTTTCTCCCACCAGGATGTTCGGGATTTGGGGGGTTTGGAAAGCAAGGTCGTCCTGCACAGCCCCAGGATGTTCCAGTTTTTCTCCCACCAGGATGTTCAGGATTTGGGGGGTTTGGAAAGCACAGGTCATCCTGCACATCCCCAGGCAGCCCCAGGATATTCCATTTTTTCTCCTAGCAGGATGTTCTCCAGCATTCTCCCCAGCGAGGGAGGAGCCGGGGCAGGTGGGATGAGTGTCCCACATGGGCTGGGGCTGTGGTGTCCTGGTGGTTTCGTGGGTCTACACTTTGTCATCCCTCAGCTCCTGGCAGGCCCCGGGAGCCCCTGGAGCCCTTCACTCTGCTCTCCAGCGTGCTCCACGAGCTGTGCCCTGGCCCCAGGAGCTCTGTTCACAGCACACAAGCACACACGAGCCCTGGGCTCTGGAAAAGGTGCCAGATGTTTGTCTTTCTGTCCTCTCCACAGCTGGGGGCCTCCTGCACAGACCAGCTGCAGGAGGCTGTGGCACAAGGTCCAGGCTGTCCCTGAGCAGCCCCTGCGGTACAATCTTGGTTGTCATGAGCCCCACCGAGCTGTATCAGTCACTGAGGGTGCGCAGCGCTTCTCAGAATGGCTCAGTAATAATAATGAGACGGCTGATCAGGTGGGCTTTGAAAAGCAGAAGGTTTTAATTAAAGAGAAAATAGCAAACGGTGCAAATCAAAACAGGAGCCGTGCACAGACACAGGGGGGCCCCTTTACACCGGGCTGAGACACCCCGAAAAGCACCCAGGGGCTTTGTGCTCGTTCTTAAATGTACAACTATCAGGGAAGGCTTTTTTGGGAAAACTGCTCAGCAGGAACAGCTACAGGCTTTGAGAAACACCTCAAAGATCCAACCGGTGCCCCTGTGCCGGCCCACGGTGAGAGAGACACAGAAAGTTCTGGGTTTTCCCCCTTAAAAAACCTGAAACTCTCCTCCCTAATATTGAAAACATGCACTTGGCTGTGAGGATACAATGCAGCACCCCTGTGCTTTGTCCTGCAGGCTGACCATCCACGCCGAGTGCCCCATGCACCTGGAGGACTTCCCAATGGACGTGCACGCCTGCCCCCTGAAATTTGGGAGCTGTAAGTAACCCCAGCAGCCTCTGCAAGGAGGTGGCACGGAGCTGAAGAGCAGCCCTTCGCGTGGCTGGTGCCACACAGTATTTTAGTTACAGTAATATTCATCCTTGCTAATGATAACGGGACCAAAATTTTTTTCTGGTGTCTCATGTGCGCGATTCCTACCACCACCGAGTGAGTCTGTGCTCAGTTCAGGCTTAGAGGATGGGTTAGACACCCATGGTTTCGCTGTAAATTGATTTAGGAAGTAGCCAGGTGGGGATCAGTCTCTCCTCCCAGCTAACGAGGGACAGGACGAGAGGAAATGACCTCAAGTTGTGCCAAGGGACGTTTAGATTGGATTTTAGGAAAAAATTTTTCAGGGTAAGGGTGGTCAAGCATTTGAACAGGCAGTTCAGGGAAGTGGTGGAGTCACCATCCCTCAAAGTGTTCAAAAAACACTTTTGTAGTTTGGGCACTTGGCTTAACATGGGTTAATTGCTGGGCTGGATAATCTTAGAGGTCTTTTCTAACATTAAGAACTATAAATCTGAGCTGTGCTTTTCCTCCATCACAAGGGGATGCCGGGAGACAGATTTGGGACAGCAGTGGTGGCCCATCCTGCCAGCCTGTGGAGAGCCTCCGATACCTGGTTCCTCTGGCTCCATGCTCCAGTGGAGCTCACAAACCCCTGGCCCCTCTCCAGCCTGTCAGGCGGGCTGCTCTCAAGTGAAAGGCCTGGAAACTCTGGGAATCTCAGCCCCAGCAGCCAAGGGTCCTGCTTTAGGGAAGATTTGCAGCCTGCTGGTGGGTTGAAAGCTGCTCCCAGCCCCGCAGACTTGCAGCTGCTCAGCTGCTTGGGCTCCCCAGAGGAGTTCCCTTATCTCTCCCATATGCAGGTTAAATTTCATTTGGTTTTGTTCCTAAAATGAGTGGGAGCCAAACCCCGAGACCCTGGTTCACCACGATGTGAAAATAAATATCCTAGTCTGGCTCTGCCTGGAATTTTTCCCAGCACCACTTTTAGTCTGTTTTTGTGTTAGATGAGAGAGTTTCCCACCTCCAGCTAGAGAATGAACCCAGAGAAACCCCAGCCTTCCTAAACTGACACTTCCTTCCTACAGCCGTTTGGGAGCTAACTGAGGACAAAGTTGAAGGGTTTGATTGGCAGGAGAAGAAATCATATTTATCATGTGCATCTGCACTTCTGCCTCATGACAAACTGTACCCATGAAAGAGGATTATTCGGAAATACTAAAATAAAGCTATTTCTTAGGCAGCATCTAATTAAATGTAGAAGTCGTTGCCACAAGTCATCACTGAGGCCAGTAAAATAGCAAGCCTTAGAGAGGGATGAATTATTAATGTTAATTGACCTTGTGAGGAGGGATATCAAATCTCATACCTCAGGCCTAAACTCTGGGATTATGACAAGGCTTGCAGGAAGGCAGATTACTCCACATCTAATTGCTTATAATGTTTCTTGGTGAGGAAAAGAGATTAATGTGTGCATTTCTGCTGGAACGCCCTTTGGGGTTATTTTTTTACTGATCTGACCTCTGAATGATGAGAGTTTTGAGACAAGGAGCTCAGAAAGCTGCCCCCGGTTAACATTAATGTGACTCTTTCCAAAGCACACACGCAGCATCCGAGCTCACCTCTCCTGTGCTGGAGTGGGATTAAACCAGTGTTTTCACTAAAAAGCCATCGACAGCTGGAAGCTGCTCATTTTCAAGCAGCCTGAAGTGGGTCAGGTTTGCAATCAGAAGGACAATGCCCGTGCCAGAGCTGTGCTGCTCGGGGGATGCTGAGTTTGCCTCACAGACCATTTTCTGCCCATCCCCACAGGCGGCTCAGCAGCGGCCTTCTGTCCCCGAGGGGGCAAGGCAGAGAATTTGCAGGACAATTAAGGGCACCGAGCATTCCAGAGAGCTTCAGCTGCCCACCTGCATCATCCCTCGGGACAAGTGCAGTGAAGGGATGGCTTTGCCTGTCCCCCTGCTCCCTGGGAGACGAACGTGCACTGCAGAGAGCAGCTCCTAAGCCATCACAGGACGTTTGTACAGCAGCTGTCTGACACTGGGGGAGCAGGAGACGTTGCTGAATTCACCAGCTCCTCTAAATGTCCACGAGCTGTCCCTGTTTGGATTGGATTTTGCATTGCAAACGAGGCGTTGAGCAGAGAGGCAGCAGCTGCCTGGCATTAAACCTGCTCCAAGCACCCATGCCACGCCTGTGTGACATCAGACACCCTTCTGTCCCAGACTACCAGATATACAGACAACTGAATTAGCAGGAATGATGGCAATGGAACTGTGGAAAAGTCCCTTTGGCAGTGTAGTGTAGAGCAGGAGGTGTTGCCCCTCAGGTGGAAGAGCAGCTCTCTGCAGAGCTCTGGAGGAGGATGGAGAGCTCCAGAAGCATGCGGAGGGCTGGAAGGAGGGGTTGGAAAAGCAGAGTGTTGCACACGGGGTGAGAGGCGCCAGCCTGCGTCAGAAGGGCTTAGGCAGCGCTCTGGCCTGCTGAGAAATGTTGGCTGATCATCAAAACCAGTCCCAAAGCTTTGCACAGCCCCTGCTTAACACTGAACAGGTTTGCCAAAACCCACGGTGCAGGGGTAACGGTGGTTGTTTCAGAAAGATCACAGAAATCACAGGTTTTGCCAGGTCACAATCTTCCGCAAAGCAGGAGCTGAGATGTTTCTCTAGTAGGCCTGATACTTTGACCTGACCCCAGCCAAAGAATTCCTTCAGGTCTTCACCAGGAGAAGGTGGTGGGTAAAAATGAACTGAATGGTTTACTGAACTTGGTTCTTGCTTAAAAAGCTGGTGCATGGTTGGTAAGGACAGGAATTTTGGGCATTATGGGGAGAAACAGCTCCTAGCAGAGTCTGGAGAGACTCAATTTTTGGATAACCACCGGACTGGAAAAACCAAGAGCACTCTTGAGAGAGGGACTGGCTGTGGGGACAGAGCAGGGGCTCAGTCACAAACAGGGAAAAAGCATTTAGGTGTGAGAGGACACCACCTCCAAATCCTAGAGCCTTGGTTGCTGTTGAGTGAGGGTAAAGACTTTTAACTTTTTAACCGAAAATTTAGCCCCATTTGCATTCAGCTTTAGCTGCCAGCTGCTGCCAGCAGGATTTTCCCTGTCCCTGGCATGGCAGGGCTGTGGCTGCCCTGCTGCCCCAGCGTCCTGCTGGCCTGGATGCCTTCCCGTGTCATCCCTGCTTGGAGCCAGCCCTTGCAGAGTCAGCACGTCGCAGGGACAGCCTGTCTCTCAGTGACAGAGCTCTGCCCCTCTCCAGCTCCCTTCCAAAAACCCCAGCTCGCTCCTGCTCGTTTGATTTAACAGTTGTTGATCTGCCTTGGTCTCTGGCCATGCTTGGCTGTGCTCAGCCATGTGGCTCTGAGCGATGCGCAGCAGAGATTAATTTGGCTACAGGCTAATTTTGGTATGTTTTAGGTCAGGCAGGAGAACAGACCTCGTTCTTCTCCCTCCCTCCTCTGCAGATGCCTACACAAAGACGGAGGTGATCTACACCTGGACCCTGGGGAAGGATAAATCTGTGGAAGTGGCCAAGGGTGGATCCCGCCTGAACCAGTATGACCTGCTGGGCCATGTGGTTGGGACGGAGATGGTTCGATCCAGCACAGGTATTTGTGGGACCACGGTGCGGGCTGAGCTCCTCCTGGGATCAGATGGACCCGTGGGCTTGGAATGTCGCAATTTGGAATAATTACAGGGGCAGTCCAGGACCGCAGCATTTCCTAAGCCGGGAGAATACGGCTGGTGACATCTCCAGTGGTCACCAAGAGGCAGTAAAGGGTTTGGTTTTCAGTGGTTTCCACTGAAAGTGCCTTACTGCCCACGGTCTTTAGGAGGACTGATCTCAAGCATCTCAAAATGATCTGCTGTGTGGAAAATTTGCCCTGCCTTGTCCAGCTGGTTTGTGGTGCTCATTTGTCTTGGATTCCTTTCCAACCCCTCAGGAAAGTGCTGCAGGCAGGGGAGGCGAAGGCAACATAATGTTCAGTGTGATTTTCACTGCATCTGCTTGCACAAATATTATCATAACTAATAGAAGATTATCCCAAACAAATGTTTCCTCTGATTAATGACCAATATTAATCATCTTTCTCTCCCATCTGCTGCTCCTCCCTTCCCCTCTGAATCCAGGTACCGATGGCTTCTGTTATCTCATGTGTGTCTCTCATGTTTTTTTTTATTTTTCCTTTTATTTTTTCCCTCTGTATGCACCAGTAGTTCTCTCATTTGAGGATATTTCCTCTCTGGTGCACTTGATTTTAATAGTGTCTGTCTGTAACAACTCATTTCACCTCCCTTGGGGAAATGTGGGGAGCCCAGGGAACTAAATGTCATAATATCTGGCCCATCTCTCTACTTAAGTTGTAGTAAAACGTACAGATGAATAACCTGGAGTGGTAAGAAAGCTGCTAAAGGCCCCTGTGTGTAATGATTTAGCAGAGCCACACTCACAACATAAAGGCACAGTAATCCAACAAAATACCCAAAGCTTTGGGGGGTGGGAAGAGGATGTTGAGGGGAAAACAGGGCCAGCTGCCTCTTCAGTTCACAGGTGAGACCTTCAGCAACAGAACTCGCCTTGAGTTTTGAGATGGTGACAGTGAGGGAAGGTGGGATATCTTCAGGACTGTCGGAGAAAATAAAATCCTGTGTCCTGTAATCCTGTTAAAGCACCCTTAGGGTGTCTCCAGGCTTAAGGGATCTTCCCCACAGCGTGGCTCCCTGGGATGGGAACAGGGTCAGGAGAGACCCCCAGGGACCCCTTGTGCCTCAGGCAAAACAGTAAAAGATTTTATTGCCCAGTTGTTGTCACCGGTTTGCCTTTGTCCCACACCCGTTTTGGGGTGAATTACAGAAGACTCCGAGAAGAATTCTGAAAGGACAGATGTGATGTGAAATCCCCCTGTGCTGTGCTGGGGCACACACCCAGCATGGCACAGCAGCTGCGAGTGCCTGCTGCACCCCTGCACCCCTCCTTCCCACCGAAATCCCGCTGAAAAACTGGGAAGTTTGCTCAGGGCAGATCTCTGGGGTGGCCAGCTGGCCCCGGGCTGGGGAGCTCCGTGGCTCAGCATCCCTCCCTGGCTGTCTCTGCAGGGGAATACGTCGTCATGACCACGCACTTCCACCTCAAGAGGAAGATCGGGTACTTTGTGATCCAGACCTACCTGCCCTGCATCATGACTGTCATCCTGTCCCAGGTCTCCTTCTGGCTCAACAGGGAGTCCGTCCCTGCCCGCACGGTTTTTGGTGAGTCTGGGGGCACGGGGCATTGTTGCTACAGGACACGTAAAGAATAATACTCACACAGCCAAGCTTAGAGCAAAAAGAAGGGAAGTTTATTTACTTGACTTTGCTTATATAGGTTCTGGACAATGACCAGGGATTGGAGAATAAGGTTGACACCTCTCCACCCCACTGGCCAGACTAGAAGTCCATCAATTGCCCCTCCTCAGAGAGGAATGCGAAAACAATCACCGTGTTTGTGTTACAATCCGTGAGAGGACTCCGCTACAAAAATGTAAACAGCCAGAAGGCTGAAAGAATATGGCAACAGGACATCTTCTCAGGATGGGGGGAAAGGGAAATAGGGAGGGAAATACACTGAGCATCAGAGCTGGTCTTTGCCAGGCCCTGACCAGCATTTCTAAGCTGCTGGCCATTCCCCAGGATAGCTTTCAGTGTCCTCCCAGTGAGCCTGCTCCCCCCTAAATCACTGCAAAAATACTCCTGGCCATGTCTCTGCTACAAGCCAAGCCGTAAATATTAACAGTAATCAAGGTATTGATCATCTAATTATATGCGTTTGGCTGTGTCTGCTTATCTGTGTTGGCTTTAGAGCTGAGCAGAGCCTAGGAACATGGGGAGCCATTTAAAGCTCTACCTTTGAAATTGCTAACGTGCCCCTGGTCACAGCTCCGCATAACAAGTTCCTGGGCTGAGGCAGCATAACTGCATGGTGAATATAGTGTTATTATTACCTTCAGCTGCTTTCAGATCCTCTCACCGAAGCAAAGTGCCAGCCTGGCACTGCATATATATTAATAGCTTTTACAAGCATTTAATAACAGAATTGCTTTGTGCTTTCCTGTCAAGACCTTTAGTTCAGGATCTACACAGGCACGCTCCCAGGGCAGGTGTGATGCTGCAGGATTTGTATATCCTGGAAGTAACACTGCCCAGCAGATTCCACTTAACAGAGAGGATATTGGACAAAAATCCCCAAGCAGAGAGGGGATATGTGCTATCGTATGTGATTCCCTCCTGTGTTATCCTGAGAATTGCAGTGAAATAAGTTTCCTCAAGCAGCAGCTCAGATCGAGCAGGCAAGAGCTGACTGAAAAATTAAAACCTACCTGTGTGACAAATGTCTTTGCTCCCAAATTGCCTTGCTTTCCTATTAAGAAAATAATGAGAACTCCAATTGTTTATTCCTTTTTTTTTTTTCCCTGCCCCTTAGAAAGTATTGTCAATGATATTGAATTGAAACTCTTAAATTACCAGGAGTATGGCTTAAGGGAACTGAAAATTAGTCAATATTTTTATAATGTTTTTAATGCATTTTTAATTGAAAAGCACATTATTGGGGAAAATGGATGGTAATGGTTGCTAGCTTTAATGAAAAAAGCTTTAAAAGACATTTCGCAACAGATCATTTGTTTAAGATAAATCATTGTGACATTTGTTCTGGCAGCTTGGGCCGCTGACAGCAGGACCCAGGATCCCAGGTGTCCATCCCTGCAGCTCACAAGACACTGTTTCTAAAAGCCTGAGAGAGCTGTGCTGGATGAGTGGCCAGTTTCTGACCCTCCCCGAGGTTCACCACCATCTAACTGCTCTTTCCACTGTTATTTTATTATTTTAATTTTGTTGCAAAACAGCTAGAGGCTTCTCCGTGACGTATTCCACAAGAGCTGGGTGTAGCATCATGCACCTCACCCTGCCAACAGACGAGGAATGCAGTGCAGGTGTCTCCCTGGGAGCTAGGACTCTTATGGAGGGCAGAGGTCCCGTCACTGGAGCTTGGGGAAGGTTAATCTCATCCTCAGGAAGATGTTTGCCATTGATTGTACTCAAAACTGAACCAGAATAATTCCCTGAGCAAGCTGAAGCTGGATTTGAGCATGGGCTGGAAGAACTGTTGTTCAGAGCAGCTGTGGCTGCCCCATCCCTGGAAGTGTCCAAGGCCAGGCTGGAGGGAACTTTATTAGTGAAAAGTGTCCCTGCTTGTGGCAGGAGGTGGAGCCACATGGTCTCCAAGGTCCTTTCCAGCCCAGGCCATCCTGGGATCTTATGATTCTGTGAACCTGACCTCCCGTCAGCCTGGCCTGTTCTGGTATTCCATGAGTTGCACTAAGGACTAGTTCTGGGTACGATTCCCTTAATTACAGTGGGAATGTGGCTCAGGAGGTGGCTCCTACTATTACATGAAGGGAATGTGTCTTGGTTTGGAAAGACAGGTGTCTGCCTGGGAAAGCCAGAGCTTCCCTTGGAACGGAGAATGTAAACTCCCTCCCTCTGAATTATTATAATTTTGAAATTCAGGGGCTTTCAGGCAAAGATTTGGAATAGGAATAACGGTTCTTTACTAGGAATATTAAAAATAAAAATGTAGTAGTATAAAAAAAAGCAAACAAACAAAAAAAAGAAAACCTTGACAGAATCAGAACACAGCCTGACACGCTGTTGGTCAGGGTGTTGGAGCAGCCCAATCCAGTCCTCCTGCAGTGCCAGGTGTGGTTCTGTTGGAGCAGAGATGATCCTGTAGAAGCTCCAGTGGTGCTGAGATGGGTCCGGGGTTCCTCTGGCAATCCAGTGCACACAGCCTGTGCTGCTGATCCCAATGCCAGCTGTGATCCAGCTGGGAATGCCGGGCTCCTCCCCTGGGTGCAGCATCTCCCCATGGATGAGGGAATTGTCTCAGCCCTGCAGTGAGCCTGGATGGGCCAGGAACAGCAGAGATCCCTGCAGGGAGGATGGGTCCTGGAGGGGATAAAGAACACTGCTCGCCTGGTTTAACAGCTTCCCAGTGACAGAACACACCCATCCCCTCCAGACCAGAGTTATCAGGATTGGGTCATGGAAGAGATAAAGAAAACCCCTCCCCAAACGGTTTCAACAGCTGGCAGTAGAATACAGACTTTTGGCTACATCTTGCATGTTAACCCGAGACAGAGTGGCAGCTCTTTGGGGAGAAATGGGTACGAGTGCATGCTCTCACCCCGCCCCTGCGCCCTGCTGTGCCCCCACAGGTGTCACCACGGTGCTCACCATGACCACACTAAGCATCAGCGCCAGAAACTCGTTACCCAAAGTGGCGTACGCGACGGCCATGGACTGGTTCATAGCCGTCTGTTATGCCTTTGTGTTTTCTGCGCTGATCGAGTTCGCCACCGTCAACTACTTCACCAAGCGCAGCTGGGCCTGGGACGGCAAGAAGGTGCTGGAGGCCCAGGAGATGAAGGTCAGCCGAGGCTGGGAGGGAGGGGGTGGGGAAGAAACGCTGCACGAGGGAGCTGTGCCCGGCACAGCAGTGGGTAACGTGCAGCCCCGCAGCACTCGGGAGGCTGGATGTTACTCACTGCCTTCCCAGCCCAGGTCCTGACTGCAGCGGTTCTTGAGGGCTGGTGGGAATGGCCTGGGGCTGGTCGGTGTGCTTAGCTGGAGGGAAACACCCAGGCATGGCTGCTGGCTCTCCCCTCTGTCCTCTGTAGGGCCGTTTGCCGGGGGGAACACGGGGGCATCCGTGCTTTGGGTTTGCTCCGCTGGTGGTCTTGTGTCTCCTTCCTTTTCTCTCCAACCCAAACCCCAACCCTCCCAAACCAACAAACCAACCCAACTCAGCCCTCCAACCCCATTCCTCGTTGCTAGCATGCCAAAAAACCCAAACATGCCCCAGGACACCCGCTGAGCCCTGTCCCCTGGCCAGCACTGCTAAGTGGTGCCACCGCCCACAGCTGCCAGCAGCTGCTGCTCCGTGAGCCTGGGCACTGAGGGTGGGGAGCAGCAATCCCAAACGCCAGCTGGCAACAGATTAATGCCTGGCATCACCCACATTTTCCCTCCCCATTCGGGGTCAGCCTCTCTGGCAACTTCATCTTGACAGGCTCCGCTACCCCTGCTCGTGCCCCCCTCCCTCTGAACTGATTTAATCTTGGCTGCGCAGAGAAATCGCTTACTGTAGCATGCTGCTCCTTGTTTGTATTTATTGAATCAATTTGGAAATCAGCTTTGTCCTTGCTCTTGGTTCTGGAGCCTTTATATTTCTCTCCTTTGCATTTTAATGTGTTGTTGGAAATTGTTGTGGGGCTGTATGTTAAACACCTGACAGAATTGCAGCAACTTTTGGGAAGACAGCAGCCAGTCATCTCTCTGGTGTGGAGGTCAAAGAAGGTGAACAGAGCCGTCACTGGGTGTTGGATGCCTCTCTCTTGTCTTTCTTGGACTCTGTCTATCTGTTTGCTTTTGCAGCTGTGGTCTGAGCAACAGACTCATGGCAGAAGGCGTCCAGAGGGGGTCAGGTGATGGCCTTCCACTTGCACCACGAACAGCGATGCTAACCTGGCCTCTAGAGATGAGAGAAGCCTTTCCTGAGTCATTGGCTTGAGTGAAGAGTCAGGGCAGGTCCTCAAAGCCCTTCCAGGGACGGGCAAATCAGCACAAAGTCAGGATTCACACAGCCTTGGGCAATTATGTGAACTGGGCGGAAAAAGCAGGAAAGGCTCAAAAGCTGCAGTTTATCTTAGAAGCAGCGTGTTCCTCAATTTAGTCACTGACCCAGCGCTGCAAGACTAACAGTGCTGAAACAATAGGGTAAGAGCTCACAGAATGTTCCTGCACATGATAATCAAACAAGAAAACAAAGCAGGACCGGGAATGTTTCAGAGGGGGAGCTCTCCGTGCCTTTGCTGCAGTTGGCATCAGCCTGGAGAATCAGGAAGGGCTCCAAATTTGTGGATGCTTTTTCGAGCTATCTCTGATCTTTACTGAAGAAGCAAACCCACTCCCAGTCTCTGCAGCTCAGAGAGCTCCCTGAAGAGTGATGGGCTTTCAGGGAGCTCAGGAATACGATGTGTCAACATATTTGCTTTTCATCTTTATTCCAATGAGTATTTCCAAGCAGTGAATTTGCTACGCAACGGAGGTGCCTCATTGGCTCAGCTCCTGCCTTTAATTAGCTCCTCTTGAAACAATTGACAAGCCAGGTGGTTGAAACCACACAAGGAAGAAGAGGCAGAAGAATAACTTCGGCATTTTAAAGCGTTTGTATCAAGAGTGAAACTGCCAGTGGCGAGGCTGAGCCCTGGTCTCTGGAGGTCCTTCTCCCCAGCCAAAAGTAATGTTCTTTATTGGTGTGATGGCAAGGATCCTCACTCCAGGTTTGACTGCATGAACATGAAAAAAAAAAATCCCTGTAGGCAGCAGCAATGCTTCCCATCCCACTTGGACAAAATCACTGCCGTGGAAAAGCTGCTGGTTGCTGACAGACTCCCCCAGTGTGTTTATTCTTTTGTTTGTTTGTTTTCTCCTCAGCCAAACCCTTAGTTTAGATGGGATCACCTGGGTTTTTTCAGGTAGAATCTAAAATGCTGGGCTGATCTTGGTGAATTGCTGGTCTCTGCATCATGAAATCTTGTGGCTGTAGCCACAGTTGGTTCTAGCTGGGAGCTGCTCTGCACATTCTCTGCAGTTCTCTAGTGAAAAGCAGGCAGGTATCACCATAGAGGTCACTAAAAACTCCCTTTAGCCTGCACTCTGATAAGGTTTGATTAGTGTTTCTTGGACCCAAAGATTTTTCAGGCCTTTCCAGCCTGTCATCAGTAATTGCTAACGTAGATGAAAAGTTTATTTTCTTTTTGTATGATGAAGTGGCCGCAACCAGCCTAGAGGTGCAGATCAAATTGGAGAGAGGTGTCTGGGTCTGAAGAGGAAAACTTGTCAGGAAAGGAAAGGAAAGGAAAGGTGATTTTTAAAAATAAAACATCATCAGGAGGAAGGTGTGAGATGGCAGAGAGGTGTGAGATGAGTGAGAGGCCAAAGAGATTGAAAGATGAATGGGTTCAGTAGCCAGCAAAGCTCCCAATCTCCAGCAACCTCCAAATACCTTGTTAAAAGGATCCACTGCAGGACAGAAGTGTCTGGACACAGAGATCCATCCACCGTCCCAGCCACAAGAATGGCAACCTCTGGAGCCAACAAAAGGTCATTTCTTGAGGGGTTGTGACAGTGAGGATCCAAAGAGAGAACAAGCAACGGTGACTTTGCTGCTGGGAAACTGCAAGGATGACATTTACCAGTGAGTTTACCACAAAAAGTGTTGTCTGTTCCTCAGGATGGAAGGTGCTTGGGATTTGTGGAAGACACCTAAATCCACTTCTGCCTGTAATGCCTTGTCTGTGCATAAAACCTGACCTAGCTCTGTATCTGCGCCTGAATGACGTTGACCTGAAATTCAAACACATAAATACAGGACATGCTTTGGATGGAGCAGTAATCCTGGATCTTTAGTTTTGCCATAAGACAATAGTTCTTCAGTGCATGGTGAGGTTAGGTCCAGGCTTTTAATGTACTTTTTACTGAGAAAAACATACATGAGGTGCCTTTTCTACTGGCTGGGTAAAGCCTGGCTTTTTGTTCCACCCACTCTTCAGCACTTCTCAAGTTTGTCCTTTGATCCAGCTTCCTTGGGAATCGTTTTTCCTTTTCCTTTGTTTCTTTCCGTTTGTGACATCTTTGCTACAATCCAAGAGGAACTAGAACCAACCTTGACCAGGCTGAAGTCTTTAGGGCTCAGGATGGTTCAGGCCCTTCTCTTTTTTGTCTGCCTCGATATGGTCAATATGTTTTTGCTGGGACTTTCCCTTGCTGGCCATGCTTGCAGCCCATGTGTCCTTTGTTCCTTGCACTTGCTGTCTCCATGATTTCCATGAGCATCTCGGAGGTCTTTTCCAACCTAATGGGTTCTGTGATGACGCTGCAAGTGATTTATGTCCTCAGCACCTTCAGTACAGCCCATGAATCATTCTCCTGCAGCATTTCACCCTCTCTCTCTCATCGCTGTGTGGTGTGTTGGGCTGATCATTTAATCCATCCAACCATCCAGCCTCGCTGTCTGGTGATCCAGGGAGCGTGAGATCACTGGGATCAGCCCCATGTAATCTGAATTATCGAGTCTCTGGCACGCTGCAGGAGGAACTTTGGCTTGGTGTGGGGAAGGAATGATCTCTTTGCTGCAACAGCAGCTGCAGTTTCTGGGCTTTGAGTTGTGGGATACAGGTGTGTCAGAGACTGGAGCTGCTCGGGGGTAATTAAAGTGACTTTCCTCTAGAAAGGCAAATACTTGGATTTCCCGAGTTCTGCAGATACTGGTGACTTTTCAGAGTTGCCTCTCAGAGTCATAGCTCTTCCAGTCCAAATTTTCTCCTGCCAAGGGGCAGGTACAGAGAACTAAATCCCAAGCAAATCGTAGACAGAAGCAGTGGTTCCCACAATTTAGATGTTCAGGTATTAATTCTTCAGCAGAGAGGCTCAAAGACAAGAATATTTAGCAAAAACTACTATTATTTTGCAGTGTGTGTGTTGCTGAACAACTTGTCAGACTGCACTGTCTAGGGAACAGGTTTATCTCCACACCAGATTTTACAGCTTTTCCCTCAGGAGTGCAGCACGGGGACATCTTTGTGCAGCAACTCAATCTCCCCGTGCCTCAATGGGCCCGTAAGTGCAGGAGTTGCTTTGCAAAAGAGATGTTTTAAATAGGACAAGTTTTCCAAGCAAATGTGGGGGGTTCCTCCTGTTTATCCACTCTTTCCTTCTGTTTCAGGAGGATGTGGAATTACTCACAGATGAAGGTGCAGCGTGAGGGCTGGGGGCTACTTTGCAGCTGACAGCAACAAGCACAATTTGCTTTGTTTGATTGTCAGAATCTTGCCTTAAACATTTATTTCTAAAGCAGAACCCAGCAAACAGGCTGAGCCACTTCTTCCGACATCTCAGTGGCAGCGCACAGGGAGAGCAGAGGCGTGCCTTGGTGTAGCAGTGTGGGTGTTCTGGGTGCTCCCAGCTCTGACCAGGGCGAGGGCTCCATGGGCAGCTGGGAAAAGGCCCTGGCTGAAGGTTCCCAAACCTCTGCTCTACCTCAACAGCCTGATCTGAGGTCCAGGGAAGCCCAAATTAATGCCTGGGGGCTCTGGATCACGGCGAGCCGCTGTCACCACCCACAGCACCCAGATATGCCTGGCTTTACTCCGTTTCAGGTGTATTCATATGGATCCACTTTCCAAACTCTGGGGCAGGGAAGCTCTCCAGGTTGAAAATGTCACGTCACTTGTATTCATCTTATTCCTCTAATGAATAACATGGCTGATTAATGCTAAGATAATCACAGTGCGCTGCCAATTACGTCCTGCGAACAACAATCTGTTTTTCATTTCGGTGCTGATTATTAATTATTTTATTGCCTCCTGTAGCTGCGTTAATAAGTAATCACACTTAAGCATATTTAAATGTTTTAATAGGTGAAGCATCCTTTAGCCCTTTACTTGCTTTTTGTCAGTTTTTTTAGCAGGAAAAGTTCATCTGCCGTGCAGAGGGAACACGCTAACATGGCTCTAATGACTGCAGAATCAGACTCAGTTAATTGTTAAAGACCATAAGATACTATGAATATGGTCCAAACAGTGGTTTAGTCTGGTCTGGAGTCTGAAAACATCTAGACTTCCTCCTAACAAGTTAATTTCTGTAATTGCTGGCATTATTACCAGGCTGCCTGGCTGTGGTGTTATTGGAGAGGGGTTTAAAGATTGCACAGAAGTCTGCTTTTAGTGTCCCTCTGAAAAATCACTGTGGAAAATTCATTTCCTAAGCTAACCAGGACTATCCATGGTGACTGTAGGCACACTTAAGATGGAAGTACAGCGCTGAGAGCCAAAGCCCTGGGACCATCTCTGCAGAGCAGAGGCTGGGCAGATCTGTCCCTTCCAGCTCCCGGTGCTGCCCAGTTCCCAGGGCAGTGTGAGGACAGGGACGGGTCCTGCTGGCTGCCCTCATAAAAACATTCCTGACCATGCCCAGCAGCCCTGGGAGATGCCTGGGTGAGCCTCACCTTGTGCTTCAGTTGCTTTTGAACGGAAAAAGTCATCCAAGGGCACACCTTGTTCTGAGTTTAGAGACCAGAGTCGCACAGTGAGGCACTGCTGTGCCTGGTGCTGGCTCTTGCTGTGGCAGGGGGCACCCCTGGGGTACCTGGGTGCGGATTTCACCCAGTGGCCTTCTCCTTCTGGGCTCGGGTTGCTTTATACAACACAGAGCAGCTGGTCTCAGGTCTCTGGCAGCAGCAGGAAGATCCCCAGAGCGGTGGCAACACCTGTCATGCTGCCCTAAGTGCATCTTCCTGCCCGCCCCTCCTCGTGAAGCCCTGAGCTGTCTGTCTGCAGCGTTCACCCTCATCCCCCAGCGCATCACATCTGACACTCAAGGGCCTCTCTCGCCATTCCCTCTGCATTTTGTCCTCACTGCAGCACAGATGCTGTAACCCCCAGAGCTCTGTGGGAGGGATTCCCTCCCCTCCCGTGATTTTCAGCATCCCTGGGGTATGAAGGCAGGAGGAAAGGCTTCCCTCTGCCCTGCAGTGCTGTGTTGAGCATTCCAGAAATCCTGGTTGGTGAGAACGCCTTCCATCTGTTCTTTATCTTGCCTGGGCGAGTCGTGAGGTGCTCTGAAGGGTTCCAGAAGCAATTTGAACATCATTTTGTTAAACTGTAAGGTGTTCCTGCGAGGAACTCAGGGCATTGAAATACGGTGCAGAAACACTGCAGTGCCGTTGCCCACGTGTTCTTAACATGGCTTTTTTTGCCGCCAAAAAATAAAATCGAGCTGTGATCCTGTGTGCTGCGTCCTCCTCTCACCTGACCCAGGAAGCAGCCAGCCAAGCAGAAAATCCAGTTCCCCCCCAAGGATGACCGCACGGGGTGTCATTCCTTTTTGCCATTCTTCCTTCACAAGGTTCATCCCTCCCTCCTCGGCCTCCCGCTCCTCACACCTTTCTCCACCTCCTCACCCGGACGAGCAGGTAAAACCCCGAGGACAGAACGTTCCCCGTGCCGTTCTCTGCCGCTTCACCTCTGTTTGTTTGTTTGTTTGTTTGTTTGTCTGTTCGTTTTCCCTTCCGCCTCCCCTAGAAAAAGGAGCCGGTGGCGCTGGCCAAGAAAACCAACAACACCTACAACATCGTCGGCACCACCTACGCCCTGAACATGGCCAAGGAGCCCGGCCTGCCCACCATCTCCAAGAGCGCTGCCGTCACTGCCACCGCCGCCAGCGTGCCCCCCAAGATGCCCCGCCTGGAGGAGAAGCTCCCCGAGAGCAAGAAGACCTACAACAGCGTCAGCAAGGTAGACAAGATGTCCCGCATCGTCTTCCCAGTCCTCTTTGCCATTTTCAACTTGGTCTACTGGGCCACCTATGTGAACCGGGAGTCAGCTATCAAGGGAATGATCCCCAAACAATAGAACCGGTCACACAAACCTTCCATCAGTGAGCATCATCCCAGCAGGAATTCTCCAGGGCTTTCTTCTTTTCTTGTTTGGTTCAATTATTATTGTTCATTTGGTATTATTATTATTATTATTATTATTATTATTATTATTATTATGTCACTCTTTTATAATGTAAACGAAACTGTGATTTTAATTTCATCCCATATATACTTTGGTTTCCTTTACTTTGGTGATGAAAGCTAAAAAAAAAAAAAAAAAAAAAAAATTAAGGGATCATAACAAGTTGTGCCTCTAACATCTTACGTCTGCTGTCACCCATCTGACCAAGTCACCCTGTGCTGCCATCTCTCCTCTGCCACCTCCTGTGGTCTCCATGCCTCTGCCATTTCATGCTGTCCCCAGGGGCTCCTCCTCCTCTGTGATGGGCTGCCCTAGCATAGGGGATGCTCCTGGACACCCGGGCTGCGGGATGTGTCCATCACTCAGCCGGGCTCCTCTTCAGTGCCTGGCACTTTGACCTGAGCTGGTCACCTGCAGGGATGAGGGAGCAGCCTGGCATGGGCCAGCTTGTGGCCCAGTGCCTGCTGGAGCAAAACAACCACTGCTGTGGTCCCCAGAGCCATGGCAGGGGTGGCAGCATCTTGTAGCTATCACAGATCTTCCTCTCTGTCTTCACCAAACCCAGCTGGGTTTGTCTCTCTGGACAAGAAAGGTGGGAAAGGTCCTGTCTGGCTGGAATCCTGCGCTCTTGGGGCAGTTCATGTTAGCAGGAAGTGTGGCTCCGGCCAGAGAAATCGTTTTTCTTAGTCAGGAAGTCCAGACAGAAGCTTTACAGAGCCTTGGAGGAGATGGCAGCAGTGAGGGCTGCTCTCAGCCTGAGGACTGGACAGCACAGAGTTCCTGTTCAGATGGGTGATCTAGCACTTTCCCTTATGGCCCCATCCACTTATCCTTCTTAGCAGATCCTCTTTGTCCCAGACCCTTCTTCCAGCTTCCCCTTCATCCTCCCCTGGCTGCTCAGCAGCCCTCATTGGTGTCTCAGTGCTCACAGGTGGATTTAGGCAGGGAAGCTCCCTCCCTCCTGGGGAAGGCTCATGGTTCATCCCTGCTGCAGTGCGGGATGTTCCCTGTGGGACCTGCCATGGGGATGAGGCAGGGGACAGGGGATCCCCCAGCCTCTGCCTGCCCCTGGTGAGCTGGTGCATCCTCAGCACCTTGGGAAAGCAGCAGAAGGGGCTCTGGAAGAGCAGGGTGACACTGCTGTCCCACAGAGCCACGTGAGCCCGGTGCCATCCCACAAAGCACCTGAGGCAAGACCCGGTCCAACACTGCACACTCTTCCAAGGAAAGCCCTCCGGGTTTTTCTCCCTTCCTGAGCACCACAGTGGAGCCAAACCCATGTTCGTCCCTTTCCCAGCAGCAGCACAAAGCGGTGACATCCGAGCCATCCATCCATGGGCACGCTGCCCTCCCACACGGGGGGACATCCTGCGCCTGATGATTCCTTGGGGCAGCACAGTCCTGCTGCCACAGAGGGGTGCACCCTCTTTTCCTTCGGCCTCCCTCTGACCCCCTGGCTGCCCCCCAGAGCTGTCCCCAGCGCGTTTTGGTCTCCTGCAGCCAAGCCGAGGCCCCAGCGCCCTGGGGGTGATGCCTTCAGCATTGGTTTGAGCTGTGCCAGGCTTAGCTTGCCCCTGCCCGTGCAGGAGCAGGGCTGAGCACAAGGCACAGGATTTGCCCCACCTGGAATATCCATGGCAGCGTCAGGAAGGAGTGAGGAAGCCCAGGGCAGTGTGTCCTGCAGCGTGGGTGGCACTGGAGCACGTCCTGCCTGTCCCTCACCGATCTCACTGGCTCAACAGCAGAGCAGTCACTCCCCTTGCCCACAGCTGAGATTTTTGGAGAGGAGTTTGGAGATGTTTAGCCCAGTCCCAGGGCGCTGAGTCCACAAGTACATCCACATGGCTGGCAACATCGGGAAGGAGGAACCAGACCCCCCCCCCCCCAAGCTGCTGCTGAGGAAACCAGCTCTTTCCTCATCCTCTCTCACAGCATCTGCCCCCCAAACCATGTAATTTCTACAGTGCCTTTCATCCCCAAGTGGGTGGGAAGACCCAGGAGCTCTCCCTCTCTGCTGCAGCATCGGGGTGGGGGAGCAGAGGGGAGGGTGCCCCATCTCCAGCAGGGCAGGGAGGACATCCTGGCTTCTTTGGCACCTGGTTCTGCCTGTTGGGGCTCCTGCTGCTGCTGCAGCCACCCCACTATGACACCCCAGCTGCTCCATCCCTGCCTCGATGTGTCCCCAAGCCCCTGGCCCCCGAGGCAGCCCCACATTGCCTCCAGCAGTGAGTTCCCCTCCTGCCACCCCTCTGCTCCCTGGGCTCTCCAGTGGGAAGGGCTACAGCTGTCTGTTTTGGAAACATTTTCCTAAATGAGCTAGATGAAGAGTGTCTCATAAAACATTCATGTCACCATAACACTCAGGCCTAAGTGAATGGAATAGAAACCCCACAACAAGCAAAACCGACACAATAAAATGGTCACAAAGAGTATGTTGTGTTTACTAATGGAATTACAGCAAGTTTAAATACTGCACCCAGCGACTTAGCTGACTTAGCTGGCCCTGCTGGTCTCCTCTGCTAGCCAGGGAATTCCCCAAAATCCCTTTTACCCCAAGAGCCATGTCGCTGTCTGTCAGTGCCGGCTTTGTAGAGCTCTCCATAAATCATCAGCTCTTACCATCAGCAGCCCAAGCACCCTGGGGCTGCCTCTGCTGCCTGCCCAGGCCTGGTGGGCTCAGTGCAGTGGGGTGATTCTCAGGAGAGGGGCTGAGCCTCCCTGAAGTGCTGGGCACAGCACTGGGGCTGCTCCTGAGCCTCCTCCCTCCCTTCCTGCGGTGACCCAATGACTCTGGCTGAGCAGGTGAATCCCTGCCTGTCCCTCCCCGCCATCCTCCCCTCTTGCACCTCCCCAGGACGCTGCCCTCTGCTCTGGCTTGCCCCTGACACCCATCTGCTGGCTCTTCCAGAAGCGTTGCCTGATCAGGGCTGCCTTCCTGTGCCTGTGTGAGCACGCCTCGAAAGCCAAGTCTATTCCGAACCAAAGCCTGGCACGGGCTCCGAGACCCCTTGCCAGCTGGAAGCAGAAATAGCGGCATCCTTTGGTTAAAGACAACAAACCAAACAGGATTTCTAGTTTGGCTTCCAAGCAGGAAAGCGTTTCGGGAAGATAGTTATAAATAAGTGGTTTAACATCTCCTGCCAGCAGACATCACAGAGAAGATAATGTTCTTTTTTCGTAAAACTGTCAGTGACTCAAATTTGGACTTTTCCTTCCCAGTTAACACGAGGCTGTTGATGGGGGCTTCTTCTAAGTGCTTTGCCAGGCCAGAGCTGTTCTAGCACCAATTACTGGAGTTTTAGGCTGGCTGTGATAGCATATAAGGGTTCCATTTTTACAGCTGATCCGTATAGAAATGTATCTGTGTGTGACCCCTGATAATCTAACCCAGTGCTGTGCAGAGAGTGGGCACTGTGAACCTCAAGACTCCAGTATTTTTTTTTCTTCTGGCAAGGCCCAAACTTCCCTGACTTGATGAGAACCTCCCAGGCAGGAATTGGAAGCGTTTGAGGGTGACCAAAGTGCTCTGTTGGTCTGCAGTCGTGTTTGGCAGCTGGAGAACTCACGGCACAGCCCCAGCCCGCAGCTGCATTCCTGCTGGAAATGTCATTTTGGCACTGGTAGCTCGCCCCTTCCCTCTTCTGAAGCTGCACGTGGCAGCAGAGAGCACGGCCTGGGGAGGCAGGGACGGCTCCTCTGGGGTCCCTCAGCAGGCAGGGAGGGCAGCACATGGTCACTGAGAGCTCCCCTTCCGTGTCAGCACAGAGAACATCCCTCGGACAGGAGAGGCCTGGGGCAGAGGTGGTCCCTCGCTGCCACCTGTTCTCCCAAGGACTGATGAAGTTACCCTCACAGAACGTCTTGAAAACTTCCCAAACATCACCCAGCGGAGCTGTGACACTCCAGACTGAGCTTTCCTGCTCTGCTTTGTGCACCCATCTCAGCCGAAGCACAGTCCCCTCTGAGCTGTCCCGGTCCCTGCCAGCTCAGTGGCACTGGCAGGGCTCTGCTTTGTTTGCTGCAGGACATCCCAGTGCGAGCAGACCCCAGGCTCGGTGTCCCCAGGCACAAGATTGTCCCCAGCCTGTCCCTGCTAGCCCATCCTACAGACACCAGGTGCACCCATTTCTCATCCTTGATTTCTTCTGTGCGTGTCTCGGACTCCTTTCGGCCGTCCCTTGGGGAGGATTCCATCTCACCCCAGGAAAAGGGATTCTCCCGGTGCAGGTCACCTCTGGGAGGAAGAGCCTCTGTTCTGCTGAGAACCTCTCTGTGACCTTCAGAACCCTGGGGCTGCTGCCCAGGGGCAGGGAGGAGATCCCAGGGGATGGAGGGGAGCTCTGCAGCACAGAGGGTGCTCTCCCAGCGGCCTTTCCTTGGGAAGGGATTGTCAGGGATGTGCTCCCCGCTCACGTTCTTGGTCCTGGGAGTGGTGGAGAGCTGGGCTGGGGCTCTCACAGCACAGTGTCAGGCCAGCCCCTACTCCAGGCCCTCTCCCCCAAAATTTTACCCCTCCCTGGGGCCACACTTCAGCCCACCCCATCAGACACCTTGTGTGGATTTTGCAGACTGTAGGGAAACATTTCCTTGACTCCTGTTGATGTTGGGGAGGGCGGATTGCTGGAAACATAAACGCTCTATTAATATTAAGGCAGGAAGAAAAAAAACATCCAAGCAACTCACCAATCCTCTCCATATCAAGCTAAACTACTTCTGAAGGTAGTTTTGGCAAGAGGCCACAGCACAGATGAGACTGATGGCTTCCAGGTATAAATATTTACTGTTTGACCTTGTTATTGTTCCATCAGCCAAAGGTTTTTTCCTGTTTTTATATATATACATGCGTGTGTGTGTATATTTATGCTCAAAACCCCTTTTCATCTAAACGTCAAACCTTTTTGTCTCTGAAAGATAGAATGGCCACTTTTAATTATTTCACTTCCCTCTCATTCTCTTTGCTGAACCTTCTAGAGTGAGGTGAACCCTCTCTGCTGGGCTTTGGGAGGCTCGGGGAACAAAGGGAGCAAGGGAGAGGAGCCTCTCCCCACTCCAGGGGCTCAGTGCAGCCTTGGTGCGTGGAGCAAGGTCACTGCTGGCACTGCTGACCAATATCTTTGAGGAAAACTCAGTCCCCAGCCTCACAGCTGCTCCAACACTGCCCTTGTCCTGCTCTGGGCATGGGGATGTTCCTGAGACAGCTTTGTAACAGCTGAGTGCTACCAGCAATTGGTCCTCACCCCATTGCACAGCCAGGGAATGTGGGGTGTGGGGTTCCCACCCTCACTCTGCTTCAGGAGGGAGCACAAACCCTGGTGGGACCCACCCTGGCTGTCCCTGGCCAGAGGAACACGCTGGCCTCTCCTGCCCAGCTCAGGGGAGTGCTGGCACTTGGCCTCTGCTGGCTGCTGGTCCAGGTGGGACGCAGGGAATCCTGACGGTGTGATCGCTGTGAGAGGTGTCACAGTGATCACTGCAGGAGGTTTTACAGTGATCACTGCAGGAGGTGTCACAGCCATCACTGGGAGCTGTGCTTCTGTCCCTGTCTCAGCACAAGCAGGACCACACACAGATGTTGGGTGGCCTGTGAGCAGCAGGGCCACGGTCAGCAGCCCCTGGCAGGGGCACCCAGCTCCCTCAGCACCACCCCTGTCTCTCCCCTGCTTAGAACCATTCAGGCAGTGAACCTCTGTTCCCTCCCCTGCTGCTGGAGAGGGGCTGTGGCAGGCAGCAGTGAGGGTCTGCTGGTGTCCCAGCTGGAGGATGAACATCACCAGTTCTTGTCCCGGGTCTGTGCCTGCCTCCCAGAACAGGAATCTGTGCTGCTCTACACAGTCTTGGGTTTGGGGTGGTCCCAGGACTGGGCCTATCACCCTTCACCATGTGGGGGGTGATGCCTTTGCTTGTGAAGCTCTAGGACAGAACATGTTCTGGCTATTCTGTTGTGTTCCTCACTGCCCTGTCCCTCCCTGCCCTGTTCCTCACAGTCCTGATCCTCCCTGTCCCGTTCCACACTGTCCTGTTCTTCCCTGTCCTATTCCTCAGTCCTATTTCTCCTTGTCCTGTCCCTCCCTGTCCTGTTCTTCCATGTCCTGTTCCTCATTCCTATTTCTCCTTGTCCCATTCCTCCCTGTCCCATTCCTCACTGCCCTGTCCCTCCCTGCCCTGTTCCTCAGTCCTGTCCCGCCCTGTCCCATTCCCCACTATCCCGTTCCACACTGTCCTGTTCTTCCCTGTCCTGTTCTTCCATGTCCTGTTCCTCAGTCCTATTTCTCCTTGTCCTGTTCCTCCCTGTCCCATTCCTCATTGTCCTGTTCCTCCCTGTCCTGTTCCATTCTGTCCTGTCCCTCCTTGCCCTGTTCCTCAGTCCTGTCCCTCCCTGTCCCATTCCTCACTGTCCTGTTCCACACTGTCCTGTTCTTCCCTGTCCTGTTCCTCAGTCCCGTTCCTCAGTCCTATTTCTCCTTGTCCTGTCCCTCCCTGTCCCATTCCTCACTGTCCTGTCCCTCCCTGTCCCATTCCTCACTGTCCTATTTCTCACTGTCCTGTCCCTCAGTCCTGTCCCTCCCTGTCCTGTTCCTCAGTCCCATTCCTCAGTCCTATTTCTCCTTGTCCTGTCCCTCCCTGTCCCATTCCTCACTGTCCTGTTCCTCCCTGTCCTGTTCCATTCTGTCCTGTCCCTCCTTGCCCTGTTCCTCAGTCCTGTCCCTCCCTGTCCCATTCCTCACTGTCCTGTTCCACACTGTCCTGTTCTGTTCTTCCCTGTCCTGTTCCTCAGTCCCGTTCCTCAGTCCTATTTCTCCTTGTCCTGTCCCTCCCTGTCCCATTCCTCACTGTCCTATTTCTCACTGTCCTGTTCCTCAGTCCTGTCCCTCCCTGTCCCGTTCCTCAGTCCCATTCCTCAGTCCTATTTCTCCTTGTCCTGTCCCTCCCTGTCCCATTCCTCCCTGTCCTGTTCCTCCCTGCCCTGTTCCTCAGTCCCATTCCTCCCTGTCCCGTTCCTCCCTGTCCCGTTCCCCACCAGAGCAGATCTCCCTGTACACAACCTCAGCAGTCCCATCAGCCGGGAGAGGGAAGCCTGGTTTCACGTTTGCTGCTCGAGGCGGGTTTCACGTTTGCTCCCGCAGTCTTTGAAGGCTCTTGGCTCTTCTCCTCAGCGCTGCTGGCAGGCCCTGTCAGCTTGGTGAGACCGCAGGCTGGTGCTGCTCTGTGAGCTGCACTCTGCCTCCCCTCAGAAGTCTGTCACTGCCTCCTGTCCTTCCGCAAGGCCCCCGGCAAACGTAACAGCAGTCATACGTGGAATGATCGGATTTCTGCAACCACAGAAAGTAGGGGCAGGGCTGGGAAACCTGAGTTGCCTTGGCCAGGGAGGGAAGGGTTCCTCTCTGCTGTCACCAGGGAGTTTCTCAGCCCCTCCCCAATCCAGCCAGGTGTCCCCGAGCATCCCTTCACCAACGGGATTGTCACTGTCAGCCCACCTGGGGACAGCTGAGGGCAAATGTCCTCCCTGGAGGTGAGGGCACCAGCCGCTCGTTCAGGCACAGAGTGGCACCAGCAGCGTGCCAGGGCAGCCCATCCTGAGGAAGAGCACAGCCAGCACATCACAGAACGCCACCATTGTCACTGCCCCGGGTGCTGTCTGTGCCCCAGGACATCCTCGGCTTTGTTTTCCATCTCCTGAGACTCTCTTTACACCACTCTGAGAAAGGATCTAGCTGGCAGCAGTTTAATGCATGACAATCCTGTTATACAGCTGTAAATAAGTAACAACTAGGGGGAAAAAAAATGCATTTTTAAATTTTTTTGTTGACATTATTTTCACTATTGACTAGCTGGTAGCCACTTTCTTAAGGGATTTCTCATGGAAACTGTGACCTTTATTCTCTGTATTTCTCTCTCTTTCTTTCTGAGATTTTCTTTTCCCATGTTTCAAATGCTTTTTGGTGTAATGTTCAATGCCTGTTTGTATTTTCGAATTGTATTTTTCGAACTTTGCTGGAAAAAAAAAAAAAAAAAAAAGGGAAAAAAAGGCCCATTCTGATTGGCAGGATTTTTAGTCCTGCCTTTTTTTTCAGCTTTTAGCTTTTTCAGTAAGTTAAAGCAACAGAAAAATGCCTCAAAAAAAAAAAAATCACAGTGAAGTTCTGAGGAGAGATTAGAAAACATCAGAAACGAGAAGTACAATAGTAAGATCAGCAAGCTGAGTGGAGGGGGAGGAGGACTCTTGTGGCACCTACCAACCTCCTGATGTAGCACACGAGGTAGAGGGACTAGACCTCTTCACTGAATTAAATCACTCTGCTTTTCCACTCTACCCACTCTCTCGAACTCCAATCAAAACAAATAAAAATTCATATTTTAAAACAAAATCTGTCTGTTTGTTTGCTTGTTTGGGGGGTTTTTTTAGGGTTTTGTTTGTTTGTTTGTTTTTATTTTGTTTTTTTTGGGGGGGTGGGGTTTGTCACGGGTTATTTTCCCTAGGTCTCTTTCTCAAAGCCAAATCCTCTGGGCTTTGGACCACCTGCCCATTGTCCCTCTGACAAGCAAACAAGCCACCCGTTAAAAGAGAATATTCTAGGGGAAAGTAAAAGAGCTTGAGGATATTTTCTGGTGGCCGTTGTGTCGCGTTTAGGACTCTTTCCCTTCCAGTGACAGGGTTTGTTCAGTCAGGCTGGCTGGGCAGTCTGGGGACCAGCTCGCAGACAGGGTGGTGATGGTGTGGGTGCTGGGAGAGGATTCTGAGGTGTGGTTTGTCCTCGCTGTGGGTGACCCCTGCTCAGACTCTGCTGTTCCAGGGAGCTTTGGGGCGTTTCTCTGTGCGCAACATGAATCAAACTCACAGCTTCTCTAGGGACAAGAAGAAGAGGCTTGGCCAGGACCTAAACTGCCAGAGGGCAGGAATGGATGGGATTTTGGGAAGGAGTTCTTCCCTGGGAGGGTGGGGAGGCCCTGGCAGAGGTTTCCCAGAGAAGCTGTGGCTATCCCTGGATTCCTGGCAGTGTCCAAGGCCAGGTTGGATGGGATTTGTAGCAACCTGGGATAGTGGAATGTGTCCCTGCCATGGCAGGGGGTGGCATTGGAGACCCCTTCCAACCCAAGCTGACCATGGCTCAGACACCTTTCCTGCAGGGAGGTTTGGCTGTGGCTGCCCTGTGGATATTAGATTGACACACGCTGTATCTAATGGCCCCTGGCCACGCCGTGTCCCCCAGGCAGTGAGAAACGCTCAGGGTGTGTTCTGCTGAAAGGGAACTGCGAGGTGTGGGGGCTTCATTTGGACCCTCCACTGCATCTCCCTGGAGCCAGGAGATGTTATATTCAGCAACAATTGGAAAGAAGGATACCACCCCCCGACCCCTGCAGAAAGATCTGAAATTAAGTAAATCTCTCCAACTCTCTCCAATTAAGTAATCCCTCCAAATGCAAAAGCAGAGGACGAATCACCTGCAAGAAGTGCTGAGGTTCATCCTATTGCATCAAGCTGGAATCTTTCAGTGTTTCCCTGGACCCTGTTCTGCGTCTTTAGTCAAAATGCTGATGATTTACCCAAATCCAACATATTCAATGAGGGCTTCCTCCTCCCCCCAGCTATCACTGGGAAGTAGCAGGAGAAGAAAATAACTCCAGTGACAGCCTCAGTCGCTTTCCACGCCCGGAGCGGGAACGAAACGCCCTCCGCCTTCCCCGGATTCCCTGAGCACCATCTGTATGCAGCACCAGGGACTCGCTGGAGGGACAATAACTCCAAACATATTGCAACCTTGGACAAAAAAAAAAAAAGAAAAAAAAAGTTAAAAAAAGTTAGGCATTTGAATTTGCTGCATTCAGCTGAATCCTCCCTCTTCCTCTGAGATTCGGATGGCAGAGGAGGCTTGGGAGAGCTGGGGCTCGCAGCTGCTGTGGCAGATGGAGAGTTATCATGGGTCTGAGCAGCACAGGCTGCATACTTATGTCTTCTGAGGAAGGAGCTGGGCTTCTGGCCTCGGCAGGAGCAGCCCACCGCTGTTTGAAACCATAAAACTCCAACATGAAGTTTTCCTCACTGCTTCTCCAGCCCCTCCCAGGGTGAGTCCTTCCCTAATCAAGATTGTGCAGGGTTGGTGCCAGCCTGAAAAGATCTTCCTGACTCAGAAGACAAAAATAAACAACGATGTGAAATGCTTCCTTGCATTATCACTTCTCTATTTGAACCTAGAACGAGGACCCTGAAGAGGAACAGAGTGTAATTGCAGTGTCCACAGAAAAGAAATAGTAATGAAAACAGACAGAGCCGGGAGAATTGGCAGAGAAGAGGCAGAGCTGAGCAAGAATTTATTACCCCAGCACTTAGTGCTCAGCCTGACAGGTGTCTCAGGGCTGCAATAGCTGGGTTTTATTATTAGGTGCTCATAACACAGAAGTGCTCGGGGTGAGGGCAGGGCAGAACTGCTGACGTGTGGCTCTTGAGGTGCCAGGACTCGGGGAGCAGATAATTCCTCCCCTGCACCAGGCTCTAACGTGGCCAGTGGGGATGGCTCAGCCCCACAGCCCCCTGAAGAAAAGAATCCCCTCTGAGACACAGTGGTTTTCTTCTGCCTTCAAAATGTTGCTGTTTCAGAAACCCCTTCTGCAAACCAGCTCCTCGTGAGGTGGGGCGAGTTCCCCAAAGCCAGCCCTCACACATTCGTGGTGCTTTGGGATTTTAGTTTTTCTATTTCTCATCTATTTGTAACCCTGCAGTTCTTTAGTGTAGAACTCCAAACTCCACACACAGTGGGAGCTGCTGCTTCCTCATTTTGGTCAGACACAACAATTCCTCTCCAGGCAATCAAGGACACCTCACTGCCTCAGGCCTGAGAGATGGGAACAGAAGTGAGTTAGGGGAACAAACCTGGGATAAATGACTTCATTATCTGAAAATGTAATTGGAAGATTAACCCCCAATATGCAAATGAACCGAACTTATAAAACTGTGAAAACCTGTGACCTGTGGTCCATTTTTGGGTGTAGCCCCTTGGGGGGAGCTTTGTCTGCCCTGAATGTACCTGAAGGGCCTTCAATAAATAGAACTGCTTTTAATTCCTTTAATTTTGTCTGGCCTCTGTTTTTAGGTAGCCCCATAAAGGCATCATTCAGGGTGGCAGAATCAAAAATCCCAGCCCCAAGGCAGGGTTCCTCCTGCAGAAGGAGCTCTCTTCTCTGCTTCCTCCCCGCTCTAAGGCAGGTGGGTCCAACCCTGCACGATTCCCATCTGCAGGGCTCTTCCCAGAACTATTGATGCTGAATGATTTTTGCCTTTTTTTCTTCTGTATATTCTCTACTCTTTACACATACATTTGTAGCTCTGTAGCCTATTATTCGTAGATAGTTTTCTCTACCTTTACGCTACCCTGAGCGGCAGAAAGACAAAACACATCCCAAGGCCAAAAAACAGCTCTTCAAGACATATATTTATAAATAGAGTTTAGTTCCCATCTGAGGGGGGAGGATTTAGAGAGGGGGATGTTACATCACCTCTTATATCTCTAATTGGCGATTTTTGTCAAGTATGCTAATTTCCTAAACTTATAAAACTCTGTTCACCCCGTGAGAGGGGTGGGCATTTTGTGGATATTTTCCATATCTGCCCCTGGAGGCCTCCAATAAAGACCAGAATTTATATTCCCCCCTATGCTAACATTCTCTCAAAAGCATGTAGTTTTATTTGGAGGTTCTTTAAGGCATCCCTGCGGCCGTGCTGGCTGCCCTGTAAGCAAACACTCCTTTATCCCGCAGTTCCTCCTGGCTGAACGCATCCGTCAGCAGCTCGTCAGCAGGAAAACGCAGCTGGAGGCTCTGTGGTCTCCTCTCTGCACAGAGAACCCCCCTGGCCCGGCAGGACTGTGCATTCCCGGGATCCACTCTCTGCTCGGGGGATCCTCACAGGAACATCACTGGAGGTGGTGACAGCGCCTGTGACTCTCTGTGCCCACGCTGTGACTCTCCGTGCCCGCACCACCTCCCCTGTTCACACCCGTGGCACAGCTGAGCTCTGTTCAATATTTTTATTGACGACACGGATGAAGGTGTTGAGTCTTTCCTTAGTGGATTTGCAGACCACACTAAGCTGGGAGCGTGTGTTTATTTCTCGGAAGGTAGGAGGGCTCTGCAGAGGCACCTGGAACGGTTGGATGGGTGGGTGGAATCCAGTAGGATGAAGTTTAATAAGTCCAAGTGCTGAGTCCTGCATTTTGGCCACACAAACCCCCCTGCAGTGTTAGAGGTTGGGGACAGAGTGGCAGGACAACGTCCAGGCAGAAAGGGACCTGGGGGTACTGGTGACAGCCATGAACATCATCCAGGATGTGTCCAGGTGGCCAAAAAGGCCAATGGCCCCTGGTCTGGATCAGGAACAGTGTGGCCAGCAGGAGCAGGGAGGTCATTCTTCTCCTGTACTCAGCACTGGTGAGACCACACCTCAAGTGCTGTGTCCAGCTCTGTCCCCTCAGTTTAGGATGGACACTGAGTGCTGTGTCCAGCTCTGTCCCCTCAGTTCAGGATGGACACTGAGTGCTGTGTCCAGCTCTGTCCCCTCAGTTCAGGATGGACATTGAGTGCTGTGTCCAGTTCAGGATGGACACTGAGTGCTGTGTCCAGCTCTGTCCCTCAGTTCAGGATGGACATTGAGTGCTGTGTCCAGCTCTGTCCCTCAGTTCAGGATGGACACAGAGTGCTGTGTCCAGCTCTGTCCCTCGGTTCAGGATGGACACTGAGTGCTGTGTCCAGCTCTGTCCCTCAGTTTAGGAAGGATGTTGAGATGCTGGAGCACATCCAGAGGAGGCAGCGAGGCTGGAGAGGGGCTGGGAACACAAACCCTGTGAGGAACAGCTGAGGGAGCTGGGGTTGTTCAGCCTGGAGAAAAGGAGACTCAGGGGTGACCTCATCACTCTCCACAGCTCCCTGAGAGGTGGCTGGATCAGCTGGGGTTGGGCTCTTTCTCCAGCCAGCGGGCAACAAGGCTGTGCCATCCCCATCACCACCACGTCTGGCAGACAGAGGGAAAACCTCTCTGAAAAACAGCCCCTGGGGAATTTTCTTCCAAAGGGGAGAGGTGCAGGAGCTGGCTGAGCTTCAGGTACTCTATGAAAGCACTTTGGGATGCCCCATAAGTAGCAGTGAGGCAGTGGCAGCAGTGGTTTGAGAGAAGCAGGACTGCAGCAGGGATAGTCCAAGGACACAAGGGAGGACAGGCTGGTAGGAAAAAGCAGTATTCTGTTTATTATACAGATAGCACAGCTGGGGAAAAGAAGCCAAGCTTTCCAGTCTATTAACTCTCCTTGGGATGTGGTGCTGTAAACTTCAAGCTTAGAGCTGAGAGCTGGTCTAGGGTAAGTCTGGTCATGAGGCAAACAGAAGGCTTCCAGCTCCCAGAAAAGTGGCAAGTTGCTTGAAAGGAGAAAGGTGCTTCTTGGGATTTGGTGAAGAATAGGAGACGAAATATTATTTCTGAGCTTATCCAGAAAAAAAAAGAAAAAAAAGAAGGAAAAAAAAAATTTTAAAAAAAAAAAAAAAAAAAGGATCTGGATTTTTAAAAAAGATACAGAAATCAGTATAATATAGAAAACTTCTCTGAAGTCAACACAAAATTTTCTCAGCTTATGCAGGCTGTACTCTTGCCCAAGGAGCCTGGGAACAATAAGTCTATGGTCTGACCCCCAGCTCTGCCATATATCAGCCCAGACCTGTGCTGGAAATGACCATAACTCACCAGCCCTTCTCCCAACATCCGTAGGAAGTTGCTTAGGCTCCTCTTGTGATTTCTCTTTGCTATAGTGAATTTTTCATTATCTATCCCCGGTTTGCCTGTAAAACTAGCCTTTGCCTTCTCACTGCCTTATCACACCCCGCATAAATCAGGAGGGGTGGTGAGACAGGATTGATGAGGAGGATTTACGATGCTTGAATAACCATCTATAACCTCTCACTGCTGAGTGACTCCCCCTCCCTCCTCTGGAGAGCAGCAGCTGCCAGAGCACGTCGTGTTCAAGTGTGAGCAGTCAATCAGCTGGGGCTGGGGAGCCTCACCCACACCCCCAGTGTGGGGAGAGGGAGGGGTTCACCCGACCCTGTGGTGACCCAGAGCATTCTGCAGTTCTCCTGTGGTTAGCACAGCATGCTCTGGGTGGGAAGGGACCTTGGGGATCATCTCATTCCAACCCCCCTCCACAGGCAGGGACACCTTCCACCGGAGCAGGTTGCTCAGAGCTTCATCCAACCCCGCCTTGGACACTTCCAGGGACAGCAGCGATACAAAGGGAGGCGTCTCCAAGCAGCTTTCCCCATCCCAGAGATGTGGAGGCTGGTTTACAGGTGAAAAAGCCCTGAGGTGGGGGTCTGTGATCACAGATGTGCCAGGTGAGGAGCAGAGATGTGCAGAGCTCCCTGCTTGGGGTGAGGATGCTCCAGGGAACATCACGGGCTGGCCGCAGGGAGCTCAGGGTGGCCAGAGGTTGCATTTCACACACAGCAGCCACTCCTGTCCCTTTTGGGCTGCCATGCAGCATGCAAACCAAATTCCTGGGAGCTGCTGGGGGTCAGCATCCCTCTGGGAACACCGGTGCCTGTCTGCTGGGACGGGCAGGGAGCTGGGTGGAAAATTCAGGGTGGGAATCCAGCCCAGCTGTCACAGGGCAGGTCTCCTCCAAGGGATACGGAGAGGAGGTCAACACGTTTGGTGTTTTTTACAGAATTTCTGCTGGGGAGTCGGCTGACATTTTCCTTCCCTTGCTAGGTTTGGAGAGTGATCGTCGTGCTGCTTGGTTGGGCTTTTTGCAGTCCTGCTGTCTGGGGGCCTCATTTGCGTGATTTTTTCGGGTCCCGGCTAATAATGACGTCACGTAAAACCAATTCATCCTGCAGGACCGAGAGTGGGCTTCGTCGTCATGGTAACTTTTGATTTGGAGGCTTGCAGGAAGGAGACAGGTAAGTGCCTGAAATTGCCATATTTCAGCATGGTTTCAAATGCCTCGGACGTCTGAGGCCCATTTTCCATAAATGAAATTTCAAGCCTTGTTGAAGTACTTTGTAAACAAAATTCATTCATTGCCTGAAGAAGATGGAGGGGAATTCAGCTGCAGAAAATACTTTCAGAAAAAAAAAAATAAATAAAATTAAGGTTTCATGAAGCACTCTACAAAATAATGGGAGTTAAACACAAGCAGAAATGTGCTAATGCTGTTTGTTCCCCAAAACCCAGCCCTGGAGAGAAGGAATCCTTTCCCTGTGAGGAGACAAAATCCAGTGGCCCTCAGGGCTGGTCCAGTAAGGCAAATTTTGTGCTGGGGGAGGTAATGAAGAGGGACAGAAGCAGCTCTGATGGGAGCAATCCCTAATTAGCTCCAAACGCATCCCCCACAAGTGTGCTGCGTTCTACCTAGTCTGAATCAATGAGCCTCTCCGCTCCCAAAATTTGGGTCAATGTGTACTATATTAGTCAAAACGCTCTGGAAGCCGAGATATTCATTCAGAGCTGGATATCAACACGCTTGTTTGGAGCCGTGATTCTGAGTGCTTGTGGCTCCGCTGGAAATCAAAAGGGGATGATGATCCCCTCTGGATGCGAGTTAGTCTGAGCTGGGGCTGTGGGGGGATATTTCCGGCTAGGAAGCCCTGGGCTTCTGGAGAAAGGGTTTCCAGTTTGGAGAGGCTGTGTAAAATCAGCAAAAACTGTACAGAGCCGATTTCCTTTCCAAGTGAAAGCCAGCCTGGACACAAATGCGTCCCACGGAAGGCGACGCTCAGCGTTTGGCATCTGGATCCACTGGACCAGGAGTTATCCCAGCTTAAACACCTCAGTCGTGGGGGCTGGGAGAGCCAAGGGCCCTGCACAGTGACACCCCAGCCCAAATCCCAGGAGCTGAGCGTGGCCCCAGCCCTGGGGAGAGCTCACCCCTCCCCTGGCCCTGGCAGGCTGCAGAGTCACAGCCTCGAGGGATTCCTCACCCGCTGGAAAGAGCTGCCGGAGGTCAGAGCTGGCCTTGGGCAGCTCTGCGTGCTCTGGGAGCCTGCTGAGGGGGCAGGAGGATGTTTCTGTAACTGGGGGGCAGATGATGGGAGCTACCTGGGGGCAGGGGCAGTGCCTGGAGGTGCTGTCCCTCTGCTCCCCTGCTCTGCTGGGGCTGCTGCTGATGCTGTCACAGTTCTGATGAGGCTTTTCCCATCTCTTCGCCCTTTCTCTGCTCAGCTGGGGCTCTCCAAGCTCAAGCTGAAGGACTTCCATCGCCCTGCTCCCGACTGCTGCCTGCCAGTCACTCCCAGCTCCAGCGCAGGGGGTTCTAAAGATGTAGATAAATATTTCTTGAGAGCAGAGTTCACTTTATTAGCGATCAGCACGGCTTTTCAGGGACAAAACATGGATTTAGAGCTTAATCCCCGGCTCCTGCTGGGTCGCAAGCTCTCTCTAAAACCTTTATGGACACCAAGGCCATTTTGGAGTTTCAAAGTTAAACAATCCCTCTCTGCCCCGCGTGTGAGCACCGGGAGGATTAGACAGCCAAAGCCCCAGTCGTGAATATTCTGGTTCTCAGGTGTCTCCCTGCCTTGGACCTGCTCGTGTGACTCCAAATCCTCTCAGCTGATTTCCTGTGCTCGAGACAGGAGCTGGTCAGGGAAAATCAAAACTAACACAACCCTCCTGATGCACCAACAGGCTGTAAACAAAAGGGACAGTGAATTTTAGCATAAATAAATATTAATTTGGGGGCTTTTTTGAAGCTTTTAATTTATTTGCCATCTGCGATTCTGCTGATTAAAAAAAAAGAAATCATCCCATCATCTGATCCAAGACAGCAAAGGTCTGGCTGGGGCTTGGCTGGCTCGCTCTGTGGCACAGGGATCACTCTGGAGGCAGATGAACCCTATGGTTAATTTGTGCCCCACGGGCTGAAAATGGCTCATCAAAAGTATCGGGCAAAGAGCTAAAAATCTGCCAGGGAGGATTCAACAAACGCGGTCGGACCCCAGTGCAGGGTTCATGATCAGATCAGCAAAGCCCTTGCTTGGAAATGCACTTTCCTGGCCTTGCCTGAAGTTCTGGAAATATCCTCCAAACACGGTAATTTGATGTTGGAGAGAGAGAGAGGGGGAAAAACACAAAAGTAAAGTAAATGTGCGAGGAAGAAAAAAAAATAGTCAGTGGACAAAAGGCTTTGCCGTGCCAGCAGCCATTCAGGCAGCCACAATAGCTGCTCCCTCCTCGTGCTGGGCACCCCAGCCCTGTGCATTCGTGGTTATTATCTCGCCTGCACCAGGCTGGTGTTGACAAACAAAATCCCACGTAGCTTTGATTCTCCACGTGTGCACGGGCAGGGGGAAGCTGTCACCCGCTCCTCTCTGTGCTCGCTCTGCTTTTATTCCTCTGGAACAAAGACCTGGATGGCGGCAGAGGATAAATTAAGGGGTTGAAGAGCTCTTAGGACAATCAGGCACCGAGGCACAGTGCAGGGGGAGAGCTGAGGGGTGGCTGCTTGGAGGGCTGGAGGGCTCTGAGTTTTGGGGCTGGCAGCACCGCCAGCCAAACCTCCCCAGGTTCTCAGGAGAGGAAGGAGAGAGCTGCAGAGAGCCAGGGGTTGTGGTGGTGGCTGCTGCCATCAGCTGTCCTGTGACTGGCTGCCCAGATAAGGGCACCTGACAGCAAAGGCGTTTTTGGCTCCACTTCTCCACCCTGAGCTGCTGTGGGAAGCGAATCCCAGCCCTGCCAAGGGAGGAGGGAAGTGAGAGCCTGGGGAGCAAATGAGGGTAACTCATGAGAGCTGACTGGAGCCTGGAGGGTTCTGGAAAGGGAGGAAGTGTCCGTGCAGCTGCTCCTTTCCTCAGCATCTCCTCTGGGAAGATGGGAAAGAGGCACAGCAGGACCCTGGCCTTACCTGCCGTGGCCTCTTCTAAAAATGGGCTGTTACTGCGCAGAGCTCCCGCCGTATTTTCTTGGGAAGGAAATTTCTGGGGAGGACAATGGTTGCTGAGAGCAGTGCAGAGTTCCTTGGTGCTAAGGGCACATGCTGGAGATAAGGATTATTCCTTCCATTACACGGCTGGGGAGCTGAGCACTGAGAAATCCCCCGCAGGCTCCAATCAAGACAGTTCAGAGCTGCAAACAGCCCTAGACCAGGATATTTCTCAATGGAAAATGCTGCTTCTCGGGGTGGGATGAGAGCCTGAAAATCTCTAGGGCAGCTGGATGGCAAGAAATAGCAGCGAGGAGGGGGAGAACAGAAAAACCCACCGAGTCAAGTCGCCGTCATTAATTTAATGTTTATTAGATGTGCTGGGAGGCTGAGTGGTCCCTGGGTTTCCCTTCTCTGCTGCTGTTCCCAGAGCACTCTGTTTATTCTTTAGCCCAGGTTTGGAGAAAAGCTTTTGCTTCCCCAAAATCAGGCTCGGTGTCAATGTAAAATGAGATCATTACTTTCTTGCTGGCAGAGTGGTGTGAAACAATGGTGACTCAAAAAATAGTAATCTCTATAAACCCAAGGCCCACTCTCGCTTGGCAGGTGTTATTTATTTTTCCTAGCAGAGGGAACAAGAAACTGTAGCTGGAATCTCCAGTTGGCTTCCCAAGATACTACAGTGACATTTTAATGATCTAATTCCCCTCAAAGGTGGCATTTTCGCTTGTTCCCCTGACCTATCACTGTACACTTGTTGAGAAACAAACTGTCTGCTATCAGCTCTGACATCTCGGGCTCAGAGGAAAATCGAATAACTGTGTGTGAGACCGCTGCAGGCAGTGGACTCTTCCCCCTGTAAATCCTTACGAGGCCACGGGCTCTTTGGGACCACATCAGAGCCACTCACCTTGGCAGAGGCTGTGACTGGGGTGCTCCTGTGGGATGCTCCTGGCTCGTTAACGCTCTGTTCCACTCATTAACACCTGGCTGAAGATGCTGCTCGTGCTGTGAGACCCTCTTCTCCTCTGTCTGCCTTGTTTGGAGGAGCCACAGCTGGCAGAAATGGTTTGTGACATGGCTTGGGTGAGGTGACCTGCAGAGGATGTGGCTTCCAGGGTGCCCTGCCCCACAGCCAGGCTCTCCTTTCCACTCCACTCAGCTTCGTGCTGGTGTAAAACGTGTGCAACGAGTAGCACAACTACAGCGAAATAGTTTATGTAAAGCACTGATGTGGGAGAAGTTTCGTAAGAGGTTTCATACCTCAAAAAGGCCTTTTGTCAAAAATAGAAGCACTTTCTGTAAAGGGGGAGAAAAAAAAAAAAAAATGAAGTTTCTTGCACAATCTTCCTGTCATGCTAGCTGCCATGGAGACCTCCTTTCCTCCCAGAGTGCAAGATGCTGCTCCAGTCCTTGTGTGAGCAGGACAGAGAGCAGGGGCAGCCCTGTGGGGAGTGACAGGGCTGGGGACACCAGCTGCCACCACCCATGGCACAGCCCATGGGGCCGAGCTCTTTGGCTGAGGTGTTCCAAGGAGAGCAGGGGCTGCTGAGCGAGTCCTGTCTGCTGGGACACAGCCCAGGGGCGGCTGAGCTGCCAGAGCCACCTGGGACAGGGCAGAGAGGTGAAACTGGCCGGGAAATTGTGTGGGGACACCTCCACCTCTGCCAGGAGCGTGGGACAGCCCCGAGCCCCGAGTGCTGAAGCTGCAGGTGAGCGCTGGCACCCAGCACCGACACCGGGTCTCCTTCCTCTGGGGAGCAACCAGGCACAGCAAAACCCCAAAGAGGCACCTCAGCAGCGCTCCTGCTCCAGAGGGGCAGAGCAGCCACGGGGACAGGGATCCAGGCAGGGAAACCAGGCCACGGAAGTCAATGCAAATGACTTTGATCACGGAGTTTCAAGCCCATTTGCTCTGTAGGAAGCGCGGCTGTCAGCAGGGATAGGCAGTGAGAGGGGTGGGATCTCACAGCTTGCAGGATGAAATGAAGAAAGTGGCAGATGCTTTTTTTTTTTTTTCCCTCCCCTCAGCATCGCTTTAGGGACCCAAAGGGAGCTGATTTCAAGCTCCAGCTCCGTGCCCCTGCTTCTCTGCCGAGCTAAGCGGCAGCACTCTGTTGGCATTGCTCCTGCAGGGCGATGGGATGGACTCCAGGTGGGACTGGGGATGGAGCACCTGGTTTCGGGCAGCAAAACCCAAGAATGCTCTCGGCGGTGCCTGGTGAAGCAGCAGAGCCCCTCCACGAGGCACAGGCAGCAGCTTGGGAAGGGAGAGTGGTACCTGCACAGGGCTCTGCGCCCGCCCTGGGGAGAGCTCCAAAGAGGAGAAGCTCCAGTTATGTCACTCATCATTTCCAGGCATTTTTAAAAAGAAACCCCTCTGGGGCAGAGGCTCTGTTTCCATTCAGAGCTGCACATGATGGGATGTGTGCCTTTGCTCTAGTTGCTGAGTGCCACTGTTGTTGCAGGTTAATTATCATTAGTAATTATTCATCACCCCTCACAGAAAGGCTTTTCCCTGCTGGTCAGGAGTCACTCAGAGCATTAACAGTGGTTTTTTCTCCCCTGCAAACACAGTTCCAGCTTGATTCAGGGACTCTTCTGGCCTTGGCAGCTGCCTTGGAGCCCCTTGGAAGGTGGTCGAGGGGAGCCTGGGTTGTTGTCCTGCCTGGTAACTTTTTCTTTTTTAACACAATTTAAATATGAGTAGCTAAATTCTCTCCATTAGAAGTGTTGCACAGACTCTCCTAGACTAAGCCTTGTTGACTTTTTCCTTCTTTTAATGCATTTCTGATGCAGTGAAACAGCTGAAAAAAAATAAAATAAATAAATCTGATGATGCATCCAGTGGCAACACATCTTCTCAAAGACGTAGCTGAAAAAAAAAAACCCCAAGTAACTGTGGCTACTGCTCTCGCCATAATTGAGAAATAAATCCAAGACCAAGCCAGGGGAAGGAAGGTGGCATCAGGATGTTTGTGCTGGGGAAGGAGGCAGCCCAGGAGACCCAGTGCCCTCGCTGTCACGCAGCCATGGGCACAGCCCTGAGCTGTGTCCCCTGGCAGAGGCATGTCACAAGTTCCAGCGTCAGCCTCTCCGCAGCACTCTGGGGCTGGTTTATTTTTCCCCTCGCAGATCCAGCCACCAAGATCCTAAAGCAGGTCAGGCATATGGGACCGCGGCGTGAGCAAGCTCGGCTGGCTCCAGCTCAGATTTACAAGGAACTCAGTTGCCTTTTTGTAATTTTTTTTTTTTTTACCCCCCACCCTCTTCCAACTCCGACCAAATCCCAAACATAAATTATGGCAACCGGGCGCTTCCTGGCTCCCGCAGCTGCTCAGCAAAATTGACTTTTCCGCCAGCGCCGCCGCTGGGAGCACAAACCTGGCAGCTGAGCACCGGGCCCGCTTGGAGCCCTGCTTTTCCCATTCAGCAGAAGTTCAGCCAGCTCGGAGCACTCCAGACTCAGCGAATTATTCTCCCAATAATCCGTGGGCTTCTTGGGAAATTTCCGGCTGGCTCTAATTGGGACAGCTGTTAAGGCGGCAGTTTTCGCGAGAACCAAGAGTCGCTTTCAGACGAGCGCGGCTCTTAAAACGGCTGCTGCTTTGATAGCTGCTCGTTGCCTTTCTTGTTGTCTGATTATTGGGCTTAGTATCTCCCTGCAAGCTAAATTAAAAAAAAAAAAAAAAAAAAAAAAAAAAAAAATCAAAAAAATTCACTTTGCCTGTTTCATCTTTCCCTTCTCTTCACCCGATATTATCTCCTGCCCCTCCTCCTACTTCAAGGGGACTCTGTCAGTTTAAATTCGACCCCAAGTCTGAGCTTTGCAAAAATTAACGTGTAGAGCATTTCAGATTAAGAGAATTTCTCTTTCTCTCTTTTATTTTTATTTTTTAGCCCCCCCAGGGTTCACAAACACTGTCGAGAAGTCAAAGCAAACATTTGCCTTGTTGCTTTAACGCGGGAGATCCTGCCAAGAAAATTAACGGGGCCTGTCTCCACAAAGGGAGAAAACTCATTTCCTTCTGATGGGGGTACTGAGAGACTCGCTGCCTGTTGGTAATGACTTTGTTTTTAATTTAATTGTTCTTCTTTCCTAATCCCACATACGTTTTTGCCATTTAGCAAGGAAGTTGAATAAAGCATACGAAGGTTCCTAAACAGCTAATGCAGTCCCAGAGTCTGTGAGCTGGAAATTTTATGTCCTTAGGGAGCCTTGAGGACTTGACGAAAGCCCTTGATAAAACGAGATTGAATCTTGCTCTGAATTCCCAGCAGATTCTGAGTTGGGTCTGCTGGAAATTCCCACCAAGCCCTCTTTGCTCCCCATGTGAAAATAGAAGACCTGGAGCTCCAGAAGCACCAGGTATGTCCTGCAATACACACTGCAGATAGGAAAATTGCTCTGGAGCAAAGTGAAGAATGGATTAAATTTGGTTCATATTGAATAATTTTTTTTTTTTTTTTTTAATATGGCTTTCCAGTGAAAGAGGAAAAATGAAAAAAATTCATCTTGTCATTTCAGTATGTTGTTCAAACCAGAACAGTGGTTCTTTTTCTATTCTTTTATTTAAAGAAAGTCAAGATTCATATGAACAATGGTGTGCTGAAGTGGAAAAACTTGAAACATTTAATTTAGAACACGTATCGATGAAACATTTTGGCATTCTTAAGCAGAACGTTTTATTTCAAAACAGGTAGGAAAAGAAGTGCTTTGATTGCAGCTGGTTTTGCTTGGACCGTGGCTTCGTTTGTTCTTCTTCTCATTTAAAATAATTGCCAAATTCTGCCTAGATTTGCCAATTAATTTGACGCCCCGGGACTCTGTTGTGCACCAGATTTGCGGTTCATTTGAAATGAAAAATCTTTGCTCGCAAATCATGTGTGTACGAGGAGCTAATGAGGGTCCCCTGACTTCTGGCTCCTGATGTGCAGGGTTTTTTCGGCTGTGCCTCCTGCCAGTCCCCACTGTTCACAGCCTGGAAAAACACGCGCTGCCGGTGCCGTCCCTCCGGTTTTTCCCTCCAGAAAAGGTGCCCAGGACCTATGGAATTCACACCGTGCCTCCAGCTGCCAGCCACAGCCCCATCCCTGGGTGGCAGAGGGAAGGAATTTAAATCAAGAGGAGACAAGTTTATATTTAGAGCTGGGGGTTGCTCCTTCATCAGATTACGCCGGTTTTAAGTAGGTCAGGCGGGAGACCCGAGATATCCGAGTCCCCTTCAAAGGCATCCGTCCGTCACTTATTATTCCAGGCATTTCCCTTTCTCTCTGCCTTCCCTTCACAGCCCTTTGTCGCTGCTGCTGGCTCTCGCTGTCCTTCCCAACACTCCTTCCTTTCATTGCCTTCCCCGCTCCTCCTCCCTGCTGGCTCTGGGACAGCCTTGGGGACAGCGGTGGCCTCAGCCGCGTCGCCAGGCGCGAGGCCACCGCTCCAGGGTGCAGCCAAGCTGAGGAGAGGCTGCTGCTGTGGGGTGCTGCTCACAGCACCACGTCCTCCCACAGCCCGGGCTCCAACCTGAGCGCACAGGGGGTTAGGCAAGAGCCAGCGGGTAGCGATAAAAACACCCCCCAAAAAACCCACGCAAAACGCAAGAGAATCGCTCGGATCTCCCTGTTTAACCCTATTCTAGGAAACAATTTCCTGCGCTGATCAGCCTGGGGGCACCTGCCTGGCTCTCCCCAGCAGCCCTGGCACCCAGGCTCCCGTTCCAGGCAGTTTCCCCTGTAATCAATCCTAATAATGAAGGTTCTGGGCACAGCCAGGGCTCTTCCCGCTGGCTCCCGGGCTGCCACACAAACAAACGCGCACGAGGAGAACACGGGGCGCTGCCACAGGGCCCTGGGCTGCAGCAGCCTGTCACCTCCATTACCCACAGAGGCTGAAATCGCCCTCCTTCAGCACGGGCAGGTCTGACAGGGGCGGGTGGAGCAGAGCCTGAGGGTGCTCCTCCAGCAAACACTTCGGAGCGCATCACGTTGTGCTTGCCCGGCTGACTGGGGTTATCTGAGTGCTCGCAATCGCAGATTTTGCTGGGTGGTGGCAAGGACCTGGTACCTGGGAGAAGATGTGCAGGTCAGCAGAGTCACCCATCCCAGCCTCCCAGCCTGTGCTGGGGCTGGGGATGGACAGACCTTCCTGTCAGTCACCCTGACACGTTCACCAGCCAGAACTACCATCAAATCATCCCCACTTGGATTTTTTTTTTTTTTTTTTTTTTTTTTTTTTTTTTTTTGAGGCATATTCTTTGCTCACTCCCAGTCTATTACGTTTTTCAACTCTCGGTGGAATTTATTTTATTTTTTTTTTTTTTTTCCTAAACTCAAGGCCTCCTTCAAGCTGATCACAAGGGAACGCTGAGTGCTTGTTTTTTAATATTCTGACAGGTGCTATTTTGCTATTTGCTTGTGATGATTCAGGACATTTGCATGTCTTTGTCCTTAATTAAAAAGCACTTCACCCTTGCTGCAGGGGTATGGAAGATTTCTCCTGCTCTGTTCATTTTGGGGGACTTTTAATCAACAAATCCACTCAGTAGACACGGGTGCCTTTCTGAGAGGGGGGTGAAGCAGTGTGGAGAGCTGTGTGGGTGTAATTATGGCTCATTTTTTTTGGGGGGGGGGATGTGGAGGGGTGGAGGGAAGAGAGAAGGGTGAATTTTCCCGCAGTTGAAAGGCGTTTTCTGACACCCTCGTGGAAGACAGGAGTCCCCTGTCCACCAAGCACATGGGCAATGACAAAGGCAAATTTTGCTGCAAAGGCTGGAGCTGGCAGAGCTGCCTGGGGAGTCAGCACTCTGCCTCCCTGACACAGGCTCTGGCCAGCAGCCTGCAGACATCCTGTCCCCCAGCCTGCAGCACCTTCTTTAGACCCCACCCTGCCTGCACAGGCAGGATCCCAGCTCAGCTCGCTCCTCTCTGCAGTGCAAACCCCCGGGCTGGGCGCATCCCTCTGCAGCGTGTGGGGTGTGTGCCCCGTTTCCTGCATGGCTGGAGCGTGCCAGGGATGATCCTCGGTCTCCTCCAAGCACAGGCATTCTTTGCAAGGTGAAAAGGCAGCACTTTTCACAGCAGGGCCTTTTTAAACGGCAGCACGTGTTGCCTTGGGCTGTCAGGGAGGCTAAAAGTGAGTTTGGAGGAAGGGATTGAGCCGCAGCAGCAGCTCAGCCGGCAGGGACAGGCACAGAGTCTGGAAGCAGTTCCCACTGCAGGAACCTCCCAGGCCTTAGGGAAGGACATTAGGGGAGGGGAGACCCCTCCATGGATGTCCCTGGCCTGGGGACGGGAGGGTGCTGGCATGGGGATGCGGCAAGAGAGGTGGCAGGAACGAGGCGCTGCTCTGCCCTGGCTCCTTGCCCTGGTGATGAGACCTAGGCAGAGACACCAGCCCGAGGTAACTCCTCTCATTCCCTCAGCACAGGCAGTTTCTGCAGTTGTTCCCACTTGTCTGGATCACCCTCAAAGCCGGGGCAGTGGAAAGGGGCTGCAGACCCACCTGGAGGGAGACCCCCAGGAAAAAGCATCCAGCCCTTCCTGTGCTTCTCCCCTCACGGGGAAATGGGAACCAGCCTCTGCCTTGGGGACCTGAGCCTGCCAGGCAGCAGAGAGCCCAGGGAAAGGCCCAAATCCTGTGTGCTGAGATCCCACCACTGCTCTCTGATATCCCAGCCTTAACATTTCTATCTCCTCCTGGAAAATACCAGACTGAAAAACAGCTCCAGCAAGGCTCGGTGTTTATCTGCTCTGCTTTTCCAGGCTGGGGAGCACAGGCTCGTGGGAACCTTTGAAGATTATTTCTCTTCACTTTCCTGACGAGACTTCAGCCTCCTCTTGAATCTTTTTATTTTGCCTCCTTTCAACGCATCGGCCCGATTTCTCCGAGACTTAACAGCAATGAACAAGATTAAGATTGGAGCTTAGGGGGTATTAGGAGGCGATCTCTCCTTCCCTGACGTGCTGGCAATCGCCAGATCCTGGTGCCAGCATCCCTCTCTTGGAGAGGCTCTCGCTGCTCGGGCACCTCCGCTCCGATGGCTCTGGGAGCGCAGGGGCTGCGGGGCAGTGTCTGCTCCTCTGCACCTCAGCTGCCGGCAGAGGGGCTGGGACAGAGGGGAAAACCAGAGGGGAGAGGGGAGGTGGGCGCTGGACACAGCAGCGCTGAGGTGGGTGGATGGGGTCTGGGTTTGCACGCTTTGGGTTGGAAAGGAAAATCCCGGTTCAAGGGTACCTGGGCGAGGCTCGCTGTGCCCAGCAGCCACAGCAGCACGGCCCTGTGCAGAGCAGGGTTGATCTAGGTCAGTGTTTCACGGGGCATCCTGGAGCTGAGGAGCAGAGCAGCGCTGGCATTTCTCCATGAACTCCTGCGAGCGTGGACTGAGGAGCCCCGGGATGGGGAAAGGCTGCAAAGGGCAGCACCAGCAATGGGCAGACAGCAGCTGGGTGGGGTCGGGGCTGGGCACAGCTCTGCACAGGGACAACAGGCTGATGGCAGCACTGTGGGAGGCTCTCAGGGCTGCAGTGGGGTTCAGCTGTGCTGCTGTGTCCCACCTGGACCAAGAGGGCATGAGGGAGGGTCAGTCCCCTTGATTCCCGGTGGTGGGAGTGGATAGCAGCAGTGCAGCACATGCTGCCTTCTCCCTGCATGAATGATGCTTTGGGGCAGGGATCTGCCAAGCTGCTCCAGGGATCTGCCAAGTTGCTCCCTTCTCCCTGCATGAATGATGCTTTGGGGCAGGGATCTGCCAAGCTGCTCCAGGGAAGGAGCAGGCGCTGCCCCTGCCCTGAGCTGGGAGCCCACACGCTGGATGGGCAAAGTGCCCCTGGGTCTGCCAAGCCTGTTCCCAGCTGGTCACCTCCCTTCTAAGCTCCTGCTCTTGTGGTGGCCACAGTGCCACGGTCCCAAGCATCACCTCCCTTAAAAACAACAAAAAGCTGCTCCTCTGAAATGTGTCCCTCGAGTTCAGGCATGAGAGAGAGAAGGGTGTTTTCCCTCTTTCGCACAGGAGACTCTGGAGCTTCATGCAGGAGGAAATGAAAGAGGCCTGGAAAATATCTAAGGACTCCCAAGAAGGAAAGAGGAGTGAAACAATGGGCTCGCTGCAGGAAACCACCACAGGGCTCAGGAGTCAGCCCCATCCCATGCAGCACAGGACAGCTCCTGGGACCCCAGTCAGGCAGCAGGAGGGGCTGAGGGGCTGCGCTCTGCCTCAGCTCAGAGAGGAAAGGTCCTTTCCCTGTTTTCTCCGCTTGTCAACAGTCCTGCATTATCCTCAGGCTGACAAAATGTCAAAGTGCCAGCAAAGCGCGGAGCCGAGGCAGGAGGAGAGCAGAGAGCAGGGCTCGGGTGGGCTGCAGGAGAGGGGAGGGCTGTAATTGAACATCCACACTCGGACACAGACCAGCAGTTCCCATTATTTACTGGTGTGTAAACATTCCTGAGCCAGTGTAGAGAGAAGGCACTGAAATCCCAGCGCCCCTGGGCAGAAAGGCCTACAGGTATTAACAATAAAAGGCTGCCGTGCTTCCCTCTCTCCTTTTCTTAAATCCCTCGGGGTCAGCAGGTGCTGATGTGGCCTCAGCTGTGCCCTCAGGGCTGCAGCAGGGCAAGGGCCAGGCAGAGTCACTGCTGGCCACGGGGTTTTGATGGCCAGCACCTCCTTCCACGTGTTTGCTCTCCTCTGAATCCCAGCCCGTCCCCTGGAGAGCCCCAAGTTTTTCCCAGCTGTTGAGCGACCCTGGCAGGAATCACTGTGCCAAACACAGTTCTCCTTGGATCCATGACCTTCCTGGCTGCTGTTCCCCTTCCCTGAACCACTGTGGCACGGGGTGGCAAGGAGCAGGGCACCTCCATCCCAAAGCAGCCACGTTCCTGCAGTGAAGAGAAGCAGCTGTTCCTGTTCCTGCAGCTGCACGTCCCCAGAGTTTGTGTCAGCAGTTGCACAGTATTTAAAATAAGGATGGGAGTTATTCCGGGGTCTAAACTACCAGCTCATGGTCCTGTGCTGAGCATTATCACATCAGATGTGTGGATGGCATAGCTGCAAATTCCACTTGAAAAAAAAGTATCAAAACACCTGGTGCTCAGTTTGCTGAGATTTTTCCCTTTTTTCCTGTTGAATCCTGCCAGTTCTCTTCCCCTTCCCAACCTTTCCCATGTACATTTTCTCTTTTTGCATTTCAAACCCTAGGAGAACGGTAACATGCTAAGCCCTGGGTTGGGGAGCGTTTCAGAAAAGCAGAGCCATAAAAGCACAGGAAATGGCACCTTTCCCATCCCCAGGGTGACAGCAAGAGCTCTTCTGACACACAGGATCAGATCACCTAGCATGTGGTGATCTCTTTCCGCTAAGAAACTAATTTTGAAGAGGGGCTGCCTGCAATGGAAGGAAAGCAGAGACTCCTTCAGGCCTGGCACAGCAGCAGGGGATGGAGGTAAGGTTCTCGCTCCCGTCAACGCTCTTGTCACCCCCGGGACAGCTTGCACCAGCTCCTGCCACGGCCTGGGCTGTCCTCCCACACCCTTCACTCTCCTTGGAAAATATTCACGTCACATTTGTTCAGGCTCCAAACACTTTTTTTATAATCTGTCAGCTCTGCAAGTTCACTCCCGCACCTAAAAACCAAACTGTGCCCTGTCTGCTTCATCTATCATCGCTGTCCATAAAGGTGGGGAGGCAGAGCCCAGCTGAAGCTGTTATTGATGTCATGTGAGCCCAGATACAGCATCTGCTGCTGTGCCTGGTGAGCACAGACAAAAGACAAAACCCGGGTTACGTTGAACAAACGCCCTGGTAGAGTAAACAAATGTTTCTACCGCTCAGGACATGCCCCAAGTCAGAGAACGGGGTCGAGCCTTACGCGGGGTTTTTCGTCCTCCGAGTTTTGCAGAGGGACCCTGTGGGCAGCCTCTCCTCAGCTGTCCTTCCCCCTCCCACCCATCCAGGTGTGTCAGAGTGCAGGAGAGCCAGCAGCCCCCGCCTCCTGCCCCAGCACACGGCCCTGGCCCTGGGGAGAGGGTCTGAGCCCACCCTGCTGCTGCCGGGGGACGCTGTGGCTCGGAGACAGCTCAAGGACCAGTTCATTGCCAGGAGGACACGGAGCACCAAGGACAGCGGCTCTGTCCCCAGCCCTGTGACGTGCAGAGTGAGGGAGGAGGGGAAGGCGAGTTCACCTCCGTGCAGCCCTTCAGAGCAGTCTGCTGCATGGCCCTGGCACTGCTGCCTGCCAATGCCCTGGCAGCTCCTTGTCCTGGAGTGCCCAGCTCTGCCAGCAGCGCTCTCAAACCTGACCTGTTCCTGGGATCTGCCTCTGCCTGGGGTGCTCCAGTGCTGCCGCAGGTGCTCCTCCGCCCTTGAGAGAGGCACATCTGTCTGAAGAGCTCGTGCAGATGCCAGGAGCCCGAGCTCTCTCAGAAATGAGCTCCTGAACACCTTGGGACAGCACTTTCCCCCACTTGTATCAGTTTTCCCTCTGATGTAGCCCAAAAGAAGAGCAGTCTCCTGAAGGGAGCAGTGACCAGCACTTTGCCTCCTGCCTTCCCCTGCTGCTCCAGCCTGAGCCCTGAGCACACCCCAGCGCAGGAGCAGGCAGCACACACCCCGAAAAGGGGCCCTGAGAGGGCACAGAGGGGTTGGGAAAGGGCTGCAGATGTGCCCAGGCTCATCCCTCTGACATCACCGCCATCCTTGCAAGGTTTGGGAGTCATGGGCCAGGGCTGGAATTGTCTCCTTGCCTCCCAGAGCTAAATCCTGCAGTGAGGGCTGCACAACCAAACCCTCATTTGCTGTTGCAGCTTGGCCCCTCAGGCTCTGGGCTCATGAGGACTCTGTAAATAATAGGTTTTATTAGTTTGCCGGTTAAACTGCAATACCAGAAGGGATAAAAAAACCCATCTTGAATAAAACATTGCATCTCCTGTTTAAGTTTCGAATCTCATGACAGTAGACCTCAAAACAAATGTCTCTTCAAAGTGGAAATCAGGGCCTGCTCCCTCCCAAAACATAGGAGCAGGACATTTTGTCCTCCTCAGCATTTGTACTGAGGGTGCTTTCTTGGTCAGAGCCATTCACTGTGAATTTGAAATGGATTTGTCCACAGCTGAGCCTGTGCTGCTGATAAATAAGGTGTTTGCTTGAAAAGCAGTGCCCTTGTTCTTCAACACCATCAACAGGCTGCATTCTTATCCTTGGTTCCAGGGACAGACCCAGCACCAGTTACAAAATTAAAACCCTTGTAAATGAAGAAGAGCAGAGAGCAGAACTGCTTGGAAGCTCCTGGTGCATAAAACTGCCTGGGAGGTGTCTCCAAAACAGCATCACGAGGGGATGCTGTGATTCCCTAACATTTCCCAGCCCATCTCCACTGCTCCGAGCTCAGCCCTCCCCAGATCTCAGTTCTCAAGTAGCAGAACGGGGTAGTCAAAAGAAATCAGCCCTGTGAAGTTCCCCACGTACCACTTCACATCCTGCGTCTTGAGGGGGAGCTGAAAGCACATGTATGAACCCCTGGACATTCTGTGGTCTGCTCAGGACCAGAATCCTTGACAGCTCCATCTACCTGCACCCTTCCCAACTTCAGCTTCACCAGGATCCCTGAAGAACTCCTGGAACAATCCAGTGGCTCTCTTTGAAGCTTAAAGAGCTCTTTCCACCTTTACTGCTGCTTTGATATTCATTATTTACTCTTTTGACATGTGCTTCCTGTAAACTCCGCCACCCAGAGCTGGCTTCTTTGCATGAAGTAAAGGCAACATCATCTCCAGCTGCCTTGTTCCAGGGAAATGCCATCAACGCGGCCCTGATGCCTGCAGCTGCCTCTTGTGGCTTTGGGGCCGCTCAGATCTCACGCCCGAGGGCTTGAGGTGGTCACTGCAGCCATCAGCAAGGGAGAGAGCCTCAAAAAACCACCCGGGTGTGCTGCTGGTGCTGCCTTTGTGTGCTCCTGCAGCATCCCCACCGCCCCCGAGACTGGTCCTGGCTGTGAGGCGCTGGCTGTGCCTGGGAACGGGGATCTACCCCGAACAGCACCAGAACGCTGCAGAGGGAGAGCAGAGAGTGATTTGCCCCAGCTGGGGTGGGGAAGGATGTGACAGGCCCAGGAGCGAGGGGAGAGAGGCAGCACTCAGTGAAAGGGATGGTCCCGCTCCGGTCCGGAGGAGCTGGATTTGCCATCGGAATTACCAGAGCTCCGGGGGATGCAGGACCGGGCCTCTCCAGCTGCTGCATCTCAGCCTGTCGCTAAACAGCGGGGGACAATTATCGGTGCCTCGCGTAGATCTAACCAAGTTTGTTCTGAGCGGCTCCCACCCAAAGCCCCCCGGGAAGGAATCCCTTACTGCTCTTTGCCAGTGGGGTGCCTGCAGGGCGAGGAAATGCTGTGAAGAAACGAAGAAAAGAGCGAGGCTGGGCAAACCCTGAGGGCAGAGAGCGACAGGCTGGGGGCCCCCAGCAGTCCCTCAGCTCCTCCCCACGCACCCTCCCGGCTGTTTTTGCGGGACAGCAGCCCCAACAGGTGGGAAAGGACCCTCTCCCCGCTGCACCTCGCTGCCAGCTCAGCCCGCCGGGGCCTGACGCCTCGCGTAACTCAGCGATAATTACCCACTCTTTCTTTTTTTAGACGAACACCCCAACCGTTGTGCGCGGGAAGGAGGTTGGGGAAAAAAAAAAAAAAAAAAAAAAAAAATCGAGGCGAGCATTAAGAGAAACCAAACGCCTTCGTTACGCAGAGGGGGAGCGAGAGCTCCTGGCACCAGCTGACGATGCTCGCTCCCCGGCAGCGCGGCTCCGGCAGATGCGCGGGTGCCTCTCGGCGCGCCCCCCCGCCGGCGCCCAGCCCCGGGGCTGCGGGGGAGGCCGGCCCCTTCGCGGGGAGGTAGGAGCCGCCGCCGGCCCCTCCCCGCCTCCGACCGGAGAAGAGATGCCCAACTTTGCGGTGCGGGGCCGCGCGGGCGGCGGCGGGGCCGGAGCGCGGAGCAGCGGGCGGCGGGGGGGCCCCGGAGCCGCCCCCGGCCCGGCCCCGCGCTGAGCCCCGCCGGGAGGGAGCGCGGCCGCCGCCGCCCCCCCGGGGCCGCCCATCGCCTCGCAGAGATGCCCGGGACGGTGCTGCTGCTCTGCCTGGCCCTCGGGCCGGTCCTGCGAGCCAGGTGAGTCTCCCCCCGCCCCGCCACCCCGCCTCAGTTTACCCGTCGGGGCAGTGGGAGGGCAGGGGGTTGGGGTCGCAGCTCTTCTCGCCGCGCCGGTTCCAGAGGGGGTTCGGGCAGCTCCGTGCCCCCGGCTGTTCCTCCCGGCGGGTCCCGTCGCGGCGGCACCGAGCGCCCGCACGTCCTCCGCACCCCGGGCTCCCCCTCCGCACGCCAGAGCGAGAGGACATCCCGCTCTCCATCCCGCCGTCACCCCGCCGGCTGATCCTGCCGGGGGCCGAGCCCCTCCCGGGGTGTGCGGAGCCGGACCAGAGGGAGCTCGGCACCTCCGCGGAGCTGCGTCCGTCACCAGGGCATTTCCACGTGGGGCCGGGCTGGGTGGCAAGGAGCTGGCGTCCCCTTCCTTGCGCTGAGCCGCTGTGGCCGCCGAGCCCCCGCAGGGTGCGCAGCCCGGCAGCGGGAGGGCAGCGCGGGCTCCTGCCCTGCTCCACAGGTCGGGCTGAGGTCGCGGCTCTGGGGCCGGCGAGGAGCCCGGTGCCAGCCCGGTGCCAGCCCGGTGCCAACCCGGTGCCAGCCCGGTGCCAGCCCGGTGCCCCCAACCAGCGGGGCAGGAGCGAGCGGCACTGCTTTTCCCGGGGCCAGTCGTTCGTAGCGCTTTTCTGTAAACAGCGATGAAAAGGGCTCACGCACAAGGGGGTTTCAAGTTTCCTTTTCCTTTTTTTTTTTTTTTTTCCCCCTAGCCTTGCTCATGAGTTTAATGGCTAGATGGGGAAAGAACATGTTGTCAGCAGATTGTTACCCCCAGGGCTTGGGGGAAGAGGGATTTTACTGGCTGAAGTTAATTGGCAGAATAAGCCGCCTTAAAGCCGATCAAATCCCATTACAGATGCAGTCAGGGACAGGGAGCATGAATCCTGCTACTAATGGTCTGCCCTGCCAATGCTTCCAGACCCCGGGGGTGGGCACAAAGTCCATCCCTGCCGTGGTCCTGCGTGGCTTGGCCTTCCCAGGGTCGAGGAGCAAGAGCTCCTCGTGTCCTGACACAAAACCTCCCGGGAGGAGATCCGTGCCGGTGCCAGGGGCCACTGGAGGGCTGAGAGGGGGATGGATCCATGGTGGTCCCGGTTCCTGTGCCCCACCATCCCTGCAGTGCATTGCTGCCAGCCCTGCATTTCGGGAGGGTGAGTTCTAAGCTGCAGGGTGGCACGGAGGAGCAATTAAATCCTGTATTCACATACCCTTGAGCAGGAATGTTCACCCCGCAGCTGG